>NC_071289.1:38341117-39541117 GCF_943734705.1 Anopheles coustani
TGCTCGATCTTCTGGATCTGCAGCTCCAGGTCTTCGCCGTCCTTCTTCTGGCCGGCAATTTCCTGCTCCAACTTCTTCTTGGTCTGGAAGAGCTGGTTGCGGGCATCCTCTTCCTGGGCCAGGCGCTCCTGGGTGTCCTGTTGTTCGAAGAAGAAAAGCACCATAGCGACGATCGCATATTAATGCACTCCATCCCAACCGACGATGCACAGCACATCTTCTACCGAATACTTACACGCAGCTGGTTCTCCAGGTCGTTCTTCTGGGCGGTCAGCTTGGCGGACTTCTCCTGGTATTCCTGGAGGGCACCCTTCTCACCGGACAGCGAGTCGAGCAGGGCGGTCTTCTCAGCCAGCAGCTTGCTGTTGAGGGCCTCCAGCTCCTTGCGCATCTTCTCTTCCTTCTCGAAGGCCTCCTGAGCCTTGGTGGCCTTCTCTTCCAGTTTCTGGAATTTGGAATCGGATGTGTGCTCTTTCACTGCGCTGCTCCTTCGCTTCGGTGTGGCCGGAGTCGCCACGTTCGCACTCGCGTCACCACCAGCCGCCGGTATCGTTGCACTCGCCGCCGTCGCGGTAGATGTTGGTTGCGGTTGCTTCACCTCCGGCTCGGTGCCGGCCGGGGCAGCGGAAAAGTTAAAACTAGGCATTGTAAAGGTAACTTCTACGTCCGCTTCGATCGGTTGTTCCATCGTTTTGTACTCGCTTAAGGCACTCGCTCGTTCGTTTTCTACACCTAAATGCGTTGCTACCGGGCGCTTGCAAGTATTTCCAAGCGTTGCAAACTATGCAAGCAAGGGTGCAATATCGTTGGGTGCCACTAATAGATGGCTCCCTTTGCACTCAAAACTCAAATGCACTGCTGGCTGCAATACTACTGCTGAATACTGCTTATGATCTGGAGAACTACTAGCCACACTCCACTTCCTATCCCAGCTGCAGCTATTGGAGAACACCAGGTAGGTACTACTAAGCGACTGGCACACTTCGTTCGGACCGTTCTAAAGCTCAGGTAGAGGTCCACGCACTGTCCCGCAATCGACTGGAGCCGAAACCGAAATGAGCTGCCAACCGCCTCCAGCTAGGTGTGGTAGGTGATCATCATCATCATCCGATCATCCCACCTTCGCACCATCACGGAGGGGCGAAAAAAAGACGCCCAGCAGACGCCCAACATCCATGCGCATTAGAAAATTGACACGCATATGACATTCGCGATTCGCCTGAGTGTGTGTGTGTATGTGCATGCGCTCTGAGTAGCACTTTGCACAACATCCCCCCACCCATTTTGATCGCCGATGGGTGAGCTATAATTTTCCGAATTTTCCAGCAAACATCTTCTCCCACGCATCCCCGAGACCGAGAGAGCATACCAACGCAATGTATATGCGCGGGGTGGTCCAATCAAATATATCTTACGAGAAGTGCGCACAGACATAGAACCGCACACATTTTATGGCTTTCTCGTGTCGAACGCACGAAAATAGCACTGGTTCCCGCACCCGAAAGCGGATGGACGAGGCGATTGAATAAATAATCTCTTGGACACCGCCATACGCATCCCTTCCGGGCTACTAGAGCCGGGCCCAAGTGGGTCCAAGAGGTGTGTAAAGTGGCCGGTTCTCGCTAGTGCGGACGGCCTTGTTTTCCATCATTAGCACCCAAATGATACTCGACGGGTAATGGGGCCGGAGGATCCCGTTGGCGGTGGAATGTGTAACACGTTACTTCCTGCACGCCTGCATCCTTCCGTAACATTTGAACTGGGTTGGGAAATAGCTATACGGCGTAAATTTAGACACCCACCATTCCAATACCGTTCTCCAACGGTTGAGTCACGGCCCGTCCCGTGACCATGGAGGGCTAGCTAGAAGCGTTTCATCATAATTTCTGCGCCAGGTGAAAATAGCTCGGCTTGAGAAATGTAGGATCACCACAGGTCAGCCAGCCAGCCGACCGTGGCCCGCCGCTTAATACTCCGGTGACAGGTGCTCGCAACCGTCAATCAACCAACATCATAACGCTAGACGACACCGACGACTTCGATCGCCACTACGGTGGCACTGGCTGGCAATAAAATTCCCCTTTCTCCTCCTTCGGGTGCAGACGATGACGCAAGAGCGCAGCGCAGGGGCGACTCCACCGGCCTAGGTCCTAAAAATACTTACGGCGATCTGGTCCTCAACGCGCGAAACGTTCAGCAGCGGCTTGACCTTCTGCCACAGCTTCCACCAGGCCCAGGTACGCAGCTTCAGGTACTTGCGCAGATTGCGCTGGACGATCTCCAGGGAGACGCGCTGCTCCTGCATCTTCTTGAACTCCTTGCGGGACAGGTAACCGCGGCACCAGGCCTGCATCCAGGACATGATCTTGCTGAGACGTTCATCACGGAACTCCTCCATCTGACCGAGGACACCGGCACGGAAGAAGACCTGTGTTTCGCAACAAAGACCATAACCGAATCCGAACGGCCGGGTAACAGTGCCGTGTGGAAAGAATTTCGCCAGGTTAGAAGGTGATCTTCATTTACGATGCAAACGTTCAGGTTGATGAAGGGAGGAACATTTGATGGAAACATTGGGTGAATCGATGGAAAGTAGAGATGAGTGCACACATGGGACAAAACACAACATAAAGAAACACACACACACAGATGTACATTCAAACATATATAGGCAAGGGTTTCGCGTGTAGGAAAGCGGATCGACATTCATCTTAGCGAAAATGGAAAGCGGATTAAGAACCGCGAGGATAGGAAAATTTTATTGGAAATCGACCGTCCACGATTGCCGTGGGCGTTTGCATGAAGGATGCGCGGCAAATTTACGACCGCCAGATTCCGCCGCCCCATCAAAGGTGAGTAAGTAAGTGTTTTGGGTGTTTTTTTCACCCAATTTCATCTGTTTTTAAAGTGTGAATCAAGCTAGTGGAGCGGTGGTTTATTTATAAAAGATCACACGCAAACGCAGGCGTTCGCGCAGTTGTTTGTGCGTTAGTGTTTTTATTGGCGTCCGGGGAGGGAAAAAAACGGGGCAAGAGTCGACATTTGGAATCCATTTAAGGGAACGGGTTATTCCCCGCCTTGGGGCAGGTGTGGCAGGTGTGGCAGGTTTCGGAATGGAATGCTGGTGCTCGGTTGAGGTTGCGAGCAGAAAGTTCTAGTGTCTGGCGGGAGAGAAGTGACTGCAGCGCACAAATATATAGCAAACACACACGCACACGCTCGGAAAACCTCGCGAACGGTTTTTTGCATGACCAGCCAGCTATATACCTTGGTCTTGCCCATGCGGAACTGTTCTTCCGGCAGCTGTATGTGGGCGAGCACGATCTGAGCCACCTTTTCTGGCGGGCATGGCTCTTTGATGAGATGGGGGCACAGAATTTTGTATCTGCGTTCCAGCGGACAAGGATGTAGGGCGTGTGTGTGTTTTATTGCGTTGGATGTGTATGGTGTATTTGTGTGTTTATATGAAGAAATAAATAGAATAAAAAGGGTATAACGTGCAGATATTAAGTAGGTGGAAATCGATGGGAAAATGTGTCTCATATGGTACAGATAAAATGCGTTCGGAAAGTGAGGAATCGAGAATCAGTAGTACGAGGATTTTCCAGCTCGAACGACGTGCGGACGCAGCATGATGATGGTGCGTCGCCGTGGTTGCCGTGGCCGATTTTCGAACCCCCTTTCCGAACGGACCAACACTGTCGATGGGTAGGTGTGTGTCTATGTGTAGGCAAACGAAGGGCTACGGTCTTGCGCGTGCCTCCTTCGCCTGACGACCAACGATAGCTACAAATGTACATTCGGAATCCCGATCCCGAGACGCCGTTCACGACCAGCTACTAAATCCAGATACTACGCCAACTACGGCTTTTCCCTAGGGGAACTACTATTTTACATTGATTCTAGTTCTAAAACTTGGCCAATCAACTCCTACTGCCAATTCGCCACAAACAATTCCAGCACTCAATTGACTAAATGGAGTATCTCATGCCTTCGTCTGTCCCAGACGGTACTGATCGGCGTTGAGCCCGACGGCGTCGATGATCAGACCGGCAATTTTGCGACCCTCCTTTTCAACGTCCAGGCCCTCGACGCCCTTGGGGTTCAGGATTTTGTAGCTACGGTAGTGTGGATTTCGGTGCATTTTTGTATTTTAGTGGTTGCGAGCGGAACAGAACGTTGGGTCCGAATTGTGCGTCCGTTTCGTCGAACCAATTCGCCCGAGTTCGCAGAGCACGGAGAAGGAAAGAGAGAGAACAATGGTTGATTACCAATTCATTTGGTTGTGATTAGATAATTTCGATCATTCGCATGTTACGGTTGGATTGGATAGGGGGGGTGAAGAAAGGTAGAAAGATTGAACGAGGGGTCATTCACAGAAGGCTGGACACATCACAGTTTGGTTTGGCAGAGTGAACAAAAGCGCAATACGATCCCAGATGACCAGATTTCGGTGTGGTATTGTATGGGAAAGGGAAGTGTAACACAGGAAGTTGATCCATGCCGCGGAACCATGATCGCTCATTGTCGGTTCCATTCGGATCTGCATAGAAAGTGTGTGTGTGTGTGAGAGAGACAGAGAAGGTGGCTTGTGGTGTGCATGCCTGACCGGTCCATCCGGCCTTGAGCTCGCGCAGGCGTAAACACAGGGTTGCACAACAGTAAATAAAAAACCGGACAGGTGTGGCAGATGTAGAGCGGATAAGGCGTGATCTTGGAAAACGGTATATAAGAGTATATATGAGGTCATGCCTTGGTGTTTCCGAGACGGTACAGTTCACTGTCGAGACCGACCGCATCCATGATGATCTGGGCGCACTTCTTCAAGTCTTTCTCGCCCTCGACTCCCTTCGGGTTAAGGATCAAGTAACTGTTCGGGGGTTTGAGTCGAGTCGAGGAAGATTGGGAGTATGTTGGGTTTCGATTGAGAAGTATCGGTCGAATGTGTGCAGGTGGGCGATGGGAACACATATACGGGCGTGTGGGTTGAACGGGGGAAAAAAGAAAACGGACATATACAGAATGAGTACATGGGTAGGACAACGGCACAGGTGAGCGACATATATCGACAGACGTTGGCAGTCCTTCGGTAGTTCCTGGAGAAGAACACTGTCTATATGGGTGGATTGACGTATCCATGTCGGTTCGATCCAGATGGAAGAAGGACGTACACAAGGGTCACACACTCGGTGGTTGTAAAACAACAGATAATGGACGACTGACGACATAATAGTGGACTGAACAATCCAAACAGGGACATGGATGAAATCGGGGGGCCGATCGTTATTCGTCACGTCGGCTGAGACACAGTTTGATCGGACAGCGATCGGACAGCACAGATGAACCGGAAGGGGTACGGTAGGTGACAGAAGTAATAGAAAAAGATGCCTGCCTTGGTGTGACCAATACGGTAGGAGTCGGGGTCCAGACCGATGGCTTCGAAACACTTCTCGGCCGCCTTCTTTCCTTCGCTCTCGGCCTGCATGGCAGCCGGGGCCAAGATCAGGTAACTGTAAGTTGGGAGTAGATTCAACAAAAGGGGGGGAAGTATTCAACCAAGGGTTCCGGTTGCAAAGTCGCAGATGGACAGGACAAGAAAAAATAGAAAGAACGGATCAGATTGGGTTTGAACCCGATAGCGCCCTGGCAGTCCAAGCTCGTTCAGAAGGATGGCATAGCCAAGGATGGCATACGCATTGGCAGAAGGCCCCTCCTAGAGTTGGGAATTATATCAGAGACTGAGTGCGTGCCCAGCAGTCTACTTACCGCAGCTTGAAGTCGGGGTACATCATGCGGTTGGGGAAGCCCTTACGGCAAATACGGATACCTTCAAGTACACCGTTACAGGTCAGCTGGTGCATGACCAGATGGGCATCAACGACACCGGCCGTCTTCATTTCGTTGGGAATGATACAACGGACGAAGTGAGGCTGGGTCGACTTCAGCGTGGTCATCAGGTTGTTCAGCTGCTCCTTGTACGAGGACGAGACAGTGGCGAAACCAGCGCCCTTCTTGCCACGACCTCCCTTGGCGGCGGCCGGATCGGCCGACTGGCCTGGGTGATCGGCGAAGATCTCGACGACCAGGGCGTTCGAGCCCTTCTTGAACTGGTCGACGACGGTGTCGTTCAGCGGATCCTTGTTCTTCTCAAGCCATCCGGTGATGTTGTACGACACAACACCGGCGTAGTGACCGATGGCGAAGTGGCCGGCCGGGATACCTGGCTTCGGTGGGCGCGGCTTCATGAACGGAGCGGACTTGCCCAGATGGTTGGTCATCAGCTTCTCGGCAAAGGTCTGATCGGTGGCCTTCGGGAACATAGACTCTTCCTCAAGAATCGACAGGATACCCATGGGCTGTTGGTGGAAACAAACGCACACGTTAGACAATCCGCTCCGTCTGCGTACGAAACCGGGTGGTTCGCATGCGAGGCATTTCTTGCTGTTAGCATCGTTTCCGTAAAACACACACACCGTCTTCTTCCAAAAAAACCTCTTACACTACGATTAGTCGATTTAGCTTATCAGTGCAGTGGGCTTTAGGTTTCCTTTTTTGTTTTGTTTTTGCTGCTCTCCCACTGCACTGGACTACACTCAAGCGTTTGCTTACCATTTGCTAGCTTTTAACAAATAGCGTTGCGGCAAAATAAAGCACATTTCGGCCACTTCTTGGAAAACGAAGTAAAAAACGGAAAAAGGTTGTGATTTGGTGAGAAATGCAAAACACGGCGAGTGAAAATGAGTGAAAAACGAAATCCTGGTTTTAAAAATTAGGAGTCAAAAACGGAAAATGCATAAACACACTTAAAACAAGGGTGTAAACATTGGGGAATCAAAATTGGATACCAGGTTTGGGAAATGTTTGCAAAATATTCATTCCTTAGCAGCTGCTCTGGTCTACCCGCCTGCGATAATTTCACAGTGGAGTGCTTGTAGTCATAAGAAAAATTTAATAAAAATATCAAAACGGTTTTCGCACTTTTGTTTCGCTCTTTTCTTGGTTTCTATACTACTTTCAAAATTTGGCAAAAATAAAATGGTACTACTTGATCAAAAGTTCAATATTCTGGCACAGCTAGACTGCTGACTTCTAGGCTATAGTAGAAGATGATTACCGCGGCGGTACTACCTTCTCGATCAAATCGATCGTGGGCTGCAGATCGAGCCCAAAATCGATAAAGGTCCACTGTATGCCCTCGCGTTCGTACTCTTCCTGCTCTAGGATGAACATGTAGTGATTGAAAAATTGCTGTAGCCGTTCGTTGGTGAAATTGATACAGAGCTGATTGAAACCGTTGTTCTGTGGCATTGTCGCACAGTGGGCAAGAGAGCAGCGAGGAGTGTGGAGCAAGACAGATGAAGGAGTGTCAAACGCATGTACAAACGCACACACACACACGGGTCCGGATGCGCCGTAAGTTAGCGCAAAAACCATCGTGGCGGTGGGTAGTACGACGAGTTAATGGTGGAAGAAACGAAAGAAAGGAAGAAAGAAAGAATGGAGGAGTTTAATGACGGTGACATGATCGTGATCGAAGGTTCGAGCTTCGGTTACCGATCCTGTGGGAAAAGTGGGTAAATCATGGCCATAGAATAGATGACAGAACGGTGGTATTGCATGGTGCCAACTCAGTACGTGGTTGGTTTTTGAGGTTATTTTGGTTGGAGGAGTATGACGATGGCAACACTTAGGGAAAACAACTACAGAACACAACAACAACGCAGAGTGGACACGGCATGGTCCGGCAACGAGCATGGCAGGCGGCGGTGGCGGCGCGGCAGAGTTTTCAGTCCCGAGTTAGCTCTACCTTCTCGATCAGTTCAATACACTGCTGCAGATCCATGCCGAAATCGATGAACGTCCACTCGATGCCTTCGCGCTGGTACTCCTCCTGCTCCAGGACGAACATGTGGTGGTTGAAGAACTGCTGCAGCTTCTCGTTGGTGAAGTTAATACACAGCTGCTCGAAACCGTTGAACTGCGCAATCGTCACATTGACGCGCGGTTACGATTCGGTCGAGCCCCACCAGGTAACATCGGGTGGGTATGACACACACAGTATGGAATGGTAGAAAGTTATACGGACAGGGAATAGGTCTGGTTAGTGACGGTATGAAATCATTTCGATACGTGGAAGATTTTTGCTCAGAATGGGGGATAGGGTCTGAGGGGCTACTGAGGGGTCGGCGGACTGGGGGAGGCTGGATGTAAAATTTCATATTTTCCTCAACCAGCTCCCCACCACAGCACCACTAGGACATTCATGTCGATGTATTTTGTTTCAGGGTGGAAGACACCTAAGGTACCAAGCAGCCATCGACAACAGGGGCCTGTTAGTCGAACAGGAATTCGGCCTGAAGGTCTGGCGTACGTAAGGATGTTGGATTCCGACTACCCATGGAGGGCTTTGCATTAGCCTCTTGGATAGTGCGATCGAACAGCGATCAATTATAACGCAACTCGTCGGAAACTTTCGCTGACAGCAGTGAAGCATTCGATAGTGGAGAGAAGTGTAGCTCTCTGTCGCTCGTTGTACCTTTTCAATCAGATCGATACAGGCCAGCAAGTCCATACCGAAATCGATGAAGGCCCAGACGATACCTTCTTTCTTGTATTCCTCCTGCTCCAGGACGAACATGTGGTGGTTGAAGAACTGCTGCAGCTTCTCATTGGTGAAGTTAATACACAGCTGCTCGAAACCGTTGAACTACGGAGGTGGAAGGATTTTTCGAGGGATCGGTATACATTCAGGGTTAACACATCGTGCATCCAGACGAACGTTTTTTCATTGATTTTTCCTTTTTTTTTTTGGTGAAGTGAGTGCAGATGATATGTCCTCAGAGACAACATTCGGTATGTATGGTTGAAACATTCTCATGATAGGGGTACCGCGCAATGGTGGGGAGGGCAAAATCAACCGTACGGAAAGGGGCACATTCAAGGGATTTATTCTACTCGGGTCTCTACGTGTGTTCATGAAATAGGTACCATGCCAGTGGAAACCAGTTGCCATGCGTATCCCACGCCGTGGGTATTCATAGAAGTTTCACGCCAAACGGCGGGACTCAGTGCTGGAAACGAACTTTCCATGCTGCTGAAAAACTCTATCTTTGCGGTGGTCCAGGGTTAAATTTGGCTCATCATGCACCCAATCACGGTACGGACCAACATCCAAGTTAGTCTGGGGACAAGCTAGGCCATGCCCACACAGGTTTTGCTCGCCCGCTCGGTCTAAAAACACCGGGCGGATCTACATTCTTCCGTTCGTTTTAGGCACCTTTTCGATCAGCTCGATACAGGCCAGCAGGTCCATACCGAAATCGATGAAGGCCCAGACGATACCCTCTTTCTTGTATTCCTCCTGCTCCAGTACGAACATGTGGTGGTTGAAGAACTGCTGCAGCTTCTCATTGGTGAAGTTAATACACAGCTGCTCAAAACCGTTGAACTACGGGGTTTGAAGGATTGGTACACGTTCAGAGTTAACACAATGAGCAAGATAATGAATTTTGGTCCAATGGGGTATAAACAAGGCAAACAAGGAGCTACACATATTTGAACATCTGGGATTTCATTGAGAGGGAATATCATCCCACAGGAAAAAAGTGACACAAGTTGTGATTCAACACAAAATACACACAATACATCTCATACCGTCAGATTACGTTGAAGATCCTCGCTCTATGGCGCGTCAGGGTTGGCCCTGCTAGGTAGGGGGATTAATAACAAATTCATATGATCCTCTAAAATTTATACAAAACAATTGAATTTCAAAGACGG
Source organism: Anopheles coustani (assembly GCF_943734705.1). Lineage (NCBI taxonomy): Eukaryota > Metazoa > Arthropoda > Insecta > Diptera > Culicidae > Anopheles > Anopheles coustani. The sequence goes on from NC_071289.1 coordinate 38,350,898, forward strand.
ATCAACAAAGTCAATAAGTTTGACCATGCACCTTCTTATCAAACAACATTGAAGTCAACCAACAAATAGGAGACGGCCAGCACCACACCGTTTGCTGACCGCTCGCAAGTAAAAACAAGTCAGGGCGATTGATTCGCTTGAGGCACCTTTTCAATCAGCTCAACACAGGCCAACAAATCCATGCCGAAATCGATGAAGGCCCAGTTAATGCCCTCTTTCTTGTATTCCTCCTGTTCCAGGACGAACATGTGGTGGTTGAAGAACTGCTGCAGCTTCTCATTGGTGAAGTTAATACACAGCTGCTCAAAACCGTTGAACTATGGGAGTAGGATCAAGTTTGAAAAGAGTAGCTCATTAGCCATTGCCTACGATCGAGACACCGGATACGATCCACGACTGTTTTGCCTCCGATTGGCGCACGGACAGATTCTGCGTCGGAATGTTTCCTAACGTTGCCTTTGCCGACTATGAGTTGGTGGGTGTAACCTGTTTCTGTATGGTTCGGGATTTCCTTTTCCCTTCGTTTTTTGCGCCGAATACTTACGTCGAAAATTTCGAAACCAGCAATATCCAGCACACCGATGAACTGGGCACGCTTCTGCTTGGTGTCCAGAGTCTCGTTACACTTCTTGACCAGCCACTTGAAGGTACGATCGAAGATACCCTTGCAGAGGGCACCGACCGAGTTGGTGACCTGGTCCTTGTTCTGACCCTTGGTGACGAACTCGTTACCGACCTTAATACGCGGCTTCAGCAGATTCTTGTACAGATCGTCAGTGCCGACACCGAGCAGCTTGGCAACGCGGTCACCATCCTCGGTACCGTCGGCCTCAGCCTGCTCTTCGCGACCCTTCTGCTTGAACTGCATGCGACCCATGTGCATGACAGCGGCCGTGATGCGGTAGATGTTGTCCTTCTCCTCCTGAGTGAAACCCAGAACGTTGAAGGCTTCCTGTGATGTTGAGTGACGTGAGAAAAAAAAAACGTTCGGTTAGCCATGGGACGGGAAAACCTTCCTCGTGAGTGTTTGTTTGGTTTTAAACACGCTAACACGCATCCTTACAACCTAACGTTAGTAATACAGAAGAATGGCTATGAAGCGTTAGGGCGCGGTTTACCTCCGATCGAATGGGTCGCATACGACCGAACGTGATACCGTAGACATTATGTACAAAATTTACATGTTTCTTTTTCTTTTTGTACTGAACGATGCTCTAGGAGCACCAAAGTTTGTGAAAGTTGGTCTATCACCGAGGGAGCTATCTCCACCGAAAAAAAAAACGCACGATGCAATGAATGTTTCTCTTGTTTTCTTCCAAAAGTCACATCGAGGTGGCGATGAATTTCATCCTGTTTCTCACAGAGATTGCCAATAGCCTCGAACGTCCAATTATGATTCGTCGGTTGGACAGCTCGGAGGTCAAGTGATGAAGACATAAAACAATCGGGACAAGGCACGTAGAACACGGTTTGTTTTCCTGCCAAGGAAAAGGGCACTTACATCGGTCAACTGACATTCCTCACCGTCATCGACGTTGGGAATGGTGATTTTACCCTGGGAAACGCTGTTGTAATCGTAGATGTCGTTCGACAAGAAGCACATTTCTGTATGGAAAAATTGTTTGCTTGATTAAAACCTCTGCTACGAAGGGGCATTCTGGGGTCCGGCGTTTGGCGTCGTGTAAGTATGCTGAGTTTCTGTTTCTGTTACGTAGTGCTACGGATGGGAGGACCTGGTATACCCATCGTACGTCCAGTTGGCAAATCTGATCAACCGTTGCTGCTGTAGGTTGTGCTGCAGTTGCATTAGATTATGGTAAAACACAAAGACATACACACAAACGCACACACAAATGCGTGAGGGAAGGACAGGTACAAAACACAATAAACACGATACGTTTGATTGCCTAGGAGTAGTATAATAACATTTGGCTACGGGCTGCATTACTCTACGGCAAGCGAGCGACATGGGGGCGGTCTTGTTGGATGTTTTGGGGCAATTTGAATTTCTTTTAGAGAACAAAACTGTCCACCTTTGTTATGCAGTTTTACATTTCAATTTTGTTTCAATCGTGTTAAGGATACATGTAATCGCATCCAACCATTAGAGGGTAAGACATGCTCCCAGCGCGGACGAAAACGGAACGAACGTAACAACCAGGGCACGGGGCTTCTATTTTACACGGGAAACATTATAGCAAACGGACACAGATAGTCCATGGAGCGTCAGAGATTGCACTGTACAAGGAAACGAACGGCCGTACAAAAAAAACTGTGCTATTATTTCTTTTCATTTGATTTTTGTTTCTCTCCGGGGAGCAGGGGTCTGCAAAACGAAACGAAATCTTCAAAGTGCCTGGAAGGGTAGGAAAGCGCCCCAAACTTACGTCCAGCTGTTCGAACTCTTCCGCATCGTTAACGCCCGGGATGCGTGTCTTGCCTTGCGTAATGGTGGGATAGTCACTTATACGGGAACTTAGCATCGTAAGTTCTTCCGGTGGGGTGGAAAAAGAAGGGTAAGTTTCATTATCATTGGCTCGCAACCGGTCGCAAGAAATCCCGCGTCCAGACAGACGGGAACACACACTAGATGGAAGTCGACACTGGGACCACGGTGGTCCACGATGTATCGTTCAGATGTGAGCACGATTGAATCAGGTACGAAGATAAAGTGTTGAAGCGGACACGGTTAATGCGCGGACACGGACAAATTAGGGAGCATATGTGAGGGCTAAGGCGTATGTAGTATTAGCACCATCGGCCGATTCTTACATCGGTGATCTGCATTTCTTCTCCATCATCTACACTCGGGATTGTCGTTTTGCCCTGCGCCACGATATTGTAGTCATGGATGTTGTTGGAGAGAAGACAGATTTCTGTGGTGGCATTTGGTAGTGGTGGTGGTGGTGGTGATGGACGCGTTCATCGCGGGTTTGGTTTTTTTTTATTTTTGTGCACGGGTTTGGTTGGAGTTGTGTATATGGATTTTTTTTTGTATAACGTGTGTTGCATTTGTGCACGTTCGCATGATATGGAAGTGAATGAAGTATATATAGAAGGTTTCGATTAGTGATTAAGGCCATCGTATTCGCTTTGTAGAATAGTGGCATCCGCCTTAAACGTGAGAGTGTTCTAATCATATCCACAGTCGGTTTGTGTTTGTTCGTGAAAGTAATTATTAAAAAAATTGTGTAATGTGTCGAGCCGGTCCCAAAGTGGTCCTGTACTGGGGGAAACCGTTCGGGAATAAATGGGAATGGGTAGCCCGGTGTGCTGCGGGATGTTCGGGACACTCCAGCGTAACCGGCTTCGTTGGATCGTGTTGGAGTATGCCCGCAGGCCGCGTGAGTGGTGATTGACCAGAAGTATTGAGGGTCAATGATGAGGGGGTATATGTCTACTGATGCACCGATTACAACTACGCTTTCTATGCTACTGTAAGTTTAAAGTCAATTGTAAAAAAAAAACAAAACACTGGCAAACCAATGTGATGCCACTCGGAACCGAAATCTTACATCGGTCAGCGACATTTCCTCTCCATCGTCGACGTTTGGAATGGTGGTCTTGCCTTGCGAGACGATGTAGTAATCGTAAACGTCGTTACTGAGGAAACATTTCTCTGGATGTACGGAAAACGGTAAGGACAGACGTTAGTAAGAGAACACGGTGCGCTTCGCAGGTCGGTTGCTACGTAAAAGGGGGGGTGGGGGAGGTTTTCGGAACCGCACGTCAGCAAGGTGGGAACGAAAGTGAGGTTTAAAAGGGATGGGGAAGGAGGTACATTGTGGTAGAAAGTGATGACAGCCACACTTGAAACATGGATGACGGGAAAACGTTTCACTCCAGTTCCCGTCGACCGGCTGGATCCATTCCCTGGATGAACCAACGGATCTCCGGATGATTCGGTGCTACTTCACACCGTGGCTATTCACGATTGTGCACGGTACAGGTAGGTGGTGAGGTACGATGAACGAAACAATTTTCAAATTGCTCTTGCAATCACTTGCACCATTACAGATTCGCGACGTCGTTCCACTCCAATCAGTGTCGTCAGTATTGTATTGAGTCAATTCACCAAGTCTCGAGTGAGTCGTTGGTTGGTCCGGGTAAGAGCGTATGTCCACCTGTGGTCCGGTATTACTTACCCTTCAATCCCTTCACGGCGCCAGACATCATCTGGTAGAAGATATGGTAAGAACGCTCCAGAGTCTGCTGCGAGATGACACGGGCCTTCTCCAGCAGGTAGGTCTCAATATCGGCACCAGCCAGCTTACCGCTTCCAGTGAAGTGGATACGGATGAACTTACCCTATTCGAGGACAAGAACGGTACGATATTATAGACCGATAGTTCCTACCGTCGCCGAGAGCCAAGTGTCGGAGGATACTTACGAAACGAGACGAGTTATCGTTACGCACGGTCTTGGCGTTACCGAAGGCCTCAAGTACGGGGTTAGTCTGGACGACCTGATCTTCCAGCGAGCCCTTCTTCTCGGCGTTCTCGTCCTTCTTGCCCGAGGCACCAATGGTGGCGAAGTACGCAATGACCTTCTTGGTGTTCTCAGTCTTTCCGGCACCAGATTCACCGGTAATCAGCATAGACTGGTTCTCGTGGTTCGTCAACATGTTGACGTAGGCACCGTCAGAGACGGCGAACAGATGGGGCGGCACTTCATTACGGCGCTTGCCACGGTACATCTTGGCGCAACGGTTGGTATACAGCGGGTAACGCTTGTACGGGTTGATGACAACGCAGAACAAGCCCGAGTAGGTCTGTTAGGTGCGAGAAAGGCACATTTCGAACGGTGTCGATTGTTGGGAGGAAAGAAAAGAATAATCTCATCAGTACGGATCGAATGGGAAGAGGGACATGGACAAAAAAACAACTCATTATGATACGGGTGGTACGTTCGGTTCCTGGTAGATCTTGTTCTACTATAGACAACCGTAACGGGTGCTGTTCACTGCACTTTATGTGTGTGTGAGAGAGAACTATCTCGTTGGTCTTCTTGAGAGTTCCATCGGATAAGATGAGACTAGTTGATACGATAGGATATGGTGCTTGGTCGTGTCCCGGATTCTGGTAGCGGGATTAACTTCCGTGCCCGAGTTTTCGAGGTGAGTTAGAGTTGGTGCGCTCTGCTTTTGCGGCTGTCGTTTTTAAGACACTTTTCATTCGCGCAAAAAGCAATGAAGGAACATGTACGGAAGAGGATCTTTTTTGTTGTGGTGTTAATTTGGAGAATTGGAGAATGATATTACCAAATAGTTAACATCTGGTAATGTGATGTTATGGGTGCTAATGGTACTGGTAATTGATTCTACTTGATATCTAAAAAGTGAGGCATGATAGTATGATGAAAAACTTATTAATGATTTCAATTTTGATCTTTCGTTATTGCTTAGTAATGAGAATGGATAGTTAGACTTGGGTTAGAACATAGCTAGGCATCGTAGCCATGCGGTAGCGATACTTACGTAGATAAGCTTAGCGTAGTATCTCTGTCTCAAGTTATGGAGCACAGAGGCATCGTTAAGATATGTCAAGTTGGACATATCCTCGCATTTCTCGTATTTCGGTGGGTTGACCTGGGTCACCAAGTCCTTCTTGAAGTCCTTGGTCTGTACTCATGTAACATTCCGTGCGTGCAGAAAACACACAGACGCAAATTACACCACGCAACCCCACACCGAATTATGGAGCGAGAGGTGAGGTTTTGGAGAAACAAAACCAGGGAGAAAAAAATGGCGGCCCATTTCCAACAGGGAGCAGATTTCGATTTTTCGATAGCGTTTTTTTTGTTTTTGGTTTGGATTTTTCGTCGACGTACCCCGCAAACGGATGGACAATGGCACATAGAGGGAGAGAGAAAGAAACGGACGAACCGACATTAGTTCCCTGCGCTTGAGCACTTACGTAGATCAGCTTCGAGTAGTATCGTTGGCGTAGGTTGTGTAGGACGGCAGCCTCATTGAGATAGGTCAGATCGGCCATATCTTCGACTTTCTCGAACTTCGGAGGGTTCACTTGTGAGAGCTGCTCCTTTTTGAAGTTCTTCTCCTGTGTTGTGTGTATTTTGGGACGTGACGAACGGGTAGTGTATCCGTGTGGTCCGGTATGGATTTTGGTTGGATTTGACATATGTTTTATGGTTGTTCGTATGAAATTGGCGTTGGCATCCATGAGAGAGGGGTTGGTGAAATGTGAAAATGAATAAATGATCAAGTAAATGTAACATGTTGGTAACCAAGTCCTCAAGCGCCTCGGTTGGTCCCGGTCGATACCGAGCGCAGAAGGGTCAATCGCATCCACAAGAGGACAATCTGAGGTCCACGTGTGGATTCTCGTGACCCAAACGCGCATCGACAATCCATAGAGACCCGCCGGAAGCGTTTGTGGACCGGGAAGGAATGGATAAAGACAGTTGTTGTACGCTACGCCGCCGGTCGGAATGACCGTGTGTTGCTGGAATGTGTTCATGTTTGTATGTTCGGTGCACTCCCAAATCGGAAGTGGACGGTTGGTAGGCGCCGCTGGCACGAATGCATTACCTCACCACCCGGAAGAGCAACGGTGACCAGTTCACCCTTGGTGGCCTTGATTTCACCGAGCACGTAGCCCTCCTTCTCCTCCGGAACCCAGCATGCCTTCTTGGAATCGTACGGCTTGCTCTGATCGATACGCTTCTGCTCGAGCGAAACGAAGAGGAACGGGGTTGGATCGGGGTCCTCTCCGACCTGAACTACTGGCTTCGGCATGTTGAATTAGTTTTTTCGAAATGAGACGCGGGCTAAAAGAGACACGTTAATTTGGGTTTGGCACAATTTTGGATCAGCCCTTGCTTTTCGTCCTGCGAATGAGAGGGAAGAGGGAGAGAGAGAGTAAGGTAAGTATGTTGCGTTCACGATCAGTTCACTTTAGCAGTGCCTAACAGTTTCGCCTAAATCTGTTCCTCGCCAGGAATGCAAAGGTATCTTCTATCGTTTTCGATCGCAATCTCCACCAAACGTAACGCAAAACCAGTGGTTTCCCCGTGACCCCAATAGTTGGCAATTGCTTTTGAAATGGAAACTCAAAAGCTATCGCACCAACGTATTTGGGTATCATGGGAAAACCACTGGTTTTTCTTCTTTTTATCTTCCATTTGCATGTGTATACATCTTCATCGCATTCCTGTTCGATGACTTGCACCCAACTCTCCCCACCTGTTGGCAAGAGATCTTAAAAGTTTAGGAAAAAAAAATGGATAGCCATTCCGACCATCACCGTCCATCGAAACCCCCAACCGAAGCGACTGTGAAAATAACAACGAATCGGTGCCGCCACGGTTCCGTGTGTTATGCAAGCAGAATTCGCTGGGGATGCGTGCGTGTAATACGGCGGCCCCAAAATGTTCTATATTTATAGCACTTGCGCGTGCGCTCGTGCGAGATTTCGCCTCGCGAGAAATTTACGCGACCGATTGCACAAGACCCGGCGGTAAGCGAGCTGTGCTTGTGAAATATTTCAACCCAGCTAGGCCGTTTTCCACCATCTGCTACCCTAACACCCCGCCGCACCATATGTGGCAGCAAATCCGGTGGTTGGTAATGGTTGGCCTCGGGTATGTTTGTTCAGACCGCACATCATCCTTCGAACGGGTCGCCGCGGGGAGGCCAACGAAGGCCCCAGGGGTGGGAAGGACCCATCGTGAGGCGAGCGTTGATTTCCTTGATTTGGATGTTTAGCTTTTTATTTCTCCCAGCACCGATTTCTGCTGCAGCTTCTACTGATGTCGTTGCCGAATGGCGAAGGGGGGTTCGGTATTTTTAACACCTTCAACACACAGTCGCGATTCGCGAGGGGGGATCTGGGATCCCGTTCCGTGGCCAAAACACTCACCAGCCTGCCGATCGGCTTAATCGGAAGCTAAAAAGGCAACGCAATTGTATTTCATCGATTCGCGAAACCACAAACCGCAAGTCGAGATTTAAAATTATTTTTAGGCCCTACTTCTAGCTAGAAAACAACCGCATTCTCAGCAAAGGGCTGGGAAAATAATCGAAGCTTGTAAGGAAGGATCTACTAAGGCTGATTATGGCAGGATCGCTAAGTCGCGTTGGGAAAATTCCCAAAAATTTTCATCTTCCTATCCGCAAACGATCACTACAAGCTACTCCATTATCGCACACCTGCCTAATTGCTAGAATAGGGATATGCCCAACTTAGCGGCCAAAAGATTTGAGAAGCTGGAGCCACTGGTTCACTAACACCTCACGGCAAGGTGATCACTGCCTATCAAAGTCAAATAGTAACCACATCCAAATCCGATGATGAAAAGGGGCCACCAAATACTGGATGTTCACCGACGCAGCTGCTCACCTCAGATGCGACTAACTCGCCACCGTCAATGCTATCACCCAGTGAAACCAAATGGATAGCCCAACCGTGGCACAAGAGAGTCGAGACACGTTCACGTTCCACTCGGAAAGCGATCCACCACCGTCGAGAAGCACGATCGAATTGAGTGAGTGAGGAAAAGTTTTGCGCGAACCAGCCGAAGTCCGCCGCCCCCGAAGTCAAACGCCGACCCGGTACATAGACGGCCATGATGGCGGTACACATGGGGAGGGGTGGCATGGGGTGGGCCTGCGCGTTTGCCTGCATGGGCCCCGAGCGCCGGGATGACTCAGTTATGCTGGGCACCCGGGATGGCGAAAGGCGGGGGAACACAAGGGGGAAGTGTGCGCGGGCGCAAACCGGCGATCGGGTTGTTTTTCCCGGGTTGCGATCGGGTGGGCGTAAAGGTGGCAGCCCGACAGGGACTTGGGCCCATTTTTCACGCCCGCCGCTCACTCGCTCACTCTGACTCACAGGGCTGTGCGAGCGAAAAATCGGATTAGGTAAGAGTGCTGCGGTATGTGGCGACGACCTGTGCGTGTTCTATTTACGTAACCAAGCAAAGGGGGCCACCGGTCCGCAAACGCTGGTCGACAGCATTCCGCCAGCGAGCGGATGACGAGGTCACTCGCTTACTCTGACGAGCTCGGACCCCGATCCTGCGCAAAAAGTGTGTCTGCAAAAGCGTCCGGCGGACAAGTGCGCATGCCCAAGCAGGCGCATCCCCCTCGGTCGAAGATCCTCGCTCCCCCTCCAACTGGGGGAGGAAATTAGGATCGACAAAGATATGACTATTTTAGGAAATAGGTTCCAAAAACTCGGACTCGGACTCGCTGCTACTCCTGTGGCACGGACGGTATTCCAGTCGCGGCACTAGCGATGGCCTAAAGATTGCGACTCAAGCCATCGGACACGTTGGTTCACACTTTTTGCTGCAAAATCTGGATCAACACGGTTTCGCTCAGCCGAGTGCTAGCTGCTGGATGCTGCGGTGTTTGTGATCGTGCACCAACGCCAATGTCTTGACGGTTACGTAAGGGAGGCCAACAAATGCCAGGTCCGTGCGATGCTCCTTCAGGGTTCACAGTAAATCCTTTTGGTTTGAACGAGCGAAGTTCTAAACACAAGTGTTCTTGCACAGTCTGGGCTCCAAGGAGACCAGAGCAACTGATTTCCGAAATGTCCTTCCACACAGTTCCACTTGTATCACTAGGTATCGAGTCACACAACTACAATTCGGCCGCAGGTCCTTGCTCAGATGTACTCAGCCGATCCAAGCAGTTCCTCGATCCTCGAAAGGAAGGATGATGATGATACGCACAATGCACACGCACAGAAATTTGAAGATTTTTTTCCGTGTTCTGGTTTTTGGAATGCGACGATTGAAGATCCTTGCTCCTTTCCTATGCTGCACACAGACCTACCCACCCACACACACATATAAACACACTAGCATGCATACAATCTCATTCGCTCGTCCCAGGCACACCTATCCCCAGCCCGCACACAAGCCCACACACATACGGCACACTAATCCTGTACTATTCGAGCCGCGCTCTGGTCGCTCGTTCTCTAGCTCTAGCTCTAGGCTCCTGTGGAAAGGATGGATGTTATCACTTACGCGTTCGAAAGCCGTTCTAACCGAAAATTGGGGGAACTTGCTTTTTATACGGCGCATTTAGAACGCACGGGCGAGTGCCTGGGATTTGCCTCCCGGTCGCCCCGCCCCGTCACCCTGCTTCACCTTGCGGGGATCCCACGGCGGTACTCCGAACTGTGACGGTGGTAGTGCGTTCACACGCACACATTTCCCGAAAGCACAACACGGGCTCATGGGTTGTACATAAGGGCCTGCTCGGTAGAGGTGGTGTGTGTGTGCATGCAGTGCAGCCTCGACGGCACAGGGGCCTATTTTCTGTGCGGAGTTGCAATAGCCAGCTGGGCTGGCCGGCCAGGGGCGAGTGCGCACGCACGCACGGGGAATCTGGGACGGATCGGCACGATCCGAGTTCGCTCCGATGGTGCACGCGAAAGAGTGATCGTGTCACTTGAGGGAGCTCACGAACACACTGCGCGGATCGTTGCGCACAAAGCTCTCACGCATACAAACACCTAGGGTCTTATATACTAGAGCTTCGATAACTCTAGGCAGGAGTTACCTTGCAGAATTTGTGGGCTCGAGCAGCGAGCGCCGGTAAGGATGGTAAAAGGTGGATAATAAAACGGTGTAGGAGCCTCGTCACCACATCATCACCACCGCGACCATAATCATCATCATCATGGCTGTCAGGAGTTGAAAAACAGCAGAGTCATGTAGATATCAGCACAAACAGCAGAATTATTTAGAGGCCGGCCGGTTAACCAGGCGGGGTTGGAACGGTTGGTGTCTCAGGCATTCAGCTGACGCATACAGAGCTCTCAGGAAGGGCTACAAGCAGTCACCATCGGGCAGCAGTTGTCATCCGGCTAGTTTCTTTTGTCCACGTATCGTGAATTGACGCACGAGACGGCTGTTTTGATGTTGCCCGTGTTATCAAAACCGACATAGCTCAATGCATCGATCGTGACCGCAGAATCACGCTGTTCCAGATTCAACCACACCGAGGAGTACGTTTGCTTCATCAGGGAGAATGCGTCCACATACGAAGTGCTTAGTGGTGAACCGAATATCAGTGAGCATTATCCTTTATGGCTAAAGGACCAGTTCTTCCAGCGAAAAACCGAAGCTCTACGAAGAAGTTGTTCCACTTCCCATTCCATCAGTGACCTTCATCCATAGCGGGCAAAGGAGCAGCTCGTTCCAAGGAGAAACAAAATATCCAAGGAGAAGGAGTTACAAGTTCCATTCCATCAGTGATCTTTATTCCCACTATTAAGGGAATAGTTCTTCCCAGCGAGAAACAGAATCTCCGCGAAGACCAAGATCCACTTCCCATTCCATCAGTGTTCTCTATTTCTTACGGTCAAGAGAGCAGTTCTTTTCAATAGGAAACAGAATATGTATAAAGAAAGAGTTTCTCTTCCCTTTTCATCAACGATCTTTATTCCTTACAACTAAGGGATCAGTTACTGCCAGGAAGAAACAGAATTTCTACGAAATTGAAATTCCACTGCCAATTCTATCAGTAAGAAGGTGTTTCATAAATTTATTTAATTGCCATTCATAAACAGGTTCTCTATGAAGAAGGATATCTACTTCCACTTCCATCAGCGATCTTTATTCCTAATGGCTTACAGTTCTTGCAACGGTGGAACAGCATCTACATGAAGAAGGAGTGCCACGTCCTATCCCATTCGTTAAAATTCCAACTTGTTTACAACGGTTGCGAGTGTTTTCAGCCTGGACACAGGCTCGAGCATTGATTTCCAGCCGTACCTCCTCTGCCTGTGGCATAGGTCAGCGTGCGAGAGAACATAAAACATTTTATGCTGCACTCAGTCAGCAAGTTGTTCCACGCCCTCCGTAGAGACCGAAGAGACCGGAGTCTCGGAGTGGGGCCGAACAGAGCCAGCGTGTAGAATTGTGGTGTATTGGGGTTATTTTTAAAATAAGACACACCGAAACCGAAAAACCACCTACTGGCTGCCACGTTGCACTGGTGTGCGTCCGGGCACCCGACACATGTGCCGCTATGTGCTGGGTGGTATTGTGTCGAACGGTGCACCTGAAGCGGCACTCCATCGCCGGCTGGCCGACTTTTGTACGATCCGCACGCGGAATACAGGCAACGGCTTTTGACCGTCGGAATGGGCAGGAAATCGAGAGGTGTGGCGCTGCAGCGTACCAGAAATGTGTGAAGTAATGATTAAGAAATGGGCCTCTCGAGAACAAACGGTACCACTGTGTGGGCCAACCCGATGGCCCCGTTGTTCGGGGTGTAGGGGCTTCATCTGCCGAAAACCCTAGGACATCGGAGGCGTCCAACTCACGGTGGATTGGATATTTTCGGATGAAAAGCACCGCTTCCTGCACCAGCGCGAGCAAGTGGTTCTAATCACTTGGAACGACGTTTTCAGTTAATGTGGCGCGTATTTACAAATATTGATGTTAGCTCTTCCTTCCTCTTTTTCGGCACATTTCATCCGTAAACGATCGCAAGCATGTTGGCAGCTGTCATTAAAACATGACCACCATTTCCATTACGCTTGGTGAGCAAAATTGGAGCAAAACAATGTAGTACACTCTACGCGTGCTCCATTATTACAGACATTTCTGTAATGATATACAGCTGGGGAAACAAATGTCATACATTTTGCACCATAAAACCAGCTGAAAGCGCACCCAAGTTGACAAAGCGGTGGAAAGCTCAAGAGAGTTCTCGAATGTTTCGGTTTAATAGGCTCTATCGTCTCATCTGGTCCACTCATGCTCGCATAATATACGGTGCGCGGTTGACAAACACAAACATACACACAAAGTCTCCCGAGACCGCGTTGAGGGTTGCCTTGCACGTTGCAGATTTTATGACCAAAACATAAGATCACATGTAGGTTTATTACTCCGCACAGCGGACATTCAGAAAATGTTATTTCCTACTATTTTTGCAAGAATTCAAAAGAAAATAACTATTTTTGAAATGATAGCCTTAGAAATATATAATGGAGGCGCCTGGTGCTGCTTCCCTAAAATAATGGAGATGCCAGGTGCTGCATTCCGTCGACAATGGAGACGCCTGGTGTTTTATGTTTTTTTATTGCATGATAATGATGTTGGATTCAGAATAATGTTGGGATTCTACTGGGTCATAGAGTAATTTATTTTTCGATGATTGCGACAGAAAACTCGCAGAAAACTTAAATTCAAATAAGACTTTAATAAATTGAAAATTATGAAAAATCATTTAAATACGGTGTGCAATATGTCTCAATACGAAAGAAAATAAATCAAGACGGCAAACTGTTGGCAGGTCGGTATGAGTAAAATTGATTAGCTAACTCGCACTATTGTTTGTCCGTGTGGTGAACAAAACATACCAGCAGCACAAAAACAACTCTTGTGACTGAGGCTAAAATTATCACATTCTTGACCGCTTTTAACCGTCCGGTTTACGATCGTGCGGATCGGACGGTGTTCCACCGGCGCTCGGTACGAGAGCTGCGTGCTGCTAACGAACGGTTCAATTTCCCCCTACGAACACCGGTCTGTGGCCGTACCATTCGCACACCCGCGCAAACCACAGCCAGCGCCCACGAGAAATAGAATAACAAAGCTCACGGATCAGGCCCGCTACCGCCTCCTTGCGCCGCTGGCGAAACGCTCCATGCCCCCGCCAGTCACAAACGTCATGCCCGGCGTGGACTCTGAACGAAACATATTTGCATGCTGACCCGTCCGATGTTGCTGCAGCTCTGACGATCAGGTCCGGACACCCTCGCGAGCCACAATCGCGATGAACAATCCTGTAAACCGTACGTGGCCAGCGCAGGCGCAGGCGCAGGCTGTGACGATCGGCACGATGTACGACTTGGTTAGCCCGCGTAGGGGAAGGCAGCCTGAGGCAGGGAGTTGGTGAGCGGCATGATCGGCTGGGAGACTCGCCTTCGTCCGGATTTTCGAACGATCTCAATAGACTAGATGATGCGTTCGGGGAGTCCTATTTTTAAGACGTACCGATCGGGACCGGTTTTCTTCTCCCTTGCCGGTTGGCTTTGCCTCGAACGACGACCAAGACGACGACGACGACGACGACGACGAGATGGTGTGATCGGATGCTTTGGGGTACACGGTGGCCATATGCTAAAAATATGCAAAACGAAAACCGAAATAACAAAAAATATGCCGTCACCCACCGGCCCGTCGCATGTAGCCCGTGTACCTCCGCAGGTGACGGGCTCGTACTTCTACGTCAGACTCGATGAATTTCCCTTCCGATTTGACCCGAAACGATCTTGACGTTCCGTTGCTGATAATCGGTAGGTGAGGATTTTTGAAAATCATCTCATGCAATACGACCTCATAATCCTCGAAACAATTTCTCAGGGATTCTACACGGATTTGGTACTGACACTGAACGGGAAGAAAATACTTTAGGGACCCGATTGCGGACCGACTGGCCGACACAACTAGCTGGAATTTACGAGCGCCTGGTTTTCTCCGGCCCGCCATTACCACTTGCTAAGCGTTAACGTGCTCTTTAGTGGACTTTGTTTACCAGAGTTTCTTACCCTGGAACGCTCCAGCACCAGCTCGTTCGCGGCCCCCTAGTTAGGCAGGTTTATTTATAATCAACAAACATTACGCCTTTGCCCTGTTTTATGAAGTTCGTGGAATAGGTAGGTGGTTGTGGATTGAATATGGAAACATTTTTTAAGGTCATGATTGTATGAAGATTCGAGTGGTGTATGAAGTTAATTTATATTGGACAAAAAAAGGTACTGGAAAAATGGTATAAGTGCTATCGATGGATTTTCTTGTCCACCACTATTATGTGTGAGAAATTAATTTGCTCCTAATTCCTCAAAATCAAATAAAATAGAAATAAGCTTAATGTTCATGTGATGTACGTTAGTTATAAATTTCTAAGTGCAGTACTTACATTTATTTTAATAGCATTTCTTACGGTCATCGAGCCATGACCGCGTAAATATTTGTGCTTACAATTAGTATTTGTCCTTACATTATTGGATGAATTACTATTTTACGATTTCCAAAACATCGATAGATTACATTCAAAATATTGCATCATATGCAATATTATGTAGAGATAAATACTGCATAATAACTTCCAATCGATTTTTTACTCATCTACTGAAATACTTGGATGTTATTCCATTTTGAATATTTTCCATTGATTAAAATCTACCACCTTATATGTCTTACAATCAGTGTTACATTTATATCGTGCTATGCTGGCAGTCAAATACATATGTTCCAAGTATACCCATAAAGTAGAAAAAAAAGAATTTAACTACAAATGGACGATTTATGCCTTTAAGATTTATAATAATTGATCATTTGCCATCATTTATGACGTTTGTCATGAAATTGAAATGAATACTGAAAAGATAGAATTTAAATGTTGTTGACTAATTTCGTTGAAAATTGCTATTATTATGGATACTTAACGCATTTTTTTTGTACATCAATTGAAAGTTATAAAAAATTGAAGTTTTATTATATTATTTGTTTTGTTACTCAACATTTTTATCACTGTTGACACATCAATCTGTTTGATTACGAATAAAATTACAAACAAATACTCACAGGAAGAAGTGGTTGATGTTTTCATAAAATTGCGTCAGCCGAATTAATCAGCTATACTTCTATTTTCACAACACAAACCGCTTGAGTACATAAGGCCGCTTTCGTTAAGTTGTGAAACTTTCATTTGTTCATTGTTCAAGCAAGGATTTCGCTTCCTTGCTTAATTTCACAACCAAGCGGATCTAAGAAAAACACAAAAAAGGTAAGAATGGGGTTTTCTCGAGGCCATTTCATCTATTCTCACCGAAGAAGTTGGTGCAAACTTTGAGGGTACCGACGAAGGTGGACCGAATTTTTGCTGGCAGCAAGAAAGACATACAATTTGTGCAAAACTCTCCCTGGCCCCTGCGGATGACCTCGGTCTACGGTTTGTGGTTATGCGTGTGAGGTATGACACACGAGTGGTCATTCCCAACAGGCGTTCGAAACCTTCACCGACATGATGCCAGAAATAGCACCCGGCACCGATCTGTGAACCGATGTTGGCGGTGTTGGTTGCCTTTGCTATTTGGTGTGAGATTTGCTCGAAATGTTCATGCTCTAGCAGACGTATATCGCAGAATCTACGACCGTTGTGGAGGATTGACGGCGGATTTTTAATGCATGACCATTGCTTCTAGCAGCGTAAATATTTCAATTGGCTGCTCCAAAACTGTTGCGGACTCCTAAATCAATGAACTCGCACCCTGGAATTTCAAATGGAAAGATGAAAAGACTTTCCAAAAACTCTAGATATAATGTGATGAAAAATGTATGCTCAACCTCACATATTTCAAAACTGTCGCTGTTGGAAAATCAATCTTTTAAATTCTACGTACCCATGTATTTAACTTTGTTCAATTTTAGTAGTAAACCATTTATTGGTACCTTTTCTTCATACAATTTAATCCAACATCATACACACACAACTAACCAAATAAATGTTTATTATATAAAATTCAATCTTTGTTTCAAAAACACTTTTTAACTACTAAAAATGTTTCACTCATAAGTATGCTCATCGTAAATTTTCAGGTATATAAAATGAATTTTCAGAATGACACCTGTACAGATGCAGTTTTTAAGAATGAATAGTGCAACAAAATTTTGTCGAATACCGCCCTGCAGGTAAACCAGAACTTCGTTTTAATTATGGCTGAACCGTCATAAAAAAACTGAAAACACGATTTTGGTCGCGTGGTTGGAAGAAATAATTTTAGCTTTTTTATTTTGCTGAGACCTCAACCCTTAGTCACGCTCCGATGACGAAAAGGTGAGCCAATTAGATTCGTGTCGTGACCTGGTGCAGGGTGAAAACATTCTTCGGGTTCAATAAGCGTCCGCCTACGTGAAATAGCGTGGGTGAGTGAGGGAGGCTTGGTGGGAAACTGATTGAAGAGGAAATTCACAAGCGTCTTAATCTGGAAAACCAACGTTTTGTAGCGAGAAAGAGTTTCATAGGACACGTAGTCATATATCAATTAAGAAGAATACTTATTGGTCAGTAGATGGAAAGTGTTTGTTTTGTCATTTTCATAATTTTTAATACTTGTGTGAACCATTTTGATTTCATTCGATCTACGAAGTTAAATTAAACTTTGAACATTAAAGAGTTTTAGGATCATTCGAAATATTATTTTGATATTTTTATATTTTACTGTAGATTGTTTATGTTTGTTATTGAATTTGATGAATACTTACATCAAATTCAATGGGTTACATGAATTTTGTAAAAATATTGCTTTAGCTTATTTGTCACAGACGATGGCGAAAGCTGGCCTGTGTCAAGTTAAAGTTAAATGCATCGTAGGCTTGGTTAAAACATAAACACGAAGTTAAGTTTGTCCCAAGTGCGTCCGGTAGTGGCAATATAAGGTCGAGTCCGTACTCGTCTATCGTAAGTCGTGATATAAATGCCGCTTAGGAGATCTGGTGCATCTATGGAGCCTAATTTCGCCACCGTAGATGCAAATGCTCAATAACCCGTGGTAGGCACCTGGTCCCATACGAGGGAAAACACAGCAATCTGCGTCATTAGACGTTGAATCGCCCTAACATTATAAAGTAAAGCCTCCAGCAGATTCATGTTGAGAGTATCCTTTCATTCTAATGTTTTACAATCCTCCATTCTTGAAATCCAAAAGTATGGTTTTATAATCTTTCATACTTGAAATAGTTTCAAATTTGTTTTTTCATTTCTCACAAATTTCTTTTGCATTCGTTTACAAAATTGAACCAAACCTTGAATAGGAGTGTTATTGTTATTAAGTCTTTTATTACAGTTCATATTTTCAAAAACTCGTGGGTCATCAGCTCACTACAATTAGAAATTGATTTTAAATTACGCGTAATACAAATCGACGATGCTTGCACATCCCAAGTAACATTTCCAAGACCTAATAAACTTTAACAAATTTTATCAATGTTTTAACATGGGTGTACCAAGTCCAATTGGTTCTATAGAGGTTTCTCAGCAGGCAAAATAGGTTTAATAATTTTAACATCCTTAAAACCTTTTGAGGATAGCTATAAAACCGCTCATTAAGTCTAAAATCTTAGTAGACTTGAAGAGTCTGTAAATACGCTGTTAAGTCTTTCTTAAAACCTTCTCTTAAAACCAATCAGTGATTTTTGGTCTAGAAAAGGTTTTAAGGGATGGTTTTGACAACGTTCTGTAGAGTGGGCCCTCTTACACTTAAAACGGGTTTATGAAGGTTGTTTCACAGCCTTTAAGATATTTTACTCTTAAGATGAGACTTAATGATGAGAATGAACAACATCGTTAGAACCATGATAAAACTTAAAATGTTACTTGGGATAATATGTACCAAACATAAAATTGCTTGGTTCTTCTTTTTCAATAAAATATTTTTCTGGAAATATTAGTGTTCTATGATGTAGACAGTTATTTAATTTGATGACTGCTATTAAAATAACTAAAACAGTTTTTCGTTTGGTCCACAACATGTAAGTGAAAATAGAAAAGGAACACGCTAAGCCTTCGTCCATTACACGATTAATTGATGACACTGTCTGATGGCATCGTTCGCTACACTTAATTTTGTGTGATAGCAACAGTAGTCTTGTCATATGTTTTCGCTTACAAACAACGAAACACGCTACCTACACAATGATATTTGTGTTGTGAAACTTTCGCATAACATTACGAAATCGATTACATGCCACATTTCCCGTCTATTAAAGTTAAGTACAGTTATGCAAGGTTTAAATATAAAAGGACGTTTTTCTTTCGCTTGGCTGCTTTTAAAATGGGCAAACAAACTGCAGCGTCGAATATTGCCTACCCCTGCAACCTCGCCCAGCCTCCACCAGCAAACGGATTCGCGATGCAAAATGTTTGTGTATTCAAAGATTTATTGATCGGTGGTTTTCAAATAATTATCACAAACACCGGGGCAAACACGGCGCGTTTACGAGCCACGACCCAAAGATCCCGATGTTAAACGGCCTCACGGGCCGGAAGGGGGCGGACACAACTGCCGGTCGACCCTTCTGTCCCGTTTCCGCTGCCCAGCCGTGACCGTGAGCGAAAATTTTTCTTTTTTCATATTTTTTTCTGTTTTTACAAACAGAAAAAATCAACCCAAAAGAAAAGCATCGTTCACTAATGTTTCGTGCAACGCACACCAATGTGTGCTGGTAAATAAGCGAAACGTGGGACAACACATGCTCACCACACAGTGACACCGTTGAGCAAGCGAAAGGTGGCGCCATAAGGAAGGTGGTAAAGTATAGAAAGAAAATTCACGTTTTTCCCTTTGCACGAAATGAGGCGAATCGGTAGATTTCTGGTTGCCAAGACGTGTGCAAGGATTGAGACAGAATACCGCCGGGTGTGGGCAGAATAATGCACAGACCCCTCGACCGTAGCTACACGAGTTGTGCCTCGAGCCGAAGCTGATTGAAATGTTGCAGAATATTACGTAATACATCCAGATCGAGGTAGAGCTGACAAAATGGTTCACCAACTCAACACTCCGTGCGGCGTGCGAATGTGCTATTAATTGAGCGACACCAATCTTCTGCTGTAGTAGATGCTGGGATCATTTGCAAAAATTAGAAGGTGTTAATATTTGCGAAGTCATCAGATTTATTGATACACAGGACGAAATAACAAACAGTGCCGTCTGCCATCAGAAGGTCTGACGGTGAGGAACGATGCAAACAGTGAAAACATAAGGCCAATGAAAAAGAAACAGGAACAGTATAGCCTCTCCAGTAGTTTCTCCTTTTTATAGTTTATTCGATTTTTCTTAATAATAGATAAATGTCATGAGTACTTTGCAATAATATGCATAAATATTAAAAAAAAAATACAGAAAAAATAAATGGTGATCAATATCAAAGTAAAAACCAGTCTTCTAGATATATGTTAATCTTCTTGAACGAACAAGGTCGACAAAACGGATAAGGGTGTATATTGTACAAATCATTCAAACTATGGATCGTTTTATTACCTTTTCAGCAAAACTATTTCCCAACTTCAATGATGAATAATGTAAACAAGTGTGCATTTCTTGCTCACATTAGTTTTGCAATATTTGCACTGATAGTTTTACTAAGAAATAGTAAGCACTTTTGACTTTTTGAGGCGGTACTTTACAATAGCTGAATATTTGTTCAGTATCAGAAAAACTGTTTGATTGAGGCAACAGAGACCATTTAGAACAAAGGCGAAAATAAAATATATCGTTTTTTCCATAAGTTATCCAAAAGCACAACAATGTCAACTTCTTTTTGTCAGTTTCCATTTTGCCTCCATGACTCTATTTGTCAAGACAGACTTGGGATACATGGGCTCCACTTGGGATACATGTGTTTTTTTAATTAATTTCTTGTATAACAACAGTTTTTCCTTCGCATCTGTGGTTTCCAACCAAAATGATAGTACATAATTCACAATAAAATTATTATTGTTATTTAACTATAAAGAGGTTTAAAAAAATAAAATCAATAGTAATTCTTATAGTTACAGTACTCTTTAATCTTCAACCACTACAACTTTTCCAGCAAACGGCTATTCAAAAGGCGAGGGTTTGTTTTTGCTTTGCGACTCATCTGAGAAGTAGAACGTTGTACTCTAGTTTCAAATTTGAGGGCTTCTTTTTAGTGTTGTGTTTAATGAATCTTTGCGGATTCGAATCTTCAAAGCTTAATGAATCTTTCGAAACCTTAATGAATCTTCATGAATCTGTCATGGATCTGTCAGGAATCTCCCCGATTCTTTCATAGGCGTGGACAATGTGACAAAAAAAGGGTTCCTCAACCCATTTTTGGCTGGTGACTTTTCATCAGTTGGTGTGTCTTTAGGATTCATGAATCTCTCGACGAAAGAGGCAGAGATTCATTCAGATTCTTGAATCTAAATCATATTTACACAACTCTACTTCTTTTTGTTCAAATTTTTCACAACAAATTTTTAGAAAAAGTGTTTTCTTAAATAAGTGATCTGTTTGTGAGTCAATCCACTTGGCGATTAATTTGCTGTGCTTTAGTTAATTTATGAACATTCGGTTATCGTAAAACCTGTACAATTTATAATTTTTTAAATCAAATAAATCAAAATTCAACAAACAGGGCTAACTTTTTTTTATTTGTTTGTACGGCTAGGCTTTATTAATATTAATTAATGGCAACAATTTGAAGGCTACGAAATCGAATGTTCTTAAGTTTGATGAAGTATAAATTATGTTTAAAAAAATTTCAACTATGAATTTGACCTTAAGGCAGCGTTGTCTTCTCGTACAGGGGAGGGTCCGGTCTCGGTTGGGATTCGAATCCACGCCGTCGAGGTGGTGAGCCCCGGCGCTCATGGGACGATTTTCTAACCCAGGGATCGGCACACGTTTTTCAAAAAGGGCCAGATGATTAAAGAGAAACCGAAGGCGCGGGCCGGATACTTAAAACAATGCTTCAATGTTTTCAAAGTAATACCCTTTGTAATGGAGAGTGGCACTTTCTAAATAGCAAAGTTGCATAAAAAATGGTAAAAGATAAAATATTTAAAATGTTATCGATGAACATATAACAGTAACACCTCGTTAAACAATTATCATCTTCATTTTTGGGCAGAAAATAAACCTGACATCGTGAATAAATTCGATAAAAATTAGGATGGGTTTTTAGTATGAAGCACTAAAATATATTTACGGGCCGGATAAAATCTTTTGGCGGGCCGGATTTGGCCCGCGGGCCGCACTTTGCCGACCCATGTTCTAACCGACGCTACCGCTCGGCTGTCGCGGACCCCCTGTTGTTATGTTGTTTAACATAAAGATCTCAATATACAAGACAAAATTATGTTAATGGACCTTTATAGTTCTACATGCCACTGGTCTAAATTGTTTAACCAATCGTCCGCAAGAAACTTGAATCGTCGCTCTTTGGCATGTACGGCACATTCAAAGCTGCAGTTACACCTTTGCAGGTTAAAGTTACGTTATTTTATTTGCTACCCAAGCCGGTACGATGCTAGCCAAAACCTGTGTTGCCATCCGTTTGCTATCTTTTCCCTATTTTTGGCACAAATCATAATCAACCCAAACCGGCGATCGCTCAAGACACGGCTGGCGTGACTCTCGGCGGTCGCATTTTGGCAACCGAGATGCGCATTGTCAGGCGCTGACTCGTCCGCACATGCCAATGCAAATGACGCTGGTAACGCTGCGTTTCGTATTTCGCCCCCCCACTCGCACCCACTCCCGCATCCTGCCAGATGCGAAGGGATTATTTAATGCATCCTCCCCTCTGAAGTGTCGCTGAACCGAGTGAGCGATACTGGGGGAGGGAAACATCAGTCAGATGTGGTCCGAACCGAACGACAACTGCATGCTGCGTCGAAAACCGGCCATCGTATTGATAGTGGAAGGAATGTTTGCGGTCTACGGAAAATTATCATCTCTATTACTAGAGAACGTCGTCGATCAACCACTATGAGCGGCTTGGCCCATGTCCGACGAATGGAGGGAAGCGGTAAATCATGCCCGACCGAAAATAGAACCTGGTTTTATAAAACACCAAACACCGGCAATCAATTATAGCCGCGAAATGCCACCGTCGGATTCCGTTTGGAATGAGAATAACACAAACCGACCGGCGGGCAAATGAGTATTTCTCCATGAGCGATTGGCACGGCTCCCAACCGCCTACCTTGAGGAACCGACAGTGACAGTGGCAGCGGGACACTCAAGAAATCGCTCCTTGTTTTTCTCTTGTTGCTTTTTCTACCAGGTAGCAGCAGGTTGTATCAAGTTGCACCGAGCGTTATGAATGATTTTCTTCTCGATGCTTGATATCGCATAATTACGAACCGAGGATGATGAACAACTCGGATCTCTCGAAACCGGCAATTGTGTGTTGGTGTGTGACTGTGTGTGTTTATTCCACTGTGTTGTACTATACCCCAAAACCAAACAGATATCGTTGCGAGTGCGATTGCGAATCGCCACCAACAGGCCGCGATTCGAACGCGCGCGCACGCTACCAAAATAGTTTGGTCGCGCTATAATTAGTGTCATCGTCGACTCGGACGGACTAAAACTGAACTATACGCCTCGGGCCGTGTATATGTTTAGCGGTGTAGGACGCAGGGCACAGCCACACCGGTACAGCAGCGTGTTGCCTTCCCGCGGGACCAACGTCACTGGGCGAGAGGATTCAAACGTCCAATATCGGCTGCGAAGTAAACAGCTTTTTTACCCACCCCTCCCGGCTACCATGTTTCGTTCCCGGTCGTCGAGTCGAGGCAAAAAGTCACAGTCATGTTCTCTGACGGACCGACTTGGATGAGATTTGAGGGAAAATTAAGGCAAATGTCACTTTTTCGAAGCTGGCGGACAATTATGATGGCTGGACGCCGGCGGTAGGCATTCGCCCGCGACGCGGGTACGGGTGCCAATGATTTATCGCCTAAGCGAGCAACACGGAACGATCGGTCGTCGAGAGTAGTGTGCGGAATGTCTGCCGAGCGCCAAGATTCGATGATTCAGGGCCCTCGTTTCGCGGTGCATCTTGGGGCACGGTCTGCTCCTTGTGCGAGTTAGTGCGAATAACAACGGCTAAATAATAGTCAGGTCTATTATTCATGCGAAAATGTGATCACATTCTAAACAGCTCGTCCATCTTTTCGACCACTACAAGTGTGCAGTGTAATGATTATTACTGCGGTCGAACATGGAATGTTTACTTCGCATGCAATCTCTTCTAAGCGAAGAAAAACTTTGTCAACATGTGTTTATTTATTTTTAAATACATTTTATCCCTATAGTTTACTTTCAACGATTGTTTTAGGATTGTTTTATAATTTTATGCTGTGACCATTTAACGGTCGGTTCAATAGTACATGAATGTAATTTAACTAGCGCTCGAAGGGGAGTTTCGGAGACTGAATGTTTAAAATAAATGATTGCAACATATCATACTGCCCCGTAATATTACTGTACATATTGATCATTGTTTTTATACCAACTATTATCAATAACAAGCATACTTTTTACATCGACATGTTACAATCAACTAAATATGTCTAAAAACGATACTTTTGAAGTGATAGGATTAGAATCACTGAAACAAAATGTAAAACATATCGTCGATTTTTTTTCTACTTTGAACATAAAATTGAGGACTTCAGTTTTTCTGCAGGTCATCTATATTTTAAACAACCTCAGTCAACAAACAAGCCGGCAAACGCTGTTCTCGTTTCAGCTCTTGTCAGTGTCATTCATTTTTGCAAATTCAAGGTCCTGACGCCAATACCGGTACAAGATATTTTCACTTTCTTCACAACGTCTGCTTGCTGTACCGAACATTTTCCTATGTCATCAGCTGAACCACGTCACAGACGAATTATTTTTTTTAGGAATAAGATAATTGTAGACCACAGGGATTTACTATCTTTCGTTTATCTCTATTTGTGGTTAGTGGTGACTTTTTCCCGGCGGGGTTTTAATAATGTGTTTTAAATGTTACGGAAAAACTTCCATGTCTCTGATTACGTATCTAGTGAGAGAAAGTTTTCCGTAGATTGTAATCTGACCTGCTTCAATGTTGTAGAAATTTAAATCATATACTTCAAAAGATCACATATTTAGACTACTGCTTCACGAGCGCTATTGTAAATATAACGTACTCAAACGTTTCTATTCAAACAATATTAATATTCAAGCCTTTTTATTCTGCTCACGATATCAACTTCACAAATTGTGTTTCATAATTTTAAACTGCTATGTTGGAACATTATTTGTCAATTTGTTATAGAGGTAGTTTTTAAATGTCACCGTTAAAAATGTAGATTCTAATGAGTTTGTCACTTGAACAACCACATGCATGCACGTGGCATCGGAAATTCAAAATATACCTCTTTTCATATGTCTCATGAGGTGCAATTAATTTAATGCAACGCTACATTTAGACAGCGGGATGAAAGACCAGCTTCGCAAGTCCAAATGATGTATTACAAGAGGCGCTGAAACAGATGAAATGTTCACCAGCGTTACAGAACAGTTCGTGTCGAAGCAAAGATAAATGACAAACGATTGTGAAAATGGTTTGTAGGATGTGTTGAGCTAGCCTCAACAACTTCTCCTTAAATCATTGATCATATCACAAAATGTTTATTTGCTATATAAAAAAAAACTCTTCTTTTTCTGCCATGTTACACGGCTTAGGCGAAGTATTAGACATTTTCTTTTGAGATCTTTTGATCAGACCGAGATCAGAGTGCAATCTTGATCCGTCTTCTAACTAACTTACAAGTAAGGCCATCCCACTACTTTACGATATCGTACCCAACAAAAATAAAAACATCTCCCAAAAACTAAACTGTAAACCGTTTACATAGATGATATGCACGCCTAAATGAACATCAATTTTGTTTCCATGATTATCAATGATCCACAATTATGTATAAATACGGTCACGAGTTTTAGCATTAAATGATTCCTTTGGACCTATTATGAAAGAAAGTACATTAAGTGAAGCATGATTTGTGCTTGTCTCTGAGCTAACTATAGTCGACCTAGTTGATAAAATTTGCTATATGTGCATACAAGATTTCCGCCAGCTCTTTTGTCGTTTAAAATCTCATACACTTAACGGACGGAAACTAACCCACAAAATGGATTGAAGCGAAGAAAACAGGTACGCAACCTGTCGATTGACACCATCCCTGACACCATTCATCAACAAACAGGTTGTTTCCTGGCCAGAGCACTCCGTCCCGTCTTCGTGGGATGCGAAACGTTCGAAGTAAGGCTCCTCCGTGTGATGAATGATCTATTTTTGCCTCGCTCCGGAAAACACCCGTTTTACGCCTCCTCGCAGATTTGGTGTAGCTTTTCCATTCTACGCTTATGCTCTTTTTACAGCGCTCCTTAACAATGATCAAGCGTACCTGCTGTACGCCAATGGTCGACCCATCCGTCGTACGATCGTGAGGCAAGGTTTCACTTCTTCTCGGGTGCGCACTACGTCATCTTTCCATTTTCCACCACCATGCTCTCGCGATTTGGCGGCCCATATTCGGCAAGGAATGTGGGAATTGGTCGTATTTATAATCAGTGTTTGTTGTTCACTTTCACACATTTTTGTTACCGCTGCCGCTGGGGTTTTTTGTGTGGGTCTTTTCCTTTTTATTATAACTCTCGTGCTTCCGACGAGCGCTGCTGCTTCGGTGCTGGCGTTGGCATTCGCCTCTTCGTCGAACCGTAGCACTCGGGGCGGCGCTAGCGGCATAAACAGAAGTCAACAGCGCAGAGAAGAAATTCTTCCCATCGGCAGTCCACCCCGACCGGGTTCAACACGATCGTGCCATCTGTGCGCCAAGCAACTTCTCTAGCGGAATGAAAATTCAAGCGAAAGATTGCCTTTTCTCGTGGGTGAATAAAATCTCGCCGGGCAGATGGGAACGTTTACGCGGCGAGAAAATGTTCATCCCACAACAGAACGCGGCGTTCCATTCAGGAATGGGGTGAACGTGTTTTAACTTTAGCTCGAAAATCACATTAGCTATCCGTGTTATAAATTCTTTGATTTTCTATAGCGGACACTACTTTAAATAAAATGACACAACACAACCGGAAGACCATGATCAGTACGATGTAGCAAATAAGGCGAGAAACAAATGAAAAGCTAAAAATAGAACGCGAACTACTGGCATTCGCTGATACGATAGATTTGAATGGGTCAAAAAAATAAAGATACTGTAACTGAGGGTAACATGCTTCGCCTTCATCGTTTAAAAACATGTTGCAAAATGATGCTCCTAGACCAAAATAATCGTACATTTTTGCTCAAATTGAATGCAATTATAAAGCAGTCAAATGGCATTTTGGCTATGAAACAATATAACACCTGGAAAGAAAACTAACAACCCGTTTTGGAATTTAATTTTTACCCCACGATTCCGAAATCGGTATATATCTTACCATCGTAACATCGTACATGAAGAGACATCTAACGACGAAGTTCTAAAAAGCTCATTAAGCTCCCAACAAATGGAACGTAAAACAATGAGCGAAAACTTTCATTTAAGTGAAAGAGATGTTTCTAAATTTAAATAACGAACGTTGTACCGAAACCATAAAACATTGTAATTAAATTTGTTTAAGAAATATCCCAATACTTCTTTCGTTTCAAATAAGTTTCATGCATATTCTCCTGTATTCTCATGTGGCACCACATTCTCCTGTATTATCATGTGGCATTCAACCACATTCTCGTATGTATAGCAACAACTAATCAACGGTTGTTGGTTCGACAATGGTATATTCAACGGGAACTAGATTTACTATTTTTTTTTTAACTACCAGAGTCTGCATTAAGGGTACGGGAAACGAAACGTAATCGTGTCATTCCGCTGCTCAATCTATCAAAAAGAATTATGGCTTACCCACCCTATAATCGCATGCGTAATCTTGCCAGAACGTAAACAAACGAATCACCAGTTCATTCGGTGACGAATATTTATCGAAATTCTGTGATTATTTAGCGTAGTTTTTATATTTTCATCAATGCACACCACCAGCGACCAGCGATTACGCTTCGTTTACCGTGCCCTTTAAGGGTTTTGTATTTTCAGTCAGCTGAAACTTATAATTTCGTACGAGGTTTTTTTCTCAATAATGTCATAAGAAAAAGAATATTCAATTATATTTTTCTAAATTCAGCACTTACGAGGCACGAATGATAAGGAGCGAGGCAAAAAGTTTAAATTTTTTTAAATATTTCAACAAA
This sequence comes from Anopheles coustani, assembly GCF_943734705.1. Taxonomy (NCBI): domain Eukaryota; kingdom Metazoa; phylum Arthropoda; class Insecta; order Diptera; family Culicidae; genus Anopheles; species Anopheles coustani. The sequence continues at coordinate 38,378,711 of NC_071289.1, forward strand.
TAAAAATACATAAATAAAATCAAAATCGTGGCGGAATCAACATGGACTTTGAAAACGCTAAAAGAACTTAACAACCAATTTATTGCAAGGAAAGCTGATGAAAACAAGAGGATTATTTGAGCAACTATCGGCGGTAGAAATTATACATGTTTTCTTTCTATATGTAGCGTACAGAAAATCTTCAATAAGGTAATAAGGCAGGAGAAGGGAAAGAGCCAGCGAAACGGGCCAATGAGATAATATTTTATGAGAATTCAAAAATCGGTGCAGAAACAAACAAAAGATATCGTTCTATCAGATAAAGATATTACGTTGCGAAAATGCTGGATAAATATTGTCAAGGAAATATTTTTCCCATGTAAAAGCCTTCATAAAAAAGCCTCTGACTTTGAAAGAAATATTGACGAGATAGTGCAGCGTCACAGCAATGAAAACATTCAACGACCGCATGTTGATATGCTTTCCCAACACTCTGCTGGGGTTAGTACACTCTCCGCTGCGCAGATTATGTCGATAAGCAGTGAATCGCATCGTTGAAATTACATTCGTCTCCAATAGTTCCAGGCATGATTTACGGCTTCGATGGCTGGGTTTGAAGATAAAGCGAAAATACTTGGAGCTACACCTGATAACCTGCTAATTTATACCCCAGGGCGTGTTTGCTTAGGGGTCGTAGGCTGTTCGCATAAAGAGCGACCCGGCGGCCTGCGCCAAAGCATGAAAATCGGCCGGTGGCTCATCTCGAGACGCCATTCGTTGTGCAAGTGTCGTGCTGGAGTAACGTTAGTGCAGCACCATGATCATTCGAAAGGATTACTGGGACCGAAGGCAACCAGCACTGCAATAATGGTTAGTGTCGCAAAGTTACGGCACAAGCTATGGGACCTGCTAAATGCATTGTGCCACGATCCGAAGCGCCTGGTGCGTGGTGTAGTGCTGTTCATCTGTAGCATCGTCGTGATGTACCAACTGTCCGATTGTTTCAAGAAGCTGTTCAATCCTCCGATATCGACACACTCGCGCTTCGATCTGAACGACTCTATGTTCTACCCATCGGTCACGTTCTGCCGCGAACCGGCGTACAAGGCGGATGTGATGGCAAGGTACAACCTGGCCATGCACCCAAAGTACACCAGCGCGTTCGATCGGTTTCGGTTCAACGAATCCTCCCTGGAGCAGCTGTTCAGCGAGGCGACCTACAATCACAGCGAATTTTTCATACAACACGGCCTGGACGGAGACGCGCACAGTGCGTACCAACGTTGCAACCGTGCACAGAGCGGTGAGAATCATAATGTTTGTTTCGCGTCAACAGATATCCAAGTGGTGGAGAGTTTACATCTCGATATGGGCCGATGCTACACGCTGAATCCACAAACGACCACGAAACACTCCTGGAAGGAGGCCGGTTACTCGATCATGCTGCGCCACGACACGAACATCACGCAGGTCACCGTTGGCGACACACCGCCCGGCTGGCATGTCTTCATCCACGACGAAAGCGAAGGTTTCGCCGGTAAGTCGATCGATCGCGCAGCGCCGTGTGCTGTCGGTTGCATACCTTCCGGGGCACACCCGTTCGACCGTGGATGATCATCAGGAGGTTCTTGTCTTTGCAGAGAACCGCATGCAATCTTCCGGGCGCGTGGAGTACCTCTTCCTGGAGGTGAACGAGGAAATGGAGATCCGCCTGGCGACACAACACTTCTTCATGCTGGCCAGCTACGAAAACGAGTGTGTCGAACGTTCGTCCGTGAGCTCCACTAGGGTAGAAAACAAATTGATGAAAAACTTGCTGGGAGATCGTATAACACAGGCATGCTGTTCTTTTCTAGTGCGGTGAGGACTGCCACTGGAACGCTGTGGTGGACACGGTAGGATGTTCCGGTCCTTGGATGCCCGGCTTGAAGGCACCGTACTGCACCAACGCCGAAGACACGAAGCAGTTGATCAAGCTGTACCGTCAGCTGGAGGATTTGGACGGAACCCAATGCGGATGCTTTCAGCCTTGCACCACCACGATCTACACAGCGTCTGTCATGAACCGCAAGCCGTTCCACATCAGCGTGCCTTCATCACAGCTGTGGGTGTACTATACGTCGAAAATGGTGTCTGTGAGTCTGCGCTATTTGTGTCCCTTCGAACAATCAATATTCTACTTATCTTCTCTTCTCTCTAAACCGCGTTGCTTGGCTAGATTGTAGAAGAATTTCATGGCTACGATTTCAACCAATTCGTATCAGATCTCGGAGGATCACTAGGATTCTTGCTCGGGCTGTCGGTGCTGGGCCTGATCGGACTGTTGGAGAAAATTGTGGAGCTGGTTTTCATCCGTCGTTTGATAGCTGAGAAGCAAAAAAAGCAGGCAGCCAAAGAGGCACAATCCCAACCGGAATCTACTAAATCGGTAAATGATTGTAAAAGCAGTGAAAACCTGCATCAACCAAGCGACAACACTTTTACGGCAGGGGAAGCTGTTATACAGTGATATGGTTTTGAAAGATGGCTCTGAGTTATTCCATGTACAAAAGCGACATCACTTTTACAGCAGAAGAAGCTGTAAAACAGAAGTATGATTTGGAAAGATGGCTCTAGGTTTTTCCATGTATAATGTAAGAATGGAATACAATGTTGAATCAATGTGTCTACCAACATTGCAGTTTGATGTTAGATTAATTATTATACCAGTCAATACTTCCATATCAGGATTCTTTTATTTTTCATCCGATTTTTCCTTTTATTCCCATATTGAGTAAAAACCATCGCTCGTACCAATTCTATCAAATGTTATATAATTATATCGTCTTGCGTCGTCTCAAAACCGAGAATTATTTGTGGGTTTAAAATTTAGCCTGTTTTACACTTTGTATGGATTTTATGAGAATCCCGATGCAAGGATGAAATTTCATTTCTTTGTAGACATCGTGTATCATTATATTTGTTAAAGTAAGAATAATATTATATATATTAATGAATTAAAAAGTAACTTTACATGAGGTTCAATTCCTATACCCACTGCTTGAAGAAAAGTTAACAGTTTACCGGTTAGAACAAGAAATTAATATACTAACTCATCTAAAAGCCTTTCGGCCTAATAACATTCGAACAAGTTTACGGTTTGATATACAAGCAACGGAAAAATATTCAAATTTTCACATCTTTACCGTTATCTTGCCAACACATGTCGCCCTTGCTGCAAAGTTGCATCAGAACTGGTTGGCCTTCGTTGATATATGCTCAGCAAGTATCAGCGTTTGGAGGACTGGCGTGGTTAACAATGCTAATCACAACCGGAGGGCAGCAACCTTTGCCATTATCGTGTGCACTGTTCTTTTGGAAATTTTCTCGCCTAAAGCTACCGTATGATTCACCGGTACATATCAGCATGTTTCATGTGCACATCGGCAACGGGCACTGGTTTGTTTGGAAACCACCGGGAATTCCCTATCGCCCAGCATGCGATACCGCCCAGCCAGTTATGCTGCCAGGGGGGGCCTGTCTGTCCTTGTCTCTCACTCTCTTGTGTCACCGCGGAGATGACAAACCGATGCGTCCACGCATGCATATTGGCGTGCGCTGGTGCGTAACAAATACCACACAATGTCTCGCACACGCAGACGCAAGTGTCCACTGTAGGGCCCGCGCCCTGTGCCAGCATGAATCTTGGAAATCTATTCTCTCAAAAGGCGTCTCGATGGGGCTCGAGTGATGTACGTATTCGCACAGAACACGTTGAAAGTCCGCGAGCAATAACGTCCGCTGGCGGGATGATGTTGCTTGACGACAAAATCGGAGCGCTCGGGTTCAAGAGAACAAACACCAGAGTACAGGTTCACAGCTCGCAAGCTCCCAAAACGGGATAGCTACAGTTGATTGGAGCGAGATGAGGAGCAAATACGGAGAGGCACGATCATAAACAACATGAATATGTGTGCGATCGATCCGAGTCGCGCTATGCCACCGACTAGCGCCCCGCGATCACGTACAGCGCTCCAAAACGGCAACATACATACTTTCCACTACCAGTGGCCAGCAAAGTCATTCGCTGTTTCGCATCCACCGAGAGCAGAACGTAGCGCTTCGGGAACTTTGGAGATCAACACGTGGCTGTGTCTGTGGTAGTGGTGGTCCTAGTAGTCCTTAAATTTTCACGATCAAGTTGTCGCTGCGGAAGACGTGTGCATCACAGTGAGTATAGTGAGTGAGTTTGCATTGAAGCGGGTTTAGTTTCGGACCGACCTTAAGTGACACGACGACGACTCATGGTGTCACTACAAGTGATTACGGCATATCCGTTTTAGAAAAGGTGTTAGTTCGCCGATGGGATGGGGCTGCGACCAGTGAGCAGCAGTACGAACGGCGTTACATCCACCATCAGCGAAGAAGCGGCAGCGGGTGAAAATCACATTTGCCTTACAATTTAGTGCAACAACCCCGATCCGGCGGACCCGAACCCGGGGCCGGTATGGTGGACCTGCTTTCATCGGCACAATGGCCGTTGCGTAGCGTTGCTCGGGAGGTCATGCCGCGTTGTACCGTTACGTTACGTGTGCCATACCGGATGCGCTATGCATACGATTTTTGGCAAAAGCAAATAACAGTGCGGTGTAATTTTGGAGCCAGCGGTTGAACCACCGCGCCACACTCCAGCCACTTGGAAAACTTAATTGAAAAACCTCCGCGCGGGAAGCGACGCAGTAATTTTACCTCATTCGCTCGGTACCTGTGTGTGTGCGTGTGTGTACTAGCGACGGATGGTTGACGGGGACGACAGGGGGCCCCCTGGTATGCGCGGAATAGAAAGTGAAATTTCCCGCACCGTATTATGATGAGCCCTGCGGGGATGGACGGGCTGCCCGTGCACACTTTCCACACAGAACGGACCCTATACGGCCCTGGGAAGTAACAAAGCGCGGCAGGTGATCGAGGATGGCGCGGGCGAACCTATGCGAAATTGTCGGAAACTGTCCATTTTCATAGGTTTCGTGCAGGTCAAGTCATTACACGGCGTTCGTGTATCTCGCGAGATGCTGTTTAAAGCGTGATAGGCAATTTCGCACGTTGTTACTATGTAGGATGGTTGCCGCTATTCAATTCGTCAGTAAATTTTCACAGCGATAAAGTAATGGTACATTATATACCCCACTCTCCTATCTCTGAGATTCAACCGAAAAGTTTGGAGCACTGAGCCCCTTGGGATGGCGTCGGCGAGACATTAGTAAATATTTAACCAAAATCGTCGCCAGTCCCCGAACTGGGAGGTCAAGACTACGAGACCCTCGAGACTTCTGCCCCAAGATCTTTCCCATTCAATGAACAATCTGCTTCGTTCGGTGAGGGCTTGGAATGCCAACCATCGCCAACCATTCCGTACCAGCACGATGAATGGGCCCCGTTTCAGCCAACCCACCGTTACGTTGGCCTCCCTCGAACAGATCGTTTCATCCCCGGTCGTTTTTGGACTAACGCTTACCCGACCTTCCCTCCAAACCCCAAAAGACCGAAGACGAAGAAGTTGAAGATGCTCGCGCACCTCTCGATCGCAACCGTTGACCACGGTGGCCCCGTAAGGGTTGCAGCGTAAATTTCGTAGCCAATACCCATACCCTCTCACGTACACGCAGCAGCCTTCATTTCACAAGATTCCAGCGCCCCCGTCCGCCGGAAAAGGACCCCCCGCTTCCCCACCCGTTTTGCCAGATCGAGCGCAAAAAACCTGTTTCTCCTGTTTGGCTAGATTTTGCCGCCATGTCACGGCGTGCCAGGCGTGTTTCTTGTTTTTGTTTTGCCCCTTTTTCCTTCTCTTTCTGGTGGCGTTCGAGTTTTTTTTTTATGTACGTCCCTCTCGCTTTTTGGCGTCGCGCATACCACAGCAACATCTGGGCAGGGAAGGTGATGTGTAGTGTGAGCCGGGGCCGGTAACATTAAATCTTTCCCCATGCCGGGCAGCACACTGATTGATACTTTAATTCAAATGCAAACACTTGCTTGTTCCAGCTTTGTTTTATTTCCTACAATTGATCCAAAACTAAACACACTTGAAGCATCGAAAACGAAAGGTGGTAACGTTCAAATTCCGATGTTTTAAATCTCTTTAATTAAAACCCGCTTTTTACGATTCTCGCTTCACCTATTTTATTCTCCCACCGACCTTCGGGGAGGCGCAACTCTGGTGCGGTACACTCGGTGTCACTCAGATTGCAGTTCTTTTTCCTATCTTATTTTCGACTATACCAATTATGCCAAACCCTCGTCCAACGTCAGTATAATTGACGAAAGACCCTGAGACCCTGGAGGTTGGTGCATTTTTGCCAATCGATTTGTTCGATTTCGTTGCCTTGCGATCGGCAGGCGAGTTTCGGCTGAGTCAGTTACAGAAAGTAAATCTCACAATGGCACCGTCGATACACGTCGTAATCTTCGCCTCTTCACTCCATTCACCAGCGACCAACTAGACGGCAGAGGCCCTGCAGAGAGTCTTCGAGACATTTCGAACTGCAAGTCATCAATTCGATTGCCGATCTCATGTCCTAGGGTCGTCAGAGGGTTTGTTTGGTTGGAGCAGTTGGAGCAGAAGTTCGACTGGTTCGGCTCGAACGCGTGAAAGCGTTCTGGTTGTTCGATGAAATTTATTTCACCGTACGATAATCCACTCAAATAGAGCTCATTTTTCATCAAACACCGTAGCAAATCGATACCATAATTAATGCCGGGTGCTATATCTGACCGGCAGACCAGCTATTTCACGCACAAATTGATGTTCACGTTGCCTGGTGTCCCATTGGCATTAATATATTCCAGCCACCTTGAATTGAAGGTCTTTGGGGTTATAGCCTAAAACTTGTCCGATGATGATGGCAGGAAGAAATGAACATTCTAGAAGTGACCTTCTTTTATTTGTGCACCACAAGCTCATATTATAAGTTCGAGAAGCAGTGGTCGCTAATATGAATGAAGAATAATTCAGTACATGTAAATTATTAATTGTTACATTTGACACTGCATTTTTCTAAACTCAGCTGCACTTTGGTTTGAATGAAGTATATTGTTGTTTTTGTTAGCATACACATTAGAGTACTTTTGTAGGAAATAAATTAAAAATTGCTATTTTCAACAAAACTATGCGAATATTACATAATTAAAGTTCACATCTATTGCAAAGATCGAAATTGTTATTTTTAATTAACACTGCGTTGAATTAATTAACTTTGGCGACCCCTGGTCAAGAGTAACAAAGCCTCCCACGCAAGAAGTTTCCAAGACCACTTCCATCGGTAGCGATTGGGAAAACCAGAACATCATCGCCCACAATGGGTTCTTTTCCGTATGACTAATTGCGTCTATTACGACTCCGAATGTAGTCGAAAAAAAAGGATGATTATCCACTTCTACGATAGGAAAGAATAATGAGTCATAGAATTGTACTCCAAACGAGTATCTTACGTGGGTCATACATAATTATTTTCCCCTCAAAAACTTCCCGGAATATGGGTAAATTGAAAAGATTCCTTAAATGGTACATGGTTTAAGTATTTTCATTTGCTTCGAAACATATTTTTAATAACGAAAACAAGAAATCTAAACCTGTTTTTTTTTTTCAAATAACTCTGGTCTTCCAATAATTCAAATAAATTGTTGTTTGTTTACAAAAATATCATTGAAATTGAATATCATTATCTGTAATTTCAAACCTGTAGTCAAACTGCTAAGGATCCGGGTTTGGTTTTTTGGTGACAAAAAAATACCCCCGAGCAAAACCACTTTCTGGAGCCTACAAAATCGTCTTTACCGACCACACCCTGTCGGTATCGCAGACCGCAATCAGAATACCTGTTTGAAAACACCGTTTTCGATGGTAGGGTTTATCACAATGCAAACGCTTTGGAAACACGATCGACTAGCCAACCGCAAAAACCTTCAAGAAGGGAGCAGACCATTACGGATACGTCCCGTACGACATCACTCGTCAAAATATCGAACGAACCCCCCGTGAGGTACCCTAGGAGCAGTTGGGAAAATACAAAGTTAAAGAAAAAGAACTACCAGGTGGGGACACTTCAAGTAACCGAGAACCTATTGGTAGCGCGAAGAGACCCGAACACACGATCGGATCTACTACTCGGGGAGGGCGAAAGCGGAAAAGCTCTGGTGGGAAAAGTAAACTAAAGCCCAGTGCGCGAAAAAAAAATCCCACTGCCCGGCGGGAGCCACTTGCATCCGAGCGAGAGCAAACGCCGGACAGATGACGCAGTGGCGCGCGGGGGAATCGAGGCGGAAGTGGGGCCCGCCAAAGCGGTTCACCTTAGCCGTACGTGTGTCTTTTAATTTTCGGTCGTTGTAGCGTTGTTCTTTTTGTTTCCCTCTCACTATCATCAGGCGGCATCCAGAGGTTGAAAGCTCACGGGCTGCAAAAGCGAAGGCTGGCCGTCACCGATAGACCCCACCGACAGGCACGGATAACTCGACGCGCTAAAGGCGCAGCCGGCAAAGAATGCTAGAAGCTGGGCGCGGAGCGGAGCGAACGAGACGGGTCGGAACCGTGCTGTGAGCGAGCAGCAACCGCCTGAGCAGGTCGCTGCGTTGAAGGTTGGCCGCCTGGAGAACCGGACGGATATAGTGTGTGTGTGGGGGCGTACGTGGTGCGGGGGGTTGTTAGAGCGACACTACACACACCCGACAGAGTTCTAAGCCGGCACTAGGCCCGTGAACCGGACAAACCGAGTGCGTCAGTTGTGTTTCGCGGCTCGTGCGACCCGCAGGTTTATTCCAAATCGTCCAACTCGGTGCTTCGATCCGTGTGCCAGTTCGTTCATCGCGTCTCGCATACACTCGCGTTTACTTGAGATAGTAGAGAGCACGGTTTTTCAAGTGTCACGTTAGAGATTGCCAGCCAAATCGAAGTCGTCTAACGAAAGACGGGTGAACAAAGTAGTGGTACCCGGCCATCCGAAAGTGAACGGGGATAAAATCCCTAAGTGACCTACACACCACCGGCGGCGGTGAGTTAGCGGCGTTAGTGAACACCGAGACCGTCGTTCCTTGCTGGTGAACGTGTCGTCGGGTCGAAAAAAAAACAAGTGTACAGCAGTATTACCGCCGCAAAATGGTCGGTGGTTGTAGTCGCGTGGCCTTGGTGCTTGCAGCCACCGTCAGCTGCTGTGTGCTGGTGATTTTACCGCACCGGGCCCTTGCCAACGATAACTTGCGCGTGGCCTATCAATGGAGCGAGATCGATTTCGAGTTCGCCAGCGCCGCCGACCGGCAGGAGGCCCTGGCGTCCAAGCGCTACATCCCGGCGAACGTGATACCGGTCGGGCTGGAGGTGTACAAAAAGCGTCTCTTTCTGACGCTGCCACGATGGAAGGACGGCATTCCTGCATCACTAGCTTACATCAATCTCAACGGTAAGTTGGACGCGGCGTGTTGCCGTACGCTATGCAGCAAATAAAAAAGAAAATACATTAAATTCATATCGAGGCTACAGTCCTCACGTGCATGACAAAACGGTATCAGACACACGATGTCTTGCAAAATTCATTAATCCATCACTAAGCAACAATTAATCGACCTTTCAAAACCACACACGCACACAGCGCACCAGTAAGCCGTTCGCATTGCAGCAGTGCAATTAAAATATGAGGGCGAAAAACCGCACAAACCGTTTAGCGAACACCACCATGCGCCAAGAGTTGGTGCCTGCCAATCGACCACAAGCCGCAAGAGGGATGATGGAAAGGTTCAAGGGCGATCTTGTTCAGTGCATTTTTTTCCGCTTTATTTCACCCCCCCCTCCCCGCTGCGATGACCGTACCCTGACCGTGATCGTGAAACGAGGAAGCCAAATCAAGCAGCACGATCAGATTATCTTTACATCAAATTCACACGCCTTTCAATACGCACACGCGCCTCCCCCATTTGCGCACCTCACATCCGCGTACCTTTAATGTGCGCGCGCGAGTCGGCCGCGAACGAGGGTTGGGTGTGTCTGCGGGTGGCCGCGAAGGAGCCTCCACTAAGGTTAATCTTCACTGGCAGCAACCTTGTTTTAGATGCATTTACATTGTCCGGCCTATTTGGTGGTGCAAAATCCGCATCAGCCTTTTATGTTTATTGTTATAGGTGTGCACTACCGTTTACTACCGTTCGCCATGGTACCGAATGCTATGTAGGTGTAGATGCAACCTGCATATACCGCACACCGTCAATAAATTAATGATCCCGATCCACCAGGCTTGTAAGTGTGGCCGGTAAAAATGATATTACTTAACACAAGATCTACCGGACCAATGAATGACTAATCTGGAACCTTTTAAGTGTATCTTTTGTATTAAAGTTGATGCATGACTTTTACATATGTATTGCAAATTTCATTCCCATGCAGTTGAAATTTAAAAAATGAATTCGTTCTAGCAAAACTTTAGCTTGTGTCAGAAGTTGCAGTGAACAATCAATGCTTACGATTTGATTATACCAGGCTCGAATAAAACTGTTTTCGTTTCAAACTTTTGTACCATTGTACCATTTAAGCGTTCATATCATAACTTAAAAACCTAAAAAACTAAAAAAAACATGTAACATATATCAGCTCTTCGATATTGTTCACAAAACAACCACCAGTCATTTTTAGTTTTTTTTTTTTGTAGAGTTACTCACATCCAAATTCTGATAGTTCTAGTGTTAATGAATCAACAACTCATGTTGCTTGATTGAAACATGGTCTTGTTCAGTGAACAAGTTCACAGCAAAACACTACCATTCAATGACGTATGGATCAATGTAATGTAGACAACAGTGTCTACAGAGCCAAAACATGTGCGTTAGTTTACCTCCAATCAGCGGTAAAACATACTACTTCATACAAAGCGGTACAAAAAGTAAATTATGCAATAATTTTATTTGACACCACTTCATGTAACACAAGTAAGCGTATTGTCAAACCTTCGAGGTCTTGCTGCAACAGCCTCATTTTTGTCTCTACGCGTTTAACCTATGCAGGTGGGCTTGTGTTTCGGCAACACGGCGTTGCTTACCAGGTTAATGCTTAATCGCTTGATTAAGTTCCACAAACAGTTGTAGTTCAATGCCGACGCGACCACAGCTGGGTACCTCATTACTCTAGTGCAGCACACCAATTAGCTGAAGGTATCATTACTTTGCATCTCTGCCGGCAGCTTCGATACTGCCTCTTGCGCTCAATTAAAAGAATAAAACCACCTAACTTTATGGTTTTCCATTGGGTTATTCAAATCAGGTGACTCACAGTCACAAAGTTTGTTCATGCATTGTCACACCGTAACTTTCGAAGTGCATATGCTAATATGTTTCTTGTTGTTTTTAAAAAAATCCCGTTCAACGTACTGTGTTTGAAATGCGCGGTACCGGTTTATGACTCATGGCGTTCGCTTGGTTCGCAGCCCCCCCGGGACCATTTTTCTTATTTTCTTTAATATCTTTCACGCAACGGAATGGCAACGTGTGTTTTCTGGTAAACCTTTTTTGTGCACATTTTAATTCCCTTCACTCCGTGCCATGACTCAATTCCCGGTGTACATGGTGGACAGTCACCACCATGGCCCAAATGAACGGAGATGTCCTCAGGGGAAGTTATGATTTCATATTAAACCTAATGAGCGGTTCGATCGTTTCATAGGTGACCCTTGCAAAAGCTGCAAATATGCGATCACGCATGACGATCGATTAGCAACAACCGCTCCAGTCTCCAACTGACCACCGGTAGCCCAAGTCTACCCTACGGAACTGCACCCTTTAAAAAAATCTCTGTGGCGACTCGGTTGGTGAATGCTACTATTGTTTCACTCTCAATCTCAAGGGCGCATATTCCGCATATATCTTGGCAGTTCTATTTTACAATGCTACAGGTTTGTTCAAATAGCGAACAAATTTAGACATGAAATATTTCCAACATTGAAATAGGATTAATATTATACATATAATGTTCCAGAACTTGATAATAAAATCTTATTAAATTAACATAGTTAAAAATCTAAAATTAAAAGCTAACATAGTTGTAATACTACCCGCATGGTGTTGATTAGTATTCGCATTGCCATGCAGCTTCTGCTTCTCTTCGGGTGTACACGTTAAACCTTGACCATTGCCTCCGCCAACCCTGTTTAATTGGGCTACCGATGGTGCGTAGTGATCCGATTCGTTACGTGGGTATGCACAAAAGAGAACAAACGCACGCCAGAGTCAGGGTTGTGCCGGACACCGGACAATACCATAAGCTGTTGCCGGCTTTGGCGTACAGCCTTGCGCACCTTTAGCCATGCAAAGCTGCAACACTTCCGGTAGGGAGAGTAGTCGGGGGCTCGCGTTTCGATCTGGTTACACCCGTTGACGCCTAGAATGACGGCGACTTTTGGCACATTTGGCACGTGGAGCATGAAATTAACAATTCGGGGCGTACACATTAGGTCGTTTACGTTCAATCTAGAAATCATTTAATGTATTCGACTAAGGATTGAAGTAACCAATATGTGTTGTCTTAACCCAAGCCCTTTACTTATTTTCTGGCGTTCCAATGTATAAGAAATACAAAATCATGTGTTCCAAAACCAGAAGAACGAGTGATCACAACTCATGTTTTTTTGTTTTCATTTTCTAGAAACCACAACACAATCGCCACGGCTACACCCATACCCAAGCTGGAGTGCACACAGACGAATCAGCGAATCGGAGGCACCAGAAATAGTGTCACCCTTCCGGATACGGGCGGACCGTTGCGGACGCCTTTGGGTGCTCGACACCGGTGTCGATGAACTGCTTGGCAACACCACGGTCAGCAGTCCAACGTCGCTGCTGGTGTACGATCTGCACAACGATAACCTGCTACGGCGGTACACCTTCCCAGCGGATCACCTCAAAGAGAACTCATTCTACGCGAACATTGCCGTAGAGGACACGGTTTGCGAGGACACGTTCGCGTACGCAGCCGATCTGGGCAGCCCCGGGTTGGTGGTGTACTCCTGGAAGCAGCAAGAGTCGTGGCGCGTCAAGCATCACTACTTCCACCCAGATCCGCTGGCCGGGAACTACAACATCAGTGGTATCAACTTCCAGTGGGATGACGGGCTGTTCGGAATCGCCCTGAAGCCTCAGCCAGACGGCTACTCCACGCTCTACTTCCACCCGCTCAGCTCGCTGAACGAATTTTCAGTATCGACGAAGGTGCTGCGCAACCAAACCTACGCCACGGACGCGGCGTCCAACTATCACGAGTTCAAGGTGCTGGGATCGCGCGGCCCGAACGGCCAGGCGGGCGTTGCCTTCGTTGACCAAAAGACGGGCGTCATCTTCTACGCCCTGCCGAACCTGAACGCCGTCACATGCTGGAAAACGTCCAACCGCGCGTACACGATCAAATCGCTCGGCCGTGTGTACATGAGCACGGTGGACATGGTGTTCCCGAACGACGTCAAAGTCGACGACGAAAGCAATCTGTGGGTGCTGTCGGACCGCCTGCACCAGTACATGTACGAGTCGCTCAACCGGAACGACACGAACTTCCGCGTTCTCACCGCAACCGTGAAGGATGCGATACAGAATACAGCCTGCGACACCAACATCAGGCCGCTGCCGGATATTATCACCAACCTAGGCGATATCCTGCGACCTTCCACGAGCACCGTGGCACCGAAGAGCGGATCGAGTGACGCAGTCAAACTGCAATCGATCTTCGGCGTGGCCACCGCTCTAGCGATACTTGTAACAATGCTAAGGTCGTACTAGAGCGAGTCCACCTAGGATTTACGGCTCACAACTGGTTTGTGGGGCCAACCAGCAATCAGGGACGCAATTGGAATCATATTCGCGTTCGTTCCGTGCAACGATGACGCGACATGTTATTTGTTTATCTTTGAATTTTAATCAGTATTCAGCGGAAAGAAGAAGAAAATATGGGAACATTTCACTACAAAGTGTAATCTTTGCTAGCCCAATGCAAGCGGTTTGTAAGCGTTATAGATTGTGTTCGGTCTTTTTCATGCTTCGATTATTAATTTTCAAAGCAGCATCGCTGCTAGAAAAAAAATTTACGAAATCGTAGGAAGTGCATTCCATTTACACACTTGTACTACAATAAAATACTGCACAGCTGCTCGTGCGTTCGTTATACATTACACTACGCTTACACATGGACCAGAGAAAATACCGCTTGACATCCACGGCCATAACCGTTACAGAGTTTGCTATTGGCTTGTGTACAGTTGTGTCATAATTGTTAATTATTAGTCAACGTACCAAAATAATTCTAGAAATCAGAAGAAAAAAATTTTAATAAATGGAAACTACTAAAATTACAATTATTGAATCTATTATTATTATTTCTAATATTATCCGACACGCATTGTGCGCTTTTAAAACATTTTCATGTACATACCATCAATATATATATATATCAATTATATTCGAAATATAGCATTAACATTGCAATTCCATTGCAAAACTGTTAGAAAGAAAAGATGATCTCATTTCCTCAGTCAAAAAACGTTATACACAAGAATTCAAATTACTCAAATACTTCAAATCGTTTAGAAAACAAAAAAAAATTCGTACTACACTTTTTAAAGTCCGTCTGATCTTATTGTAAGCAAAACAAATAGTTATTTTATGCATTTTAAAGGAAATTAAAATTGGTCAACAACAGTATGAAAAATAACTATTTAAATATTAATTACTTCGTTAATGATATTTTATGGTGGTCTCATAAAGATGTTTTACCTATTTCGGATGGAATAAAACTTTGCGGACGAGTTTTGTTTGTCATCAGCCAGTAATCTGTAGTAAAATTTTAAGCTTTCTTTGTAGTGTTTTAACCGATACATTTATTTTGCCATGCATTACTTCCATGAACTATCTTCCTCTCGACGGTGACACGCAATGCAGATGGTTAACGTTGAAAGAATAGAGCTCGAATCATCTATCATGTTCTAAAGTAAGCTGATTGAAAACGCCATTGGCTTAGAATGACGCGCCTAGCATGACAGTTTGTTGGTTGTACATATATATACCTCTATGCATATAGTCTACACATAATCGCTATATATATATACAACGTTATTGGCTAAAGTTACTATCGGAAATTAAAATATGGACACTAAAAACTTACGTCAAAATTGCTTTTCACACTCTAGTAGTTGCTTATCGTTCTATCATTCTGTTACTTAAATTTCATCTACGACAACACGTGTGAACAGCTGCTATCATGTCCTTTGAGATAATTGATATTTGTTTTTTTGTTGTTTTTTGTTTTGTTTGCACCATTCACCAACAAACAGTAACTGTGGGCGCTCCAGCTTCGGGTGTGTATGGGTGATTTATTTCAATTTATCATTATGCTAATCTCAATATCAAACCGTTGCTATACACTAGATGTGATTTCAAAAAACCGAGCGGCTAGAAATGTTGTGTCTTTACAGAAATGTTGCTTCTCAGGCAACACACATTGTACTCCGAGGTCTAGAACCCAAGCCAATAGGTACACAACTCCATAAGCAAGCACTTTGGGTCGGGTTGAAGCGAATTGTTTTGTAACTTTAGGCTTAACATTAACGAAGGGATTTGTACAGCGTAAAAACCATACTAACAAAGGATGTAGGATTACACTCTACATCCGACAGGTAGCCGATCCTAGATCACGCACGATAATCACACTAATTGCAGGAACCGCGAGTGAGCAGAGGCTATGTTACATGATAAAAATAACATATGATCATGGTTAATTGAGCATGAAACAAATTCGCGGTCGCTTTGTACATCGGAAAAGTTAGGATTGTTTAGGAAATCAGCAAACTCATTCCCTAACAACAGGACCGATTGCACATTCACTCAAAGTTGTAAAGTAAACAACGCACACGTGGAAACTACGCCGCAGATTTTCCAGGTTATCCCTAGGTTTAAAAAGCAGTATGAATACGAGCAATACGTTTAAATTTAGAACGGACGACCACAGAACGAACACCCGAATACGAACGAAAGATGGCTTCAGATATCACAACACGATAATGATAATTTGGACAAAACAGAAATGGTATTATATGTATGCTTGCGGCTGAACAAGAACGTGCGTTTCGCAGTTACCTGTGGTGCACACCAGACAACTTTAATCAAACCCACAAATCATTTCTTATCATTCGCTGGGAAAACGAAAACGCAAAATTAAAAAGAAGTAAACAGATGCAGAGAAGGAGAGGCAAAGAAAAATAGTAAAAGATATATAAATACATATTGAGAAAGAGAGTGAGGATAAGGAAAGTCAAACAAATACAACAACCAAATGTGGAAAAGAAAACTGGGAAAACGACACGTGATTTGTTTTCCAATGACCGATTCCGAACAGGGGATGGAAAGTCCAACAGCTCGCATTTGTAGGTATCGAGAGTTGAAGTAAAGGAAAAAAAAAGTATGATTTTACCGACCACAAGTACGGACAAAATTATTATTATTGTTATATTATTGAAATTACCAAAAGCTTAAGACTACTGCATGTTGTGCAACTATAACGTGACTGGACGAAAGGCAGCATCAAAACGATGCATGATGGATTGGACGAAAAAAAACTCTAAACTAAACACTAAAAGCATCACTGTAACACATTTTTTTAATTCAACTGAGTTTACTTATGCTTCTTTTTCGGTAAGAAACTATAGACTTGAAAATCAAAACAAAATTAATGCATGAAAATATCGGTGTACTTTTTACGTCTTCCAGCAGTCCTTAGCACAAACCAGTCAATGATATAGCAGCTGTTTACAATTCTCAATCAAATTATAATATAAAATTTCATACCACACCATACACCACAACAAACGCTTTATCACCGTTTACCGTTTTTCCCATATTATCAATACTAAGTAACAGAATAGTTAGTAAGAGCTGTGAAATTGTGCTAACAATTTCGCCTGCTCACGAATCTGGAAGCGTCGCACGCACGGCGAGACTTTTTACTCCAGATCGCCGATACAGCAAGGGACTTTCCACTCAACAAAACTGATGTGACACGCGAGAAGATTTTCCGAGAAAAACCACCCGCTATGTCGCCGACCCACATGCGACGGTTCAGTGGAGGCAGCGGAAGAGCCTTTCGACTACCGTCCATTGGGTGGGGACGGAACATTTCCCATCCAACATCAACTTTGTGATTGCGTCATCGGTTCATCGCAACGTCGCGCACACAAAGTGCGCAACTGAATGTTTTCTGCAATCACCTGTTCGGTCACGGAGACTGTGGGGTGGAACGTCCCACCAGGGACGTATAGTAACATACAGAGATAGAAGGGAAAGGGGCTGAGATAGAGCAAATCAAAAGCTTAACGTAAGGACACCCTGGACACTGGCTGGGGCCAAGCGTATTGCTCGACCAAAGCGACTTTCTAGGTGCTAACATATGACTCTCTCTCTCTCTTTCTCTCGCGTGTACGTACGGCTTTTTATATGTTTTTTGGCTGAGATCTTGGAGCATTGCAACTGGAAAATTGATGCCGACAAAGCTCTGCCTGGCGAAGATATTGCGGTACCGTAACTGCGTGGCCGCGCGTGTACTGGAAATATGGAAGCAAACTGGAAGGACTACACATGTGAGAATGGTATCAGAGTACAGCTGAACACTCGGTGTGCCCTTGCTTATACTTAGCATTGCCGATGGATGATCAACTAGACACACATACACACACACATACACACACGGTTGAGAAGAATATCCTTTATATCGACACTACCATCGCTACAAGGTCAGAAAACAAGGGAATACAAGGAGTTATAGAATAAGCAGAAGGCAAGAAATTCAACCGGGGTACATTACATACGAGATTTATCGAAGTTTTGCAAAAGAAGAAAAACCGGAAAGAACCAGATAACTCAAGCAATAGAAACAAAAGATAACAAACTAAATTAATGCAATTGGAAGTACACCACACTTTCTAAAGAACATTCAATAAAAATGAACTGAACCGGTATGGTGAGCAAGTTAGAGCGAGAAGATCGATAATGATAGTCGAACCTGGATAACGTAGAATACATATATAACAAATAAATATGATTTTTCTCCTATTGCTGTCTACTGTACATTATGCGAAAGTAATTTATTGCTCACGCTTTGTTTATATAGCATCGTTTTAAATGAACTTATTATGGAGTGTTCCATGATCGACGTTCTACGTTCACTTAGTTCCACAATATCCAGGATCGACGGTATGTATTTTTCAATGAAATAATATTACGTTTCAAATTCACACAATGAGTAACCGATGCAACTCCTTAGGATTAATAAATGCGCTGCAATTTTGTTGAGCTCAACTACACTTTGTCACAATGGATGCGAAATGTTTACAAAATGTGATCCTCCATAAGCTGATGATGGCATAATGTCTAAATTTGGTTACTCGCGGACGTCTAACACATTTCTAGAAGAATTATTGATCAAACCGTATTCAAATTCAATATGACAAACTTTTACGATTAATTACAAACTATTTTGCAAGCTACTTTGTGTCCAAAAAAAAGAAAGATTGACTTGATTGAGAACGAAACAAAAATTCCGAAAACTGATAGGAAGAGAATGATTAACAACAAAATAAAAAGATTAGCCTACACTTTATATCAATCGGTCCCAATCGGCAGGAATATACCAAGTACGGAAAAAACATATCTTCCCACGTGTTCGTGTTTTGGTAGTTTTATCGTATTTGAAAGCGTTCCACAACTTGATGTTTTTCTTCATTAATATCAGGTCACTAGAAATGATAAAGCCTGGGTAATGCACAGAGAGCATCCAGGATACTGCGTGAAACATACAAACTCAATGTACTGAAATCAATGTATCTCAAATATTATGCAAAATGTTCGTTAAGTTAAAAGCTTTGGTAAATCACTACTCTAAACCAAAGAAACATATGGAAACTGTGCAATTGGGAAGGATGTTGACATTGGAAGAGACGTTCTAAAAATAACTTGCAGAATAGCAAGTTAGACCAAACACAATTGGGCGCATTTTTCAAAACGCATGTTAAACTTTCTAAAAAAAATCCTTCTAAATTTGATGAAAAAAGCAATGATAGATAGTTTGGCGAGCTCACAAAACATATAAAATAAAACCAAACGCAAACAAAAAAAATCTATCTGCTAAAGTAAAGCACAGCCTCATTTGAGTAACCTTCTAATGCCGGTTCTATGTTTTCAGTGCAGAGCGCAATCCGAGAAAACGAAATAATATACATTGTGAAAAGATAAATTTTAAGGCTTTTGATTTGTTAAGTTTCTCAGTTTGTTACTATGTTAATAGGCTGTGTAAGATATTCTCACAAAATATCTTTCAAGCTTTTCGCTTTCTCCTGCCACTTTTGAGAGTGTTTCTCACACTGTTTATTAACACAGTTATAGCGGTTACTCACGATGTTTCTTTGGGCATTTTTTGTGAACTTGGTCACGATACCATGATCAAATTTCTTCAGGGGGAGCTCAAGATGAGAAATTTCTACAAATCTGAACACAATTCAAAAAGGGGCTATAAAATTTCGAAATATCGATTGAAACCGAAAAAATTATGTATAAGTTCCATACTTCAGACGAGGGACTTTGAGTGATACACAACTATAAGTGGATAAAGGTTGATCAGTGATAACCAACGGACTGTTAACCACTACCGACACCGATTTGCTGCCATAACCTGCACTGCCCAAACGATTAAACATAATCCTAACCGACTGGTTGACAACGACTTCGTACAACAAATGTCTAACTTACTAAAATCACGTCAACTTTATGAAGATGATGTGAAGCGTAAATTCAGCCGACCAAATTTGACATGCCGCGTGTTTTGCTTTATTTGTTGACGGGAATAGTGAGGCCTCAAACTCAAGTCAGAGTGAGTGAGTAAGTTAAATCTGTGTAAAACTTGATTCCATTCGCCAAGATGATTTATTTAGACTTATTTGAGGCCAAGTCCGCAATATAATTCTGAATGATTAAAAATTTCGAAATTAAAGAATCGAATCTCCATTCCATCTCACTCACTCTAACTTCATCATTAGATGGGAATCATTTGCCTATTACCCAGGAAGCCATTACGCTTGATGCCTACGCTGCGAGCTATTTTGCATCCTTATGTTGTGGGTATTAGTGTGTCAATCATTTCCATAACGCAACAGACGCATGTCTGAACACTTGAAACGCCATACATTACACAAGATTGAGCGTTATTATCTGTAAACCATCGATTCTGTCCGGTGCGACTGTATAGTCTTGATTCGATTTTCTTCTTCCATTTCAGATAGCAACTATGTTCCTTACCTTGCAATTTAAATAGTTTGTTTAAAATAATGCCATAAAAATGTTATGTTTGTTTCTATCAACAACGTAACATCCCTTTCCTTCGTCCATTCGTACCACTAACATAGATGAATTAAAAACCACATACCGCAGCCATTTTGAAGATGATCATCCTGTGGATCCTATTTTACTAGCGTAATTTCTACCTCCGTACACAATGATGGTCAAGATGCAACCTAAAGATAAAGGACAAAGTAATACATTGTTGAAACTTAAAACAACACCATGTTCGAAATACTTACGTCACTTCAATCGACTTTCACCGACGTCAAACACGAACGAGAAGATCGCTGATCGCTAAAGTTGGACACATCCTTTTTCGGCGCTTTCTCTGCTTCATTATGGATATAATATGGATAACGGAAGTCTTTGCAACAGTGGTGGTAACGTTGTTGGTGTTACCGTTGCTACTAGTGGACGTTGCTGTGCAGATGATAAAGCCAGGTGCGGTAGCAGTGTTGGCTGATTCGATCACCGGAAACGTGGCGGCATCATCGGCAGCATTGGAGCCCCCGGAAACATGACACCCATGCCGGGTACGGTTGGAATTTGCGTTAGTAACCCACCTGTCCGACGTAGAAAAACAACGGGAAGAAGCAAATACATGAACGAACAACAGTATTAGAAAGGGTTTACGGTGTGATGCTTCGCTATTTAACGTACGCAGGAACTAGATTATTCGATTTTTGGGGGGTTTCATTCTTTATATATTGATTCCGAACCAAAACGACGCTGATAATGGTGAAGGTGATGATTGTGGTTGTGATGGTATTAGCGGTAGTAGTAGTAGTATTAGTATAAGTTGAAACAGTATTAATATTAATAGTATTATCAAGATAAAATTGTTAACAATTACTGTGAATAAAATAATTACATTAAATCAAAAGAATATATTTATAATAGCAACGGCAAAGTGTCAACAGAACGTGAAAATGAATACGAACAATTCCTTATCTTCCCATGATCCACTGGGATGAGGCTGATCAGCTTCAACGCTCTTTGCAAGCGTTCGAGGCGACCATTTTGCGTGAAGTAATCAGAACATTATATTGAAATCATAACGTTGCAGGATGAAAATTGCTCTGTGGAAAGTTCGCACTAGAAAACTAAAAAAAAATGTAAAACCAAAAACACTACAATATTTAACAACAATGTTAACACTATAAATTAACGATGAAGAAAGGTAGCTTACACAATCAACTTTTTACAGAACAAGTAAGAAAACCCCAGACACACGCTAACCTTACACTACGATAAAAACTACTTTCAAACAGTTCAAACTAAAAACTGAACCTCTATGTCTTCCGTGGAAGAATAGCTTAGAAGACTTTTCAAATGATCTTTAGTAAAATAGATAGTCTAATCTAGTAATTTTTATAAAGCAAGATCAAAGAGCTTCGTAAAGTGCAAAAATAATCATAATTTGAAAAGTGCGGAACAATTACTTTGTTTTTTTTTTAATAACAAACATCCACAAAAGTTGTTATCAAAGCATACAGAAAACAGTGCAAAAACAATAAAATTACATTAAGCAAATATCACTCAACCATGAAGGGATCATGACCTAAGAAGACAGACACACATACAGACACTCACACAACCACACACACGCACACTGTTACTACCGGAAGGGGTAGAAAACACATTTAAGTGATGTTAGTAGTATTTTTAAAGGCTTATCTTAGACACGAGGAAGAGTGGTAACAGGTATGAAACTATCATCCATCCCTTTACAATATTTTATTTCATTTTTCATTTCGCGACAGTACTGCACTGGTGTCCTGCAAAAGAAAAAAAGACAACAACAACAGGAATCGGCACTGTGGATGAAATCTCCGCCAACTGAACATAGCGAGCGAACCATATCCGTAATGGCAATTTCGAAAACTGCGTTGAATGAGTTATGTTGTTCGGTAAATATACTACTTATCATCCCTCCACCGGTTGGAACAATACTAAGTGATTAAATTTGCCGTTGATGTGTTATCATAAATCCGTTCGCTAAACGCTTTTATCATTTATTGAGCATGCAACCATGGTCAAGCTGAAGTATCTAGCTTTTATACAAAACTTATTATATAGCATTAGGAACATTGCAACACATCGTTTTTTTTAACTAATCGCTGACGAGTAAAGCGGGTTGGCATTCGAAAGGAACATCGTATTACCGTATCGAAAATAATGAATAAAAAAATTAATCCACGATCAACATAAATAAATACTCCACTGTTCAGTAGTAACACACCCAACTAGATGCTCTACTCACTAATACTACCAACGAAACAAATGGAAAACAAAATCTTTGATTTGGTTAAACCTGTTACAGGAATGTCTGATAATTCGACCGGCGAAGAACTAGAAGTCAAAAATTTATATTTAATTGTTAAAATAATAAATGTTACAGAAAATTTTAGATTTTTATTTGTCAAGCTAAATCTATTTAGTATAACTACTTAGAAATACTGCACACTTAGAAAACTGATAGTGCGGTGTCACGGTATAACCATTGTGCGAAATCAAGATTGAGAATGGTCACATGCACCATTAGGTTTCAAAACGATGTATTCTTATGTATCTAAAGAGATACAACGAATGAAATAAATTATTGTTGAACAATGAAGATGAGGAAATGGCTTGAAAGTGGAATAATAATGATAAAGTACTCACCATCAAATAAAAAACGGATACAAAAAAACTATGCTGAACGGTGTTAAAAAAAATGCATTCTATAAAAAGTGGGATGTGGTTAAATCATAAAAGAAGATGAAAAACGAACATGAGAATATTTAGGCATGCTAACTAAAAAAAACTCACGGATGATTTTGTTCAAGTTGTTAAAAAATCTGAATGTTTTTTCCGCTGAATGGATGAATAGAACATGAATCTGAATATTTTCAAATGAAATACTAAACCCGATTGCTAACAAAAATTAACGGTCGTCAGCGGCGATTTTTCAGTTTATGATTGTTTTATACTAAAAAAATAAAATAACGTTGACCATCTGATGATACTTATAGCATAACAAATGTTAAACCATAAATAATACTGAACCTAACAGAAGCAGTGGTGCCTGAGCCTAAATCGCTATTTTGACTGATGAAAACAGGATGGATTATTACGGTGTGAAGCGAAACACTCGTTTAGCAAGCTCACGCAAGACATGATAAGGATCTGTGGAGTTATAACAATCAATGTAGAGAAAAAGACATTTCCACAAGAAAACAGTAACCTTAGGAAAACATAAGCAAAAAAAACAGATACACTCAAAGGCAATATTAAGTGGTTCCGAAAAGAAGTGACAATGATAATGATACAGAGCTAACATTAGTGTAAAAAGAATAGATATTATAGTCTATATGAGCATAGGTGTGTGCCTCGCTATTATACCTTGGGCGGACACAGTTTTCGCACGAGGAAATCTCGAGTGCGGTGTACTCGAATTTGTGAGACGTCATTGCACTGTAGAAAATACGGGATACAATAAGATAGCAGAAGGAGATAACACCAATAAACACAATATGATATTGTTTCTCTTCGTTAGGACAAGTTACGGAATTAAGGTGACAGTTTTGGGAGCGGAGGACCAAACAAAAATTCATGAAAACCTTATGGAAGGAGTCGAAAAGGTTTGCCTTCACGGTTTGCTATTTCTGCCCAACGCACAAAGAACGACTTTCAGTACCGCTTTGCTAATCGTAACGACTTGTTTATGCTTTGACTCTCGCTTATCCACGATAAACCGAGCATTTGAGAAGGTGTATAAACAGTAACAGAAAATTGAAAGCATTAAGGGAAACTAAACCGAACATAATCGTTTTAATTATACATGCTACTTGTGAGGAGAAGTTTGGGAATGTATTTATAAATATGAATGAAGAAAAATATGTGTTTTGCAGCGTGTGACTTTTGCAGCATCACGACCATTTGTAAAATATATTTCAGAAATATGCTCCGTATGTAATAGGGCAGACGGTAGGTACGAAAAAGATGGCTTTAAAATAGTTGTTGCAAATGCAGGCAGTATAAACTAATTTGAGTAGCTTTATTTTGTAGATCTTGTGTTTGGATTCTGTAATGTAAAACGTTGGTTCGAACTTGAACCAGAATAGAGCAACTTAGGAACATTAATTGCTTTCTACTAATTCAAATGCTTCTTCTACTAATTTCAACCTCCAACTGGCCTGTTTGTTTACTATCAACGTATTCCACCACCTAAAATATGCATACGGAATATGAGTCACCCATTGTATGTCCGGAAATACATACAATATGAACTAAGTATAACATTCATTTACTCCAATATTACTACATGTGTACCGAAGAATAAACATTAGTTATGGTTAAGAAGCAAAGTATAATTATTATTTTTTTAACGGAGGAAAGACAAATTCAATAACATTTTTAACTTTCTTTGATACATTAACCCCTTCACAGTTTGGAATTGGAATTCCAAGCGGATAGATAGATAGTTTATTGCTAATCACAATAACAAATAATGCATATGCAAACTGACTGATCATTTAATTAAAAAATCCCCAAAAATGTTTCGGAAAATACAATTTTTTCTTCGTTTCTAGATCAAAAACTATATAAAAACGCAAAAAACAGTGTGCCAATTTTTTGAGCAATTTTCTCAACTTAGCTGGACTGTGAAGGGGTTAAAGAAAACAAATGGGCTTTATTTATCCATATGTTAAGTCAATATTTTTAATAATTTTAATTGATAAATTGATCTGGCCAACCGGTTGCCACCGTTTCAAACTACAGTAGACTAACAATTTTCCAGTTTTTTAGTCTTCCATATACATTTATTCGTTCAATCATGAAAAAATGGAACAAATGTAATGGTCGAAAAAACGGTTTTATCAAATTTAATCACTATAGAATTACTTCCTAGCACAACTGACAAAATGTGCCAAAGATGGGGGTTACAACTCTCAACACCACGCATTTCTAAAATCTTATGTTTTAAATAAACTTTGATGGCGATGTACTGATTTGTATGGTTGGGTTGTTCTTCGGACATTTTGCGGATTATCCGCGATTGTTGTTCTACCTTTTTCAATCGGACAATCGGGAGTATATGATGAATGCTAAGCTGTCCAGGATTTTATAAAATATATTCTTCGATACATCCACAATACCGCATCGTCCCGGAATTGCGGAATGAACCCTAGTTTCAAATATGCACGAAAATGGAGCAATCATATCCCTTTACATGTTAGGCTTTACAAAATAAGCATCTCTAAATACGTAGGGAAGTTCAACTGTCCAAAGCCAAGGCCTTCCAATATGGGTCATCTGAAGCTAAATCGTTCAAACTAATCGGTGATATTGTTTATGTTTTATTCCAATAAGATTGTGATTTGGATTTGAGCAAATTCTTCCTTTTATATCATTTTGCTCGAAGTTTAAAAGTTTATTAACATCTAAACAAATACATTCGAAGTATATACTCAAATTAAGTTGGACAGCAAAGAATTGAACACACATTGCTTATCCAGCTTTCTCGTTCGTGCAGTCTAATCTAAAGAGTACGTTTTTGACCGTTTCATTTTTAAATCATTTTTATGTCTCGTTAATTTAACTTATTCATAACTAGCTCAGGCAGATTAATTAAAAGAATCTGCTTTTGAAAGTTCGCAACATTCACTCATTCTTAACGCGCATAGCTTTAAATAGACTATTCTAGTTCAAATTGCTTGGTTAGGTCAAATTGTGAGGTAGATTAGAGACAGTTTGCAAATCTACGTCACCAGAGGCCACCTTAAGCAGGTTCTACGGTCGTGTAAGGATAAATTGTAACTAAAATTCGAAAATGAGTGATTGCAAGTGGCAGTACGAAAAAAATGCTCTCATCTAAAAGTCCCTTAATACGACTCTCTGCTTTTATACAACTTTTTCTTTTCTGTTTAGTAAATCCATGGGAATTTACTAAATGCTTTTAAAATTTTTGTATTTATGAATAATTGATTGCCATAATTTACAAAGCAAATTAATGTGTTTTCTGGATCGAATCCAATAGTAACGTTACATTTAAGTACTGATTTTACAATATCGTAAATGAAAGTTTTACATTACAAAATCCACTACAAGTCTTACAGCTATGCAATTATTCATACATAGTCGTATAAATTGACGATAAACAAAAGCTTCATTAATGTAAAACTGCACTAATTCTATGTAAAAAAAACATCCAAAATTGAGCGGTACTCAAATAACTATCGTTATAATTATTGAAGATACCGAGTACACTGTTTAACTTGAATTGTTTTAATTTAGTGTGTTTTCCATCTAAATTTGCACATCACTTTAACTCGTAGTACGGGCAAGTGGTATCTTAGTTCTATCAATTCCTTCAGTGTCTATGTGTGTGTATTTTTTTACCCTGTGGTTCAACTTGTTTGCACAAAAAACTTTACGCTATCCTTTGTAAACAGCCCAGAAGCGAAAGGTAAATCAACTGTTTTTGGAAGGGTAATGATCACTTTCGATAATATTGATTGTACCTACCTGGACCAAGACCCATTTGTGGTGGACCAGGGCGTAACATGTTACCCCCTAGCAGCGCCAAATTTCCCCCGCCCGGTGGGCCAAGGGCCAACCCTTGGCGCATCATTGGTTGCATTAGCGGCATGGGTCCTCCTAGCGACACCGGAACCTAAAAGTACAAGCCATACAACACAATTAGAGGAGATAGGATCGTGAGTACTTATGCTTATGCTGTTCTTATGCTAGTGTTGTGGCGACATTTCTAGTGCAAGCAGTTTCAACACTTTTCTGTGAAACATCTATAAAATTATCTCATCTCCGAATCAACGTAATGAAGTAAACGTCTACGAAAAACACTGAAAGGAAACAGAAATACTCACCACATACCTCGCACGATGCTACCAGATTAGCTATAGATTAAAGCGAGCTACGAGCAATAGATTTTTTCAGTTACCCTTAACCATGGCTGTTGTCACCTTACCCACAACACTAGTCTATAAAGTTCAAAGTACTACTTTCTAGATTTGTTATTGTTAAACTGACCATTCCAATTGGCATTCCCGGTCTCGAGGCGGCAGCGGCGGCAGCATTGGCCACGGCTGCATTCGCTGCCTGAAATCGTTGAATCATTGCGGCACGATTCAATTCCTCAATCTGCTTATGATGGTTCGCCGCAGCAGCCTGAGCAGCATGCGCTATCACGGCGGCTTGCTGGAAAGCGCACAAAAGTGAGGATAAGAAAGGGTCCGCGTTGTCTTGGCGTTTGATCGTTTAATTTGTTAATGATAGGTTTTTGAAAATGAGAAAGGAAACAATATGTGTGTGTGTGTGTGTATTTGTGTGAGGTTGAACAACAACATTTAACTGAAAGGGTATCGGTAACTGACAGCATTCGCGGGAAGGGGATAAAATATAAACTGAGTATAATTCTATTGAGCAAGAGGAGAACGTTTGATATTGCATAAATTGTGTCATTAATTTTGCCCGCACTTCTTGGATGATGACAACTAATTTACGAAACGGATGGAATCCTATGCCGAAAAATATGGCAGTTTATAAAACATCACATTTTCTGATCTGCAAATTTAGCAGCAACCTTCAAGTATCACCAAAAAGAATGGCCAGCAATAAACGATGATACACGCATAGTACTTGAAGAGCTAAGAGCAAACCTTAAGCGTCTTAAATATACTAAGGAACGGGAAGAGTAAACCCCTGTAAGAAAGGTCAATAGAATACTGAATGAGGGACAATGAGAACAATCAATTCAATTAGTAGTACCCACACCCATGCATAGTAATAAAAAGTTCAAACTTGGGTGACTGTTATGGAACGATTATCGGGTAAAAAGTGCTACAATATTAAACAAATGAGAGAAATGCAACAGAATTAACAAGGTTTTGTAAGGGAGGGAGGTGATAAAGCAGATGCGATCAATTTTCCATCCAAAATACTTTTGAGAACAGTTTAACTTAAACAATTAACCAAAACCCCACAAACACAACAAACATATCTCGACGGGAGCTCATTACGATGCAACTACCAGTGGACTCTTCGCAGAAGCATCCGTTAAGAGCATCTTCAACCAATCAAATCAACACTCAATGTTCTACACTATCCTCCGACTCAAATGCACAATTTAACCGGACACAAGAACCAGAGGTGAGCTCCTGCACACGCAACCTCTCAATACTCAAGAAACGCTACTCAGTGAAATGCGGACAGGAGAAAGACGAAAACGGGAAACAGGATAAAGAGAAAGGAACACTTGTTACAAAAACACTTACTTCTTGCGGCGACATCATACGATTGTCCTTCATCGAGGCCGTTGTCTGGGTGTTGGAAGCAACTGTCGCTGTTCCGGAGGCGGACGAAAAGGGTGACAATTGCTGAAGCTGCTGTTGCTGTTGTTGTTGCTGCTGCTGTTGCTGCTGTTGCTGCTGCTGTTGCTGTTGCTGCTGTTGTTGCAGATGCTGCTGATGTTGTTGCTGCAGATGTTGCTGATGCTGTTGTTGCAAATGCTGCTGGTGCTGTTGTTGTTGTTGCTGGTGGTGTTTAAGCTGCGCTTGTGCCTGTGCCTGCAGTTGTTGCTGAGCTGCGGCCACGGCGGCTGCCACTTGCGCCTGCTGCTTTTCCTGCTGCTTCTGCTGCAGTAACTGTTGCGTGGCCTGCTGAATTTGCTTGTGATACTGTGGCTTTCGGGCACGTAGTTCCTCCAAGCTAAGATCTTCCGGTGGATGGACAATCTTCGACGTGGCCGTTCCCGCGTTCGGTATCACAGAAGAGGCTGCCGCCTTTGAAGCGTCACCGCCACCCAGTCCATTGTTGATGTTGTTGTTGTTTGCTGCAGCGGCAGAGATGGCACTGTTGGTCGTTGGCGGTGCGCTAATTGTGGCCGAGCTGTACGCAGGGAAGGTAGCTTTCGATGTGCTAGCTACCGTCGCCACGCTGGCGGCTGCGGCCGGGAAGAGCGGCCGAGGTGCGGCTCCCATCATCGCAGGCATCATTTGCATCCCGGGTGGTACCATGTACGGGTTCATGCCCCCCATCGCTCCCATCATGGGGTTCATGCCGTACGCCGCTTGCAAATGGGGCGCAATCATATTCTGCATCATCATCCCTTGCGAAACGGTGGTAGCTGAAAACGAAAGCGCACCGGGTTAGCTATAAATGATTCCAAATGTTGGTTCACATTGTACCCTACCTTCGGGTTGTTTCATCTTCTTGTGCGCTGGCTCCTCCTCCTCCGATTCCGAGCGGTTACCGTTTTTCTGCTTCTCATGTTCACGAATATCTTCCGGTGGAATGCCTTCCATGCCATAGATTTCAATCACTATATTCGACCGGTTCGGGAGCGAGTTCGGCACCTTATCGATCGATTCCTTGTGAACCTGCATGCAATGTATGGAAAGGCCTGGACCGGTGTAAAGCTTTTTGTGGCAGATGTGGCATTTGAAATGCTTTGCCTTCTGATGCTGTACTAGAATCTTCTCATCGTCGAACTCTCGGTTGCAGTACCTATGCAAGAAATCGGACAGAAAACCGCTAAGGAAAACTCATTTCGCCAATAGTTACATGTTTAGTAGAATTTCGCTTTCGATCACCAACAATACAACAACATTATATAATCAGCAAACAACTTTATGCATACATTAGCAGACCACAATCTTTCTACAACACAGAGAAGGGATTTTAAATGACGCACCATCATCTCGGATGGGCGGATGCTCAAGTAGGTAAAATATATTTTTATAAAAAAAGGATACCAGCACCACGGCTTCGATGCCTTCTTCTTCTTGCGACCCATATCTTCGCCTGATGTAGGTAGAGTAGATCGGCGTCAAGTATCAGTGCTTGGGGGCACCAATTTTATCACAAACTCCACCTCACAACCTCAATCTGCTCCGCACGCCGAATGACACTTTCAGGTGCTCGGGCTCTGCAGCACTTTTGTGCTGAAATCGTTCTTCGTCACGGAGGCTAACAATTTCACGTAATTGTCGACTATTAAACAACACCTATCAGACAACTTCACTTTGAATGCAGTCAGGGCACGGCAAGGTACAAAATCAAAGCTAACTGAACAAGAATTATTTAGTCTAGTATGCTAAATTTTCACTTTTACAGACGCGTTAAAATTTTCTGCTGTCTTGCGCTGCAAAATGTGTTTAGTGTTGGCAAGATTCGCAAGATTCGAAGATTAGATCTCTAGGCGGATTCTATAGGATTGGATCCCATTTGACGGATTCGGAACAGATTTCATTCGCTTGGGATTTGAATCAGTTTTTTATTTATTTAATTAATTATGAATCAGTCTTGATTTGTTTGAGAATCGTTTTGATTCGATTCTGACTAGATTTGATTCAAACTTTATCGGAATCTATTTAAATTTGATGTGACTCGATTCAGACACGAAGTGTCCGTCACTATTAAAAGTTTTGTAGACAACCTCCTCGACTACACAATTCTTGGAACAGGGCTGCATTTAAATGCTGTCAATAAAAAACTGAATTGACAGCAAAGTGACAGCACAGCCGTTAAAAATGAGTCCCCACGTGGAATATTTGTGTGATTCCTAGAATATAATAACTAAATCAACAAAAAATGTTAAATTACATTTAAAAATAAGTTCAAGCATATTTGAATGTTACTTACCTATCCCATGTTACAGTCGATACCCCTGACGGGAAATAATTCCAAAGGCATCCAAAACAAATTTCTTCGCATTTATTTCAATGGAACTTTAAAATCTAAATAAATAAAAATTAATGCATCGTTCATCAAATATAAATCCAATTTCAGTTTGTGATTTTGAAATGTTGAATACACCCAATTCAAAACAAATTACACCTTTCTCAAAACTTTACATCAAATAATTAAACGCCTTTTTAGTTTGGTCGATGTGCATACCCATTTCTTAATTTTTCACAGTTCAAAAACTAATGGCAAACGTATTGAATTCATATAAAATAAAGTTTGGTCATTGTGTTTATCAGTATTTAGCTATAAGCCGGTGTATCCAAATATTGACTTTTATACAAACATATTAAAACGATTATTTTTATAAACTAATTGGGAAACATATTCAATTTATTAACTTCTAGTGTTAATCCATGACTTTCACACATCCAATGGAATGACACTTTGATCTTAGCCTTTAGGCCGAGAAGCGATCCAATGGAATGATATTTTATATATATTTATGTACTCTGAAATATTTTTTTTTTTAAATATTGAACATAAATCGTGATAAAGTTTAAAACGTGAAAATCGCGGTAGTTCTAGTCTTCATAAGGGAATTCGGTAATTGTTTTATCAGTACCAACCTATTGCTGTGTGTATCCAACCGTTATTTATACTTTTACAAAAATATTGATGTTAATACATGCAATACATGCTGCAATAAATCGGTTGCAAAATCTGGCAATAAAAACTGAGGAAACAACTGCTGCAAAAATTGCACTGCGACCAGTTTTCGTTCTTTGTGGGTTTAAATTGAACCACAACCATCCATTTTATCTTCGCATCTTTATATACTCAGCAAGGTACAATTGAAATAGCTATGAACTGATATTCCAGAGGAGCAATTACTTTTGTCTCCAGAATTGGTTTACTAGGTGACATTGAACGCAATGCAGTGCAATACAGCCCAGAGTATTTTTAGCATCGTAACAACCTTGCCTGGCCAGTTCTTTCATTTATTAAAGTTATTTTAAACCACAAGGCCAACAACACCGCCGGGTTATTGTACGTTAATATTTTCTGCCGGCGAACGTTAAAAAACAGCAACAAAACTAAACCGATTCCTTCCTTCCTGTATCATAAAACGCATTGCAAAATGCATTGGTATGGAAGCAGTTGCAGCAACTTGAACGATTACTCATGATCAGTGCAGATATTTTATTTACCTGGTCATTGGCGTGAAGAGATTGCACTAAACATATGTCCACTTGGGCAGTATAAATCATTTAATGCTTCTCACTGGGAATTGTTGATTGCTTGTTACTGGACCTGTCGTCAGGTCATATCTCATGTTTTGGCACATGAGATCCCTGAACTAAAATTTGAAAACTTTCTCAGAGCAGATAAACATAATGCTTACCATTATCTTCTTACGCGAGCATAAATTGAATGTCCAGTTCAAGTGTAATCGATTGCGCAATTCCACCGGCCTGAAGCGCACCAGATAACAGTGTGATGTTTTTTGTGCAGTCCGTTGCTATTATTTATTTGCTCCAAAACACAACCACTCATCCACCTATGGAACGGCTTCAGTTCGGGTCAGAACAACGGAAATAAATTTGTAACCACAAAGACCAGACCACGTCAGAGTTGCAGTTATCAATTTTCAACAAATCGTGGACCGCGCTCCAAGCGAAGGTTGATGAAGGCCATTTGGCTCTTGAAACAGACACTTCAGCTTATCGTCAAGAACCGCTGTGTCCACATTAAAAACAATGTACCGGCATCCTCCTCTCGCGAGCGATCAGTTTACAGTGACAAACGCATATTTATCAACAACTGTTCAATCCATTTCTAGTGTTGTTGTTTGTAGAGGCTCTGGGTTTATTCGTTTAAAAGGTTTTCCTCAAGCTGGAATTTTCAAATTTGTTCACAACATGCTTTCAGGATGCACGTGAATGATCTGAATAGATGAAAAATGCAATAGCAATCTTTTCGAATGCTTCAAAAGTCACTAAAAAGAATAATAAAACATAAATATGTTCAACTAATTATTCGTGTTTTTTCATCTTCAGCCTTTGTAATATGTAAACATTATTTGTGAAAAATTAAAACATAAGAAAAAAGATGGTTAATTCTTATACTATTTGCTTTCCATTAATAATTTTAAAATATTGTATTATATTATATACTGTTGATTATATATTATATACTGTATAAGAACATACATTTTATTAAAAAAACTAAAACATTACATTTCTTACAAAATCAAACAATTCATTAACAAAGTAATAAACCCATACTATGATTCTTTTAAAATTTTATAGCATCTGCAGGGGAAAAAACGGATTTGTGGCTATGAAAATGTTAAAGACAAATATATAAATAACAAAATATCGTTAATTCAAAGATACCAAAACACAAAAATAATTCATCGGAATTATTTTACCAACTGAGTAACAGTTTAAGGTTTTCATACCATATACTAAGTTTTCTGCTTGACTTGACGTTGTATAAACCATTTACTCGTTTTTTAGCTCCTTCTTTTGTTGTTTTTATTTTTCTTCGCAATGAATTAGCTAATGGCGCATTTGTAGCGCGACAACACAAAACACATGTAGATAGATGGGTTGTAGATCATGGGTTCGAATCTCCTCGGTGTTACGAATCATGTTGATCACCAATCTGCGAACTAACATTCTTCAATGGGTTACAGTAGCTTTACTCAAAGGGAGATCAGGTTTCGCAAGGATTGCGCACATAAATAAAAAAAAATTCTATGTGAAATATAATTAACGTATCCTTCCTGTGTTACGGAAGCAACATAGAAAGGTAGTGCAATCCCGATTGGTCTAATTTCGGAAATAAATCAATGAAATAAGTAAAGCAAGTTAAAAAAGGCCATGATTAATTTGGTCTTTACCGTAACATGTATGAACCGCAAATTACTTTTAATGTTTCATAAAAAAAAGGAAATGTGCTTTCCTCACCCTCACTCGTCTTTCAAGGTAAACGGAATAATGCGAGAAAGGCCCGCCGGGATTCGTGTGGCTTCCCCATTCTCGACATCACACCGCACCGTGATCCTGCCGGTTGGTCACGAAGGTGTCGCTGTATGTAGCGGGTGGTTTAGGTGGTGATTCATATTTTGACTATTCGTTTCTTGCCATTGCGGAAGGCCCGTAACCGGAAACCGGCGCTCTGTCCTTGGTTGCCCTAATTTTATGTTTGTGGCATGTCGGTCGAAGAAGCAGCGGGGAAGAGGGGCGGGAATGCTAATTTGGGAGCTACGGCCACCTTTCCCATCCTAAGGGTTTGACAAAATCGGATGGTCGATATTGGGGACCGAGCATGAAGTGTACAGGGTTTGTTCGTGACTGTGGATTTCTTACCGCATGCCGCCGGGGAGTTGTGGCTGTGGCATGGGCTGCTATCATCGGCGCTAACGGACAGCGGGATTAGCTCGCGCAACGCTTGAACGGCGGTCTGAAAGGAGGAAGGGGGGTGGCGCATGGGAAGAAAGTGACACAGATAGTAGGG
Organism: Anopheles coustani; assembly: GCF_943734705.1. NCBI lineage: Eukaryota > Metazoa > Arthropoda > Insecta > Diptera > Culicidae > Anopheles > Anopheles coustani. Next base: position 38,413,271 of record NC_071289.1, read on the forward strand.
GAGAGAATTTTCTAACCCCCGCGTCCCATTTGTCGTGGCCTCTTCGGGAGACCCGTGATTGTTGTTATTTTTGCCGTCCGACAAATGGCGCGGGACCTGTGTGTGTTTCCCAATCCGTACGAGCCGCCCTTCGTCGTGCAGCAACGGTCGGCACCAGTTGTTTGCCAGCGTTTGAACACGCCACACGCGGTCGCCATCGTGCTTCTTTCGGGACGCGTTATCCTTAGGAACGAGTCTAGTTTTTCCAAGCGCTAGTGGAGCAGTTTTCGGGTTCCCGTTCTAGTGCTATTTACATAACAGAACCTGGGACCTTTTTTTATGGTACGGTGGTACGGTACTGACTAACACAAGCGACAGAACACAAACCCTCCTCACCGACTAGACACTCCGATGCCCGCCGTGGAAAACCTGTGAAGAGACACTTAAGGCAAAGCCACTAACGAAGCACGTACTCATCTCGACGAGTCGATCAATTCTCGGAAAACCTTTCGCACAAGAGCGGGGCGCCTTGTCCTCTCCCGCACAAAAAAGGTACGCCCGGTGTTTGGCAACAACCGCAGCAGGCTGTGATGTGACCAACGCCGGATCCGACGCCTCCAAGGCTCAAACCCTGGAACGTGATCCGAGAGCACACTTCCGACGTACTAGTATACTGTACCGTGAAAGAAAACCGATACATCTCAACCCGTGCCGCCACACCACGTGGACACCCGTCTCTATCCGTCCGCTTGGTTTAGTACACATCGATGTAAAGTGTGAGGCGGCCAAGCACGGAGGCGGGCAAAGGGATGCAGGGTGAAAAGAGATAAGCGAGAGTGATAAGAAAACGACGACAGCACTAACAACCACGCCGACGACGACGACGACGACTACGACGACTTCGGCATGTACGACGAGTACGACGTGCGATAGTACCCGGGTTGAGACAGGACTTTGCCTCCTTAGACACACAAATCGCCCGTATCGGTACCACTACTGCCTCCGTGGGTGGACCGGTGGGTTGAGGGCGAGGGTGGATAAAACGGGCCGGCGGACGGCGGAGTCTGGCTCGGCTCAGGAATACGGAACGAATCATCCCCAGCGCGCGGTGACCGGGTATCAGTGAGCTTCCATCCGGCGTACGGTGCGGCCACACGGAGCATACGCTGGTGCTGGCACGAGAGTTGTTCCCTACTTCGGCGAGAGTTTTCGGTGGTCCCCAACGGAAAAGTGTCGTCGTCCTGGTCAATCAGTCCCGATCTGCACTTTTCCACCGCACAACGCCTGGGTGCTGCATTGCATTTGCTCAACTGACACTTCCGAGCGCCAATTCAAAGGTAAGAACAGGGAAAGAGTTCGCCAACAAAACTGCATTCACCAGTCGTTCGTTAGTTCGTGGACTTCCTCCTATCAAATGTGAATCTGTGTTGCTTGGAATCTGGTTGCTTCAAATGGGAAAATAAAAACTTGAATGAAATGGAAACGATAAGCACTCGCTATCAGACATAATCTCATAACAAACCTAACAAGATAATTAACCGGATTTTACAGATTATATTGCGTCCGCCTATAGACCCTACTGTTTCTGACAATTCAACTAGGGCAACAAACACGGTGTAAATTGTGAACTCTGTCGATATTGAATAGACGCTTGCGTGTCATTTTTTATAAGGTTTTTTTTATAAAGTTAAAGAGCTTTTAAACTTAAACGTGTTGTAAATGAGTTTGATCAGCTACAGCGTAGCCGCAAACTCAATCCATTAACATTGAATGGGGCCTGTTAAGTTAAGCGTATACATAATACAGTTTTACTATTTGGTGGTGTTGTTAAAATTATTTGAAGTGCATGTTCTGAACAAATTATAACGGGTTTTTATTTGAAAGTTAGTTGATTTAGTCATGTATTGCTTTCCTTCACATTTAACAACGTAACAGTGGTCAACGAAAAAAAAGCATGTGGTTATGAAAATTTTAAAGCAGTTTCGCTAAAAACGGTGGACACAATTATAATATTGGTTTTGATCACCAGAACTGTGTTGGGTTAAAAAAATTCAATATATTTTTTATTGGAAATTGTCTTCATCGAGAAGAGTTACCTTTATATCGAGTAAATACTATAGATTGGTATTTCTTAAACCCATGCCAACCCCCATATACTAACAACTATTTATCATGCTATCTATTCGGTGTTGAGTGAATATTCTGGGTGTATTTGGTAGAAAAGTAAACATCGTACGTAAGGCGTCAAGAAACACGGCTTATATTAGCAGAGATTAATGTAAATTCACTACTCATGCAGAATACAAGTAACAAAAAAGAATCGTTCAAGATAGTGCGAAAATCTAATCCCAAAGATAGTTTCTTCCGACGCTCAAAACATGCTATAAAATGAATTTGTTGACATTTTTGTTCGTTTGAAAAAAATTACATGAAATTGATTGATTATTTAATTAATTGATCGATTTAATGATTACTTACGTAGTGCATCCACAGTTAGTTTGGTTCGGTTTTGGTGAAAATGCAATAGGCAACGGTTCTGGCGTCAACCCTCGTATCCAACCTTTTCATGCTTCATATTATAAATTTGATAAAATTACCTACAAAAATATTCCAAAATAAAAAACAGCGTTTCTTTTAATTTTTCAATTTAATTGCCCGTTCTGAACCATACTTCTATGTTACCTCCAAGAGTATCAGTACGAAGAAAAACAAACAAAGTCAGTTGTTTGTTTTACATGGAAATTTTATTTTACTTTGTCTTAGTCTACAAAAATTGCACTGCTACATTATTATAACACAGTAAATTCTGTGGTCATAGTGTAAATATTCAGATCAGCGCCCAAAGTTTGTCAACTAAAAATGCTGTTTTTTATTTTCGAACTAGAAGCATATTCTTATTACATTCAAGTTAGATTCTTCCAGAATGTGAGGACTTAAATATTCATCGTACCAAACTTATCAAAGCACTTGAATCTGTCGTCTCGGTCCGGCAAGTCAAGAGGGTATCCATAAGCACTGCGGAAGTGAGAACCTTTTATGTGAGCAAATCGAAACATGCCAGCGATACAGTGGAAATATGCTGGTCATCTATTTGAAATTAGTAACTTCCATCGTAGATGGGCAGTGTACGACTCTATTTAACACGGGCCCAGGAATGATACACCCGGGCACGTCTTGACATGTCACGGGTAATTACTATTCCAAAGCATGTGCGCCTCAAACGTGCAAACACGCGTGCAAATGTTGACGCAGAGCTCGGGCATAATTCATCAGCCCTTTGCTGAAATGCTGCCATTACAAGGAACCTCATTCACCAATATCCCATCCGTTACAGTTTACGAGAGGTGGCCATCAAAGCGAGTGCAGCGCGATAGCAGCAGAAGCACTTCTAGAGAAGAGCATTTCGATGTCGAACCTGGCACGGGATGGTTCAAACGGTACCCAGGAACGATACTGTTGCCTCGAACTGGGAATTCTGATGAGATGCATGCAAATAAGCAAACGACGCCGAGTTCAAACAAGCCATAAGCCGAGCCATCTTTCCACGGGATCCAATCTCCAAAAGTCAGTTCCGTGGGACGTGCTTCCGTCGGTGCTAAAGCGAACTGCAGGAAACCAGAGCACGGTCCCACGATGGCGTGCCTCCTTCTCGAACCACGTCGTAAGCTTCGGGATTTGAAAAGTAACTTTTCGCGCCCATTTTTCCAAACATCCACCCCCAGCCGAGGGTCCGGGCGAAAGGAAAGCGGAGCAAAAAAATAACGACAAACTTTCCGTTTTGTAGCCTGATTGCCGCTGATAGAGGGAAACGAGTTTTCGCTTCGCTTTGGTACGTTGTTTTTTTTTATTTTATGTTTGTGCCGCAGCCTAGGATAGAAGATCCGTAGGACACCGCCAGGGCTGGCAGTCCTGGGAGGATATTTATTTACCCGCATTTATTTATATAAGCGTGGTAATGACTGTGTTGGGAAAGCGTTACCCTTACCCGGGGGACCAGCGCCGGCGATTCCGGGTTCCCTTCGGCCATTATGTACTACTGGAATCGCTTGAATCGGTTTGGATCGGAATGGATTGAATTGGAACCCGCGCTACCCAGGATCCATCTATCTTGTCGGTTGGTTTTCACTTTCACTGCCCTTTTCTTCAGTTGTGAACGTCAGGACCGAAAGTCGGGGAAAAGCCCACCCTTTTTTGCCGACGGGTGATGAATCGGATCGTCCTTAGCCAAACCAAACGATTTTCCCCGGAGGCCTGAGCGGGAGTGGGAGGCTGTTTATCGCACAGGAAATTATCCGCCAGAGCATTGAGCTGGATCGCTCGATGGTCGAGTCGGACACGTCCGTACTGCTGACTAATGTTTTATTTGATTTTATTTGCGTTGAATATCCGCCCCTTTCTTGTCCAGAGAGGAAAAGTAGAAGCAACAAATCGGACGAGGAGAGATAGTACTGCCCGCCATCCCTCATCCCCACTTGTTTCCCTGAAAAGCGCTTTCCCAATTCTATCGGAACCGAGGTTCGCTCCGCGCTTCCCTCCTCACCCTGGTTCACCAAGTTTGCGCAAGAAAATATCCCCAGTACATAACCAGACGGTGTGTGCCATCGGGTTCTGTGGAAAGTGTTACAACTGCTGCCGGAGTCGCATCCTTTTCGCCAAGGTCTTTTCTTATCCGCTCCCTTCGTCGCCCTTTGTCACCCCTTCGGCTTATCCCACCGTGCCGCTGGGACGGTGATAGCGAATTCCTGCTATTTCAACGGACCGTTTCGGGCTCGAGAGGCGACATAAACCAGAGGGCTCCAGGGCGAGCAATCGTGCCAGAAGAGCGATTACATACACGAAATCTATGTTGCTATTTTTTGTATGTTCATTTTCTTCTATTGGTTGCTGCTCTTGCTGTGCACCATCTGCGTACCTTCGACACACAGGGGGGAAAGGGGGGAGGGGGGGGGGGGGAGACCCGACCGTGTGGAGTGGAAATCCCATTTGAACTGATTGCCAAGAGCAGCACGTGATTGCGTAATGATGTTCCGAGACACCGTACGGTACCGACCTAGAACTATTTACAGCCAAACGGGCATGTTTGTTAACAGTGTGTCTTGATGAGATCTCTTCTCGGATCTCGATGCGACGCATCGGAAGCGTACATTTGAAGTCAAAATAAAATGGAGTTGAATGGTGGAGAATTTATAAAGCTTATAAGTATGATTTAAAACAATCCTAATGGTGTAGTATGTTGAAACACAAATCAGTATTTTAATCATTATGTTTTCTCCATCGACTAAAAGCCATATGTTTTCCTGCTATTAACAAATTTTATGAAAGTTACATACAGTCAGTACAATTTTTACAAAGCTAAGCGTAAATTATATTTATAATGTGTTTGAGTTTCGATATTTACGTTTTTAAAATCTTTGTTTATCTATCTCCGGACAAGAACTCTTGCCACAATCTATTTTTACTATAACAGTTTTATTTACGTTTTATAATTCTCCGTTAAGATAATTCTTGCACATCCAACAGAAGAAGTCAAATCTTGAGGATATTTTTATGATTGGTTTTAAAAAATGAGAGGTTTAAAAAAATTATTAGATTTTTTTAAAAAATTATCTTCTCTAGTTACATTTTAGGTTCAATTATGATTAATTTCTACATATTTAAATTTTACGGTTAATTTTATGTTGAACTACTTTTTAAGATTTCTTCTTATTTTCTACTAATCATTGTAAAAAAAACTCTACACTAACATAAAGTTTGATGATATGGAACAAGGCTTGTAAGATTAGAAAGAGCATCAACAAAATTTTAAATTTCATTGAACCATCAGATAAACAAAACAAGCAAGCAAATACTAATCATCTGAAATTTCTTTAAACTAAATACATAGATCTTTTGAATTTCTTTAAACTATGCGTTTGGTTAAATATTAACGGCTTAAAGTTATGCAATCGATGACATCAGTAAACTTAGCTCCGTGAGCTAAAGTATAAAGCAGCGTTAGTCATGCTTGGAGTATTGAACAAGTAACAATCAATTCGCCTCTTCCGATTAACCCGTAGCAAACCGTTATTACACTGGAAACCGTTAAATATACGACGGCTTTAAACTGTTAAAAAGTATCACATGTTACTTTTTTATCCCATTGTTGCCTTGTAGGGGAAAACTAATAGAGCCATCAACAGGCAAGAACAATTCGTCGCCGGAAACTTTCCGCTCTTCTCTCAGGTCAGTAATGTCTATGGGAAACGACAGCTGATGGCGCAATACAATCTAATAGCTTCCTATTTGGCATCATCACTGCTTGATCACACAGTCTTTGCTAACAGTCACACTGTTTGCAAGAAGCGTTGAATTTTTTTCAAATAAGTTACACACAAGTGCAGAGTTTTACCTTTTTTTCAATCGATTATCGTAGGTTAATTGGAGTTCGAACCCATCGATAAATCAGTTCACCCAACATGTCATGCTTCAGTGTTCCTTTGTTTTTCACATGTCATAAGCCTTATAATCAAAACTGATCTACAATAGATCCGTTGTAAGCAAAAATAATGACCTAGTTGATAAGGGCACCAGATTAGCACCATGCATGTTTTTATCGATATGGGACAATTACAGATAGCTAGAAATTTCTCGACACTCATTCGCAGAATTGTTTTCGATCCGGTACATTTCTCTACAATCCGTAGCAATATTAATTTCTTTGCACGAGATATCTTATCAAAGGCGCAGCACTAGCAACACTCAAGCCCATGTCGGTCGAATGATAATTCATTGGTGGAAACTCGAAGACAGGCTTCTGGAGGTTGATTTGTAACGCGTCGTCGTAGGGGGAGGACATGATTAATGGCGTTAAAGTTAAATATTGAAACGCCTGATCAAACAGCCACCCATTCTGAGATACCATCCATTACCAATCGGCGTCGCGGCTCCCACATCGCCGGTATGACGCGATACGACAGCATAATTCGTTAAGCAGAACCCCGTTTCCGCTCTGATAAACGATCAAACGGTGGCACGAGCGCTGGTGGACGTGTAGATTTGCAGAGATTACCATATGCAGATTGCATTAGTGTTGCGGTCCGTTTTTATTTATTTTCTTTCTTTTTTTTGTGAGTCGTTTATTCGCAAAGATTTATTGCCGTATCGATCGCTTACATTGAGCCCACCTGCCTGCCTGCCTGCCGGTCTCTGCAGGCTCGAGCAGGCCAGAGGAGTGGCGTACGAAAAAGCCCTCGTGCTGGCCAACCCCACCAAGCGAATATATGTGGGATCGCCACCGGCGACCACAATCGATCGCGGTTAAGCATGAAAAAGGCGGGAAAGTGTCTAGCCTCGCCGGGCACGATCGCTCGACCGCTCGGTTGGTGGTGCACGCGTCACCGACTGCTATTAATTAGAGGTACAATTAGAACTAAGGTCTGCCGCATCGATACGGCGCGGATGAGAATGAGAACTGTAGGCAGATTGGTGATGCTATAAATAACGACATCTGTCCCACCACGCTCCAGACGGGACGGGATCGATGCAACCCGATGCTGGCCTCCTTCGCCCGCCGTGTGAGAAACCGACCGAACCGGCCGCGTCCGTCCCGGTGTCTCGTGGCGATTGTACCGCGGCGAACAACGCGCCGGTGCTCCACGATTATCGGTCGGACCGTGACCTTCGCTACCTTCACCTGCCTTACTGCACCCTTTGTGTGTGTGTGTGTGTGTAATCGACCGATAGCGCAGACGCTAGACCCCGGCGCAACATAGGCCGAACAGATGGTCGGTGGCCGGAGAGTATCGCAAAAACGTGAGACTTGGGGGGAGGTTCACCGTTGGATCACGATGCCGGTACATATCCGGTAGATGGACAGACACTTCGCACAGGTGCCTCGCGGTGCTATATGCCCCAACGGTTGGTCTCCGGGGCACGACATCGGGGTTTATGGGACGCAAATAAATAAATTGGCCGTGGGCACGCTTTTCTACTGGCAGCGGAGACACAATGTCCGACGCACCGGTGAAGGATCACGGAAGTAGAGTGGAAACCCGGAGCCAGCCAGGAAGCAGCTAAAATGGGAATGCCACAGTTTTTGCACAAACTTTGCTTGAGCCTATTTTCCGTGTGACACTAAATGGAAGTGAAAGTTAGAGCATGTATCGTGTTGGAATAATCGGAACTATGTCACGATCAATTTATACCCTAGTGAATCATTGTCCTTGTTAATAAAATTAATCGTTTATTTATTTGAATTCAACAAATCAGTTTTTTTGTATAGGTTTTTTACAATAGTAAAGTAAAGTAACAGCAATCCGGTTTTGAAAATATAAATTTTTAATGAATCTGTTTATTGTTAATAGACAAAGCTCAACTTAACTTATCAGAAAAACTCCCTTAATAAATCGAAACGGCTACTTAACCTCCATAAAAGTATCTATTCAAAAAACTTTCTTTTCAACAAACAATACTTTACTTTACGTTTTTGAACAAGAGATGGATTTAACAACAGAAAACGTGTACAACATTCAAGTCGATACTAGGAGAAAGGGATCGCAAAAAATTGATATTATGAAATCATGAAAATGTTGAAAACTCTGGCAACACAAACAACCATGGACAGATTTAAACATGTGTAAAAATATCATTGAAGGATATGTTGAGATGTTTGTTTTTCTCTTCTCAAAAACAGTAAAAACTCTTTAGGTAGGAGTTAGTGGTAAGTAAGCAATACGCCTAATTCAATACACATTCCATCGAAAGTAAAAACTCAATGCGTATACCCTTGGGTCAATTTGCCATTTTGAAAGTAAAATCTAAGAGCAGAATGTTTTTTAGCGTTCTTTGAAAATGCCTTTGTATTAGCATTTACTCAATCCTCATTTCATTTTTTAGTTCTGCAGCCGAAGTGACGCCGACCTTTTCGTGATATTGATTTTACCAGAGTACCGAAAACACGATGACCTAGACATCCTGAACCCACATTGCCAAGGCTGAGTTCAGAGTATGGGAGAGCTTTAAAAAAATTTTAAAAGGGGTTTTCCATTATTGGATACCAATTGAGACCATATTTTCCAACACTCGAAGGACTGTAGACGCACAGTATTGAAAAAAAAAGAATAATGCAGGACAAACAACTTTTTTTGTTCTGATCTCTTAACCCTTATTCACTTATTATGCCTAGAAATATATTTCCTAGCCACGGGGGAAGTGCAAAATTATCAAGAGCAATCACTAACCGACCACGAAATGCAAAGTAAGTCGTGGGTAGCCCTGAAATTGAAACTACTTGTTCAGTACGCGCGTGTCCACTTAGTCATTGTCATTCGAAAGGATTTTTGCTGAATAACATAAATTATTTAAAGCAGTAAAGGTGCTAGTCCATTGACGTATGCACTGTGAAAAGGCTGTGAGGAATTGTAGGCATTTTTCCTTTTCCTTTCTGTTCGTGCTCGATCTCCTTTCTGTTTGTGCGTACAAACGGTTGAAAGTATACATTTAAAAATTTAATTGCATTTAAAAATGAAAATATGTTTAGCCGTAGCAAATTGGTAAATGCTTTCCTAAGCACAAACTGTTAATGAGGAAGTTGCTGGTACAAAAACAATTTTTTTCGTGCTTTTTTAAATTAAATCGAAGAGCAACAATGTAGCAACGAAAATGCACACAAGACGAGAAATACAAAACTATCAACGAATTCCCGAAATGATAAGGCGTGACAAAAGGCATTATATTTCGCGAAGCACGACCAGATAAACGCAAAACAACAATCTTTTTCCGTTGCCATGAGAATGGGCGGTGATGAGTGTGTGCGTGCGTGCCACGCGACAGGTTGCCGCAGCAGCAAACCACCTTTCAGCATCCTTCCACAGGATGAGGTGAAAGAAACCTTGCACGCGGGAGGCTAGCGCCGGCGGGTTCGTTTGGTAATTGATTAAGTGCATTTTTCAAGTGTTTACTCACGCGGTGCAAACGCACACACTCACGCACACGCACGGCCAGGGTGAGTGGGAGAGGGCAGGATACCGAAACAATCGGTAAGAGTGACGACCGCGGTCCGTGGGTTTGCGGTGGTGCCCAGATAAGGGTTGAAGGGCTCAGCAAACGAAACAGGAAGTGGATGCCTGACCGTACCGTGGGTCACACGTGGCGTTCGGCCTGACAATGGCGGCCCCCCTTATCGGATCGCAAGTGTCACGAAGAAGCAAAAACCCATTCTCGGACGAACAAAAACAGACGGCCAGGGTGGTAAATGAAAATAGCTAAATTAAATGTAATTAGCTAGCGAACTAACTCCAGGCCGAGGCGTGTGTCGTGCACTTGCTGGAATGTTGCATCGATCGATTGTTTAACGGGCGGCGCATATTAGAACACCGCGCCGAATCGGTTGGACAAAATTGGTTTGTTGTTGAATGGTGAAAATCAAACGCTGCTCTAGTGATAAACAATAAGAAGGTGTCGGGACATAGCTCTTGTAACACAATTGGTTAAAGGTAACGAAACTGCGTAGAGTTACTAAAGCAATGAGATTTAAATCATCAACAGTTGTTTTTGTAGTAATCACTTTTAATCTCAAGAAAAGATTTCAATCCGGAGCTGAGATTCAAACCGAAAAATAAGTATCAGATTTTTGAGTCGCTATTTGAATCCCAAGAAGGGGTTTGAGGCTCGAAACAAGGTCGGATTCTAATCTCAGACTGATTAATTACCTAGAAAAAGTGTAAATAATTTAGAGAGAAGATGTGTATATTGTTTTTTTGGTTCTCTTTTTAAAAACGGTATAAGTTAGAGAGTGTACATTTTATCTTTTTACTACTACTAGATCCTTTTGGTATTTGAGATCATGTTAGATTAGAATCTTTGTATGAGATTTACATTTAATTATATACTGCTGGGGTATTATAACACATTCCCATAACTAATCTCACGCATTCATTCTACGGACATTATTTTCGGTGTCGATAAGAGTCATTTGTTAGCACAGCAAGTACACGTTTGCGCCATCTTCACGGCAGGCATCCATTAGCACCTCTTTTGTCCGGGAAAAGCGCTCGCAACCACTGTCCACCTGGAGTGCAGCAAGCCCTCTCGGTGCGGTGGAAATTGTGCAGTGGAATTAAAAAATTACTTTAATTGCCCATAAATAATCACTCGATCACGATCGATCGAGCGATCGATCGAACGCCTGTTACCACGGTGTCGAACTGGCCGCTTAGCGAGGCGCAACGATGTAAAGGCAAAAAAATCAATCTGTTAAACGCCCACTTGCTTTAATTTCTAACCCCCATTAACTATGCCTTTCCCCCCTCCGGTTCCATTCCACCGTGCGAATACCAACACGATCCGATCCATGTTCCATCCGATCTGTCAGAGATGCAGAGGCAGCGCCAATCACCTTTAGTACAGCGCGCGAAAGGCACAGCTCGCATGTGTCATGTTTCCAATCCGATGTTGGCTATCTCAGCGGTGGACTGGCGCGTGCCAGCCCGACAATACCTGATTCTGACTTTGTGTATTTCCCTGGTCCTCCCTGCCCGCCCAGACGATGCGTCGTTCTTTGATCGTACTCTCGCCCGCAGCAAAATTCGCTTTTTATTCCAAAACCCTCCCCAAAGAGCACGCGTATTCTTGTTTCGCCGTCCGAAATCAACAGCGAACTTCCGTAAGGTGATCTCCTACGGCACGTGAGAAGTGATCGGATTTACCAGGCACACGACCTGCTTCGAGCTGTATTCGGCCATATTCTGGCGGTTCGCTTTGGAGTGACTGATCGACAACAACAATTGCAATTCCGTTCTCCTCCTTACTGCCTGCTACCGTTCCCGGTTTGATTTGTACAAGCTCGTACTTTTGTTTTTTCATTCTTTTTATATCTTTTATTATTATCACTATATCCACCTTTTCCGTCTCCTTTGCCTCCTGTTTCTGCCAATTAAAGGCGGCACGTGGCCGCATTATAGTCAATCCATCCAGCAACGGAGTAGCAACAGCAGCAAAAAAAGGAAAATAGGCCCGCTGACAGCAAAAAATCAAAGTGCTCCTTGAAATGAATGGCGCGTGGCTCACAAGGCTGGCCTAGGACGATCGGTTCGAATTTTTGTTTGCCGATCTCAACGTTTGCCGCCTGTTGGTGGCGCGTGCGTGCGTGCGACCGCTCCCTGCGACCCTGTTTCCTTTTCGCAGGTGCATGCCGATCCCGTTCTTGCCTTTTTTGAGCCAGCCTGTACCGAGTTATTGTACAGTACGGTACACAATAATTACATCACCTGAAATTTGTGCCGGTACGTACTGGTTTTCGTATCAGTGCACTGCATGCCAAACGTTCAATCGCCTGCCAAACGTTTCAAACGCAAAGGAGGATAAAATATGGATGACAAGAAATTGCCTGAAAAACTACAACCAGGAAAAGCTTGTGTAATTTCATTTTAAATTTCTTCAACGTAGCAATCTGTCCTTGAGTACACAAATGGGACAAGAATTAGCAAATTACCGTTGTATTTATATTCTTTGTAGTTTTTGTCACGTTTATTTTTCAATTCATGGTTTAATTCGTAAATCAGGTTATAAAGTCAATGAAATATTTCAAATAAATTTGTCTAGTTTCTAATACTTCTTCTGTGAGTAATGCAGTTTGGCGAGAGAAATTACAAGAATATCCTTGCTGATCCTTTTTTTAACAATAGTTCAAAATTTAACAGCTACAGAAACCATTTCTACAGACATTGTTATTGAACTGTCAACTAGCTTGTATCCTCTCAGCAGGTGCGATCAATTTCTATTGGACTGTCTATTCTTACACTCTATAGCAATCAGAACATTTCCAAACGCATTCCATTCGTTTGCGAGTGACTTCAGGTTACGGTCATATTACGATAAAAATTTTAATCGAATAAGGTATTCTTCATGAATATTTTGAATTTTCATTATTTAGCTTTTTCAAAGGATTTTTAAATATAGATATGTAGAAGGAAATTCTTATTTTTCATACATAAAGGTTAAAACATGCTCACATGCTAAGGAGTATGGAATGAAATGTTATTATATACTCTGTTTATTTTAGTTTTTGATAAATAACATAATTTTAAATTGATAGAATTTTTCCTCCTTCTGAATAAGTTTTTTGTATCATGATTGTATCTTCGTTTATTGATTTCAATAAACAATTTTTGTAAAAATGTACAAAACGTCATTCGAAACACAGTTATTTGCCCACCCGTCAGCTATTTTGTCGATTAGTGTAAACCGTCGGACTGCTCGTATCCTTTCACAAGTCGAGAGGACACGGCCTGGGCGATTTCCTGGTTAGGCTTGCTATTAATGTTAAAATCCCTGGCCAACCCTGGCGCGTCCAACCTCTCCCGGCAGAACGTGAATGTAGCTCCCGCCTGAAACATCTAGGAGCCGTGGAAGTCCGATCGCCTGATTGGAGGACAGCTCGGGCCGGCTATATTGTATATTCCCACGGAAAACTATCACCCTTTCCTCCCTCCCCTGACAACTGATCGACACAGGCAAAAACACACACAAACAGCGTTGCCGAACGGTTGGGGGCCAGCCAGCATGAACCTTTTAGTCAGGCTGGAGCGCAATCGGCCAGAATCATCATCAGAGGCAGTTCCCAGCAACCGACGGTTCTAGCCGAACCCCTTTCGCTCGTCAGACGAAGCATAGTCATTGATCTGGAAGCGGTCCGGACCGTTTGCTGGTGTGTCAACGTTTATCACAGTGGAAGGTGCACCGGATCACACGCTCACCCCTAGCTCACAGCGCTCCACCGCATTATAATACTTATAAATTAAATTCATCGCCACGAGTGGCTGCGGCGTGGCGGCGGATATTAAATATCCGTTTGGCGTACGAATCGGTCGCCGCCATGCTGCAAGCGGGCCATACAAGGGTATTGTTTCTTGCATTGTTCAAACGAAACACTTTACCACCTTCTCAGACCGAAACATACGACTGAACCATTTCCGCCATAAAAATCGGGCCGACGCACCACTCACACCCAATCAATCACTCAACGTAATTTGAATCTGATTTTAAGACGAGATTCGTAAACGTGCAGTCATCTACCGGTTTTTACGAGCGGCATTTTGGCGAAGTATTGCCAAATTTCCGTGTAACATATTCATAAACACAGCCTTTTATAACTGGAATACTGGTTTACTCATTATCACGTGAACGTTAAATTTTCCGTCCGTTGTACAAATGGGTCAGGAAGTTCAGAAGGTACGAAATAAAATTATTCTTTACAATATATTTATTACCTGATTTGCGTTTTGATTGAAATGTATTAAAATAGACCTACACCACCATTACTGGATTATGCTTATAACCAAAAACCGGAAACTTATAAACCAATTAACTGTCGTTATTCAACTTTATTTTAATTCTGAAAATTTAAAGACTGAACTTGTATTGGACTCAAACATAAAAAATAAGCAAATAAACTATCCACCAAATAATTTAGCATGTAAACCGCTGTTTAAACTTGCCTGGAATTCCCGGTGGCGGGAACGGGAAAAAGTAGCCCAGATTCGACAGAATATCCAGCGGGAACGAGCTTATTCGTCCGATCTGTCAAAGTGAAGCTTTGTTTACGTTTGAGTTTGTTTACGTGATCTAAATAGGCGGCAGGTAAAAGTGGAATTGTGAGTCATTATCAAATATAAAGTTTATGAATGGTGTTGTTGAGTTCCTCCTCCAAAATTTTGCGTCGAAGACTACTCGCATTTTGGTTTCTCTCCAACAACATCGGCCGCATCCATATACGTTGCCCATACCGACGTTGTTGTAGCAAGCGAATGAAACTTTTCATGAAACGTTTCAATTAAGCAAATGCGTCCGTTCCCGCCGGGTCGTAGTTTCGCGTTTTTTAAACATAGCGGGAACGAAATCCGTTTTTTTCATATGGAGTTTCCCGTCGTCCAGCGGGATTCCCGCTAGACGGCGGGAATATTCGTGCGAATACCGCTGTGTCTAGCCGTCGCTTAATGATTGCCAGGCGTTTCCTGTTTCAAATTGTATAAAAGTATTTAAAATGTAGTTCTGGTTTGCACCAAGCATCTTTGTTTTCAACATTTGCAAGGTATACAATGAAAATATCAACTTTCAAATGAGCTCAACAATCAGTTTCAACTGAGCTCAGTAAAACGTATTCAACACAAAGTTGGAACTCATGCAACTTTTGTGTCTTATTTGGTGTCCATTCGAATTGTTGATACTAAATAATAGAAAAGGTCACATATAAAAAAGCTGAACATTATTTATAATTTAAATGATTTGTTTTCGTCCAAAATTTTTATCAAAAATTTATAGTTAGAATTATATTGGTTTATAAAAAACTTTTCATTTTTTTTACATTATGTGAAACCCCCATCAGAATGCTTTGCATGAAAAATGTTTCCATATAGGCATAAAAAAATCTTGTTCCTTAAATCCCTACAAATGAACCCATATCTATTTATTTTAAGTGTACACTTTGCTTCGTGGAAAAAATCAAAGAACTGTTCTCGATTGGACCACATTTTGCATTTTTCTGCATACAGTAGAGCAATTGCACTTCGACTGCATCGAACAATGCATTTTCTATATTTTTTCCTTCGCTAGATACTATTTATTGGGTCACGTACCAGCCCAGCAGGTGTCCAGACAGGTGTCTTATCAGACGAGTGCACGGGTAACCCGTGGCCAGCTGGTCCGGATGATCATGACTGTATGCTAATCGCGTCGGCCGTAGAGTACCCGGTACGGGAACGGGTAAGAGGTGCTCATATCGTCACTGATTTTTGCATAAATTAAAAGCCGCGCGGGATCGGCGTACATATATCCGCTTTAATGGTGTGGTCGCGTGGCTCACGACTGGCTCGACTGCTGGCTGGACGATTCGCGCGATCGCGGTCTGCCGAGTAGAGCGGAAGGACACGAGCCGCTACTTACTGTCCGTCCCTCCCGATGGCAAGGTAAATTAATTTATGCCTCCGAATCTGGCAATAAATTCATCCAAAGTTTGTCCAACAGTGTTCTCCGGGCAAAGGGGGCTGTGGGCTAGGGAAATCGGTGTGAAAATAAACAATAGCGGAATTAAAGCAGAACGAGACGGCATCGGTTGTTCGAGTAAATATAGGCAAACCCGCCTCGCTCGAGCCCCGGAATGGATCAGTTGAAAATGGAAACTGAGCTGCTCACTTCATATTCACTCGTTTGCAGTTGCCAGTTGCATGTTTCAATGTCAAGTGCGTATGGCACCAGAACTAGGGTCTTGGTTTTCCTTTGATCCAAAAATAGCTTAACCTTCCAGCGGTCCCGCCGGCACGGACCAGCTCCATGTATTTAGCGCGCAAGGTTGCTTGCAGACGGTGCAATTCCTATTCCTTCGTGCTGGAATCAGCTGTGTTCGAAGAATCAACTATCGCATTTCAATATTATTCAAAAAACGCTTTTTCCTCTTTTTGTCGTAGTACCTTATCGTTCTAGTTGCACGAAGAGGTGAAAAATAAAATAATGTACATGTTTTAAAATATATTAAGTACATAACATCATTAAGTAATCGTAAAATAACTATTTGCGTCATTCTGTTAATTAAAATGCTTTTAAAGTTCACCATCTTTAGTCTCAGAGTCGGTCAGTTGGTTCTAGGTACAAGAGACAACTGGTTGGGTGACAAAGAAAATCGCAAAAAAGGGTGGCCACTCTATTCGTTCTAGTTGACTACCATTTATGAAAAGGGAAATCCCAGGATTATGGGAAGGAAAAATAGTATGTACCACTCGTTGCCTGGTGACTCTCTATACAGCAAGCTATTTATAGTTCCAACCGGACAAAGCGCAGCGGAAAGTAAAGGAAGAAACCTTATCCAGTGGGAAACCACGCCAACAATTCAAGTTGCACGAAACAGGTTAAGGATACCATTGGAAACCGATCATGTTCCGGTTCTATGAACTCTCTTTGAAACAGAAACGAACTCATATGAACTCGCAGGCGGCTTGCATTCGGTGTATTGAAGACTTGAAGCAGTATTTAAAGCTTGTTTGAATCATGAATTAATTATGCTAAAATAAATAATACCAAAATGGAGTGAAGCAAAGGTATCGCCTCAAATAACAGAAAGATAAAGTTTCTGGATGCAGGGAGTGCATAGCTTTGTTGAAAAGTTAATTTAAGAGTTGTTCATCTAACAACTGTTAGATAGTGTGTGCAAGAGTACTCACACTAACTGTCACTACAAAACTGCACCCTACGCTTGAGACGATGCACAATGCTACGTAATAACTGCGCTTTTCCCGAACCATGATGTGCGTCCTTTCCATCGAGTGCTACGAGAACGAGAAAATGTAATTAAACCAGAATACAACGCCGTCCGGCCCCAATCTGCGGTTCGTCACCTGTCCTCGACGGCTTGCGCCCTATGCAAAATGGGGAAACATGCTGGGGTGATGTTTGTGATCATGTTTTCATTTTTCACTTTTCTCTTCACTTGAATGATGAGAACGAAGCTGTCCGTTCTAATGGTTTCGGCTGGTTTCTGTGGCCGTTGTTCGGCAGCGTCTATAAATATCCGCCCACAGATAGCAGCTGGAAGGTGGTCGATTTTCGCGCAGGAAGCATAGAGCAATCGTATTTATAGATTAGCAGAGACAAAACCCTATCCCTCGCGGTTTGTCTCGCTGCCGAAGCGCTGATGAGACGAGCGCTGGTGATTCGGTTCTGCTGTCCGTTAGTGTCAGCGATTTACTTAGCCATCAATCAGTCGCGGACGGAAGATGTCGACCATCTGATGTGCCACTTCGGTTTCGCGGGGTTTTGTGCCTCAGGAAGGGGAGAACCCCGTGCATGTGCGGAGTGGACAACATAGTGCGTTGATTTTTCGGTGATCAATAGCGGAGATGTAGACAATTTCGCGGGTGCTGAGTCCGGTGTCCGGAAGACGAACCAAACTGAATGCAAGTGTGCAACGGAGACTAGGACGTGTCGGTTTTGTCCCATAATACTATGCCGCCGGAGAGTGTGCCGTCTGGCGGAGGTACGCTGCACAGGTAAGCCCGATCGCCACAGGGGGACCTAAATCAAAAACGCACCTGGTGCAACGCGGGAGTGCAGTGTACAGTTTGCGAATGACGTCGACTCGCTGCAGTGCGGTTCAAGGCTTCCTGGTGTGGTTTAAAAATAGTACTCCATCATGTGACAGGATTTTTTGAATCCCTCCAAGAACAGGGACCGTGGGGCAGTGTCGGGATTTCACTTTGAGGGGAAAGAAATACGAGACCTGGCAAGGAAACACCTTGAGAAATCTTGTTCGCTGCCGATCCGAATAGTGACGCGTGAGAGCTTTCGGCCGCATGCACCATTTCAGCAACTGCCTGATTTCGTTTGCGATTGTTTATCTTGCCCGTTTTCGTTTTTTCACCCGTTGACTAATTGACGGCCCGTGTCGCTTTTATGGACGATGTTTTAATTATTTATATTTTGATACTTTTTATTCATGACGGTGCCCAGATTTAGCCTAGACCTTTCAGCAATTCTTGATTGTATATGATTTAAGAACGGATCGGTGGTAAATGAAATAGATTATTTTTTTCAATTCATCTAACCACAGGCTCTACCAACAACCCCCCGGCGTGTGTTTGTTTTATGCATGTGAGAAACACGAAAACATGTTTATCGATAGCGCAGATAAACAAGTGCACACCGAAATCCGATACTGCCTTCTAACGTACTTAAATTATGTTGTGACGTACTCAAATTACACTTCGTTCCTTTGTTTCATACTATGTTGTGCAGAGAATAGAAGCCCAAATGTAAAGTGGGTCTGGTTAGCTGACTGACAGAACAATAAATACGGTTGAAGCCGCAAAATAATAATATGAAAGTAGAAATCCAAAAACTACAAAATCAGATGAAATGAATCGTGTTTTTACAGTTAATGACAAAATTTGGAATTGAGCTTTGTAATCATGTATAATTGGGGTGCCATTAAACAGTATCACACAAGTAATAAATCGTATTTTTACTTGAAAAAAATATAACTATGAAGCTCTATTCAATGTACCAATGATTAGATGTTTTATTTTATTAAAAATTATGGGAATTCATCACGCTACCATTTTAAAAGGATCGTTATTAATGCCAGAGGACCGGTATGATGCATAAGTCATTAGGCATTGTTATTATTTCAAAAAGTTTATAATCGTAAAACTAATCGTAACATTCCTTTTCCTCAAATATAACACGAAGGCTTAAAAAACATTGACATCTAGCTTAAACTTCCACATAAACCTTTAACTAATCATATCACAAAAAAGAAAATAATAAAGAACTTTTTTGTTTATTCGTCCTTCCTTATTTTAGTTTTTTTAAATCTATATTTTAATTCTCACTTATGGTTATAATTCTCACAATATTACGATACTAAGGAAATGATAGAAATTAATTTTAGTGTTTTTCCTATTAATGGTATTTTTAAATTTTAAACCCAATGATAGACATTTATAGCTGAATTAAATGCCTAAGCAAAAACACTACGAGAGAAGCTCCATCTAGAGTTATAAACCAATAGTTTTAAAACTGAATTGCTTTGTTGTGTGAGATTTATCATTTATAAATTTAGGTGCTTTTTCGAAAAAAAAAAAACACTTTCTGTTTCGTTTCACCATTAGGCATTGCTGCTAATAAAACTAACTTTGTTAATGTCACTTTTTCAATAATCATTTAACTCAACATACAAAAAAACATTGAAAAAGTACGCATCTAGAAAAAGAGAAAATTATTTTCTGCAAAAGAGATTAATAAAGTTAAAGGTTATTTTCTCATTCTTCACCTACTATATGATACATTAAACAGATACCCTCCCACTTCGAACACACACTGTACGCGTGTAGAACAGAAAAGGCGTCCGTCAAGAACTGAAAGTAAAACGGAAGGAAGGTTGCGTATTGTTTTATCTCCATGCATCCTGAGCGCACGCCAATGCAGTCCTGGTCCTCCCTCCTCCTGCCGCCCACTCACCAGAAGGAAGTGTTGGTGTCATGGGAGGGAGGGGAGGGGCGATCCGAGTGACCGATTGCCGACGACGCGATGGTGGCCACGAGCGCCATGTCAGCTGCACTATCGCATCCAATCAGAACGTACACGATTCCCCCCTCACATACTAGCACACCGTCCTCCGCATGTGTGTATGTGTGTGTGTGTGTTTGTTTGGATGTGTGTGCCTAGAGCTTTCGCGGCTCTAGAAGGAGGAACGGAAACCCCACGGGTTCGCGAATGGGTTTTGTTGCAGTAGTATAAATATCAGCGCGGTTCTAACGAAAGCTCATTGTGGCGATTGTCCCAACGGTGTTCACTGTGCTTCGGAGACGCACGCGAAATTCCACGCAAATCGTGTATTTTGCTCACAGCAGTAGTTTCACGTACTCAGCAGTTTTAGCTTCACCAACAAGTGTCGGCACTTTTCACGAATCAAAACTGCGTGTGGTAGTCGCGTGCGCTCAACGGCTTATCGAAAGTCCGTCTTAAGAGGCGTTTCGGCCCAAGCAGTCCTGGACTAGCAGCCGTTTTTCCCAGTGAGCGGGCAGAGTTTGTTCGAGCCGGAACCGGAACCTGGTGCCGTTGGCGAACAAATTGGCAATCGTCGTTACAACTTAACAGTAAAAGTAGTCGACAAAGGCCGGAAGCTTATCCGTGTTTGTGGCCTAGTTCGTGTACCTGTGGCATGTGTACGTAAGTGGGGTGTGCGAAGAAGTGTATCGTTTTCCATCGGTGCTTGGTACCTTAATGGCCAACTCAGCTTGTCACGTTTGAACGTAATTAAAATTTTCTTGATTATACTCGTGTATTTCAATAACGTACATTTTTTTTTTCCTAAGTCACGTGTTGTTGGTGTGGCAGCAGGAAAAAAGCGGCACATTTACCTTAGGATGCGCCTCACCGGAGAACTGGCATTTTACCGCGGGATGTGTTTTTCTTCCCGTGCTTCCCGCACTCCCGCAGCAGCATCCGGGAAGTCGGTGATAGCGTTCATAGAATCTCATTAAAACTCCAACTGCGAACATACGTTCTAACGGTCGTGGTGAAACTGCATACGGGCTAATTGTTATGCACCGATGCATTCGACTCGCCGATCGGGCTGATCGATTTTTCGTGATTAGCGATACACCCATGGCGTTGAAAGTGCGACTCAAAGAGGCATCAGCTCTTTATAGTTACAAACAATGAATAAGTGTAAAATCTAGATTCCTCAAATCAAAACCCTTCGATTTGTATTTGACTGTTTAAAATTGCACATTTTGTGTTAAAAGTGTTTTCAAGATCGAAAATTTTAAAAAATATTGTGGAATAATGTTTCAGTGCTCTAGTAATTACATTAAAAAGTAAGCAATTTTTCATTTAACCTAATTTGCCTCGGAATTTGCTGAACGAATGTAAAATAACAGGCTCAAACATTTGATGAATCTTTCTAACGACTCAGCAATGAAATCAACATCGATCGCCTATAAACGATTGATCAATGATTTAATTTGACTCTGAGATTCCTATATAGAGAGACAATAATGGTCACATACTTCACACGTGTGTGCGTATTTTTTTTTTTTTAACGCCAAGTGCGAGTGATTAATAATCAGCACACTGCTAATTGTTATTGGCACTCCAAGGTGCATTTATAGCACATCAAATCAACACGGCAAGCATGGCAAGCATCGTTAGGATTCTTTATTTAAATTCACAACTTTTGTTTTATTCGCTGTATTTTATTTCTCGTTTCTCGCCCCCTCTTCTGTTCCATCTCATTTCAGGTAAAATCGATCATTAATTCCTAAGCATTTCCTGCACCCGACCCGTTCGTTTGTCCTGCATGAGCATTTGATAGTTTTAATTAAAAAAGGATCGCTTTAAGCGCAAAAGTTCGACAACAGTTCCCGGCACGAAACCGTTGCTTCACTGTCGTGACCAAAATTCAGCATCACCACTGGGCTCCATTTGTGTGTTCGTTGCATTAACAAGTCGGGATCAAATTTCCATCGCACACACCCGCGTCCTCATCCCCAACGTTATCATCTTGTACCGTAACACGAAGCGCCAACCACGTCACGATGAAAGTCGACATTCAAACCCCTGTCGAACATATCCCGTCGATCGGCGGCAAAGCCGTTACATCCACTCATGATACTCATATAATGGATGAAACATGTCTAATGGCAAGTATTACTGCATTTATTTTCCGTTTTGCCACAGTTGTGTCCACCGAAAACTTACACGCACAACGGCAGAGCTTCAAATATGTTTACTAACAGTTCCCGAATGGCCCCCCAAAAATTTGCTTACGCCAAACACGCGGTTGTTTATTGCAACAGAACGATGTTTTTAATCCATTGGCTTACCTCTTTCCTTCTCTTGGTCGGTACCGACTTTAGCTATCAACTTTGCTGACAAGAAGCATGGCTTCAAAAGGCTTGGCCGCCGGCGAGACGGAGCTGTACGAAATCGACCGAGATCTGTCGATTTCGGTAATCACCGAGGCGGACACTGAGGAAGTTTTGGAACTGCTGAAACGATTGTTCTTCAAGGTATGGTAAATTTTTCCCACGCAATACATTCGGTTCTTTGAAAAAAGGGAACAATTTTGATTTTTCCAGTGATACATGCGAGTTGTTTGCAAGACAAACGGTTTACTAACAGTCGAACTTACTGTGACACGGAACTTAGATGTGTACTGGTGTTTGCAAAAAAAAAGTAGATTGCTACTGTTGCCGGAACTGACCAAATATCTGCTGAAGGGGAATTACTTTGACTAAATCTACGTCAATCGTTTGATGGTAGCAAATTAATCTTTTCCCCATCCTTCCATCGTTCTAAAATTGCGATACCATCAATTGACGCAAATATTGGCAGTTAGTTTTGAAATGCTGTGTCTTTGTGAACACCTTTACTTTCATTATCTAAATAAACAACAACTTTCTACCTCCGTCCGGCTCAAGTGCAAAAACAAATCTCCCAAAGTTAGGTTCCGCAATGCATAATCATGAAGAAGTGATGAATATTTCATGAAATAAAACCAATTTATCATCAAATAAGCGCTGGCGAACCTACCAGAATCAACGTTTACCATTCTGACTTGCGCATTTGCTCATCTACTTCATTTTGCGCGTGTTCCAGGACGAGCCCCTCAATACGTACGTTCAGCTCGGCGAGTGCAAGGAGTTGGAGAAATACTGCACCAAGAGCATCCATGAGCAGTCCTCCTTCAAGGCGGTGAACTCGCGTGGCGAAATGGTGGGAGTGATTCTCAATGGCATGATCACGAAACCGGTATGTAATTTATCATCATTCTGCTGAGCAACTGTACTTTATACAATACAGCAAATATACGAAATCAATATGGCTTTTTGTTATCGTACTTTCCGCTACTAGCAACCGGGAGACGAACCACCGCCGAAACTCGCGGACAACTGCTTGCATCCCAAGTTCCGGAAAATCATGGCCCTGATGGACTACATTGACGAGCAGTTCGACATATTCGAGCTGTACCCGGACATCGACCGACTTCTCGACTGCAAGATCATATCGGTCGACACGCGGTACCGCGGCATGGGGATTGCGGGCATGCTGACCGACCGGACGCTGGACTACGCCACGCAGAACGGTATCAAACTGCTGCATGTCCTCTGCAGCAGTCACTTCTCGGCGCGCGTCATGGAGAAGATGGACTTCGCGGAGGTTTACCGCCTGGCGTACGCCGACTATCGAGTCGACGGCGAACAGGTGTTTGATCCCGCGAAGCCACACGTGGCGGTCCGAATTCTGACCAAGCGGTTAGATTAACAACCTAAAGGGCAGACCATCGTCAACGATGTTGGTGTGGTAAAGGAGTATTCGACTGGGTAGCATTTTGGGTCACAGCACAAAAGTTCTAAACCGAACCGACAGTTCGAAGTAAAGTGTTTTGACTAAACTATCGCATTGATGCGATGTCAATTAGTATCAATAGTTTAAAAGCACAACATTCGATGCACTCCACTGGAGATAACACAACAAAATTCGTACGGTTATAAGACAAAACCAGAAAATAGTCATTCAAACGTGCTACTTGTGATAACGCTTGTGTTTTAAATGTGCTGCATTTGATCATGAAAGTGGATGTAACCTATCTATAAAACCTTATGTGGTGATGAAATAGTCGCAACAATGTTGCAAATGTATGTGAACTGTAGTCAAACATTATTTTATTTTGAATAATAATAAATATTATAATTAATTAATTGTATTCAATTACTTCTGGTATTATCCGATATCACGTACAGCAAATGTAGATGTAAGTATCTCCAAACGTTGGAGCTGGAACGCTTTTTGTAAGTAAGCTCAATTTTTTTTTATGTGATACGACATCCCCAAGTGGAACCAGGCCTCTCTCCGAAGAGAGTTTTCGGTGACCAAAAGACGGTATATTATAGATCGAAGGTCAGCCGTTCGTAATACCGGCGGGGGTGCCAGACTCGAGATTCGATCCCACACCCGTGGCGTGGTGTTTCCTCGCGCTTCCGCTGCGCCTGCCCCAAGTAAGCTCAATACATTACTTTAAATTACAAAATTGTTCTTGCATATAAAACCTGAGTGTTACGAGTAAAACTTGTTCTCCCTTCAAAAGCTAAAGGTGTCGCAGAACCTTATAGTATTTTTCGAACAAAGTGGTTTCAATAAAAACTTCTTTTTCCAGACAAGACTTCCGACATTCGATAAAAAACAACAAATCCTTCTCAACAACAATAAACATTCGAAAGGAAAAGGTAATGTTTTCAAACAAATAATTTTGATTCAGTCACATACAAATTGTGGTAAATGTTCCTTGTTCTTGGAACTTAAAATCTCATCTAGAGTAAGATGGATATGGGTGAAGTAAATAAAAATTAAAAGATATCGCTAATTTGAGAGAGTGAAAAGAAAAACAAAAAAATTGAATGAAAAGCAATTTTCAGGATTATTTGTTAAAATAGCCCACAAATAATAATTTTACTATGTTGAAATTATTTTAGCAATTTTTTTTATCGAATGTTCTGTAGTTTGAAAGCTTCACAAGATCAAATATCCGTTAGAAATCAATTCCTATTGTAAAGTCAACTTTTTTTTATTTACAATTCAATTACAATTCTTCGTAAAACATTTTTACAAAACTACACTTGCGTGACATGCACTTTTATCATATGCTTTCTTTACTCAGCTTTGCTTTCATGCGTTCTATTTGGGCCTCATTGCCATATTTCTCCGCAGCCTCCCGCACTCCGGCATGCGTGATCGCATTTTTTCTTGAGAATTCGTCCAGCTGATCTCGTTTGAAGGTAAACGATTTGCTGATAATTGTAGTAGAAAAGAGGGAATACCCGCGATAAAAGTATAATAACGTTTGGTATTAAGTTTATCATTTACCTGATAGCTACGGCCTGCAGCACAATACCGATGAGCATAAAGATTCCACAAAATAGCACAATTGTCCAATTGCTCACCTTCTTAACGCCTTTAATTCCGTAGTAGGGTTGATCTGCGTTGCTATAACGCTCTTTATTCTCAGCCCATGGTCTGCACATGAAACGTGTGTTAAAAGGGTCGTACTTATGTAGATCCTTACAAGGTGACGTATACTCTACCTGTGGAAAATCTGCTGCCCATTAAAATCAGGATGCTTGCTCACCGATAATTCATAATCATACGCCGCTCTAGATTCGGGTTTGATGAGGACTTTGTATGCTTCAAGCAGCTCAATGAACGATTTATCATTTTGCTTTGGTTTGTTGCTAACATTCGCATCAGGGTGCAGCTGAAATGAAATCGTTTCATTGTCTAAAACAAGTCACGGCATCAGTTCACGGCGTAGTTTACCTCTTTCGAAAGTTGAATGAAAGCGGCTCGTACATCTCTCGTGGAGCAATCGGGTTGCAGTTTTAGAACATTGTAGTGAGTTCGATGAGCGAATCTATAAGCAAATAAATGACGCTGATTAGAGTTATCGACAATTTAAATATTCCAGATACATTCCAGGAGGCTTAATAAACACTCACCGCACTTGTGCTTGGATAGCTCTGTAAACTCTACTCTGTTGTGAAATCTTTAGCATCGCGCACAGATCGTTTCGAATACAAGTTATCAGTCTATTTACACTTTGATCAGCTGTGACGCTTTAAGCAGGGTTATAGTAGGGCGTTAAATTCTTCATAAGATAGTGCAGAATATTTGATTGAACACAAGTTGAAGAATGAAGATTTACGCACCACTTAAAATGAATTTTTTTTATTTTTTTCTATCATCCATGATTGATAATAATCACTGTAATTTAATGTAATTGTAAGTGTTTCAAATTATTGCTTATCCAAACCGCTTTTGCCAAGTTCGCGTGACAAATAGTGGTGGGAAAACGAAATCCCTGGAGGGATTCGAATCTCTTGAATCAGATCCGGATCTCCAAATCTTAATTTGGCATACCGCGTAGGCTTATCCAAGTTGCCGAATATTTCTATCATTTGGTGAATTAATTGAATGGTTCAAGTATAAAAAACAATCTTCTTCTTATAAAATGTTATCAACACGATACTTCACAGTAGCCTTCTCTTGCCTTCTTTGCAAATATGAACAAAAATGCTGATTTACTCGATTTCATCGAATCGTGACCAATTCGACTCGCATCGTATCTGCACTGAGTCACATTGAGTTCGAATCCGACAAATAGGTTCAAGTCCGACAGAATCCGTCAAGGGAGTACGTCTTTGAATCTTCTGAATCTCGAATTTGCCAACACTAGACTGTGTGACAAACACCGGTGTGGAAATATGAAAACAACAAGATCAGTCGGGTTCTAGAGTTTAATAATTTTAGGCTAGTTATTGTAGTTCACGTGTATAATCTTCTATTTAAGTATTTATGCCCCGGTTTGTCAATAGCGTAGGCAATCGTTTGGTGTGACCAATTTCATGTGGTAGCTCATCCTAATCCTACCACACCACCTGACCTAGTTGTTATTTTTATCAAATCCGATTGGATAGGTTTGATTGAGAAATTCCATTTACGTTAAACCTGTAGAAACCCATTCTAGTGCAGTGTTAAAGCCTTAACAAAACCTTGGAATGAATAACTACATCAAATTTATGGAAGTGTTGGGAAATGTGAAGGTAAGGAGAGTGGACATCAATTACTAGACGATTTAGACATGGAAACGCATGGCTTGATGTGTGGAAAGCCAAGCAGCTGTTTAATATGAGATGTATTGAACTTATTCTTTTATTTTAGCATTTAAAACGCACTGGATGGGTAATAAGAAAAGTTAAGGAATGCGAAACGGTGTCAGGCCACATGTACCGGATGGCAATGATGTCATTTTTTCTCGAAGACTGTCACGGACTTGACCGCACACGTGTGATGGAAATGTGTAAGAAACTTCTTAAAAGAAATCGTCATGTCCGCATATTGATCTTCTCTATTTTGGCTGTTCAATTAGCGCTGGTGCATGATTTAGCTGAAGGTGTTGTCGGCGATATCACACCATACTGCGGTGTTTCGCGTGAAGAAAAACTTCTTAAAGAATTTTCTGCCATGACAGAAATAGCCAATTTGCTTGGTCCAAATAGGGACAGGTTGATGGCACTATTCAATGTGAGTATATTAGGCCGGTGGCAATAAGTATTCGGTACTGTAAATGAAATTGATTAATCTTTTATAGGAGTATGAAGAAGGCAAAACGCCAGAGGCAAAGTTTGTGAAGGATCTTGATCGTTTGGATATGGTAATGCAGGCATTTGAGTATGAAAAACGTGACAACTGTCCCAAGCAACTGCAAGAGTTTTTTGATTCAACGGAAAATAAATTTTCCCATCCGCTTGTGGTCGATATCGTTAATGCAATTAAGGAGCAGCGCGAAAAGATACCTGCAGTTTCAACACACAATCCGTGTGACAATTCTACGAAGCACAATCCATAATGCGAACAAAACTTAGTTAATTTAAACAATCTTTGTACTCCTGTTAGTGAATTGTTTAGGTTACGGGTGCTGGTGTTATGTCTTTGCATTGCTTGGCTTGACCCTACTCAATATTCAGGCTAGTTCTTACTTTTCCAATAATAAATTTTCTCTTTTGAACCATTGAATATTGTCTTGCTTGTCTTAAGATTTTGAATAAAGCACTTGCCGTTGGGTTGGGGTAATTTGGATTCCTATATGCAGATAAATGACGAAAATTAAAATTAGCACACTTTCCTCCTATACCGAGAAAACGATATATGAAAAAGTTAACTTTACACAGTAAGCTGACAATTCAAACTTTCGATTTTTACAGAATATTTAAGATTGATATGGTCAAGCTGTATTGAAAGTAGTTTTACTTCTTACTAGTAACCTTGCCCCGCAACCACTGCTGCTTAGTGGTGGGTACTGAAGAGCCAGGAACGGATCTAGTGTTTAATCACCGATCCAACAATGGAGTGGATTGTTTCAAATGCTCCGGTTCTGGAGAAAAGGCCAAATCTTCAAATTTTATTCATCGACCAGAAAAACTTATTGAAATTATTTCAGTTGTTTTAGAGTAGCAAGTCTTTATGCTTCGAGCAGCAAAGGAGCAAAATTAGTTATCTCAGAGCTTTAAGTCAAACATAATTGATGTTTCTTTTCTCGAAATTTTAGTTAGTTTTCAATACAAAAGTGATGTTTTCATAAGAAAGAACAGTTTTCGATCTAAACGATCATTGAATAAAGCCACTTGAGTGAATGGTCTGAGAAGCAATTCAGTGAGGAGCTGCCTGTATGGATCGGACTTGAACCAATCAGTTCCAGCTCCAACCACGCATCCCTAATCGTGTTGCCGCAGTACGTTGGACGGCGTTTTTCCGTTTCAGATGTATCAGAACGAAAAAGAATAGTGAAACCTGCTGCTGAACATGCAAACATCTCAAAGTGCAGCATCGCGATAAAAGTTCATAAAATACAGTATCTTTGCCATCGTTGCGGAGCCGGCGTGACCGAGTGGTGTGTGTGGAATTGATCGACACCAGACCAAGCAAAGTGTGTTATTTGTCAAATAAGAAAGTGGCGAGCAGCGTGAAGCGTCAGCACACGAAGATATTACGGTTTCTCGCTTCCTTCCCGCAAAAGGTCCGGTTTGTGAACCGTGGTAAAGATTTGCGGGTCAACGTGGTCCGTTCCAAGCATTTCTGCTGAAAAGGTAAATGGTCCTTTCGAGATGCGCTTCTCAAAAACCTATCACGTATGGTGCTGCGGTGAAGATAACCACACAAACAGCGGGAAGAGAAGGAAGAAGCGCAGTAAAACTATTGTCTACCCCGAAAGCATCTCCGGTTTCATGAATGAAATGTACTGGAGTTGTGTTTAGAATCGCTGGCAGTGCACATTTTTGCAACTCAATTAACCCACACGGGAGTAGAGCGCAGCTTTTTGTCGTCTCGAGCATTTTGGCGAATTGTCATAAGTCCGTCAAATGGCAGGTCAGATGACAGCTCGGAAGTTCGCATTGCTTTGGTTACAGTAGTATTGTGTGGTGTGGCGAATCCTATCCTTCGTACAAAAGTGCAAAAGAAAAGGTTTTTCACATTTTCTTCCTTTTACCACGAAACCTAGCAAAGTATTGGTGGTGCGCTAATCAATTCGGTCTAGAGTGATGCACTTTTGTCAAGCGACGACAATCGGGAAAACTATCAGGTGCATCGCAACCAAGCAGGCCCCCATCATCTCGTAGGTGTCAAGCACAAACTTGGTCGTCACGTCCGCGGTCGGCGGACAACAAGCGTACGTTTCGGAAGCTTTGGAACCGTGCCGATTGCAGCCCACCACCACCGCTTGTTTTTATCTTTCCGAACTCCTCGGCGGTTACGTTCCGTAGCTGATCGTCGCCGTCCGGAGTTGTTCCTACCGCCACTCGTAGTGGTCGGCCACATTTTGCACCGATTTGGACCGAAGGAGGCGCTGGTCCGTCAACAACAAAAACAAAAAGAAAGAAGACGAGTTATCTGTTTCGTCGCCGTCAACTAGTGTCGCCATAAAAGAAAAACCGAGCACAGGCCAACATCGGATATCCGGGCCATCGAAAACTCCTCCCGTGTGGATGTTCTTACGTATTTTCTGTCGCGTAAATATTACACCCTTCGGCGCCACCTTCCAGCGTGCCCACACGGAAGGCCTGCCCGAGGGGGAGGGAAAACAAACGCTTAATCATTTTCCACCCGAACAAATAGAATAAAAAAAACAGATCCTTGCTTTTGTCTGTAGCTCCGCGAGTGTGTCATCTGTAAAATAGTGCCATTGCGTGTTTTCATCATTCACTTTTACGTTTCCTTTGGCTTGTGTACCTTGTGCTGTATGCGCACTACTATACTGCACCGCTCTTCTTCTCACCCTGCAGCTGCATGGTGGTCACGGTGACCTTAAAGAGCAAAAATGCAGCACACCATCCCATCACCCCATGGCCGGTCATGGTTTCGCAGAGTACCAACGATGTTTACAGTCCCTCCAAAGGGAGCACCACGTTCGTTCTGCGTTGGCGTATCATCTGACAATACGACGAACTGCTTTCGCAGGATGCAGCAAATGTACCGTGTCATCCGCTGGGACACGGATTTACTACACATCATAACCTAGAAGTGACAAATTGTTTATTAGTCGATGGTAGCCGTTTCGTCTGAACCGTGGTGCTCCGATGAAAAATATCTACTCCTTTTGACTCTAGAAAGGTTTAGATCGTGATGTTACTAACTAACGTTCCCACCCACTTGCATTGGACTTCCCCAAACAGCATTAATGTTTCAAATAATGTATTAAACGCTAGCCACATAAATGTTCTAATTTTCACTTCAATGTTGCCTTCATGTGCCAATAGTGTAGTAAAATCTGCTCGTACTATGCCGCCGAAACCTCCGTTATGGATTTAGAAGCTAATCTAATTTATTTCATAACAACGTGCACCACCGAGGTGTTGATGTTTTACCACTCTATGACCTAGCATCCGTGGATTATTATCAGCAAAATATAGAAAAAAAAAAACAAACGTGATAACGAAAAGTGCTGTTGCCACCACCGCTAGAACCATACCATGCGCACCGGATCAATCCGATCGATACCACTATCGAAACTGATCGTTCGTTTGGTTTTTACTTTCAGTGCTGCAACGATCCAGAAATGAGTTCAATGAATAAATCCGCTGGCCCCACGGAGAACGGCGGGTTACATAATGATCGAGTAGCAATCCTGGACGCAGGATCACAGTATGGAAAGGTATGTTTTAGACGGTCGTTTTTTTTTTTCATCGACCCTCACACTCTAGCATTGATCCCATCACCAAACGCCCGTTTTGCTTGTCCCCTTTTCCCACTCGCAGGTAATCGATCGGAAGGTGCGCGAACTGAGTGTAAAATCAGATATTTTACCTCTGGAAACATCTGCCTTAAGACTAAAAGAACTCGGCTACCGAGCAGTTGTTATCTCCGGTGGACCCAACTCCGTCTATGCCGAGGATGCGCCAAAGTATGATCCAGATATTTTTAAAATAGGCTTACCGATACTAGGTGCGTACGAAATGCCCGGGTGATTTGAAAAAATTATCTAACTAAATTTTTACATGGTTTTCATCATAAAATATTTTTAGGTATATGCTATGGAATGCAAATTATCAACAAGGAATTCGACGGCACCGTACAGAAAAAGGATGTCCGCGAGGATGGAGAGCATACGATTGAGGTGGAAGATAGTTGCCTATTGTTCAAGTGAGTGATCGCTGGACTTGCGTCTGGATATGGTGGTGATCGCCGTGGGAGGAATAAGAAAAGGGTTATTTTATGAGTTTGCGGTGATCCTTGATACAATCCTCCTAGAGCAACTGTTAATCGCTGTAAATCAGGAACAACTTTCAAGCCTGTAAACTTATTGCAGAAAGCTACACCTGGTTTAACAATTTCTTTTTACCTCTCTCGTGTCGAAGCGGTGAAGCGTTAGGCCATTGCAATATTACAATTAAATAGTTATGCAATGTTTAATATCGTATTTCTTCCTTTAGTCGTTTGCAACGATCGCAAAAGGTTCTGCTCACACACGGCGACAGTATCGATAAAGTGGGCAGCAAGTTGAAGGTAGCAGCATACTCGTCAAATCGCATCGTAGCCGCGGTCTACAACGAACAGATGCGCATCTATGGTGTACAGTTTCACCCGGAGGTAAAGTGTCTGCTTAATATCAACCCTGGAAAACATGCAAGCAATTGTTAATATTTTTTTATTATTTCTGCCACATCCGCCAGGTTGATTTAACTGTAAACGGTAAACAGATGCTCTCTAACTTCCTGCTGGACATTGCCGGACTGCAACCGAACTTCACGATGCGTAACCGCGAGGAAGAGTGCATCAACTACATTAAGGAACACGTAGGAAATGGCAAAGTGTTGGTAAGGGGATTAGGCTGTGTACGAACTGAATGTGTGATGTGCACTTTATTGTAACACTGGCTTCATTCTCATATGTTTTCTCACTAATAGTTGCTCGTGAGCGGAGGTGTTGACTCAACTGTGTGCGCAGCTTTGCTAAGACATGCCTTAAAACCGGAACAAGTAATTGCTGTCCATATCGATAATGGTAAGTAATGGTTGGATGTAGGGCTTGCGGTTGTCTCGATTTTACCCATCTCATCCCATTTATTTTTTTATTGCAGGTTTTATGCGTATGAACGAAAGTGCCCACGTCGAAAAGTCGTTGCGCGAGCAAGGGGTCGATCTGTTCGTCAAGAATGCGATCCACAAGTTCATGAAGGGCACGACCACGATCAAGGTGCCCGGCTCCCTGTACAATCAGGACACGCAGATGCTCTGCCAAACGATCAGCCCGGAGGATAAGCGCAAAATCATCGGCGACGTGTTCGTCAAGGTATCGAACGATGTGCTGCGCGAGATGAAGCTGAACGCCGACGAGGTCTACCTCGCCCAGGGTACCCTTCGGCCCGATCTGATCGAATCCGCCTCGACGCTGGTTAGCGCGAAAGCGGACACGATCAAGACACACCATAACGATACGGAGCTGATCCGAAAGCTGCGAGAGGCGGGCCGCGTTATCGAGCCGCTGCGGGACTTCCACAAGGACGAGGTGCGACAGTTGGGCTACAGCCTGGGACTGCCGGCACATCTGGTCGAGCGGCATCCCTTCCCCGGTCCGGGCCTAGCCATTCGGATCCTGTGCGCCGAGGAGGCATTCATGAAAGACTATTCGGAAACGCAAGTATGTCTCATAAGTTCGACTGCAGTTGCAACGGCATTTAATATTTGCATCGATTGCATACACAAGATGCTTCGAATAGAATTAGACTTTGAATTAGATTTGGTTGCTTTTGAATTTATTATTTTAGGTAGCTAAAATTGATGGTGATTCTAATGCATCATTAATTTTGTATTGGCTTTGACTTCGCTGTTTTAAGCACGCCCAATGAATTGGTTTTGAATCTAAAAATCAATTTTTATAATTATAGATTTACTATTTTATCTATTTATCCATCCAGAATGATTTTCTAACTTTTTGGCAATGAGAGTAAAACATGATGTTAGCTTTGACATACTATTTGCGATAGCTTTTAATATGATCATAGCTTCAAAACAGTTATCACTTTTGAAGTTTTTACTGTTGAATCAAGTAATGTCCAATATCGGAAAAAAGAGAGGTTGCAGCATATTATAAATTGAATCAGAAATCGTGGGAATAGTTTTAACAGTTACTTATAGTTTTGTTTAGTAGTGCCGGTTATCAAAATTCGTCCATGAGCACCGTGGCTCATCACCTCGACGGCGTGGAGAATTTCTTTTATTTTCCCTTCTGTGTTCGAGATGCGATTTGATTGTTTTTCCTTGTCTCCTCCAGGTAATCGTTAAAGTAATAGTGGACTATAAAAACAAGCTAGAGAAAAATCACGCATTACTAAACCGCGTCTCCGGTACGACCACCAAGGAAGATCAGCAGCAGCTCTGCCGTATTTCTAGTGAAATCAAATTGAACGCTACCCTACTGCCAATACGAAGCGTCGGCGTACAGGGTGAGTGCTGATCGTAACCTCACCTCAATATACACACACGCTCATGACTTATCAAATTTTGTTTCATTGCAGGCGACAAGCGCTCGTACAGCTACGCCGTCGGTCTGTCCAGCAAAGATGAACCGAACTGGCAGGATATGCTGTTCCTAGCGAAGCTTATACCGCGCATCCTTCACAATGTAAATAGAGTGTGTTACATCTTCGGCGATGTGGTGCAGTATCCAGTGCAGGACATTACCCACACGTTGCTAACCGAGGCTGTCGTGTGGCAGCTGCGCCAAGCAGATAACATCGTTAATAAGGTGAAAAAGAAGGAAAATCCTCAGGATTTGTCTTGTTTTACATTGCGAACTTGATGCAAACATTATTCTCCTCTGGCATTGGTTTTAGATTTTGATGGATCACGAATGTATGCGCAAAATTTCCCAAATGCCCGTCATTCTAATACCCGTACACTTCGATCGGGACCCCGCGCAGAAGACCCCGTCCTGCATGCGATCCGTCGTGTTGCGACCGTTTGTTACAAACGATTTCATGACCGGCGTACCCGCAATCCCCGGAACCGACCGGTTACCGACAAGCGTAAGTAACCCGGCTACCGAAAGGCGCAAAAATATGGCAACACCGGCTAGGCGAAATGGATGTGTAACGTGCAACAATTAAATGTTCTAGGTGCTACAAAAAATGGTAGACGAGCTGTCCCAGATGCCGGGAATCTCTCGAGTGCTACTTGACCTGACGTCCAAACCGCCAGGTACCACGGAATGGGAATGATTTCCTTTACGACGAACAGCTTCTCCTCTTTTTGCACTAATGGCGCCACCAACCCCGCTAAAGAAAGCTAGATGAAAAGGAATACCATCATCATTGTCGTCGTCGTCGTCGTCGTCGTCGTCATCACCGTCATCCACATGATTTGCCACCGTTTATCGTTGCTAAACCATCGCGCCAAGCGCTATACATGTAACAATCATTATCCCCCTGTCCTCTCCCCCGCCGCCCGCCCACGGATCTGTACGCGGTATGCCCGATCGAGGGTTGTTCGTTGCCTGTACTACTTCGGCTTGCATTTCATAGGAAACATCCCGGGTGTGTCCCAAGACGCGACGCTACACACCCGTAGGGGCTGTCAAACTTTGTCAGATTTTGTACTGTTTTGCTGCCATTCATTTGTTACTTCGTTGCCCCTTTCCCGCTCCCGTTGGACACAAAGCAGCAAAAGTAAGACTACAGTTTGTGGAACGGCTCTATGGCGCGCTCCGGTCGTTATTCATTCGCGAGGCGAATATATGTATTGCGGTTGTTGGGTTGTTGTTGCGGTTTATATTCCAATCATAGCGATAGCTATTTTTTACCTTTTTTCTTTTTTGTATACTTTTTTTTCAGTTTCAAAATGTGTTACGTTGTTTTTTTTTTTTTTTTGTTTAATTTACAATGTAACAAACTACACATCCGATTATGAGATTAAGTTGGGCAAAATGGATGGCTTGCCACTTGTCATTTTGAAATGGTATTCTTCGACTGAATAAAGTGGTTTAACACACAACCCAACACTAACGGTCACTTCGGGCTTCCACCAGGGGTCAGCAAGAGCTATGTGACTTTCTTATGTCTGGCTCGATCTGAACGACATATGACAAACCTATTCATCAACTATACGAGATTGATAAGTGATTCATTTTTGGCTGCTTTATTATTTAGCTTACAATAGACACCTGACATCTTTGTACACCATCGCTTGAAATTTAAAGCATTTTCCGGTTGAAATTTTGTAAATGGTAGAATTTGATAAGTACTTACGAAAGTTTCTTGTTTTATTGCTTTCATTTTACGAGAGTGCTGCCGTTTTAATATTTGGGATCAGAAAGACCAGAAATGGAAATCGGACCTTAAGCAACGCTGTTAAACAAATAGTATTAATCTTCCAGTTAGAAGCATGTAGGCGTGTACTTTCTCGGTATATTTGATATGATACCTTTTCACCACCATTACAGAATCAGATTTTTCTGTACCAAATTTCACCTATGATGATTTTAATCAATCGCTTGTCAAAACCAGCTTAATTTTTCTTTTACTTCAGAAAGTGGAATTAGTAGAACAATTACAAACCAGATTTAAGTTATCGTTCACCTTTTCACTCACAAAAGAAGGTTATAAACAAAATGGTCAAAACTGACCCCTGGTTGTTAGTCCGATAGTGTTAATCGTGGAAAGCGGCAACATACATGCAAAACAGAAAACTCAACACAAGAAAGCTAGCAACTACCGGGAATGCCGCGAATCAGCACACCGATATAAGATCTACTAAAAATTAAAAAAAAACCCATCTTGAGTAAAGCAAACATTTACGAATAAAACATACACACACCCACACACTTGTAAGGCTGTAGTAACCCAAACGCAGTGGCCGCGAGCATATGATTGAGGAATAAAATAGAAGGATCGAGCAGATACATAGCAAAGGGCTAACAAAATAAATCAGAAAAGCAGTGTTTTGCAATCCGTTTATGCGTGCAGGCGAAACAAGAAACGACAGCAGCGAAAATTAAAGGAAACTAACAGGGGTCGGACGGTGGTAGCACTGCGACAACACCAGCATATTTAAATGTACCCGTCATCACGTCTTGCAAAAACGACGCTCCCCAGGAATCGAGAGCCACAGTTTCATAAAGAATAAATGAAAGTCTGTAGTAGATATTTTTATTTATATGTAATGGCAAGATGAAAACATGAAAAATAAAACATTCAGAATCAACATCGTTGCATCGGAGGGTCTTTAATACGAGTTATTATTTTATAATTAACGTTTGTCTCCACTACTACTTCGGAGGGAGAGGGTTAGGGGTTGAATTGACAAATACAACCTTAAACCCTAAAGTCAACAATCAACGAACACAATGAGTATACGTCTAGATTAATTAAGGGATGTTTGAGTTTAAAAATTGGTAACTTCAGTTCTTTTCATCATCTTAGTAATAGAATTTAAGATCTGAAACTAAAAAATATTATAACAATGTTCAACACATATCTAAACTATTTTTAAATGCTTTTGTACAATATTGACATTGATGATGTTTGTCATTTTTTTTTTAAATTCTTATTACTATGGTTTGATTAGTCATAGAAGTCTGCCAACTGAACCTTGTTGATCGATTTATGACCATAGCGATCTATATAGAGCACCAGCACTGGGTTTTCCACCATGACAACGCACCTGCCCACAAAGCGCTGTCCGTAGGCAGTTTTTGACCAAAAACGGCATGACACCGAATGTTCACTTACCCTCAAGGAGGAATAACCGGAGGAATTGATCTTCAATTCCACTCGGCCATCTCACTTTTTCGCCGATTCGGAAAAAATAGTTACATTGAATCAATTCTCAAGGACGATCCGATGCACTCACAGGGACAAAACGTTGCATACTGATTATGGATAGGCTAAGCTTAAAAAATCAAATGTTTAACGCGATCCCCTATTCCACCTCACTCCCACAGAAAGTCCATCATACTAAATTTGACTAATTGATCCTTCGGTCCGGTCCTTAAAAAACATGGCGATGATGAACTTCAAGAATCTTCTTTCTTCAATTTTTCTTCTTGTTTTCTTTAGTAAAATCTACACCTTACAGAATTCCTTTTACTTTGGCGTATTACAATCGCATTTAGCCGGGAGCGGTGCCGTAGCACTAATCTGGTGGTGCTATCTCGGGGGCCAATAATGTTAAACACAATTTTCGGATAGCAAAAAAACAAAAGAAACAAATAGAGTAATGTAAGAAAATCTAAGGACAAAAATTACGTGTTCTGTACATGCTGATGCAAGAAGAGAAGATGTTGATTTGATTTCTTTTAAATATTTTGTTTATTTTTTCATTATTTTCATTTTTCTTGATCCACTTCCCTCATCTCGTGCCCGACTGTTTCGAATTTCATAGTGTACTTGTGTGCTTTGTCTTTCGCTTCTCGTCAGGCTAATTCGACCATGGGTTGCATTTGCTTAATTCTGTTTTTTCTTTGTTTTCTAACGCCATCTCGCTCCTGCCATACCTCCATTTCCTTATCTCTTTAGTATCCTATTATTAGAGAGTAGCGAAGTGTATTGGATAAGAACAGTGGACTCGGCATTTTGAAACATAAACCAAATGCACTGATACTCGAACTCCAAACAAACAACATTCGGCAATAATAAATTTGTGGTTCTTTTTTACTTCTCCCCACCCTTCATTTCACTAATCATATTTTGTTTAATGTTAGGGTGTCCTCGATGCGTGGCACTACTTACTGTTCTCTACTCTTCTGTGGTTTTATATTATTTCTTATCGTTTTGCTTTACTTTTTTAATCTTTTATTTGTTGCTTCTATTTACGATTGTTGCTAATTATTATTTTGGTTTTTGTTTCTTCCTGTTGCTAACGGCTGTTACGACACATTCTAGATTCATATTCTAGCGTTCGTTCGGTTATTTTTTTTTTGTTGTGTTACTCGTAATTTCTTGCCATTCTATCTCACCAACTTTACCTACAACTCTACCATTATCTTTGTTTCATATTTTTTTCATTTCTATCTTGGGCATACGCACCTTTCCGTCACTTGCTTTATTATTTCATTTTCGCTAGGCGCAGTTTTCATAATCTCTTATAATTTTCGTCTTGGTTACGCCATCAGTGCCAACCAATAACACATTCGTTAAGCCAACGTGTCTGCAATAGTACTGTTTAAAGAATCGATTTTGTTTTGTCAATCTGTGAATTCGACCAGTTTTGTGGTTTTAATTGTCATCAATTGATCATATATCTCCTGATTTGTTGTTCATTTTAATTTGGATTTCAGCTATTTGTTATGTTTCTAAAACAATAGTGTTAATGCCCAATGCATTCAAACGAACGTGCCATTTCTCTTTATGCACAGTGTACAGTCACTGCCGCTTGACAAATCATTCGTTATGTACAAGAAAAACAAATGGGTTTATAAGTTTGACGAGGGATTCCGGATCCATTACCTTTTAAGGTTACTCAACATTTACACCGTTTTGTTTTGTTTTTCCTCTACCCATATTAGATTTAATAGTTCGCTTTCTTTTGTATATCTGCCATTACAGTATTACATTGTATTAATGCATACAATTGTATGCTTTAAAAATTGGTTTGAGTTTTCCATGCTTTACTATCTTGCTGTGATGTTTGCAATAATGTGCCCCGATTTGCTAACGGTAACGATGCAAGAGTATCGAAGGGCGGCAGAAATTATTTTTATAGTATTTCTCACTATTCTGGACTCATCGTGGTTTGTCCGATTTAAGATGTATGTTTTGTGTTGCACCCTTGGTCACCCTCAGCGTTTCGCAGCAGAGTGTTATTTGTTTGTTTTTACTACTTGTTTGTTATATTAGCTAATTATTAGATCAAGATAGTTGTTATGCTTCAATTATCTATTTACATATTGTCGATTTTGTGTGCATGAGTGTATTTTTTTGTGTTATCTGCTTCGCAAACATTTTTAACCATATATTTCTATGCTCGTTTCCATTTCACTTCATAATGTTCGACACGTGTCCTGCAGATAGATATTTTTTCCCATTTTCTTTTAACCGTTTTTTTTTTTGTTTTTGTAAACGGGCAAGCGTATAGCGTTTGTTTATTCTTTTAACGCAAAGAGCTCACTCAGAAAAAATGTTCTTTTGTTCCTTAGTATTTTTGTTTAAATTTTGTTAGATTTAGATTGACCACAACGTTCAAAACCAATTTTGAGATGCTAGTGAAAAAAGCAATAAGTTTAAATTTTGCCTGTTTGTCCTAGCTCTTCTACCGTATTGCAATATGTTTGCCGTTGTGGTAGTAAAATCAAGTTAAATGCTTTCTATGAATGGTTTTGCCTCTTCTTGTGGTGTACCTAGGGACGCGGATTCGACACGCCGAACCACACTTAATGCTGCTCACTCTTTATAGCCCAATCGACACGATAAACTGTATGCCATTTATGCACTACGTTTGTGCTCTGTAGAACAACGAGTGTAATCTATTTGATTTGAAGAAAATTGACGCTTTGTAAATTAATTATCTTCCTTCTTAGAATGGTGTAGACATACAAACGAAAAGCGGGATAACAAAACAAATGAAAGCATAGTACATTAATAATGTTTGGATGTAAAACATAAAATAAAAAGTATTTAATGTTCACTTAAACACACCCATCTGTCTGATGAAAGGATACTTAGAGCATTTTAACAGTGTCCTCTTAGTTCCATTTCTGCGGTTATTGTTTTGAGGATTCGGGGTGAGTTTTCGTTTCCCTTCTCTCTCGCCTTTGCCTCTTTATTACCTAATGCATTATATTTCCTTTTTTTATACAAATTGGCAGTGCGCTTTCTGTGTGTATTTCATTTTTTTTTTTAATTTTTCGTTTACCCCTTGGTTGGTTGTGACATTTGATTACTACTGCCTATTCGCGTCTCAGCAAGAATATTATTAAAGAACCCTTGATGACACGAACGTGAAGCACAAATTCTGTTTTCCCCTTCCTTGACCACGTGCTGCTACGAAAGGGTCGCGCTTCCGCAACCTTCCGGGAATGTACGTATTTGCCCTCGTCGATGTTCACCGCTACGACTATAAGTATTTGTCCAAAAAGCAATAAGGCTGCCATCGTACTAGCTCGATGGGGTTTTCAGTGACAACAAGTTTGTGGGGGTTTTTGTCTAATCCAAACTCGAAGAGACATTAGGACGGGATAAACCAGCTTCACCACACCTGGTTAAAACGTACATACGGTGCAAAACGGTCTGCTGCTGAAAATGCCAGGTTAACAACGTAAATGGCCGGCTACACACACTCGTTACGAAATAATTTCTGTTCAGTAATGTTTTGTAAAAATAATTCTGATTTTTTTTTCTTTCTTCTGCTAATACGGAAAGATACGTGAACCGCGATGGTGCAAATTCCAACTAGGATATAGTATTGCTTTTGCTCTGCTTGCGTCTGAATTATCACATGGAAATAATTTGATCTTTTTGATTTGGAAAACTATTCAAATTTCTACCACCCGCGACGGTGTCTCAGGGCAACGCCAGTGCACGCAAAAATGGTTAATACATTGCGTTTAAAAAATCCTGTTGGAATGGAACCAAAAGTACTGGAAAGAACCTTTGGCACCAATAGTCAATCAATGTGTTTGGTGTTCGTTGACAATTTAGTTTTGTTTTTCCAACTGATTCGAAACTTGCCAGTGCCTCGCTGTGTGAACCTATGATGTCTCTCAGCCAAATCTTCTTCATCTTCTACCTACAGCTATGGTTCCACGCACCGATGGGAAGTTTATAACTATATTCTTTAGTATGCCCGCGCTCGTACGGCTCCTGCTCGTTCATGTTCCTCGTTTACTAATCTCCTGCTCGCGCAAAATAGCTTCGTTACCGTGTGTTGTATAGAAAAGAACGAAGAAAATAGACATTGTTTTGTTCACTACCTTTGGACGCGTTGTTACTTACTTTCACTGGCTCGACGAGTTGTGATGTGCTTTGGTGTGAGAATGGATTGTGTAGTCACTTTCACTGCTCAAAGCAGTCGTTAACGGTTTGCAGGACCGCGTGCGCACTTGGCGGTTTTGAATATTTCGGCCGTCGGCCTTCGTTTAAATTTACTCTACTTCCTTAATTCCTTTGGTCTACGGATTTACATGCGTACGGCAAGCGACTGCATTTGTGTGTTCGGAAGTGTGTAGCCTACTTGGTATATACGATGGCCAAATGTTGTGCACAAATTGTTGTGTGTTTATGTCTGAATATGTGAGTGGCGCTCTCGGTCTGGCATAGCGTGTGTTTGTGTGTTCTCTTAATCAGTACAGGGCGGAAATTTTGCATTTGCTTGCGCATTACAAGTGGTATACAAAATAATTATTCTATTTTTCTTTTGCTTGTTGCATTTTTGTTGCATCACCGTTCGATCGCTTCCGTCGCCTGAACCGCCTTTCGTGTACCTGTATTACTTTAGTTTTCTTCACTACTTTTACCCAACGGCAACGGTTGGACCTACTGCTCGCTTCCTAATTGTTACAACAATAGCAGCGAAAAAGCTTGAACATTTCTGAAAGATTGGATTGGTTTGATGAATTTTGACTTCCACCACCAGCTTTTTGGAGCATCTTCTTGAACGTTCAATTAGGCTGTTTTATTTTTGTTATTTTTAAATATCTTATGCCCTCGCCACGCCACGATTAAGATGGCCTCCAACGAATTCGGCCAGCCGCACATTCTGCCCACTGATTTACGGGCACAACAAAATTGCTCTCCGCTTAACGGTATCGAAAATTTACTCCAACTACAAATTTTCAGAATTCGGATTGTTTATGGACTTTTTTATTTATTCATGTTTTTGTTTGTTTGTTTTGTGGTTATATTTTACCTTGTAACGCGCGTACGAGCGATATTCAAATCAACAGAAATGTTTGTTTTGTTAGCTGGGAGCGTGAGGGTTTTATTTATTAATGGGTTACTTGCGGTATTTTCATCTTTTTTTTTAAGCTTTTTACCTTTTTATTACAAAATATTACCTAAGTTATCAAATGAAAATAAAAAATGTCCCAAATAACTAGCCGAAATCGAATGTTTCAAACGTAAATATTCGAAGATTAAACATAGCACTCCGCCGACAGTTGGTTTCCTATAATATAATTCTACTACGAGGGCGCACCCCTCGTGCCTTTTCCGCGCTAAACTTGCAATTTGCTTCCGATGGTTTTAAGTGCAGAGGAACATTGAACCTATTCTCACACCTTTTGCCGTCGATCGCGTCCGGCTTGACGAACCAGTTAGCTCCCATCTTCCCTACCTCTATATACCCAACCCGGCAGCTTCGTAGCATATCGGCAGACCAGAACGTGGGGGAAGAATCTCTCGTTTTGGAAAACCGATCACGTTCAACATTGCACTGAGCTAAAACCTTCCGCGCCCTTCCCTGGCCAACCATTCCACGTTCCTAGTAATGGGGTGAACGGTTTAGCCGTCCTACGCTGGCCCTTCCGTCCGATGGGCAGAACACAACAAGAAGAGAACGGAAACATTCGATCAATTGTAAAAACAATGCCTGCCAACAAATGTAAACCGCGAGTCTTCAGCATCGTTTACAAGAATAGTTACCGTTTGCTCACGTTGCCTCTTTTGTCCACTATAAGTTGCATTCCTATAATATGTTAATACTTTATAAAGTATAAGCAACTTACACGCTAAATAATTGCTCTGTTCTATAAAGTTAAATAAAAATTGCATTACAAAAAGAGTTAGCTTTTTCTCTCACCCCGCCTGTGCTACCATTTAAATCTTTTTAACTACTTTTGCTGGCCTTTACGTCTTTTCCGTCTAACGTGTGTAGATGATATAATGCTCCTGTATGTGTGTGTGTGTGTGTGTGTGTGTGTGTGAGTGTGTGAACCTTCTCTCGGGTTGAGGGAAAGAAGGAAAATGGGAATTTTTATTCGTACATCAAGCCTTTTCCATCCTAGCGAGATCTGTTTCGAACCAGTCCACTCACATCCATGTACGTACAAGCGTTAAAGCGTAAAAAAATATATAAATTTTTCCCTACCTTCAATGTTTATTGCACATTTATTGTACCTTTAGTAGTTTTTTTTTCGTTAAATTTATCCTGTTACAAACAACGGGAGCATTGGGATTTTCAAAACTGTCCATAATAAAACTGTGGATTTTCAAAACTGTCCATAATAAAACTGTTCGTCGTCAAAACTAACAAATTGCTTCCACCAATCATAGGATAGAAACTAACATTCGTTGAAAATAATATTTCCCAACTTGTACCGATATGCATGTAAATGGACAACCTCGTGATCTGTTTAGGATGGTTGACCTTTTTTTAACTTGGATGCCGTGTGTTCCGAATGGGACACCTCCCAGTATGTCTCCTATTGAAGTGTATATGCGCACGCCTTTATCTAATTATTTAACGTTAGTTATATTACTTTTTATTATACTTATTTTGTTTTTAAAGCTCATACCAAGATTTTTATTTTATTTCTCTCCC
This sequence comes from Anopheles coustani, assembly GCF_943734705.1. Lineage (NCBI taxonomy): Eukaryota > Metazoa > Arthropoda > Insecta > Diptera > Culicidae > Anopheles > Anopheles coustani. Next base: position 38,457,298 of record NC_071289.1, read on the forward strand.
CTTCGTCATTTTATTTTTTGCCATTTTCTCTCTTTATGTTGAGTTCGGGTTTCCTCATTTTATATGATTTCTTTAAAGAACAATATTCATGACTCTTTATGGGTGTTCTTCATGGTAGTGTTATGAACATGCGTGAATATTTCAATTATTATTTGGGGTCTTCTGATATTTATCAGTGTATCGTTTGGAGTATCGCTCTTAATCAAAAATTAGGAAGTATTTCGCTTCCAGTGCTTTACTCCGTTCCGTTAGGGCCCCGGGATGTCATGTCTCAATGCCCACTGCGACCAATAGTCCGCCTAGCGCCACTAGAGAATGTTTATTGCTCCTGCACGTCACAATTGCGTCATCGCTACCGTTTCATTGTGTTATTTTTGTTTTTGTTTTCTCCTTCATTCTCCCACAATCGCCAGTTTCTGTGCAATTATTTGAATGAAAGAATATTGATTAAGGAATACATGTAAACCACCGTAACGATGAGACAGTTAGAGCATTTAGATTTACATGTAGCGCATTCCTGCATTTTACTTTTACTACGATTGCTTATGAAGTTGGTACACAATTCATTGTGCGGTTCGAAGGAACGCTACTGAAATTTAGTACTTAAAAAGTTCGGGTGAACATATACAAAAATCAATAAAATTTCCTTACAATTTTAATATTTCATCGTCCACTGTCATGCAACAAATTAAAACTAATTTAACAATTCATTTACCACAAACCAATCTTGATAAGGATGTGTTAATTACTGTGTAGAATTGGTTCTGTTTGGCTTCAAGGATGCGTTAAACATTTTTATGGTCGGCCTATGGTTATTAACCTGTTAAGATGCAATTCGTTCCAGACACAACTCAAAGCCTCTCTAAGATTATTGCAACCCTTCATATGTTCACACCGGATCGGTTGGACGACCCTTAGTTGCCTTTGATATATGTCATGCCAAGTTTCGACCCAAGTCGAGATGTTCCAACCGAACCGGCAGTGTTACGTTGTCAACACCATTGGATGAAATTAAAAAGGGACATAAGAAGCTTGAATTTTGATGGTCAATAATTGATTTTTTTTCAATAATTGGAATTCGAATTGTTATGTTAAAACTAATTACAAATAGGATGACACCAATCCTTTTTTTATATGAAACGCAACAACAAAACTAGGTGGTTAGTGGTAATAATGAACAAAATAAAAAAGGGTTTTTGTTTTTGCTATTTATTTTTTCTTCTAACTTCTCGCACAACGCATTTCGCTTTGCTGACCGCGAAAAGTACAGCAAATGTGAAGGTTTGCAAAACTGTACAGTAGAGTTGGTTGCCGCCATCGGTAGGCCTTTCGTACACACGCATTAAATACATCCATTACTTTACCAACTACTTGCTATTCATTGCGTTTGCTTCTTTCTGCCTCTTATTTCCATGGCAAGTTCGTAGACATTCGTTCTGCTGCTGAAAAGTTGCTATTGCCGAACTATTAATGTATATGTATATTTAAAAAAACAAAAACATCAAATCAAATTCAATAGCAATCGTTCCCTGACCGTTCATCATCAAATGGATTCAGTCTAGCTATGTTCGCGACTACGAGTTTAGCTTCTCGAACCATTGATCAATCTAAAACAATCCATACTTATTTGGAACTTTTCAGTAACGACGTTTAACTAATCGGCACATTTGTGGTCGGTTTTTGCTAGGAGCAATGTACAACAGGGAAAATAAATCATCCACCAAACAACGAAAGAAACTGCCACATTATTGCAACGGTACAACACCGCACACCGCATTTGCACACGGGTTTTTCCCATAAACTTCTCGCTTCTACTACCCGCCGCCCTATGCGGGGGATGCGCACATTTCTACTGCTCGACTCAACCACGCAAGGTTGTCTTACTCTTTCCTTTTTTTTACAGATTTTGTAGTTGACGTAACAATTGCAGATCCTTACGAGCGTAACGCACATGAATGCGCGTCTCCACAAAATTTGATTTTTGGAAGGAAATGGATGCTTTCGAGCCTGCTTGTACTGCTGGGCGAACCGTGATTGCAACACCGTTCACCAAACACCGCTCACAATGTGTCCATTTTTAACGATTTTAAAAACAAGTGTCAACAATTTAAGTTATATTTTCATTTCTCAGCTGTTTCGGTAATTTTCAGTGCAGCCCGCAATCTGCACTACTGCATGGGGAGGGGAGGGGGGTTACACAACACACCTCTCTCGCCTGTCAGGTCGAAACGCGAGCAACGTATAACGTTGTCCGGGCGGTCATTTTTTATGCTCTTCTCTTTTTTGGTACACCACGTACCACGGTCAAGCTACTACCAGCTACATGTACGGCTGCTACACTTGCTCTCACTTACTATACGATCCTGATTGCATCCTTAGGACCATCTACTATCGGGCGGTCAATTTATTAACGCAGGCCCCAGGGAGCCTCTGTTATGTCATTCGGTTTAAAATGTGTATCCTTGTTTAGCTTCGCTGGTATGTGTGTGTTGCGTAGGTTTGGTGAGTGTATGTATGTGTGTATGTTTTGTGTGTGTGTAGGTGTGTTCGTGAACGTATGGGTGTGTGCAATTTCTTGCGATCATGCTGATCAGTTACGGAGATGCGCACCGCTTCCTGCAGTGCACTCAACCGTGTTCCACTCTTTTCAAACGGATTTGCAATTGCTACAATTCGATGCAGTAATAGTAGAAGTAGTTGTAGTAGTAGTAATAGTAGTAGTAAAAGTAGTGTCGTAAGTAGCATTACAATTTAGTTAATCATGGTAGTAGTAGTAGTAGTAGTAGTAGTAGTAGTAGTAGCATTAGTGGTAGCATAAATGTTTTTTGCTCTGTTTTCTGTGGTTGTTGTTGCTGTTTTTGTTGTTAAAATTGCTGTTGATGAAGTTGCTGTTGCTGTTGTTGTTGTTGTTGTTGTTGTTGTTGTTGCATTTCTGGTAGTTGAACAATTGTTGACCTTACAGCAGAATGCCGCTCTAACCCACGATTACCGACTATCGCGAGCAGAGCGCGGCCGACCCTAACTGGAGGTGGAAGCGATCGGTGATACAGGCGATAGTGGACTTCGGGCGGAATCGCGGGGACAACCGGACAGCGTTATCACCAACTTCCGGGAGCCGGCGTGGTCGCGATGCTCGCACAGCCAAACACCTTGCCACGTGCCCAGCGACAGTTTGCCGTCAGTGATTGGGATTGTCAGGGAGCTTCCGAGGAAGCATGCTTTTACGTGAGCGGGCTAGCGGGGCAAAGCACACAATGGGGTACATGAAAAATAGGAAGAAAAAAAATATTAGCATACATTTCAACGGAAGAAGGCAAACGTTCAGTACCATATCGTCTGGACCTTCGCAGGAATGCCTGTATGGAAGTCCTTCGGGCACTATTTTGTTCAACATCATTTCCATATCGTCCCTAAAAGTAAAAGGAAACAATTATTTATAATGCTACCGTACCGGTAAGAGATCGATTCGTGTATGTTATTATGATACTACAAGTCTGGTCCTATGAAAGGAAAACCCCCACCCTGATCAGTTGTAATTCATGTCTGTTGTGCTAGCTTAGGAAAACATGAGCCACATTTTGCTTCAGTAGGCACTATTGACCTTCGAGTGCGAGTGATTTCTTTACGGCCCGCGGCATAGCGGCTTTGGTAGCAAATTTCTCCAACTTACCGTACGTCTGGATCCCAGCTCTCATTCAGTGCTAAGCTAGCGGATGTATGCAAAACTGTAAAAGATGAAAACAAAAGGAGAACACAACGGAATAATTAGCACAATTTAGGCAAGTGTAAGATTGTTTTGTATGCTTGGCCGACCTGAAAATGCCGTACGCTCCATTAACTAAGCTAAAAGCAGCAAGGGGAACCAACGAAAGAGCAACACAGAGGAAAGATGTGCTCAGCCTTGATCAGCGCAAATTAAAGACCGGGCCGGCGGGAAAAGGGAAATAAAAATGTGAGATACACACACAGCGTACAATGAATGTAAAATCGAAAACGAAAAACATCGCCATCGCCAATGGTTATCGTTGCAGTTGAATATTGTTTTTACAGTTGCATGTAGGAAGAATGTAAAAAAGCGAAGGCACGAGATATTAATAGCCACGCTGTGTTGCAATTCTGCTGCGCTACCTGTGCTAATAGTAAACACTCATGTTTTACATGAATTACATTGCGAACTATAGTATCAATTAAACACACAGCATATCAGCGGTCCATTAATACTTGTACTGTGTTTAAAGTGTTATTGGTAATGGAAATTATCCAATACATATGTTATTGCAATATAATGTACGAATGTACAAACAAGTACACCAGTTAACTATTTAACGCTTCCATATTACTTGTTTTATCTGTTTCTTTTTTTATTACCCCATCCCACACTCCTCCATACTATCCAGCGTGATTTACTTGTCTCACCGTTATAGTTTAAGTACTGGACTTTATAAACCCCAGGTGACAAATACAGTAGCTTCCCGCTTTACGTTAATGTTTGGGATCGTTAATGATTTTTCCTCTACCATATCGTTTACATTTCATATTGAAGTGAGGAATTTGCTTTTTTTTATTCTTGGCGTTGCGACCATGTTGGTCATGCCTTCCCGTTAAAGGCTTAAGAGACTTTTGTACGTGGATTGTCAGTCCACTCGTACAGGGGAGGGTCCGGTCTCGGTTGGGATTCGAACCCAAGCCGTCGAGGTGGTGAAGCCACGGCGTTCATTGGCCGATTTTCGCTTATTTAACGTATATTCTATCAATCACTAATAAGCATTCCATTTCTTCTATTATTTCATTACGTTTCCATTATTTCATTACGTTCGCAGAATTCCGCAGATTAGTTTGCTTTGGGAAATGGTCTGCACTGTTGATTAGTGGTCGTTTTATTTGCTAGGCTATTGCTGCCTAACTCATTCCTTTTTCGAACATCTTCGCTATGTAACTTTTCTGAAATTATTATAGCACACGCGTCAAGATTATATTGAAGTTTAACGAAATAATAACCAACGTGTATTGATTGTGAAAACAATTGATAATTTCTTGGAAATTCAAGCCGTTGCACTCATGGCCTTTAAACGGCTGTTTAAAACAGCGTATTAAAAACTTCATCCCACCAAACCAAAGCCAAATTGACCATTCAGAAATCAGGCAACATCGGAAAACGCAACATCGGAAATCAGGCAACATCGGAAAACGCTATCTGTCATTTTTTTAAATATCGCGTATTTCGAAAACGCGTATATCGAGTACAGCGTACTGCGGGGATCTGCTGTAATTTCAACAACAAAAACAAAACAAAAAATAGCTATCCTATAATAGTTCTTAAAAATAATAGTACACTAAACACAAATTGATACCCCAAGCGATTTAGATAAATAAAGGTGTTGCCATCTAGGCTATGCTCTAACCCACGAATGATTGAGATAGCTCATCTACTGTTGTCTCTAAGCCGTCTGGTATTTATAGCTCATCGAATTCTGTCTCCGACGTATCTGAGTTTGTCTCTAACGCATCCAACTTTGCCTCTAATGCATCTGTGTTGTCTCAAACCGAAAACCAGGGAATAAACAAAGAAACTGTTGTTATGCTACATTTTAAAACTCCAATAATCAGAAACATTTTTGTTTTTGTTTATGCTTTAAAGCTATTCTTATATATTTTTGAACAATTTTCTGAACACTTTTTAATACGTGTATGCATACGTATATCAACTACGAAGGCAGCATAGTGGTGTTAAACTCGGTGGCATAAACGCATTTGCTTAGCCGTCAAGTGACATTGATTCAGCTAAGCAAGCCACCGAGTTAAACACCACAACACTGCATTCTGAATGTATGTACGCATAAAAAAAATTTACGGAAAACCATTCAAAAATACATAATAGCTTTGAAGCATACATAAATAACATAAATTTGATTTTGTCAGATTTCAAATACCCTTCAAATTGCAATTATCATACCGCCGAACAAGCAGTTTCGATTATTTGTTGTATCAACCTCAAAACGAGAGCATCTACAACCGACGAGAGGCTAGGCTAGGGACCAACGATGGTGCTGTGCTCCTCTTGGTGTTGGTGGGAAGTACAACCAATTTATTGTGCAGGACTCCACAACACTCCTTGCATGCGCTGCACTTTAAAGGCGGAAGTATCGAAACTCCCGCCCGCCCCCGGGGTTTGGGAATGGGAAAGCTCAGTCATCGCTTCAGGGACATGCAACGTGGTAGCCCATTTCCGCAGTATCGCGTGTGTATGTGCGTTTTGTCATCATGTACCGCTCATGACGATTAATAGATTAGCGAACCGCCCCGTTTCGCAATGCACTGTACTCTTGAAAAACCTTTCTTCATGCTTGACGATAAACCCCAACATGTGCACGTCTCTAACCGTGGTCGCCTCGTTCAGCGAATGGCGTTCTTTTGACGCTTACTATACCAACTCAATCGTATGTTAATAGGCGCACGGAAGGCAACTAGTTTGTTACTAAATGGGCAAGCAATTTTTCCATTTTCAAATCGGGCAGAAATATGCTTAAAATTCATCAAAGCAATACGATCGGCTAATTTGCTTCAGACACGTAACGATTGCCACCCCTCTTTAGGCGGCCTTCCAGTTTCTGACTGCAATTCCATGTTTCACCGATGCTATACGAAAACGGTGTTTATGGTTTTTTGGTTTTTGAACCGTAAGATATATGATTATGTTCTGGCATTTCTTATGGAGCGAAGTTAACAACACTTTTCCACAAACCATTAACTGATTTGCTTTGGAAATTATCTAAAAAAAAACCCACAGTTTGTTGAGGTATAGAATTATTTTTTCCTTCACGAACATTCGGTTTCAAACGTGATAATCATTCCATGGGAAATAAGTTGCACTCGGAGCTTAAGAAATTACTAATTAAAATACAGATCAATTATCTCGGTCAAGCTATAATAAATTTAATTACGAACAAATTTCATCTCGTCATCAATCGAACGGAAAAGTAAAGTTTTCTTCATTTTTGTTATGGTCACTATTTTTATATCACAAACCAACCTACACATCACCCTCCCAGGGGTGCAAACTCACGCTGATGATGCATATTTGAATTCCATCATCATTACCAAGGAAAATCTTTCTCTCCCTCTCTCTCTCTCTTTCTCTGTGGATCGAGGCAAAAAGCACATGAAACAATTGATGATGCATCACCGAAAGGTATTTTCATTAAATACTCTATCGGCTTCCATATCGCCACCCCGCGTTCCTCGCAGCTGTTTTGTTGGAAGTTTTACGCTTCGCACGGTTGTTTTAATTTCGAACTACGTGCTCCAACCACGCCGTTGGGATCGTGCGAGTGTCACTCGGTGGTCTGGGCGCCTTTTCCAACATGACAACGCTGCATGCATGATCCATGTTTCGCTCGTAGCGAACAAGGGACACCGACGATTGTTTGATGGCGGTAAAGGCTCGCGCGAGACCGTTTTGGCTTGGTGAATAAAATGGAAACCGGTGCAATGATAGCCAGCTGAAGGTTATCGTTTGGGACAGCAGGACCTCGGGGTCAAACGTGCCCAAACGTTTGTTAGGCCGAAGCAGTTCATCAGGAAGTCAAATTAAATTTAATTATCGACATTTCCAAATGTACATTAGCAAGACGAGAATCGTTGCTTGGAGCCGACAAATGAGATGCATCGTTTGCATGCTGTACAGTTTTGAGTTTTTAAGGTAAGAAGAATAGTTTATTTTAAGGGTTTAAGGTGAAACATAGATTTTGCAATACTAAGAAAACATTTAAGAGAGACAACTAAACGTGATTTAAACGTTCAGTGTAACACGCTGTACATTTTCATAACGATCTTTTCAGGTGTCACTCGCGTTTGTTACAAATTTTCCTTAAAAAAAAAAAAATTTCAAACATTTTTAGTCTTTGATACCATAAAACAAACTAACTTGTTTTTTTACTGTAGTAAAACACCCATTATAAACTCTGTACAGTTGCCTGCTATTTGTTTATAAAATGTGGAAGCGAATGTAGATTCGTCCGCCAGGTCCGCCACGAGATACTACTTAATCAGTAATATATATTTTGTGCAGGTTACTGTAGTACAGAAATTGAAAGGTTATCTGTAATGATAAGAAAATGGTTGCTACGACCGGTTGTGTTACGAACAACGTTTCCTACATTACTTCGGTTCTTTTCTCAGCTCATTTTTATATTTTTGTTTGTTTTCTAAAACTTTTAAATGACTTATGGTGTAAATTTTTAAATGTTTTGAATAAGTTAAACATGTTATTAACATACATTGCTATTTTTGCAATTTTTGAGGCATACAAATCAATATGACTGCGAATATAGGGGAAAGTGTGTTAAAATACACCAATATTGTTTTAACCGTTACATTCAGGTTCAACCGTTCGTTACAGGGGGGGTTCCATCATTTGATACAATATAAGGTAATATAATATGTTCATAGGCGGCATAGTCTAATTTTGCCTGAAATTATATAAGAATTCTGAACGATAGTTTAAGCTATAACAAGTGTTAAAATAAAATATTGTAATCGAGCAGACATTCAACAACCACAACCGAGCAAATACTGAAAAGGATCGAATTCAGCATTCTTACATTCTAGTTGTGAAGATAAAAAACCAAACATTCTCACACGGGGCCAAAATGCGCCGTCTTATGTGGGGTGGAATGAAATGCCGTAAATGTTAAGCAAAACACACCCGATATCCAATTTTATGCAGTTCTGTTCAAGCTAAATTAACACAAAGTTGTATGTATATCCATAACGCACATTTGATTAAATTCAACATAAAGGGCTCGGTAAACGAAGCGTAATCGCTGGTCTCTCGTGTATCGTCGATATTCAGGCCAAGCGTCATCTTAGCTTTGTTTATGTTTTGCAATTTGGTAAAAATGGCAACATTTCTTGAAGCTACTGCTATTATTTTGTTGTTTATTTTTAAAAATACAAAAACTACGCTGAATTATCTTAGAAATTTGATAAATAATCACGGATGAATGAACTATTGATTCGTTTGTTTACGTACTGACAAGATTACGCATGCTGGACAGATGGACCAGCAGAATAACACGATTACGCTAGCGATTACGCTTCGTTTCCCGTCCCCTTAACAATTTTTACGCCGATTATTTGCGGCATTCATCAAATAGAAAAATTCTGCTACACTGTTTGGTCCATTTTGCCCAGCGATTATAATATGACACGTGCAAAAAGTACTAATTATAAAAATCATTGTTTGAATAGAAACTTGCAAATGTTTATGTCATTTTATTAATTTTTGGATTAGAAGAGAGGCTTCGGAATCGATCTGTGGAGATTTGGATTATTTTTCTTGATTGGATTGATTGTGAGGAGCATTTCAGGATTGTGAAAGCAAGAGGGCCGTTCTGAAAAATAAATAAATAAATAAATAAATAATTGATTGCGAGGAATAAAAGATTTCCGCTTAAGGGGGGCATATGGCCTCACATTACCTTACATAAGTGTAAATATTGTGTTTTTTTTACAATTGGAAGTAATAAATTTAAAAACAGACGGGGCACGCGAAATTGCAAAATAATAAAAGTAAGTTACTCTTCAATGAATTAACGTGTGACGTGTTTCATCTTCGTTAAAGCGGGGAGAACCGCTTGTTTATAATTTATTTCAATTTAATAATACAATACGACCACTGACTAACTATATAAATTATGGTGAAAGGTTTTTATTTTTATGCTTTAGGGCCTAGTTATACAATGCATGTAACACGAATGCCTAGCGCGTGTAGAAAAATGAACCACCACCACAAATGCAACAATGTGCGCTCCTTGCGGGCCTGCCAATGTGTCATTTGTGCAACTCGCCCTGAGACGGCCGCCCATCCGTGCACGCGAGCCACAATGTAGGAGCGAAAAAGCTCATTGAAAGGAAGTTGTTTACAGCACACTCATTTCTCTTGACCAACCTCCCACGCCAGCATCAAGGGCGGTGTCGCTGGTTTACTGCCTGGGATTGCCGGAATCCTGCCCTTCGCGCATCCCTCCTCCTTCCGGCCACGGAAAGGGATGAGCCACCGGCACCGGCGTCCGCCCCGCACACCCTTTTTCCTTTTTCGGCTGCGGACCGCTCTCATTCATTCATTCATTCATGATTCCGGGCGTTCCACGAATACCGACACTGGCGAGTACTTGCTCGCCACAAAGGAGAAGAATGTTCGCTTCCTCGGAGATTCAGACCCCGGGAGGGACGCACATACATATGCACACACACACACCCACATAAACATCGTATTAACCGCACAGTGCTACGGTTTGTACGCAGCTCGCTTGTATCCTCGCTGCCGGGGCCCGCAAGGAACGGAAGGATTGTTTTCCTTTCGCCGGAAGCACCAGCCGTCGCTCCCGGGTGGTCGATGTCGATGTCGATGTCGATGTGTGTGCGGGCGCCCACAACGTTGTTCCCAACAAAGCCCAACCAGAGGGGGGGAGGGAGGGGGTGGTTTGGAATCCAATAAAGACCCAGGGACACATGCTCGTTGCATAAAACAAGGATGTGCTTTATCAGAATTGAAATGGAACGTAAGGCAGAAAGGAGTAAAATGAAAGCTGGCTAAAAGAAATTGTCCACCAACCGACCCCGGCACTCGGGACACGGTAAAAGCAAGGTGTACATTTTGTGCAGCACACTTCCTACGTCGGAGAAACGGGGTAGGCGTTGCAGGGTTATCATGCAGATGTTCACCCACAAGCTTGACGCTAAATAGCTTTGGTAAGTCACAGCATCTTGCACGGCAGATAGTAGGAAGGTTTTTGAATTGACAACGCTATGCTGCAACCATTGGCCACAGAACGGTTTTCAACAACGAGGATAATAATAACAAAAATGTGTTCGTCTTCTATTAATAGCAACCATGATTCTCCATCGTACGATTTTGAACAAGAAACTGTCCGTTAACGTTCACAGAAACAAACCTACGTTCAAACAGTTGTTACTTTCTCTCTATTCTCTTCAGGGAATTTGTTTTTTCGGGAATGGCTTTTTCCGAAGCATCGCAATATAAAATTAAATATAAAAAGCATTTACCAAAACCTCCGCATTCACATGCTGAACCTATCGTGCTGAATGCACGTCTGATTGACACTGACAGTTGCTGAATAGTACCGAAAAAGGATGGTACTCCTAGTAAAATTTCCTTCTTTCTCATCTCGTTTTACTCTCTTACGCTCTCACTTTCTCTCAACATATCTCTAGTTTATGCTCTGTATCGAATTGTTTTTTTTTTTTCTTATTTTCCCACGTGAATGAGATACTAAATTTCTCCAGCAGTCCTTACACAATCTCTCGTCCTAGCCGGTAGTGTTATTTCCTCCTTTTTCCTACAAATCAATCCAAGGGTTTCCCTTTCATATCACTCTCGTTCTACCTTCTTTCTCTCTCTCCATCTCTTTGCAAAGTCCATTCTCTATCTTTTGTTTTTTAGATCCTTTAACTCTCCAGTAGCCAAACACCGCTAAGGTTGATCTGTGATATCATCTCTTTCTACCGCAAAAACAATCGTTTCCCCTTTCGGGAGGGAATTCCACCTCCCCCCACGGTCACAAATCGCACACCGTAAAACTAATTGGAGTATGTCGTGACAGCAAGGTATGGCATAGAGTTGTAAAGAGGCGACTGGACGCTGCTGGGGCCGTGGTAAAAACCAGCGGGAGCTGAGTTGATTAGTCTTCCAAATGGGACGGTATTGAAAATCCTTCCGTCAAGGTAAAGGCTCGTTGTAACATCGTTGTTACGAGGCAAATAAGTGGAGCCGTTTTTTCGTCACTGCCTCGCTGTTGAGTTGGTTGCGGAATTCAATCTACGATCCTGCTTTATTCGCTTGCACACGGCGTTGTCGGTCCCTGTTTTTCGGCTTTCGTGGCCCACGAAGTAGAAGATTAAGGCGAGCCGCATCTCTCGCTGCCAAAATATGCTCTCCAATATGCTGTGTCCACTACAAGGCTCTACTCCCGCTCTCTATCGCGCCATGCTGCAGCATTACAGCAAACGGTATAAACAAGCGCTGCAAGAGAGACGACCGAAGCATCCTTACACGCACGCACACATGCACGCAAACTAGGGCACAAATAAGCTACAATATACCGGGACAGAACGGAGGTGGAGCAAAAAAAAAACGGGAAAACCCAACCAACCACACCACTATGATTACTTTAGTCAGGTCATGGACACGGAATTTTGTCAGTTCCTCGTTCTAACCGAACCGCATTCATCCTCCCTTCTGGCGCTGCCCCCCTCCTTCCATGGAAAATTTGCTGCAGCATAAATGGGAACGACCGTCTCGGTCACCTATTGCCCACCCGGCCACCAATCGGCCATCGTTCATTGCCAACCCTCTCCTCCTGGGTGGACGTTCTGGTCCGTCAGTTTGGATAGAAAAAAAATGAATTCCATGACTAAACCATGATCCATCGGGGTTTGCTTGTTCTGCCATCGGGTTGGTTCCCATTTTCATACCACTTCAACTCACCAACGTAAAATATTGGATTTTTTAAATATGATACTTTTCTAGTAAGACATGTTTTCAAAACGCTCATTATACGAAAAAATTGAACTCATCATTGTTAATTACCAAATTTTTGGTTAGGCTCTAATTTTCCCCTCTTATGAGTCATGTTTTGTGAAATGAAGGTTTTGTCATAATTAATTCTAACTTGTAGGGGATTTTTATGCCAAACATATAATCAATCAACGAAATGAAATGAAATGAAACTAGAGTTGTGTAATTCAGATTCAGATTCATGAATCTGTATGATTTTTTGCGTTTTAAAGATTCGTTAATCTTTTGATGAGAGATTCATGAATCCGAAAGATACATCAACGGAAGAAAAGTGATGAGCCAAAATTGGATCGAGGGTCAATGAAAGAATCGTGGAGATTCAGATCCATGAAAGATTCATGAAGATTCATTGATTTGAAGATTCGAATTCCTAAAGATTCACGAATCCATCTGAATAAATCTTAGGTGAAAGATTCATATGATTGAATCTCGCCAAAAGATTCATTATTCAACGCTAATTTGAACATATGGAATCCGAAACAGCCGAGCGGTAGCGCAGGTTAGAAAATCGGCCCATGAGCGCCGAGGCTTACCACCTCGATGGCGTGGGTTCAAATCCCAACCGAGACCGGACCCTCCCCTGTACGAGAGAACTGACTTGGAAGTGCACAAAGGGAAAAGGTTCTACTAACACGCTAACGGGTAGGCACGACCAAAACGATCGTTACGCCAAGAAGATATTGAAACATAGCAGATCATCACGCAAATTCTTAGAATGTCAGCTTCAGTATGGCCTGTTCTTGTTGTCTAATTACATTTCTGTCTTTCATGTACTTATACGTGACAGAGTAAAACAACATATGTTTATTTTATGTTTTCACTAAAAAAATATCAATTTTCGAACACACTTTTCGTCGCTATTTTGGCCCACTTTGATTTTATTTTGGCCCACCTGAGTACCAGTTTTGGCCTACATAAAAAAATGTTTATTTTATGTGTTTTGTGATTAAATAGTGATATTAAATTTTTAATTTGATATTTTAAAATCCACTTTTTTGCACGTTGAACGCATTTTTTAAATATTTTATGAACTGATCATAAAATCGAACTTTGAACACAAATAGAACTTCGAACATATGGAGTGAGACACACTGGCACTCACATATTTTAATTTGATTTTATTGCACATTACTGTCTTACCATAAATGGTTTGCAAACACGAGTATGTCTAATTATTTTGAAAGCAAATTATCCCCATTTTTCCTAAATTCCTTCAACTAAGTTTCAATTCATGCGCTTCTATTGTGAAAGTCTCTGACAACCAGCTGAATGTCAGTCAGAATGCATAGAAATTTCGTTTCAACCCAAACCGGATTTCCTGGCATCTATTGTGCGCTACATTTACACAAAAAAAAAACATATTTTTTGAGCTCAAAAATGCAAGTAACGTTTTGAAACTTCTCTTCTTTTGATTGCGCTCAAAACATAAGAAAAACATCACTTACGATTTTACAACGCAATGGTTACTTAAATTTCAATGTGGGCGAACAGCTGTGACAGCTTCGTAGATTTAAACGATTTTCTCAAAATATACTCATTCAATCGCATTCAAATTTGGCTAGAATAAATCAATATCAACAGCATAAAAAAGGTTAGAGTGCATTTGAAATCAGTCTGATAATTGATCTTCTTTTCAGTGGACCAAAATTACATGCAGGGCCAAATCTCCCGCACCCACCCTTTGTCTGCACTTAAGGGAAAAAATTCGGACTCAGTTGAGATTCGAACCAACGCCAACGAGAGGGTTCGCCAACAACTATGGATTGGTTTTCTAACCAGCAATTAGGGAGTGTTTGCATTTGAAATTAATAAATTTAGCATAACTGCATACAGGAATATTCGTTTGACTCAAATATTAAAAGAAAACTTTTTCCTAAATTATTTACCTTAGCCTCGGCCTAACCTACCAAATTTGGAGGGAACATTTCCCCCGTATGCCACACCATGAGATAGCGTGGGAAAACGCTGTGGCCATATGAAAAAAGCAATATATTTGGAACACAGGATCTTCCCCCCTTGTGTCCTGATCTTTGCCCCTCCCTTCCATAGGCTCACGATGGCCTCTATTTAAACATACCGTTTCAGCCTTGCATTTTATAGGAAACTTATTCAATAACAGTATTCACTGCCAAAAGCATTATTTCATTCCAACCAAGCTGAAGGTTCTGCCCCGTGTTCCCGAAGCAAAAACACACACCACCACCACCACCACGGCAGGTCTCCCAGGACACCGCCCCACCGCTGGCTTGGGTGGGAGGGTAGCGCGATATGTTGAGTGGTCGATACTCCGTCCGGAATTAGAGCGCGTTCGCGACGGATCACTTTCCTCCCCGGGTCTCACCCCCGCCGCCCGCACAGGCGTGCGCACAGCAGACCCCAAACGCGGAAATGCCCTCCCCTCCGGCCCCCCCCACCACACGAGGGTGGGGAAACGGAAATTGGAGGACGTTAGATTATTGATGTACGAGAAGTTTACGTATATACGTGGCCCCCAAAATAAAGCGAGCGACCGAAAGTCACCGCGTGACGCTGGAGGAGGGGGTGGGCAGGCGGCCCAGCGAATACCATAGGTGAACCATGAATATTTCAATTTATAAATTTGTACCCAATGCTTAGCATATCGGGCGCGTTCGCCATACGCTCGACAACCGTTGGCCCACCCGCTCCCTCCCTCCGAACGGTGATCATTTTCATTAAAAACATATCACTTTCTCGCCCATTGCTCCCTGACAGCGGACCCATTTAACCGGATGGTCAAAGGCATTCGGATGCGGAACCTCACGACCACGGATCAGCTTCGGCCCATCCGAGCCGTGCCGTTGAAAAATACATAACCACATTCGTCTCACCCCGTTGGCGGGGTTGGCGAAAGGCAGCCCAACTGCCAGCCAACATGCCGAAATCCTCATCCTCCTCCCTCCTCCCTCCTCCTCCTCCTCTTCCTCCAACCACCATTTGGTGACCTTCTTTCCCCTGCGAGGCCCCGGCTTTTTGGTCCTTTTTTTTCGCCATCCCATAATTTAGATTTATATCTGCGGAGTAGTTTTTTATTCATGTGCACCACACCGTCATCACCACCTCTCGCAACAACAAAAAAAAGCTAGCAGAAGAAGACGCCGATCCACAGCATTCCATATCTCGCTGGCCTCAAATGTTGCTGCCGATGCTGCTGCTGTTGGGGCTTCCTGCGCGTTCCTTGCTCCTCTCTCCTCCGCTTTTCGGCTGCTCTTTTCCGGTCCGGTCATTATCCATCGCATCCCAAAGTGCCCCGTCTCGAACGCGTAGCCGGCTGTCGTTTATGCACGGCTCAAAAACACATCTTATGCCGCATACACTCTCTTTAGCCCAATGCATCAGCGGGACACACAGCGTTGCAAAGGAGAAAATGAAAGAGAACTGCAAGCATGATGCCCGCATGGTAGGGTTTTTGGGGAAAAAGGGCACCCGAAACTGTTTGCGATTATCTCTACTACATAGAAACGCAACCAAAATCGATAATGATCCTGGTGTATTACACACCAGGCAGAGGAGAGGATAAATTAGAAGGGACCCCCCCTTACTATACTCCATTTGCTAACTACACGCTTTAAACATATTTGATCGAAATCAATGCCCAGCCAAACGTGTGATAGGGTCCAAGAAATATTTGGTTGTAGGCAAACACGAAGGAAACTTTTAATATCTAGCACCGTTATACATAATTTACCAACAGTTTCTGCCGGAAGATTTTGAACTTGTATAAGTTTAAACCGATTTTTGTACGGTTTTGTACCGATAAACAACACACCACCTTGGAGGCCGGAAGACTATTCAATATTATAATTTTTGCTATTCACATCCCACGGAAGCCGGTACACTATTATTTTGAATAACTTCCAAAGTCAACTCGATACAATCAATTCTTCCCAGATATTTTATTTCCCGTTCATTTTGTAAAGGACAATGTTGCAAGGCCATTATATATTTTTTTAAAATATTGCTAAACAAAATTTTAAAAAAGTGTTTGTGATACAACATTTCATTCCCATACGTTCAGGTAACATTCGAAATTGATTGAACAAAGTGCAACTTCATCTACAACTAATTGAATGATTTTGCATGATTTTTTAGAAAATGATTTGAACAATTTGATCAAGGGAAAACAATTCGTAATGAAACAGGCAAGTATTACAAGTCAGAAATAAAAAGAAATCCGCAAAAACGCACAATCAAATAAGCATTTTGGTAATAGAATGTATTTCAATAGTGTGGTGTTTCACCCTGAACTAAAGTTAAAAGATTTTTGTTCATAATTGTTTGTGTCGATAAACAAAACACATTATTTATCGAGTGTTACAAGAGAAGGAATATTGAATATTGATTTCCAAAAATCATGAAGACGTAAATATACATGAGCTTTTGTAATTGTTGATCGCTAATCTAGAACATAAGTACACACTAGCAGAATTTGGGGACTTTGTGTTCTAGTGAGTGAAAGTTACCTTCAACTAGAAAAGAATCGTTTTAACTTAAACAGCAATAGCCTTTACAGATGTCTATGCATCTATTGATTTAAATATATTATTAACTGATCATAAAATCGACAACTTTGAACACAAATAGAACTTCGAACATATGGAGGGAGAGCTGGCACTCACATATTTTAATTTGATTTTATTGCACATTACTGTCTTACCATAAATGGTTTGCAAACACGAGTATGTCTAATTATTTTGAAAGCAAATTATTCCCATTTTCCCTAAATTTCTTCACCTAAGCTTCAATTCATTCGCTTCTATTTCGTCCCGTTTTGAAGTTCTTACAATGTTTGCCACTGATTGCCCGTGTGCCCAGTGGGGTCGGCTTTGTTTCGTCACTTCGATATCCTTACCGTTTTTCCTTTACTTCCAGTTTGCTTGCGCCTAGCGCGAGCGCCCTGCCGCCTTATTGCCCGTAAGGGCTACGCCGCAAATAAGACAGTAAATAATTCAAAATTGGCGCGCGAGCATGTCGTCGTGCAGAGCGCGGAGCGGAGGAAACCCCCGGAGCCGGGAGGGAAGGGACACACACACACACACACACACACAAGCCACAAGAAGACAAATGACGATGACACTCGGTCACGCAACCGAACGGCCACGCCACGGCGCACTGCACCGAAGCGGTCGCCCAAGAAAATGTCAACCATTAAAACTATCACCGCTCGGCACTGGGAAAGCGGAAACACGGCGTCCGGGCGAGGCAGAGGCGCTTTACCTCGTTCTGCTGCGTTCTGCGCCACTGGCAGCCGCAAGAAAATGCAATTGCAGCAATTGTGCAGGACACCCGGCGGAACGAAGCCTACGGAAATGTGCCCACTGACTTCGCGATGGTCCCCGTGGCTTCCAACGCCTCTCGGAACTGTCGGTGTGGTGCAGTCTGCGCGACGTCCGTGGGTGAAAAACGACCACTTTCTTCGCCGACTGCGAGCAGAAGTGCGCGGTTTCGGCCGGGAAATCGTTCAACCGTCGCACAACACACGGGCGCCGGCTGGCCATAGCCAAGGAAGCTCGCGAGGGCGTGGTGCTAAATAAGTAATCAAGACATATTTCGAATGGTTGGCTGTTTATCGGCTTTAATTATCAGCACATTTTCATCGCAATTAGCCGTCGTCTCTCGGTGGCTCTCGGGCGAAGCGAAAGGGTATCATTATCGGGTCCGTTGGAAAAATGCACGGCCCGCCAGTTGGCAGTGAAGCATAAGGTTTTAGCGGCCTAAAACCTAAGCCTCCTCTTTAGGGCCGGCCGGCCTCGAGATGCACTACCGATGAACCGTGCAGAACACCAAACGCAATTGGGATGCATGTCTGGCGCAGTGAATTTTGTTGGAATCAGTGTGCCACAGCGGCAGACCGGATGGAAATGAAAGTAAGCTCTCTTCTCTCGTACCTATTCGTAATTGAAGTTAGACATGATGCCTGTCATCGCCATTCCAGACTCATTCGGCGCTTGATCCGCAATATTTATTTACGGACGGTTTATTTAAGAAAAAAGTAAATCTCTAGTCATCAGAATTAAACGCCATAATTTTAGTGGTCAATTTAGACCATTCATCCAACATTTGACAACTTTCGAATCTAAAGTCTCTACCTTCCAAGAACAACCATAACAAGTTTTCAAGATGCGTTAAGATGTGTACGCAGATAACCTATTTAAATTCTATGTCAAATTACGATATAGATTTGAATGAAATAATGTATGAAACTCGAATTGAAATTATTGAATGCCCCGAAAAAGGCTCAGTTCGACCAACAACCCGCGAATTGGTACATAAGAAAACTATGTTTTGGTCAGAGATGAGTAATAATCAAACTGTACCGACTTTTGGATTTGACCTCTCAGAAGATGCAATATGTGGTCATATATCACAAAATGCCTCAGAAAGGAAGCAATTATGGAGTAAATATGCACCAAACCCAATGCACAAATGTAAATAAGAATGTTTTTGAAAAGGCGACCTTTATGAAAATAAATATTAAAGCTCTTTATGGCAATTACTATTTTCATTTACAATTTTCAGAAAGAATTTCCCGAGACATTTTAAAGAACTTTCCAGCTAAACAAAAAATATTCGAAAATATTTATACGTAACGGAAAATTCAAACCACGAAATGAAGCATCCACCTCTACAATCGACTTTTTGAACAAAAGCGCTCACAAAAGGCTCGGAAAAATGACTGCCGCTAAAAGGTGCGGCGAACGGTCTAATAGGTGCGGGCAACGCGCAAAGGGTGCTCCCATTATCTTAGAAGGGTCTGTCATATTCTTAATGCTTTGGATGGAGTTGCTAAACGGCGCTCGCGCTGTCTTAATAGCTCCGGCGATCGTATTAATGTTTTGGACGGTGTCACTAAACGCCTTGGCCATCGCGCTAAACAGTGGTAAAAGGTGTAATAGCCGATGAGTCAACATTTCATACAAACTGCTTCTCATCTGGGGTTGGCAAAGTTGGCATAAATTAGTACGATGCCTGAGAACACCTTGATAAATTTTGATATCTGTAGGCGTCATTATTGAAAATTTAACTCAAATCTGTTTGGTTCATAGAACAATTGAAAAACTATAGGATATGGTTAAGGATTATATTTCAATAATACCCTTATTAGACGAGGACTTTATCTGTCATATTTTCCCAGAAGTTTTCTGCCAAACGCGTTTGACAGATACATTCCTTCCTCAAAATCGGAATCGGGCACGACCGGTTCTGATTTTCTTTCGACTGGAATTTTTATGTCAAAGTGATCGGTGATGACTATCCTGACTTTCGAGATCAGAATGTGTTTAGGTTTTTAAGTTCATAGCCAAATACAGACCGGTTAATTTCTCGATAAATGCGAGAACCGTAAAAACTGATTTTGATGTTTTTTGGTATAATCATACTTCTCATAGTGAAACTGTTCCATCATTCATTTCCAGATCTTACTAGAAGGATAAATAATCATTTGAATAAACTCAATTTTCCGTAAATATCTTTGGTATCTTATTGTTTGAATGTGTAAATATAGAAAAGTAGGGCGAGAAAGACGGAGACGGAGTGAAGAATCGAAGCAGAATTTCCACGTGAAGACGTTCAGGTTGTTTGCCGAGAGGATTGCAGCACACTTACTCTGTACGTGGCATAGTCCGACGGAAAATTGACCCAGCTCCGGCATCTGCCGCAGGATCTCCTCCGTCACCAGGTGGACGCCGCGATGCTGGGGCCGGAGGTTGATCTTGCGCTGAAACCAGGCGGACCCAATCTGTATGCCACGGTGATTCGATGATGCCATGTTATTGCTCTTCTCATATGATGAGCCCGTGGTCGTGGTCGTCGTTGTCGCCGTCGCCGGGTTTACCCCCGCCGTGGACGCCTGCTGCGGATAACGGTGGTATCCGGCCTGGTGCCGGTGGCTGGCCGCCGAGCTGCCTCCGCCACTGCTCCGTTCCGCTTCACCCCCGCCAGCGACACTGTTGCCGCTGTTGTTGGCTCTTCCACCAACGCCACCACCACTTCCGCCGCCACCACCCCCACTACTAGCGGCACTGCCTTTTCTTCCTTTGGCTCTACTGCCGCCGCCACCACCACTGCCACTGCCACCACCACCACTACCACCAACCACAGCACTTGTCGCTACTCCTACGTCGGCGGAACTTCCACTAGCTCCCCCGGCACTGGCACCACCTGCTCCAGCTCCGCCTCTTCCTCCACCACCTGCTGCTGCGCGCGCTACCGCTGATCCTCCTCCCCCACGGCCCCCGGCGGACGTTGACAACGGTATCGATGACGAGGACTCGTCGGTGACCGATGAAGGAGGGCTGCTCCGCTTGCGGGGATGATCCGTTTTGAGGCAGTGGACGGCAACCACCGGGCGGACACCAGAACCCTATGCAAACTCACACACGCGCGCACACACTCACACACGCACGCACTCGCTACACCATGCGTTTGAAACTCGAGCACTTCCGGGATGCCGCTCCGGATGCCGATCGTATTCGACTTGAAGAACTCCGACACACGTGCCCGTGTGCCCGTAACCGAAAAACGATCTATTCCACAGAGCAGGGCGAACAACACAAACCCGTTTGTTGGGTCACCGGAGGTGGGTGTATGGTACAATTTTTTCTTCCTTGCAAACTTCCTTTCTTTCACTTGATTGCGGTGCCACAGGATTGCCGGCGCCCTACATTTTCCTCGCCCGAACCGATCGCTTTTCACTGAGCAGCATTGCAACACTCTCTCATCTCATTCACAAAAAAAAACCCAAGCACAACTTTGTCGACTCAGCTCGTGGACATCTTTCTTCTCGGTCGCCGATGTGCCGTTACTTCCTCCTCAAGAGCCTCTATCAAAAACGCATCACTCGACGACGGCTGCTTTGATTAGCATACTTGCCTGTTGGGGCGGGGGAAAAAGGAAATGTATAAGTACAACAAAACAACGCAAAATTAGAGCACGGAAAAAGGGATGCACATTTCCAAGCAACACGCACACACACAAACACATCCACACCAAGCACTTTGAAAATGGAATGGAAAATCGAATTTTCCCTCAGGGTGAAGTCCACCAGGCTGATTACCAGGATTACAGTATGACAGGTTTAATTTTAGCGACCAACGCGTCGTCTCCCGCGACTAATTGCACGTGCATTGGACACAGAGTTTCCCGGTGTCGCTGTTCGGTAGCCACATTCTTAGCAATCTCATTTCCGATCCATCACAACAGCACGTTTCGTGTCTTCATTATACAATAATACTATTTTTTAAATACCGGTTCTATAATCATTCATTTTTTTATCTTCCTTTTTTTGGTTAGTACACACGCGTCACGCACAACCGTTCCATAGGACACGCACCAGTGTACGGGAATTCCTTGCGTGCCGTTTGTGTGTGGTCCTTCCTTTAACGAGGCCATTCATGGTTGGAGGCACGAAGGAAAGAATAAAAAAAAAACTCGAATAGTTATGAGCACTTTTCTCGACGTCTTTTCGGAGACACATTTTCGAGAAATATCAAAAACCTCCTCGTCTGCGGTGCTTTTCGCACCCGGATCATACCGGGATATCCGATAAGGGTCATATTAGGGTTGGGAACAAAATAGCATGATAAAGTTTACCTACTTAAGTGTGTTCTAGGGGAAAAAGTTTGATCGAAGTTTCTGCGCGACAACGGTGAAAAGACTGACAAAACCATTGACTCTTTACGTACGCTTAACTTGATCTTATGCGAATAGCGGAAAAACTGTGCTGCTCTTAGCCGCCTTTAAGATTTACATAACGGGTACCGACGAAAAAGGGAAGTGTGCATTAAATTTACAACAGAAACAGTCCTGTGGGTCGTTTTTCTAAGTAGCAAAAGGCCTATGGTTCCCAAATACCTTCATAAAAGTTGGCTTTTCACTTGCCACCCACACGCAAACGTGTTAGCAAGCTAGGAACACCATACCGTTTAGTAGTAAGCATTTCGTCGGAGAATTAGTTTTATTCGATGGGACTTGTTTTAGTGTGTTTGAAAGATTTGCTAAGCTGTAATGCGACATATTAAGCTCAAATTGACTCTTGTGGCAAACCTGGACAAACCATCAACCAATAGGACGATGATGACCGCTCCTAAAAGAACTCCTGGAAACATTCGGTTGTATCAAGCAGTATGAAAATTGGAGCTATTTAGCGGATCATAGTAACTTAACACATAAGGTTTATGTTGTAATTGTTAGATCAAGCATGCTCTTCTTTTCTAAACTACATCGGGCTCCGTTTTTCCTCCTGCCGCTCTCTGTCTCTCTCGTTCGCTCGGGCCCGTTTTCTCAACCCTCTCGCTCTTATACTGTAGTAGAATATCCTTTTTTTTTGCTATTTGCCTTCTTTCTCACTTTTCCATTGATCTTTATCTCAAACTCTCTTTCTCCAGGGCTGCAGCATACATAATCATTCGCATAAGATGTTTGCAGCAGGCACTGGTAGTACTTTACGGCATTTTAGTGCCACTAATCGTGGACAATCGGGATGGGTCCACCCGGTACCATTGATTTTAAGCACAGGGTTCTGAACTTGAGCACTGCACCGAATATTCTGCAAGTTCTGTTCGCTATCGAATTTATCACTTTGAATCACTCTGGGACTTGATTTACTCCGCACAGCGCTGTATGGTTGGGATGAAAATTGGCCACTGCCGCTGTGCAGGGAATAGGGAAAATGTTTTCCTCGAGCACACACTGCACACACCCAGAGACACAAGCGCTCGCCCTTTGGACTCCTCGGACACGCAGAACACTTTTGCTCGGAGACTGGCTTTACCATGCACTGCCATGTGTGTCCGCGTGCTTCGGAACGGTTTTGTATCCTGCTATCGAACGTCCGCTTGCTGCGTGGTGTGTTTAGCAAGGGATTTCCTTGCACGCGGCTAGAATCACATTCAAGCCCACTACCTTCACGGCGGGCCAGAAAACACGAAAGAACGCAGGCTGCTCCTGCGAATGGTAGAATGTAGGACTGTGCCGATGGCAGCAGTGAAAGATTGGATCGCGACTGCTTTGGGGCGAGTAAAAACCATCAAACTTCAAACACACCGTCCTCCGTGTCCGACGGCGTGTGATGAATTTTCTCTGCTTCACGCGCATACCCGCATGTACACATACCGTCACACATACATTCGGCCACTTCACACACACACAACACCCACTACTCGATCACAATCAGGACAATACGAACGCGATGTACTTTTTACGATATACAACTGAATTGAACTCGATTCTGTTTTATGTAATTTCAGATCCGTTTTTTCCAGTCCAACTTCTTTTTTCTTCTCGCTCTCCAGTTGCCCTCGACACTAGAGGTGTGAGTTCGAAGCTGGAGCGATTGATTTGATAAAATCCGTACAGAGAGCTTTTCAATCCGGTCCTAATGATTCGCTCCACATGCTACACTTTATGGGAATAACATGGCCTTGATCCAGGTGTGGTGGCAGATAATGATGCAAATACTAGTTGTAATATTTTTTTTTAAAGTAAGGTTTTGCCAAAGTAAGAGCAAAGGGTGAATGTAATTTTGCTCCATTGCTGCTCGTATATGAAAGATCCGATCCACACAAGGCGCTTTAATTACCATCACTAAAAGATCGCTGTCAAAAATTGTCTAATTGACAGCTGTCTTTTACAGCATTCAATTGGCCGCTTCAAACTCCAAGGGTCACAAGATGAAATAAAGGCCAAATAGTCACTTAGTTAATCACTTTTTATGACCTATAGCAATTTAAACAATAAGTCACTCGAACAAAAGTTATGTGTAAATTACAGCCAAAAACAATTAGGCATCAAAATCATATTTCGAATCATGTTTGAAACTGGATATCGAATATTTAAGCGTACAATATTCGAAACTATCAGCATTTATTAAACCGAGCAGGACATAATTGGTACTAGGTTTATTAGATGAAATTGGAAACTTTTTGGTAGTAACATTTTTTCCATTACATTTACTACAGTGTTCTCAGCTGAAAATCCAAGCATCGCTTGACTTTAGAATGCCGGTACTTTAGATAGTCGCTTGAGTTAAGTACGTAACTAGCGTGTTTAAACGTATGGTACACGAATGTCAGTCCGAAGTGGATCAACATAGCAGGAGTCACCTTGGTGCACATGCAGTTTTGCATGCCTTGCAGAGCATTAATGTAACATTACAGCATTGTACCGAAATAGAAGTGAATGGGTGCCGTTGTGCGCTCCAGCGGAATAAGTTGTGCCGGACGGTTTTGTGATATTGGCAAGATGATTAGCGCGAACGAGGATTTCACCATCGCCAGCTGGTAAGTGTAAACAAGTCGTCCTTGCGTTTCGCGGATTGGATGTATTTGTTCTGGGGCGCTTACGGTGTCCGCCAAATGTTTCGGTAGCATGTTTGGGCAGCAATATAGCGTGGCCTAAACGTTATGACTCAGCGCGTCCTATAATAATTACACTAAATATTGTATTGCATGCTTCAGCGATCGGTGCCCGCGTATGGTGGCATTCGGGAACATTCTGCTGGATATAAGTGTGGAGCTGGAGGATGGTAAAATACTCGAAGAATTCGATCTGAAACCCGATGATCAGAGGGAAATTCCTGCCGAAAAACTTGCTGCCCTTGTCTCCGTTGCCGTAGAAACGTAGGTATTTGGTCAATGGAAAGAGCTTCTTATTTACACCTGTCACATATACGCATAGCGCAATCATGCTCACGAGACGAAAGAAAAAGGGACGAACGCATTAGATTTCTACTTCAGTTTCCACGGAGCGCAGTTTTTCCTTCTATGAGAATGACGTCGTTTCTGGGTGGCTTTATTTTTTCGATTTTTTCCGTCTAGATGCGGTAATCCTATCTACAATCCTGGCGGTTCGGCTCTGAACACGTGTCGCATTTTACGCGCCCTTGGCGAAAAAAATATAATTTTTTGTGGTGCGGTTGGCATCGACGAGAATGGACAAATACTGCAGCAGATACTTAAAGACTCCGCATTAAACACATGGTACGTTATATTATCACAATTAACATTGTATGCCTTGAGCCTGTGTGTCGAACTGACGCTTTACTGTACTTTTAGCATTCAAACGTTGCCCGATCAAATAACTGGGACGTGCATGTGCCTCATCAGTGGTGATAAGCGAAGTTTAAACGCAAACATTGGAGCATCGTTACATTTCAAGAAGGAATTCGTGAGTTCCCGGTGGTGCCAGTCGAAGATTGGCGTTTGCAAATCTGCCGCACATACCAACATCGACGAAGACATTCGAATTTTCTACATAGAAGGGTACTTTGTGCCGGAGAAGTTTCACATCTGTTGCTATATATACGATCATTACTGCAAGGGGACGGCAAACTTGCTCGTAACGAACCTGAATGCATCCTACATACTGCAACAGTTTACTGTAGAAATGCGCTTTCTCGTGGAGAACGCAGATCTGGTGTTCGGCAATTTAGCCGAATTCATCGCACTGGCGGAGATTTACAAATGCAGCGATGTGGACGAGTTGGCGCGGCTGTTAATCAAGCAGTATCGAAAGCAGAATCGCAGCAAAATCCTCATCGCAACCGATGGCTGCCGGAGCGTTCGGTTTTACCACGGAGCAGGTTCGAAGTTCAGTGCGGAAAGTTTCCCAGTGCCGGTCATACCGGTAAACACCGTCGTCGATACGACCGGTGCAGGTGACTCGTTTGTGGCCGGATTTTTGTACAAATTTATGAACGACGAAAGTCCTACGCTAGTAGAATGCATTCGGTATGGATGTAAAGTGGCCGGTAAAGTGATACGACAGGTTGGGTGCAACTTGCCATCAAACGTACCGTCTTCACCCACGGTTCCGACGACTGCTCTCGAAGGAAAGATTCCTTAGATTTCAATGCTTTTGGCAGAATAAGTTCCTTTTGCTTCTATTATGTTACGCAATAGATTGGTCTAGGTGCTTGCTCGATGGTGATCATGATCTTATTACAGTAGTATGGTTAAGGGAAATAGTTGTAAAGTGTTGTTAGCTGTCAATATTTATGAATGCACATAAACTTGTATCACAATACGTTAGACTTGTGGTGAAATGTCTATGGAAAGAAATGTATGTACATATTATAAATTATTGAACAAGCGGTTGAATGCCGGCCGAATGATTTCGAGTTGTTCAGAACAATGTATTAGATTTATAATGATACACACATTCCAAATACGGTAGAACTGTTACAAAGTTCCACATAAAACTGAACTGTGTTATGTTACAGACCTTTAATTTTTGTATGTAGTTTTTAAAAAGACATGATTGAACGAAGAATAATTGATCCAGGTTTTTTTTAACGAAGCGAACGTTTAGTTTCACTTAGTTGAAACAACCTTGTTTGTAAACGTCTGCGGGTAGTTGTGATGGGAAAACTGAATCCCTACAGGGATTCGAATCATTCGATTCAAATCCATTCCGGATCGTCGAATCCGAGCCCCAATCCATCATATCATGCGTGCCTACCAAATTTACCGATTTTTCATATTATTTGTTACTTTAACAATTGTACAATCAATCATTGTACAATCAAAGCATCGGAAACTTTCGAACTCTGTTTTCCTGGATCCCAAAAAAAATTATTGGTAGGTTATGAGGAGTACATGCCTACCAAAAATACACTTGGCAAGGTTCTTTTTAGTAGGCATGTATACCTTTGGTAGGAAAGTGCAGCAAGGTTCTCCTCGGGTAATAGTATCTACACATCTCACTGTAATTGGGTCCCTTTCTGTTCTTGATAGTGACACCACATTATCAACCAATGGTAATTGGCGGGGGAACTACATACAGAGCAGAAATATCCTCTTACACTCCGGAAAGTGGTGCCTCGTTTACCTTGGGGGACTCGGCGATTTACCTTTCGAGGTGATTGCTCAGGGCCGTTGTATGGAAGGAACGAAATCAGGTCCCGTAAGTAGCACTGGTGGGTTTCACCACTCTATCAGTCATATATAGCTGGCGGTGTTAACCAAAACTGTGCGAAAATATCTGCCCTACTCCGGAAAGTGGTCTCCTTTTGCTAGTTAGGAAATCTAAGATGTACCTCCTTGTTCAATCGATGGCGACCGTTGTATAAATGGAGTTGGATACGATTGTTCTGGAGAGTAATGCCCCAATGCCCCCTCTCGTTTGGTGATTTATATTTAATATCGTAAGATACTTTCGTCCCTCTCAAACCAATGTAGGGGTAAGCGGTGGGACTTATCATCATCATCATCATCATCATCATCATCACCATCATGTAAACAAATCAATGTCGGTCTGGAAATTGTTTATCCTAATCTGAATCCCCAGAATCCGATTCAGAATTCGGTAAAAATGGTCTGGTCCTAATGATTTGGTTGGGTAGAACAACTCGGATAATGGACATTCTACTGTATTTCTTTGTAAAAAAATAGGTTCCAGGATTTTTTTACAGCAAAACTTGCAAATCGCGCAAAAAACTCAATCTATGTCCATTGGACATTCTACCCAGCGTTCGATTTGAGTAAACTTAAATCAATTACATTGTCTCTAGATCGACTAGTTATGTGACTAATTCGACTCAAATCATTGTGAGTCGATTGATACAGTTTAGGATCAAGTCAGAATCGAATCAAATCGAGTCCCAAATGAATCAAATTTGATTAGAATCCTAATTGAATCAAATCTTTAGAATCCGTCAAATGGGATCCAAATCTTTAGAATCTGTCAGATGGGATTCGAATCTTTAGAATCCGTCAAATGGGATTCGAATCTTTAGAATCCGTCTAGGGATCGAATCTTCGAATCTTCCGAGTCCCGATTCTGCCAACACTCGAATTCACTCGAAGTGACGGTCGGTCGCAATCAGTCGGCTGCTAAATAATTGTAAAGTTTCGGTCGGAAAAGATCACAAATTAGCGTGATTTCAGCTTCGCGGTAATCGTTTCGCGTACATCGACGCCACTCGCGGGTGTGGCAAAGCGTTCGCCGTCCGTGATCAGCGAAACAGACAAAGGTGCGAGAAAGGCAAAAGTTGGAGGTGTCGCCCTCCTCCGCTGCTGGCTTGGCTGTGAGAACAAATTACCCTTTGCTGTGGGTCCGTCGACGGACGGTATAAAGTGTTGTTTGGTTATGCGAAAAAATCATTCGTTCTTTGCATCGCTGCTCCGGATTTCGTACTTTGCATCCAATGTGCAACAAGGTGTGGTGGGAGAATAGAAATCAAAAACTTCATTATACCGGAGAAAAGCATATATGACTGCGAATCTTTTCCGCGAAGAACACATCACCCTTCGGGTAATTGACGGCGAATAGACGCGTCAAATGGTACGTAGCCTGAACAGCGTATGCAAATTGAATTTGTGTTTTCCTTTCAACAAAATGGAGAAGAGATGCAAAATATTGGAATAATCGAAAAATTGCCACAATGTAAGGTGGCATTTAGCACATGCGGGAGTGAAAGCATATGCAATTTGGTGTGCGTCCCTTGGGCGAAGGATACACACCGGACCTGTGCGCCTCAGCGAAATCACACCGTGTTCACATTGAGTGTGTGGTGCCTCTAGCAACAGCGGAAACATCAACGTACACAGCAACGCCAGAAAAAGGCTGTATTCTGGTGGTGTAGAGCAGCTAAAGGTTCGCACACTAGCTTACCAACGCGCGCAACGAGGGATGATGTCCTTTGCCGATGAACTGTTTGTACACCACCACACAACACATTGAGCGCGTGTGTGCGTGTGCGCAGGACGGTTCATAATGTGGTGTGCGTTTTGCAGCTTTGATGGTGTTGTTTGCGAGGATATCTTGGCTGTGTTGTCCCTGCCAGACGAGACGATATGGTTTTGAACATATCCTTTGCACATTGGTGCAATCTTCCATTAGTGTGTGCGAGTTGGGATGGGCAGATACCTCGTTTTCCTCGTTTTTTCGCATTTGTTTGTGTTGAAGCGTGTCCTTTGCACTTTGCTTGATTTGGTTACACTTCAGAATACCGTGCGGTGTTGAATCGGGGTAGGCTAGAAGGAGATCAAATCACTTCTTTTAAAGGACCCTTTGCTAGATCGGGCAATATCGCAAATCGTACCCCTTCCATCGTATTCGCTCGAGGAGGCTTGAGATTGAAGATCGTGCATCGTGTTACTTATGGAGCAAAGGAAAAATTAATTTCCTTACAAACGCTACTCGCGTGCAAAACTTAGTAGACGTATTGTACGGGGAGCACTGCTCGAAAACTCCTTACAAAATTTCACCACGGCTCACGGGAACAATGCGAATCCTGCGTGCTTGTGTTTAAGTGTGTGTGCGTGTATGTAGGTGTATGATACGTTCGTGTGCAAGTGTGTCCGGGGGTAATTTGTCAATTCATCAAAGCGAGCCCAGTAGTAGGCGGTTTCGTGTAGTTAAACAAAACAACCATTTTCATGTGGGCCACACACGCCGTCAAAATGAAAAAGCCGCCTCCCTGTCTTGCCTGGCCAACAAGAAGACGAGTGCGTGCTTCAAGTGCATTTTTTTCCATTTCGTTCCTCACGATCAACAACAATAGAGCCCAGATTTTCTAATTAGAGCTTTTCTTACTGTTGTGTTGTTTTTTTTTAAGTTTTTTCAGGACTGCCTCATTGTTTTGTTTCGAATACGATAAATTTTTGAATATTTGAACTACTCTTTGTAGACGACGCTGCTGACGTCCGAGGAAACACGTAATTTGAGCATAATATATCACGTCCCAGCATCGAACCTGTGGTACGGGTATGACGAAGGCAAAAAGCAAAGTGGAAGTTGCTTTAATTTTAAATTTAGTCGCTGGCGTGCTTTTACGTATGGTTACGTCTGCCTACGCACGCTCCCGAAGTTTCCACGTGCTCGGCACGCTGTACTGTTATGGCCACGCAAAATTTCCCCGGGAGGGAAAGCTGCTGCCACTCACCCTCCCCACGAAACACCCCCAAAAAACAGAACCTCAACAGTCGAGAGGGGCCGCCAGGTGGTGGGAAAATGTGGTAGAAAAAAAACACATAATAGTAATTGGGAAATTCGAGACACCAAATCATGCCGCGATATAGTGTTTGGTTCGTATAGGAATAGAAAAGTTACTTTTACCTTTTTCCCTTTGTTTAAGATTAGCGTACACATAGGCCAGTATCGAGTGGCACAGAAATGAAATCACGAACATTTAATTGGTGACTGTTGTAATTTTACGGCAAGAAAAACAGATCGAAACAACCCCGTTCCACTGTTGGATTTGAAAAATACTTTCTATAGGCTTCAAATAGTTGTAGTGTGCCACGATCGTGTCAAACAAATCGCTGATGTAAATGATATGCCGTTGGCGATAGCTGATCAACATTTAAACATAAACAAAAAATCTGATAGCATGGGTCTCGTATTTCTCACGGCACACTTCGAACACAAGCAGCACCAAATGAAATCTCGAACAAACTTCTACTAAGATTGCTGCTTCAAAACGACCTTCACTTAATTCTCATTATGGAAGTAAGCTTTCTGAGAAGCGCGTGTTGATAGAATACCCTTCGGAGGGGGGCGGGAGAGGCTGGAGAACTGTTGTGAGTTGAGCTGGGGTATTTTTTTTTACGCTGAGCCTCCGGCGGTCTCAAAACCTTGAGCAGCGACACCACTTCACGTCACTGCAGCAGATATATTGTGTACTTCACTTCGAATCTTCCGATTGACCGGAAGGCGTGGGCGAATCTTACCAAATGTGAGCACAATCGAGACCGCTCGGTGCTGTGCTGCACAGCTGGGAAGCATATGTTGTTTGTCCGGGTTTGGAGGTTTGTGCCAGAAAAGTCAACATCTTTCGTCGGTGTCCAGTTGAATATGGCTGGGGCTATCTTATTTTGTTGAGAAATTTGAAAGTATATTGACGAAACCTTAAAACAGTACCATGTATAGTATGGTCTTAAATTGCCTAACATATTTAAAAATAGAGCGCATCTCTTAACCTAATATAACATGCTATACAGCACCTCCGTTTTGTCCATATGTCCGGCCCCACATAACAGTCATCACTTCATCGTGGATGATGACGGCAACAAACATACGACAAGACACAAACAGATCATTTCTGATGCCGTTTGTCCATTTAATTAACATCCCACATTGGGTGAAATATATTTGTGTGCTGATAAAATGATTTTTTTTTAATATAGACATTCATAAAACTTAAAAAGTCATTTTGCTCGCGAGGTGTTTTTTTAACTATACTCCGAGAAACGTGCTCGTATTGCATATGACCCATGATCCCGTTATTAGCAGATTAAAACCATCACAACACTTCAACGTAAAAGTGTGATTCATAGAATGGTCCATTCGATGACGTATCCATAAACAGGCAGAGTGTCCTAAGAAACGTGTTGATTGATAACGCTGCAAATGAGTTCTGATACAGTATATTTGAATTATGCAAGGGAAAGAAAAATGACATAGGATTTTTCTTTGGAATGCAGCGAGCATTAGATTGATGAGGAGGAAGCAGGGAGTTCCAGTATAATCTCGGTCTCATTCTGCAAACGATGCTACATTGCATCTGCATCTTTTCGACGTTGGACACATCCTTACATTTGCTGTGTGAATAGTATCGATTTTGTTCATTGTATCTGTTATTATTGAGGTGGAAAAAATCCCCTTCCAATGGTGTCGAACTCCTTCCGCAAGAGTTTGACAATGCCATGACTAATATATGACTAAGGCACACGCTAAGCCTATCCGAATCAATTCTTATCATGTACCATTTTCTTATTTTAGGTGCATTGCTGGTGACAACGAAAATAATGTGACTGTAATAGAACGGTTCTGATGTACCCATTGGGCCCTCCGTATGTAGCAGTTTAGAGTAGAAGACACACCGGTCGAATCAAGCCGTTGGAAGTTACTCCATAAAAGCCACAAGAAAATAGACGGAAAAACAAAGGAGCTAGGCAGCAGTGACGCCGAGTCAAATTTCCGGTGCCCGGTATTTGGCCCTCTCATAGTCATTAGTCGTAAGAAGACTCAAAAGCCGGACGGTTTTGAACAACATTTTGTGCGGAACACATTGGAAGCGAGTTAAGCCAGCGGTGGATCGTTAAAAAATAATGGCCGGAAGCATTAAGCAAGGTACGTGTGGAGTGTCGTTGATTTTACAATTGTAAAGCGTTCTTCAAGAGATTAATATCGTTTTTATATATCTTTTCAGAGGATGTGTGCTACGTAGTAGCAAAGTACGATTACGCATCGCAAGGCGCCCAGGAGCTGGATTTGAGGAAAAACGAACGCTATCTGCTGCTGGACGACAGCAAGCACTGGTGGAGGGTGCAAAACACACGCAATCAGTCCGGCTATGTGCCGAGTAACTACGTGAAAAAGGAGAAGAAATCCGTCTCGCTGTTCGACAGCTTCAAGAAGAAGGTCAAGAAAGGTTCCGGCAGTAAAACGCTTCCAAATTGCTCTCCTTCGCGCCAGGTGGACAGTCCCACCATGAGCCGGCGGTTACCTCCGGACCCGTCGGATGCAGTTGGTGAGTAGCAATGGCCGTTTACCGTTTCGTGCCCAGCAAACAGGTATGGTATGGTTCAATTCCCCTTTTCATTTTCCCAGCGTCCACACCGATCGGAACTGCCATAGTCAAGTACAACTACCAAGCGCAGCAGCAGGACGAACTGTCGCTCACGAAGGGTACGCGAATACTGATACTGGAGAAATCGAATGATGGTTGGTGGCGTGGCCAGAGCGGCTCGGCGACCGGCTGGTTCCCGAGCAACTACACGACGGAGGAAAACGAAGACGACACCCTGCACACGTACGCGATGGCGGAGAACGTGCTCGACATTGTGGTGGCACTTTACTCGTTCAATTCGAACAACGACACCGAACTGTCGTTTGAGAAGGGTGACCGACTGGAGATTCTCGAGCGGCCGGCGGCAGATCCTGAGTGGTGAGTACACTGGTTTTATACTCAATTGTGCTAATGTATTTTTCTCGTTGATTTTTTCCTGTTTCTGTTTCGAAACTATCTTCACCGCTTATGATGAGGTTTAAACATATCAACTTTTTTTGTTCATAATATTGTAACGAATTGGATTCGCTACCGAAGCGCCCGAAGGTACCCGCTCGCGACGTTGTCGCCGTCAATGCGAGACACTTTATCTCGATTCTGATGTCCTTTGGTTCTCGTTTCAAAGCGAGGCCCGAGCCGTGACTATGCCGACGTCCGATGAAGTGCTATGAAATCTTGAACGTAGGCTTAAACATTAACCAACGTCGATAGCAGAGGTAGCTCTAGTGATCTTTTCTAAACCTTCTTCTTCTTGGCGTAACGACCTCTTGGTCATGCCTGCCTGTTAAGGGCTTACGAGACTTGTTTCCCTGTTGTACGTGGATAGTCAGGTGGTGAGCCCCGGCGCTCATGGGCCGATTTTTCTAACCGGCGCTACCGCTCGGCAGTCGCGGACCCCCGTTCTAAATCTTCTAGGACTTAATTGATTAGGGACTCACGATACTTGCTTCAATGTGTGACTACGCCGACGCCAGAGGAAACACAGTTAATGCTTGAATCTGGTCTTAAGGAAAATTCAAAAGAACTTTACATTTGTTATAAGTGCTTTGCGGACATTTTGTAATTATCTTTGCCGTGACGAAAAAAATCGGTCATAAGAGGTGAACCAACAGAAGTTAGCTAGTTTTGGGTATCTTGTGGTTGGATCGGAACACGATCTTTTCACGTCAGATAACTAATCAAGAAGGGGGTCCGCGACAGCCGAGCGGTAGCGCCGGTTAGAAAATCGGCCCATGAGCGCCGGGGCTCACCACCTCGACGGCGTGGGTTCGAATCCCAACCGAGACCGGACCCTCCCCTGTACGAGAGGACTGACTATCCACGTACAACAGGGAAACAAGTCTCGTAAGCCCTTAACGGGCAGGCATGACCAAGAGGTCGTTACGCCAAGAAGAAGAACTAATCAAGAAAGTCTCCTGTGAAAACATCTCAAGAGCTCAGCTTCGATATGGATGGAAGGACTTGAAAAGTTTGATTTTATTTCAATTTTTCTAGCCTTTTATACATATCCTGCTCCTATCAATTAGAGAGCTCGATTCCTTACGCATCGATTTCGTTTGATCGTCTTTCCTTCGAACGTGATTCCCCATCTAACTTCCTCGCTTGATTAAGTCCTTTTTCAAAATTATCAATACTTCTTGTATCACGCGATTAACACATTCGTTGCACGTATGCTGAAATATCTTTTTCCTGGTGCATCGTATCGTAACCGTCGTATTTTAACCAGCAGAGGAACAGCACCAATTCGAATTCTTTTTTTTCTAATTTTTATTTACTTTTATTTTTTTTTTGTATATATAAAACTTTTTTTTTCTTCCTCTCTATTTTACAGGTATAAAGCCCGTAACAACAACGGTCAAATTGGGCTCGTGCCGCGCAACTACCTGCAGGAACTATCCGAGTATTTGGCGCAACCATTCCGTAGCAATGGCAGTGGGCCGGATTCGCTAGACCGGCGGCCTGCCGATGCGCAGTCGAACAACAACAACTCCAATACGAACAATAGCAACAACAACAACTCGCAGCAACCGGAACGTCCCCATCTAACCGGGAAGAGCTGGTACTATGGTGCTATTACACGAAGTCAATGTGATACGGTGTTGAATTCTCACGGACACGATGGCGACTACTTGATTCGCGATAGTGAAACAAACGTAAGCAATATCTCCTATCCCCTTCGGGTCGGGAAGGAACATGCACGAATCTCATGGCATGCCAATTTTTTCTCCATTACAGCTTGGTGACTATTCGGTATCACTGAAGGCTCCCGGACGCAACAAGCACTTCCGTGTGCACGTGGAAGGAAACATGTACTGCATCGGGCAGCGTAAATTTCACACACTGGATCAGCTAGTGGACCACTACCAAAGAGCTCCCATCTACACCAACAAGCAGGGCGAAAAGCTGTACCTCGTCCGACCACTACCGAAGGCGAACGGTACCTAAGCCGACCTACTCCTCCTAGGCTTTCGAATGCCGGCAACGGTAGGTAGTGTAGAACAAGACAAGACAAACCGCTGCCGATTTGGTAACCGAAACCACACCGAAGCGAAATCATGGGAAAACGGTGCAAATTTGATGAGTTCAGTTGTAAGCTTGTTCGGGTTGATGGTTAATGTGTGGTCATTGACGAGATCGTGTTTGGAATTGTGAGCTTATTGTTTTCTCTTTAAGGCGCTCAATGAATCTTATCCGTTTATATTTTATTATTTTTATCGGTTTTATAATCGGTTGCTTGTTTTTAGCTAGTTTCTTTAAATTTTATGTTTTATTTCTATCGCTTGTATTCAAAATTGTCCTACCGGAACAACCAAACGCGTTAGGGCCCATAAAATGAATTCAATAAGATATTAACCGAATGCACATCTATTCGTGCATTATCATTTGGTAACGTGTACCGTACGTGTGTGTGGAGCTGTGGCTTCTACTGAGCAGTTGCAGCTGAGACTAGTTGGTTCGGAACAACGTCACGTACAGGCTTCTTCATGACACCGAAATAGGAAAGGAGAAACCCGCGTGAACTCGATATAATAATGATAATTATAAACGTAGTAATTTATTTTGAAGCAGAAAACTTCACTAAGAGAACTGTAGATCGATAAATAGACAAAATGTGGGTTGACTTCTTATGGTGGTATTCCCGATGTGGAAAAAAACGTTTCGTGCAGTAAAACGGCTGCACGATCAAATGGCACCGTCAGTTTTCCAAAGGGGGATTGGGCGTTTTATACCATAATTAAATGTACACTCCTACATCGTGTCCATAATGCGGAGTTGTGGTCGTTTCATTGAAACCAATTTACATTCAAACTTCTACACAAATAATACGATAGTTGTATTTGATTTTTTTTCTCTAATTCACTACCCAACGAATTTTGTACAAAGTATCCACTTTTGGGTCCTGTTTTTCGGCATCATATCTCGCTAGTTCTTTTCCACTCTTGCTTTTCCGAGTTTGATACGGGAGTTATATACCAATCTTTACCCTTCAGAATGGTGTATGCATTTATTTTGTAGTAGATTAATATTCCCACAACGGTCAATGTGTGCGTATATGACTAAAAAAAAATAGAACCGAGAAACACGATTAAACAAAATCCACCGGAAGTGAAAAAAGATCTACCCAATTTTCTAACGTAGTACCGTACACACCTATATTCCTACGAAAGGTTTGTGTCGCTAAAATTCTTGGTGTGAACGAATGATTAGCGTGGTAGCAATCCCGTCGTTTTGGGTAAGTTGATGATCTACTCGAGACCAGTGGAGAGTAGGAAGGGAGATTACACAAACATAAATCCGGCCACTACATAGCAGCAAATACACACAATAATTTCCGTTCATGGCATGTTCAACGGATGTAATGCATTTTGTCCTTCCTTTTCCCATGATGGAGTGCCGTGGGGATTCTAGTTGTGCAAATTCGTTTGAATCACTTACAACTATCTTTTCCAAAACATCCCAAAACATCCCAAACGGTTTTATTTATGGCTTGAACAATAACATAACGGCATGTGACGTCGAGCAATGCGAGCTAGAAACATTGTAGCTATATCCATTATAGATCATATGTACAGTATAACAAGCGCGCTTTGAAACAAAATCCCCTATCGAAGAAGAATGTAACCATTCGATATCCTTTCTCAAGTTTTTAGCATCACTTTGCAAACATAAATGACTTGTAATAAGCTCCGCTCCGCTGCAATGCAATGTCCGCATCGTAACAAGGGAAGCGGAAAGGATGGGAAATACCACAACAGAAGACGAGTTCGAGAGTAAAACAAAAAAAACGATATAACTATGAAAGCCAAAAGTAAACAAACTGTAACAGAAGAGAATCGAATATAAGGCGGTTCCGGAATACGTGAGTGTGTGTGTCAGGTAGTGTCGAGGAAGCGACGGTCTGATAATTTTATACAAGGTAGCATGTTGTGATGGAATTAGTCATTTTGATACTTCCTTTTTTACAATACCAACAATTGACATGAAAATCGTTCGTTGGGCGAAGCAAACACCACACCATCCAACTGTACTGTCTTGCGTGACACGTCGGCGGGGCCCGGTGTTTGCGTAGTGTGTAAGTGTATATCGGTGTTGTGATGTTCGCTCGGAAGTTTTTTTTTTGCTTCTTCTTCTTCCTCCTTAGCCCGGGAGCAGAAGCAGTTGTCCCGCAGTAGCGCTACGGGCCATTCGGGAGTCAATCGATACTTTTGATATTCATCCTTTTGGGTGAAGGTGTGACTGTAAGTAAGCACCGAGGCATAAGTAATATCCGTCATCGGGGTTGAAACTGATCTTCAAACGATCAGCACCATCCTACTACGGCTTCACTGAAAAATGTCCATATGCTGCTTGCACTGGTACTTGTCTGTGTGTATGTGTGTGTGTACGACTACCACAAG
The DNA here is from genome assembly GCF_943734705.1 of Anopheles coustani. Lineage (NCBI taxonomy): Eukaryota > Metazoa > Arthropoda > Insecta > Diptera > Culicidae > Anopheles > Anopheles coustani. The sequence continues at coordinate 38,495,324 of NC_071289.1, forward strand.
CTTTTTTCCTTTTTTATTGTTTTGTCATGATCCTAGCCCATACCGAGAGTCTCTCTGTAAGCTCCTGGATATGGTGCAGATCAATGCGGGAAATTGGCGAAATGTTTTTTCGAATTATTTTCTACATTTGCAAAAATGAAAACAAAAAATTGCGGGGTTTGCCGGAATCATGAATGTGTTCACAAAAAACTCACGTAAAGCAAACAAATATCGGATCCCAGCAGGATACTACATGAGACTTTCGAAAGCCTAACAGCATCTTCCGACAATGATATAAGTGGCATCTTTACAGGTATAAGACGAGATAGAACGCAGTGTAAGGGGCTAATGTCTCACGAACGAACGAATAATTGGCACTAATTTTTGGGTGAAAATGCGCCGTTGGCAGCCGGATCCGGCCCGGATCAACACACATCAACGGAACCTGTGGGGGGGTGAAAACGTACGCCTAACATGACTTTACGATAAGACTCGAATTTCTACTTGCCTTTCGGAAGGAAAGTGATCGGTTTGCAAATTGCATTTTGCAACTAAAAGAAAGAGAGTGTAAGGCCGTGAGAAAGGGAGTCGGGAATTAGTGTAGTGCCATGTTAGACAAGAATAAAACCGACAGAGACGTAAGGGCACGAAAGAGCATTGAAATGTTGAATGGAAACCTATGTATGCCTACGAAGCAGATATCAACATTACCATGGCCCTTGCGAGAGATGTTGGAATGGAATCAAAATTATTAAACTTTAAAACTGCTTGAACAGAAAAACAAAACTTAAAACACTTGCGCAAACGAAAATAAAACCAACCGAACGGTTGGTTGTCCATAATTAAATGGCTGGCAATGCGATGGTTTCGAAATTCTGTTGCTCGCATCAGGATACTACTTGTTTCAATGGGAAGTAGCGATCTCATGCTCTTATCACTGGATCGCATTTTTTCGGTTCGTTTCGAATGTGGTGCTCGCTAAATGTTACATTTATGTTTCATGGCCAAGTGAGGTCATCCATAAACCGAGTGACTATTTAGAAGGGAAGCTTTGTACAACAGAAAGGTTTTATTTTTCACAGCTCAGATCAACTGAGGATACGGTATATAGGGGTTAAAATATAGATATTAATTTCCACTACATCATCATAACAACACACAGAGAAAGTAACACGCATCTTTTCACTTTTATGGCTTGTAAAGCCAGCATGTATAAACACGATCTTTACATGATCACCGATCGTACGTAGGAAGTCATCGCGCGTTTTTACTAGCGTACATTAGCAAACTTTCTTTTGAACCATAAATTCCATCGTACCGCTTAAGGCGTTTCTAATTTTAAGCAACCTTGCCGCACCCAGGGCCGGTGCAGCGGGAGGTGAATGAATAAAAAAGGAAAACAGGAAGTGAAAAAGATGGATCAATTGATGGAATCATGTACGGCGAAATACTTGGCAACGTATGGTGGTTAAGATAGTAATGAATGAATGAATGAATCATCCTAATACCAAAATATACAATTAATATAGAATATTATAAAATTACTGCAAGTGCAGAGGGACATACACGATGAAAAGCATCCATAATGTGTGCAAGAATAATGTTAGTGACAAAAGGAAATAATGTGGATGGTAGGGGGAGTGTGTGTGTGTGTGTGGAGAGTAGGGTCGATCATACGGAAGGAAACGGAGGGACACACCGAGGGGAATCGACAGCGGCACAAGGTGTATCGTTTTGTTTTTCGCGGCAGCTTCCCGACACACTTTCGATCGACCCAAAAACGCACTGAAACAGACTGGCAAAGAGTGTGAAACTAGAAAAGTAGGAACGAAGAGAAAAAAAGACATCCATACACATGCATAAAAACACGTAGAAAACACACGAAGATATGAGCGCGAATATACTATCTACCATGGAATACTAAGTCATCGCAATAAAAGGTAAGATCAATGAATCTAGTAAAAAGTACTCATTACATTACAAGCTTATTGTTTATAGAAACGTTTCCTTTCGGTAACAATTACTCGTAAACGTAAAGCCAAGCGCACAGAACGCATTATGTTTTGGCAGCGAGTAACCGAACAGCTAACACACGCCGAACGGAAAGCGTAGCAGCGGTATCATAAGCGATAGAATAAATGATAAAGAATGTCGATGAGTGCGCGCAACTGGCAGGCAGGCAAATCCACCATGAAGGCCCTGCTATATAGTAGGTGCCAGAATTTGGTGGTACGAGCAGGAAAACCTGGTACGAGTGCAACATTCGAACTTAGAGCATGATGTGGTGAAGCGCCTGTCAGTCAAGGTACGCTCGGTTCACTGGGAGCGAATGGGTCGTGGTCATGTAGGTGTGCGCCAGGATTGAACTGAAGAATAAACGATGAACGAAATAAAATGTCTAGCTGGGTTTTACACTGCTTCGTTTGGTAGATGCGACATCCGAAACGATGAACATTTGAACAGTGATAGTGATATTTGATATATTTGTTATTTTGGGAATTTTATCAATTGTTTTTCTTTAACAAGTTTAAATTGCATGACTATGCCACTTACTTTAAGAAAGCAAGGTCAGGTCTTTTTTAAGTCCAGTACGAATGCGAATATTTCTATCAATAAAGTGAAGTGATAAATTTTCTTTTTAAATGTAGTGCTGCTGTTACATTTTATGTGTTATATTTGTTGTTACGAAATTTTGGCTCAGTTGCGTAAAATTCTCTCTCACTTGCCATTGCCCAGGTGATTTAATGTCGTTGACGTCCAAATTTAGATATGATTTTGATCTTATCTTCCCAGCCTGTACTCAATAAGCGTAATTAATTGTACAAATAAAAGTAAAAATGCATATCCAAAAGGCTTGAGGCTGATCCCTACTGGTAACGAACATTTTCGGGCAATTCAAGTCAAAAACGTTAATAACATTAACACCCTCGGAATTACAACACCGTGAACCACGTTTAATTTAAAATAAATTATGTCTTTTTCGGTACTAATTTAAATGTGTTTAGCTTTACATGAAACACGCTTGGGGCTTACGACTACATATTCCATTTTTAAATGAATGAAATACAAGGTCAGATGTTAATATAAAGTTCTGCCGAACATGGGTGTCGATATCTGTTTTTGTTAACATCAACAAAATAGGAAAAACCTAGAAAAAAATAACGCTGCTATTAGAAGCAATTTTTTTTAGCCAATCAAAAATTTTATTTTTATTTTCATCCACCCAATTGTAGTGTACATAACCAAGTCTCTCTTTTAAGTGAAGCGCAACATGCACCAATGCATGGTTGCAGTTCAAGCACATCCTTGGAAGGAACCTGATCAAGTTGGGTGTTTGATTTTCGTTTTCAGTATAAGGTACATATTTGCAGATAAGCTTCTTTATTGCTTCGTTTTTCTTTATGATGTTAAAAAGTTTCTATCTCGTTAAAGATTGTTTCATCCAATCGTGTCGTGGTCGTCGTTTGCGTTGTAGTTCCGTGTCTCTTCCTTTCTTGACTTCTGCACCGGCGAGGGAAAGAAAACAAGGACTGGAATGGAAAGCTCGATCGTCGTTCGTAGGTCGTTTGCGTTCGGTTTGCGGTTGTGGCATCTGTGTATTTCCTTCGTTTACTCCTTCTTCTTCTCTCTCTTTCTTTATCTCTCACTCTATCCCTCTCGTTGGTGTGTGTGTGTGTGTATATTTCATGTGTGAGTTTTCTGGTAGGCCCGTTCATCGTAGTTATCGGATTGCGATCACTTTAGCGCTTCAATCGAAGTCGATCGAGCCAGTCTGATCGACGGTGTCCTGCCGGAAGGTTTCCACCTCAGCCTGGCTGTCCGCATGCATCACCTTGGCCTTGGTGCCGGGCTAAAGGTGAAATATGGGGGTAAACGTTAGCCAAACAACCATTGCTCGCAGAGGAATATTTAGTGTTCAATTACCTTAGGGTGCATCAGGACGAACGGTAGCTCAGCCGACAGTTCGCCACCGAGTGCACCGAGGAACAGCTTCACCTTGACCGCGTAGGATACGATGATTCCGAATGCGTCACGCTGATCCGGTTGCGCCAAACTGGGGGAAGAGATCGTGACAAGTGCCGTCAGTCGATCGCAGTGAGTGAATGGTTGCCATGTTACTTACAGAGTAGTGGAGGCGAGGCACTGGTCCTGGTGTTTGATCTGCCCGTCGAGAGCTACCCCGCGGCGTTGCTTGTTCGAGGACAGCAGCGGCGTCAGGTACATCACCTTCTGCAGGCTGGACCCGGGCTGGACAGGGCAGCCCTCGCTCGTCTCCAGCGACGCGACCGTGTTGCGGTAGCTGCCGTTCTGGAACAGCACCACGTCGACGCCCTGCTGGATCATGGCCTTGATCTTTTTGACCATCTTGTTCGAGTTGTTGCGTATGCAGATGTTCACGCCTATCCTCTCGCCATGGAGATACAGCTGTTTGTCGAGCGTCACCTCCAGCTCCAGCTCGCCCGGGCTCAGCATGAAGTCCTTGCGCACCACGGTGCATGGCTGGGCGCCCTGCTTGGTCGGCGCAAACTGGATCTTGCGGATGCCGAGCGCAACCGTGCTGCGGCGATGCGTGCGGTCCGTCTCCGAGTCGCCGGCGAAGATCTTCACGTAGTACGACACGCCGCACGGGTCACCGTTGTCGTCCTCGCCCTGCTGCAGCGTCACCGAGGATGGCGCGTTCGGCGACATCTGGAACGTGAACGGGACGGCGTTCGGGCCGAGCTTCTTCAGCAGGCGCTCCTGCAGTTTCGTCTGCTCCTTGTCCGACTTCTCCGGGCGCGGCCAGATCTGCTCCGAGGCGAGGAACAGCTCTTTCTGGAAGTTCAGCCCCATCACCTCGTCCTCCTCGCGGCCATACCGGAAGCAGCACACGACCTGGCCGAACACCTTGCGGTTGTCGCGCATGTACTCATCGTCCAGGACGACGATACCGTCTGTAAGGGAGGATGTAAATTATTAGCATTCGAATTTATGGCATCTCTCGAATGTTCGTCAAAACGCCACGATCGTAATGGAGAAAACTATTAAATGATCGTACGCCATACATCAACAAATATTTGTAAATGATAATCTCCGTCATCGCCGTATGTGTTTGCCAATTTCTTTTAAATCGTCACCGTCACCCCGTTGTTTTTAGTAGATTACTGTACAGTTATTCTTGCCGTCTATTCTTGAAAAAAAAATGTTTCAATAGATTTATCTCAACTGCCCTAAGATCAAAAAAGTCAGTTAGAGCATGTTGGCTTTAACTATACGCCAACGACCGTAATCTTATCCAAAATCCCCTTTTTATTCCCATTATAGTGAATTTGATCGTATGTTTAAGCTCTCCAAGAAAATCTTAAGTTGTTTAATTTTCGATTTTGGATAATAATAATCAATCAGGAAGGTATAAAGTAAGCCAAATGGTTATTGATCGCTTTCTCTACTATGTCTTGGTTAAAAATTCATAGGTAAGAATGTATTATTGTTATTATGAAATTTCCAATTTGAATGTATAGTTCACGGTGTGCTGTTGATGTTTTGCATTATACTTCTAAAACATAATTTTACTTTTTAGAATTTATAAAACAAATAAATGAAATTCACCTCGGCCGAATTAAATATTCTCGTCGAGCAAAAAAGAACACGAAACTTGGAATCATCGCAGAATTTACGAAGAATATGTCGTATTAATTTACTTGTGTAATTAATTTAGATAAGGATAGTGAAATGAAAATAATAGTATCGGCTGCATTAACATTTACGATAATGTTCAATCTCAGCCAGCTTCGGCTGTGTCTTGCTTTGGGGCAAACAGTAAAGCCCCAAGAGAACTATAGTCCTATCCGACATAATGGCTTCCCAAATTCAAATCGTTATGAAGCAATTTACTGCCTAGCTATTGCATCACGCATCATCACTTTCATAAGCTGTTGGCATTCTTCCCCATCACCGATCGTGGACATAAGGACTCCCAAGGGAAAATACTGGCACCACTCGAGCCCAAAACCCCAACATACACACCGATTGGCTCGACTCCGGAAACGTGGTCGACAAAGTCCCGCTTGCCCATGTACAGCGTAATCTTGCCATTCGGGGCGCACTTCTTGAAGACCTTGAAGTTATAGACCATCTTGATGTAATCCTTTTTCGTACGAGAACAGTTCACCAACTCTCAAACTGGCACTCGGGATGCACACTATGAAGATATACGGGCGAGAATATGTTTCGGGGTTTCCGGCACTGAAAAAATGCACTGTTCGGTTCGGTTTCGGAAGCGGGTTTCGGTTTCAAACTTGGTGGTTTGGACTGGTTCTGTTTCTGTGCTGTGCTTGTGAGTAGACGTTTCACTGCGAGTAGAGGGATGACCACCTTCGTTCTTGAAGATGAACGCAAACTGAATTAGATGCCAATGGTTTGGCTTCATTTATACGCGCCCGGAACGCGGGTTGGCGTCCCATCGGTCGAACCGTGTTGCGTCGCACAAAAGCCCGCTGATCCAATTATGATACGGCTAGGCCGGGTATCCGTGGTTCGGCATGCCACGCCGCCATCGATCGAAGGTCCAGTTTGTCTTGCCATATTTTTGTTCGTTTTCTCTACCGAAGACACTTCGAATATATGTTCGAACGAGAACGATGTTTTGGGGGTGGGTTTCATGCCTTTTCGCTCGCTGCCCACTAGCTGGAAGACACGAAGACGCTTTTCTTGGTACGGAAGGACCGACAAAACAAAAACCACAAGGACAACGCTGACGCTCCTCATTGTCGTACGATTAGTCACGAATGTGCAAAATGTGCTATCGGAACTCGTGGCACGTTGGGGTTTTCGGGCAAAGCCAGCACGTGTTTTTGTTTTCGCTCGTTGCTGTTCATGTTATTGCTGGAAGAGGCCTTACCTGTTTATTTACAATTGTTTTCCTAGCAGCTACCCTGGTAAAGTTCTTTATGCTGAATCTTTTTTAATATTTTGAGTTTGATATCGCACGTTACCATGTATCGTACATTTTCATTTTCAAATATATCACAATTTGGGCACTTTTTAAGGTTTAAAATAAGAGCTGCCGTAAAGCAATAAAGAGAAAAAAAAATAAAGAGGGAGAACAATTCCAGATTTTGTTTCAAATTTCCGATTTGATAAGGATATCGTAAATAAATTTCGCTAGGAATAAGTTTTGTTTTTTGAACGGTATACTGTTTAAATATCTTTGCGGCATTCATAAAAAAAACAAACCCTGAGTCATGCATTCGAATCTTTTAAGAAGTTGAAAATATTTTTCTCAATATTATGTCTAAGTATAATTGCGACCATAAGAAATACCAACCATTAAAACGGTTTATTTTAGCAAATAACTAAAACATAAACATGGAACCCTGATGGCCATCATCGCTTACTGGCCCATCATCGTCACTCGGCAGCTCATAACTATTGGATTTTCGTTTGCTAGCCAATTAAAATGCTTTCCATCATGTGGCACGGGCCCAGTGGAGGCGCATGGTGTTTCGTAACGGGCAGCAACGATGGCCCTATTTATTAGCACGTTTATGAGCCTCGCTGGTAACTTTCACTAAGAAATCGACGTCCGAAGAGTATGCGCAAATTGGGATAAGACTCGATGGCGCGTCACTAAAGATTCCCTCGATGTCTCAATTAAGGTAATGTGATCGCATCGATTTATGGTGGACAGCTGAACCGGCACACCGGAAGCACCGAACGACGTTCGGTGACGTTCGGTGGTAACACGTGACCACATAGCGGCTCGAGTCGAAAACATTTCAAGGGACATGTTGAATGGGCTTTACCGCTTGTTCTATATTATGCTTTCTTCTCTCTGTGAGGAGCGATAGCGGGGTTTCTTTGCTAACGTCGATATGAGGATATGCAGTTTTCCATCCTTGAGCGGTTGAGGTGTGCAAGGTGTCCAGGGGCAATCGAACACAATCGAGTTACTGGAGGCTCTGACCGTGAACTTTAAGGCGTGAGGACGAAAAGCGAAAACAATGGACAACCAATGTTTGTGTAGGCTGATATTACAAAGTGAAGGAAGGTCATACACACGCGTCATATGGGATCTCTTTTCTACTGGCAACGTTATGGAAACTATATATAAAATGTAACGAACGTCTAGAAAGCACCGCGTAATTTTCCGTAAGCCTATTCAACGCAAAAAGAGTTGGCCGTTGAGCCGCTGTTTTCGTTTCTAAAAGCAACAAGAAGCCTTTTGATTTATCTAGTTGTAGCGATACTAAATCATACGATAAGGTTCAGCAGTGTTCGTAATAATTGGGTTGAATAAGAGAAGGTGGAGAGGAACGCCGGTTCTTTCGGGTAACACTACCCAGCTTTTATGGCTTATCAACTTAAATTAAGTTTTTTTTTAACAAAATTTTATTTTTCAGATTTCTTTTACGTGTATTACGTACATAATGTTATTTCACGTTTCTTCTTTTTTTTTTAAATTATAGTAAATATCCTTCTCCATTTATTTGCAATAATTTTTTTCGCTGTAATTAACGCAGTTATCACAATAAATTTACAATCCTAGTTTTTCAATTTAGAATCTAAAAAAATACGTACAGCTCCAACAATGGTTTAATTTAGCTTTCTTTTATTTTTAGATTGTACTTCATTCATTCATGCCTCGTTTGTGTAGCAATTTATGTTTTTTCTACAAATGATTGTTATGATCTTACTCACTTTCATCTGTGGTATTTTTACAGATGAAAGTGGGTGAGTTTCATCTGATGTTAGTTAGCAGTTATCCGTTCATTCAAATTATTTCTCACTTTGAGGACGACACGATTGCAACGCAGTTTCAATGATGATTAATCCAGATTTAGGGTTAACCAAGCTAAGGTGGAATGGATCAAGATTTAAGGTATTTTTTCGTAGAGTAAAATTAAACATCGAAATGAAATTGTCATTGGTCTTTATTTATAGCATTTTCACGCTGGCTCTCTCTCCATTTTTTTGTGGTTAAAACAAAATCCACCTAAACACCACCTTATTTTAACAAAATCTCTTAGGATATGCTGATGGAATATTGAACTATCTAACGAGTGGTTCCCTTAATTTTAAACGTTTTTGGTTACATCGTTTTTTTCAGCGATCACGTATATTACTATCCTCTGCGAATGATTCCACACTACAACTTAGAGATCACCTCTACGATCTTTTGTCGGTAACAAAAGTTTTCAATATTGATTGAGCATTGACTAACGATCGTCGAATGGAGGAATTTGAATGTGAGAGCATAATGAGTGATGAATAATAAAAAAATGTAGTGAAACAAGTGCACATTATGTAATTCTTCTTGTACCCGAGACCGTTAGCCGTGTGTTTTGGCACGTCGTCATAGTTCGTCATGAAAGTTAAAATAGTATTGATAGATTTTTATATAAAAAAAGAACAACAAAATGGAATAAAGAAGTCCTGATAAAGCATCGACAGGGTTTTGACTTTGTTTTTCTCTTTTGTGTTAATGGGGGATACCCGATACTGATATCACTGTAAGGCACTTTAATAAACAATGGTACCTTCAATTATCATGCGCTCGGATTGTACCTTCGCAGTTTCAGTTGAATTCCCTACTGTCCCAGCTCTTCGTACGGAATCATTTCCGTAACCGTGGACCATTTTTTGATTGACACGTATAGGAAAATGGCAGCCATGAACACCCCGACGGAACCAAAGAAGGTGGCCACGTAGATTCCAAGCGATGGCAATGCTAGAGCCAACTGAAATGATTGAAGCAGATGCACAATTTAAATACCGTACAGTTGCAATCAACATTTGGTTATAAAACACTTACCTTAGCTTGCTCGGCAAGTTCCTGCGTAAGGGTGGCTCTCTGTCGGAACCATAACATGGGCACCATCAAATCTGGAACATTTTCGAAGAAGCTGTGAAAAGGAGAAAAACAATTTAATGACAATCATCGCAAGAGAAGAATTTTCGTCCATCGAAATAAAACATACCCAATACCCTTCAGATTCTGAAGATGTTCATTTATCTGAAGCTGAGCGCGTACGTCCAACGGAATTCCGGTCGTCGGTTCGATGGCCATGTAGAACTCATGCTCGGTTCGATTCGGGTGCATGCCGTCCAGCGAACTGCGGTAGCTTTCGTCCGCGAGGTAGAAATGCGGGTATGAAACAAACGTCGGCGAGCCATACTTGCAAGCAGAGGCATTGAACAAACCCGGCTTCAAATCGGGACAGTGGCTGGAATCCGCATTACACCAGCAGCTCGCTTCTGGGTACTTGGTCCCGTTGTCGAACACCCGCTCATCTCCGACGTACTTCGTGCCGCGGACGTCGTACAGCGAAACCTCTTCGCTAGCCTGCAGCGTAATCGAACGGCAGATATCGGACGGAAAGAGCGTAATGTTGGTGGGCGTCACCTTGTTCGCTGGCCACAGTTCGCCGCTTGTACCGTACACTTCGCCGCACCGTCCACTGTACATACCGGTCCGGGGTGATCCGTTCCACTGGGTAAGGAAGCCGGTATTTTGCAACCCATCTGCACCGGTACGCATCGTGAATGACCCATCGAACGTTTCACTCAGATTGCGTCCAACGAACCAACCAAACTTATCGAAAGGAATGTTCAGTCCGGTAACGTTGAGGGTTTTCAACAGATCCAACAACGGGTCTTCTACGCCATCGAAAAGCAGTTGCCGGACTGGCTTATTTTTCCACATCAATGATCCGTGCGTATTGAGCACAACATTGACACCATCTTTTATCATCCAATTTGAATTGCGCATCAGATAAGCCGTGTTCTGGGAATAGAAATTAAAGAGATCGTTTACACCGACCGGAAATTGTCGTTGAAAGTACAACACTTACCAGCGTGATAACGTTCAGGTTGGTGATCACATCGTCCAGCGATCCCTTGGACAGCTCGGGAACAAAATGCCACGTCCGACGTTGTTGGAACGTGACGGTACCATTGTCATTCCACACCAGATTCACTCGCTCGTGCAACTCGGAGAAGGTATACGGTCCCACCTCGACGAAGTTGGGCTTCACCGAACGGTTGCTCAGCTGGTCCGCGTTGGTCCAGTTGAACAGGTAGATTTCCAGGAACATGGGTATCGGCGTCCGGATCCAGTTTTCGTAGTTCGACGATCCCGGTTTGACGACCAGCTTCTACGGGTGGAAAAAAGAGCGTTTAGAACGGCGTCCCACAGCTTGTTGGCAGGGACAACACCTACATCATGCAGAACCTTCTCCGACATGGATGGCCACAGTACGCCCAAGGTGATGGCTGCCAGAATCAGGAACGCCGAGCAGCCGAGTGATACCATTTTTTTCTGTAAATTTGTACATGATGAACACATGTTTGCGGTTGGTATCGAATGCTTTTTGGTTTCGGTTAAGATCGATGGGTGTCGTTGACGATTGCTTTGGTGAAATACGACACTGTCTTTCAGGTCAACGCTACATTAAAGCGGGCTGCAAAGAACGTGCACGTTCTGTGGGGGAGAAACATGAAAATAAAAGAAATGTATCTTTAGGAAAAAATCGCATTGATGTTACGGATTGCGCTGAGTTCGCAAATGTACACCGAACAAACCGGTGGCACATTGACGACTCATTATTTGGTTGCCGTTATTATCTACCATAGCTATCCGAGCATTTGGTGACTCATCCACGAGGTTGCAGACTTAAAGTAAAAGATTTTTCTCTTTCTTACTCCGCCTAGCGTATTGGACAGCGGTCATTTGCCCGTACCATGCTCTTTGTTATCACCCCATTGCCTAGATGTTGCAGGAAAACAAACTATGTTCCATTGAAACAGATAACGAATATAGCAATGCGACTGAGTGCACTTTTACTGAAGGAGACTAAGGGGAATAATAGGATTACTGATTTTGCGTGTCACGAACCGAGCACATAACACAGTCGTATGTAACGATAAGTAATCGAATTATAATATTTTTTAAAGACATTTGAGACTCCATAATATCGGTATTATGTTGGTGCCAAAAGTTGGTAAAAAGCAAGCAACGATTCCGTTTTTCCTCTTCTGTATGTTATCTCCCTTGGCAGATAGAAAGATCATCCTGTCTTGAGACGAATAACGATCGGAAATGGAACTTGGCTCCACGGTTGCATGCTCTACTGTGCAATTGTGTTGCAATCTTACGATCCTCGTAAGCTTCAACAGCACCGATTCGTTTCAAGTGGCATTGGCATGTTTGCTGGTCGGCAGTGTTATTTAATGCGTCGCGATGATTGAAAATTGCAATCTATACAGGTCGTCACTTGCAAGCGATAATCGCACGAGGAGCTTAGTTCCTATGATAAGAAATGTTTGTGGTTGCGTGTCTAAATAAAATTCTTGCTGCTTAGTGACCCTGAGAGGAAGCACCTACGTGTTACGGTATCGCTTCCAAATACAGACGATCGTAAGCACTGTGAACCGAAAATGATCGCTGTTACACAACGGTACTGTTATATAAAATAAGTTGAAAGTTGGAGGGTAATTAAATCTATTATGTGTACACAACCGCACTGTATCGTGGAAGGTAAAATGATTTACGTTCTTCGCTAAATTAGTATGATTCATACTGCTCTATCGACAACCAAACATTGCACCGTCACGACGATAAAATTGGCTTTGAAAAAGCACCTGATCAAACAGGAAAGACTAGAAAACCACTTGTTGGCCGTTTGTGCACTTGTGTTTTGTTTTGTAAGAATAAACTACCTTGGCAAATCAATATTCCGTTTGTTGGCTTAAATTACAATACGAATTATTACCTACACCGCGACCACAGACGAGTTGTTTACTACTGGCGAACGAACGAACTTCCTATTCTGTTTGCGAGATAAAAACAACTGACGACAAGTGTTGGTAGAATCGGGGTTCGGAAGATTCCAAAATTCGATCCCTACACGGATTCTAAAGATTTGGATCCCACTTGACCGATTCTAAAGATCTTATTCGATTAGGATTCGAATCAGACTTGATTTGTTTGGGACTTGAGTGATTTGAGTCGAATTAGTCACATAACGAGTTGATCTATAGACAATGTAATTGATTTCTGTTCACTCAAATCGAAAGCTGGATAGAATGGATTATCGGACATAGATTGAGTTTTTTGCGCGATTTGCATGTTAGGCTCTAGAAAAAATCCTTGAAACTAGTTTTTACAAACAAATACAGTAGAATATTGATTATTAGAGTTGTTATACCCAACCAAACCCTTTTAGACCACGGAATGGCAATGGTTCAGACCAGGGCCAGACCATTTTTATATATATACTATATACCATATATACTAAAATAACTGTGCCCGATTTTCAATGCCTGCCAAGAACATTCCCGGTTGACAAAAATTCAAATTTTTTGCAGCTGTCATGTAGTACCAGCAAGTTTTTCCATGGCAGATAGCTGGGACTCTTGCTGGAACTACATAGTACCAGCAACAATGTCAATTTCTGTCAACCGGGTTGTTTCCTTACGTGAATAGATTTTCATGATTAACAGAACTACTTACCTGAACCTGGAACTACTTAGGTGAATCTCACATTGGAAGTGTATGGCACGTTTTTATTTCTGAAAAGCGAGCTGTGATTTGATGAGGATTCAGATTAGCATAAACAATTTCCAGACCGACATTTTATTGGTTTACATCGAGACGATGTCGCGGCTGTTTCTTGGATTGGGATTCGGATTTGGGGATTTGGTTTGCCCACCACTACCACCTTCTGTTTGCTAGATGACAATAAACTGGCGACTTTGGTGTTGTCATTCTTCAACAGGTTCGTTCCGTTCACTTTATGAATTGTGAGTTCGACTTGTTCAATATATCTGTCGTATTGTTCAAATAATCTATAGCGTATAATCACGTTTCAGATGGTTTTTAACGTGGTTTCCACGGGGAACAGCCAAGTTAGTTAGATTTTACGGAAACATATGTTTTTCTAGCATAATTCAATATCGAACATTTTTCATCATCTTATCAACGCTATACATCTAGAGAAATTGTTGTCCGTTACCCCTGGCCACCTAGGGTTGTAGTAACAGCTGTAACTAAAAAACATAGCAACCATAGTAAACAACTTTGAACTTGATGTGATTGCTTACTCGGTACGTTGTTTGAGACACTGGAATTTTGTAGGTTTTGTTTCGAATAATAAACGTTTAATATTCAGAATTTATCCATTTTGGTTACCCATTTTGCGTAGTGTTTTCGCAATGCTTTTCTATCCGGAAATAAGTATACAAAATGAGTTGAAAAAATTGGTATGTATGGCTCAAAGTTGGCCAGATAAGGTTATTGAACTCCTGCAATATTTTCATGCCCTGCAGATGTCATGTGCGGATCAAGCGTACGATTACGAACTGGAGCAAAAACGTGAAAGGTATTTAATATATGATTTAATTTTATGAGTTCCAAACGTTTGAAGTTGTTTATTTGTAGACTTCGAACGCTATTACAATCTGAGGAGGAGCTACTGGGCCGTGAAATCATGCAAAAAATACAAGAAGAGGAAGCAACACGTTTACGAGTAAAACAAAACGCTCTGCTAACCGCTAAACAGGACCAGGAAAGGCAACGTGCCGAATTTGTTAAAAACAAAATGATACAACTGAAGCTGTAAGTAACCTAGCGAGCTTCTTATGGTTGTAATTAGATTTCATAAATATGATTTTATATTTTGCGAAACTAGAAACAACTGTGACGAAATAAGGTGCTTCATGCAGCAAAAATATCACGAAGAATCCAAAAAGTGCCAGCTGGCACAGATAGAAGATAAAATGAAACTGAGACAGGCAAAAATGGACGAAGAAAGAATGTGGATGGATGTTCACGTGCGGAAGTATAAGATGGATGTACGTTATACGTGTATTTAGGTTTTTATTCGGTACTTATTAGTTAATTTTTCCCATTGCAGCTGGAAAAGGAGCTCTCAGAAATGCGGGAACGAAAGATACTGGAACAGAAAACACTACAAAACATTCAAAATCAAATCAAAGAAAAATCGTTACGAGCTGGCCAGGAAAAGATCGATTTACAGAAAATTGTATGTGCTTCTTTGCCTTTCCCCGATCACGACCCAAAGCTGAAGGTGATGGATAAAATAGATTTAGCAGTGGAACTCAAGGATCAGATCAATTTTCGCAAAGAAATGGAACGCCGCCGGGAGGAACAAGATAAACAGGCTAGCCGGGAGATGAACGAAAGGCTGGCTCGGGAGCTGGAGCAGGAACGAATATCCCGCAGAGCAGAAGAGGATGTGTTAAGAAAGCAAAAGGATCAATTCTACCAGTATTCAAAACATGTTCAACGACAACGGCAGCTCGAGGAAGGCAAAGTGGAAAAGTTAATCAACGATACAAGAGAAAAATTTGCGCAGGAAAATCTAGAAGCGTGCCGGTTGGAAAAACAAAAACGTCTCCAAATGGCTACCGTTGCTTACGAAGGTCAACGATTGCAGATCGCCGAAATGGAAGCGCGAAAGGCGCGGGAACGCGAAGCACGACAACAGGAAGCTCTGCGGGAGCGTGAGTTTCAGGAAAAGAATCGCCAGGAAGCGGAACGCGCCGACTACCGAATCCAGACAGCGGTTCAAAAGTACAGGGATACGCTGAAGGAGCAGATTAAATCGGCCACACTGGAACGAGCGGAAAGAAAACGTTCGAATCAGATGGAAACGAACAGACTGATTGAGCGCAGTTTCGATGAATTGAACTTTGTCCACAGCTATGTGAAAGGATCTTTCGAATCCCATTTCAAAAGGCACCCAAATCTATCACTAATGAAAAAGAAATACTAGTTCACACTCTGAATGTAGGTATTAAATACACCAAATGTTTATTAAAAACAATTGCTTTGTGTTTTCGAAACTAAATAAAATAAATTGTACATTTGTATCACAATCTAACATTGAATTTCACCTTACCAAAGAAACTGAAGTGAAAATCTAGAAAGAAATTGCGGAATTGCTCGAGAAGCAGACAGATTGAAAGGGCTTTATCGATAGATGCGGTCGGAAGAAAAACGGTCTGGGCATCATATCGTTGGCGTTGAACGTCTTCTAACGATCTCTATTGTGAAGCTGTAAACATCGAATCGCTGGGTAAGGACTAAACAGTGTTCCAACAGAATTCAAGCGACGATGTAGACATGTCTAGGTAAAAAGAATTAAAAACATTTTTAAGCTTTTTTTACTAGAATTTGTACATCCACCATTTGTTTGTAGAAAAATCCACCTTTCTTACACATCTCCAGCAATTTCAGGATCCAAGCTCACAACAACCTGGTCGGAAAAATCATCATGCTTTCTCGTTCTGTCTAATTGACAATTGTTACCAACGAAACGAGAAAGCATGATGATTCTGTCGGCCAGGAACTTGCTCAATTCTGAAAATCATTTTTATTCGATAAAGTTTTGAATTATTTCGGATAATATAACTCGTTACAGAGGATAGATATTTGAAAACCGCGCTCTTCACGATATTGAAATTTACTATTTTTCTGAGAAATTGGATTGGTGTTTGACTCTCTCCAATTGTTCCAGAATAATAGTTTTTATTGAGGCCTGCATTTTGCAACGAGAGCTAATTTTGCACAATGATTTGGGTAAATGCGGACAGGCTGTGATTAATTTATGCTACATACAGTGCATTGCTGTCACATTCTCCCCTGTGTTTGAAGACGTATTCTATTAAAAAAAAAACGAAAAGATCAAGTTACACATACCGTGCCATAAACCATGCAAAGTCTAGTATACTTTTTGCGTGCAATGTGTAAATGGAATGTGTAAATGTTTTTGTTAGTTTTACTTATCGATTACTTTAATATGTTGATAGATGATAGTGACTTAAATATGATGATTTTTATAGTTTTATAAAATATAATATTTATATTCTTCTTCTTCTTCTTCTTCTTCTTGGTGTAACGACCTCTTGGTCAAGCCTGCCCGTTAAGGGCTTACGAGACTTGTTTCCCTGTTGTACGTGGATAGTCCTCTCGTACAGGGGAGGGTCCGGTCACGGTTGGCATTCGAACCCACGCCGTCGAGGTGGTCAGCCCCGGCGCTCATGGGCCGATTTTCTAGCCGGCGCTACCGCTCGGCTGTTGCGGACCCCCGCGAAATATTTATATTATGATGAGTAATATTTTATCTAGTTCTGTTCCGGCCGTCTTGCCAAGCAGGCCTATGTCTATGTTGGTAAATGTATGTTATACTTGAGTTAGTTTTAAGATGTGTTTGCATAGGCTAGCAATCTGCTATCAATAAACATTTAAGCAATACTCACTGTTACTTGCTGCACAATTGTAAGCGCTCATGTAACAGCTGTTACCAAACGTGATGTCTTTACCTGTACCATTGCTTGGTTGGCAACAAATTGGAGCATACAGAGCAGGACATATTTCGAAGCATTGTGAATACAGTACCAACCCATCAGTTGCAGAGCTAGTCAAAGCGACGACCAGAAGTACTACAAATAAAGCATCAAAAATCGATTATATTTAAAAATAGCATTTGTTTTAAACATTTGTTTTGTTAATCATTTGAACGTTGAGTTTATTCATAGGAAAATTAAAGATGGTTGTATTACCTGAAATAATAGTAACGGAACGCATTTTCTTGTGACGCTGTTTTGTGTTCAACGAGAAAAGCTTAACGAAACGTTTCTTTATTGTACGCGAGCTGCTTGTAAACTGAGAAATGTTGCCAACTCGCCCAGTATTTGAATTAAAAAAAATGATATATTTATGATGACAAAGTGTGGTGTTACCATGAACGAAAGCTGATTGTGCCTGATTCATTTGCACTTCACCGTCTGTTGATGTGTCGGCTGAATAAACCCTTTCACAGTTTCGTATCCGCCTCGAGTCTCACACGGACAAGAAAAGTGCTTTGTATCTTTGTTCGCTATCCGGCGTTGGTATAAGCAGTAGTGGCTTCAACTTTGTGCATGTTTCAATATTTTTGTAGAAGTATGAATAGGCTTTCGACAGTGATCTCAAAATTGTTCATATTTTTAAAGGCCTGGAAAAACAATATAATTTTACATATGACAAATGTTGGAAAAATATTTTTTTCTCATTTGTACAGTAGAGAGATTAAATATAAAGCTTTACTAAAATATGCGATCGAACGACGAAACCTGTTTTGTTAAAGAGTTTAACTAAAAACTCACGATTGTTACCCCGGGATAATAAAGAAAGACATGGTAAAATTCTTGTCGGAACGAAAGATTAGGGCAGAATAGTGTCAAGTTCGTAGTTCAAGTAGTGTAGTTTTGCCTATATAACGCCTATATTGTTTAATAAGTTCGGTATTTTGATCTGAGCGTTACCACATTTAAATATTTGAAATTCAAAAGAAGTTGTTCGAAAATATAAAATATGCTATTATGTATACCTCAAAACCTTGCAGAAAAACGACAGAACTTCGCTGTGAACTTTCTCAATAACTAGAAAATATGTAAAGATCTATTGTTACACAAACTGAGGTGTTTTGAAAAGACTTTTCATTTAAGGGGTCACATGCTCAAATTGGTTCAGCATTCATAAAGTTATTTACAAATTTGTTATTTCAGCAGAAAATACCAAAAAAGGTTTCTGTACCTACGCCCCATTAAATTATTTATTTCATAAACTAAAAACCTCGACGGTGTGGGTTCGAATCCCAACCGAGACCCGACCCTCCCCTGTACGGGAGGACTAACTAATCACGTACACATAGGGTAAAAAGTCCTTAACGGGTAGGAATGACCAAGAGGCCGTTACGCCAAGAAGAAGAAGAAGAAACTAAAAATTACAGAAGAATCTTTGTTGTACAGAGTTATCTGTCTTCAAAAGACCTTTCATTTAAGGGGTCTTCTTCTCTTCTTCGAGGCGTAACTGCCATGTTGATCATGCCTGCCCGTTAAGGGCTTATTGGACTTTTTACCCTATGTGTACGTGATTAGTCAGTCCTCTCGTGCAGGGGAGGGTCCGGTCTCGGTTGGGATTCGAACCCACGCCATCGAGGTGGTGAGCCCCGGCGCTCATGGGCCGATTTTCTAACCGGTGCTACCGCTCGGGGGAACATTTATACCCTTATTAGACGAGGGCATTTTCTGTCATCTTTGCCCAGTATTTTTCTGCCAAAATTGGCTTTTGACATAAAAATGCTGTCCGCTCGTGTAATAACTCAAAGTTCCACAAAATGTGTTTTGCAGTTAATTGATCATTTTCATGTTTGAATTTAGCGTATTTTTCAACCTAGTGTAACGAACAAAATCTGTTGCAAACAACAGAGCAAAAAGTATACAAATCGCCACTTTAACATAAAAATACTAGGCGAAAGAAAATCGAAACCAATCAATGTGTTGTCAATGGCCACTTGACACTATCTTCCAAAATCGACGGACAGAAATATTCCTCGTCTAATAAGGGTATAAGGGGTATGTTGCTGAAATTGACCGAGGTACTAAAAAGTTATTAATAAATTCATTATTTTAGCCATTATTTCAAGTTGTGACCAAGATTTTTGAAGTTTGTTGATGCCCCTAAATCCGAATCCCAATCCAAAAAACAGTCGCGACATCGAGACGATGTAAGCCACCCCGTTCACAGAAATTCAAAATGTTTGTTGTTGTCATGTAGTTACAGCAAGATTTACCATGGTAGATTGCTGGAACTCTTGCTGTAACTACATGACAGCAGCAAAAAAATACATTTCTGGCAACCGGGAGTTAACTGAAAGACCGGGCCCTTTTTGAGCTCGGGCCTACAAAGCGGCTGCTCGGTCCGCTCATACATAGGAAGATCCGCTCCTGAGATAGTAGTTACTAAAGAAAAGCCACTCTCCTCATTTACACTGTAAACAAGACACGCACCAGCTTTAGATGAAGTTGCCTCATAAAAAAACTGATTCTATACATCAATTCTAAAAATCATTTTTATTCGATAAAATTTTGAATTATTTCGGATAATATAACTCGTTACAGAGGATAGATATTTGAAAACCGGGCTCTTCACGTTATTGAAATTTACTGTTTTTTTGAGAAATCGGATTGGTGTTTGACTCTCTCCAATTGTTTCAGAATAATAGTTTTTATTGAGGCCTGCGTTTTGCAACGAGAGCTAGTTTTGCACAATGATTTGAGTAAATGTGGACAGGTTGTGATTAATTTATGAAAGATTCAATGCACTGCTGCCACATGCTCCCTTGTATTTGAGGACGTATTCTATTTAAAAAAAAAAAGAAAAGTTGAAGTTAAACATAACCATGCAAAGTCTATTACTTACAAAGTTGTATACTTTTTGCGTGCAATATGTAAATGGAGTGTGTAAATGTTTTTGTCATTTTTACCTCTCGATTACATAAATATGTCAATACTACGATATTATTTACTATATAATATTTATATTATTATGCGTAATATCTTATCTAGTTCTATTCCAGCCGTCCCAGCAATCTGGCCTATGTCTATGTACCCGGTTGACAAAAATTCAAATTTTTAGCAGCTGTCATGTAGTACCAGCAAGTTTTTCCATGGCAGATTGCTGGGACTCTTGCTAGAACTACATAGTACCAGCAACAATGTCAATTTCTGTCAACCGGGTAGTTAAATTTTTGTTATACTCGTGTTAGTTTTAAGATGTGTTGCTATAAATAAACATTCAAACAATACTCACTGTTACTTGCTGCGCAATTGTAAACGCTCATCTCACAGCTGTTACCAAACGTGATGTCCTCACCTATACCATTGCTTGGTTGACCACAAACTGGATCATACACAGCAAGGCACATCATTTCGAAGCATTTTGACTTCAGTGCCAATCCATCAGCGGCAGAGCTAGCCAAAGCGACGACCAGAAGTACTACGGAAAAAAGACCAACAATCGATTGTATTTTTTAACTTTAAAACATTTGGTTCATTAATCTTTTGAACGTTGAGTTCATATATAGGAAAATTAAAAATGGTTGTATTACCTGATATAACAGTAACGGAACGCATTTTCTTGTGACGCTGTTTTGTGTTCAACGAGAGAAGCTAAACGAAACGTTTCTTTATTGTACGCGAGCTGCTTGTAAACTGAGAAATGTTGCCAACTCGCCCAGTATTTGAATTAAAAAAAAATTGTATATTTATGATGAAAAAGTGTGGTGTTCATAAACGAAAGCTAATTGTGCCCGTCTTTATTCATTTGCACTTCACCGTCTGTTGATGTGTCGGCTGAATAAACCCTTTCACAGTTTCGTATCCGCCTCGACAAAGAAAAGTGCTTTGTATCTTTGTTCGCTATCCGGCGTTGGTATAAGCAGTTCCCAACGAGAAATTTTGACGTTATTTTGGGGTAAAAGAATTCTCTTCAGAACTGCCCGCTCTTCTTACCGCTTACGGCGTAAACCGACTTCTGAAAAGAAGTGTAAAACAATTCTCTTTATACTTGCGGGACGCCTCAAAAGAGAACGCTTTTGACGTGACAGTGCGTTTATAACATCTATTTCTGACTATAAAAACAAATGACAAAAAACGTATATAGTAGCTATAGTTACTTCAACTTTGTGCATGATATATTTTTGTAGAAGTATGAATAGGCTTGAATATCATGAAGCATTTCGACAGTGGTATCATAATTGTTCAAATTTTTAAAGGCTTGGAAGAACTATACAATTTTACATGACAAATAGAAGACAAATGTTGGGAAAATAGTTTTTCCTGCTTTTTACTTTAGAGAGTTTTCATTCGTAGCTACGAAATATGAAGCTTGTGTTGTTAGAGAGTTTAACTAAAAACTCACGATGGTTGCAACGGGATAATAAGGAAAGATACGCTAAAATTCTTGTCGAAACGAAAGATTAGTAGTAGTAGTTCAAGCAGTGTAATATTGCCTGTATAACGCCTGTATTATTTGATAACTTCGGTATTGGGGTCTGATCGCCACCACATTTAAATATTCGAAATTCATAATAAGTTGTTTCTTCTTCTTCTTCTTCTTCTCTTCGGCGAGGATTTACTCCAGTACGGCAATTGAATCCAGCTTCCTGGGCCTTCGCAAGCTAACTTGGAGACATAGACCTCTATTGGTTAAGGACTGGCAACTAAAGGCCGTATGTCCTGATTTTCTGTAGGCGTCACATTTTGACTGCCACCATGCGGCCAGGAACACTGCTAACCAACCACGCTAGTGAGCAGTCAAATTGTGGCTGTTCACCCGCCGTCACGAAAGGAATATTTCTTCCGTTTGTCAGACCGCACGAAACTCGTGATCCGCTTGATTACTCAAACAGCACAAGCTGTGCGTCGGCTAGGATTTCTCTGACTTGAGCTCCAGTTCGGCGCCACCACGCGGTCGTACCGTAGATAACCTTACTTTTCGGCTAACTATTTCAGGAACCTCGTGCATTGCTAACCATCCGCTCTGATGCAACGCCCGACTGGAACTAATAAGTTGTTTCGAAAATATAAAATCCGCCAAATATAAAATCCGCCAAATATCAAACTCATGCAGCAAAACGTCAGAACTGCGAAACGTCAATGGACATTTGTTTTAGTGATGAGGAAACTGAATCCTTACTGGGATTCGAATCTTTCGACCCAACTCCATTTTGAGATTCGGATCTACGAGTTCGAATCCCAATCCAAGGAACAGTCGCGACATCGAGACGATGTAAACCAACCAATGTCGGTCACACACTTCCATTGTGAGATTCACCGCTGTAAGCAGTTCTGTTGATTATGAACATCTATTAACGTAAGGAAACGATGTACTTCGCAGGTCATAGCTATTTTTGTATTTAACACTGCCACAAGAAGATGATCAATGGAGAGTGAAAGTTTTAGCAGTGAGCTAAATGGGTTGGATTGAGTAGAACACCTCGGATAATCGACATTCTATTGTATTTTTTGTCAAAAATAGGTTCCAAGAATTTTACTAGAGCCTGACTTGCAAATCGCACAAAAAACTTAATCTATGTCCAATCCATTCTATCCAGTGTCCGATTTGAGTTAACTGAAATCAATCACATTGTCTCTAGATCGACTCGTTACTTGACTAATTCGACTAACATTAAATTCAAATAGTTCCGGAGCAAGTGAGAATCGAATCAAATCAAGCCAAAGAAATCAAATCTGAATCGAGTCCTCATTCGAATTAAATCTTTAGAATCCGTCAGCTGGGATTCGAATCTTTGGAATCTGTCTAGGTATTGAATCTTTGAATCTTCCGAATCCTGCCAACACTAATTTGTTTACATTCGGTTTCTTAACTTGGTAGAAAGTCGCTCAACACTTGCTGTTTCGTTCGTGAAATAACTTTCCAAAGTCGTTGAATTGGGCGCTAAATATAATAAGCATCCTGTGCCATGAGTGATAAAGAAAAATCCCGTCGAAAAAGACGGACCAGTGAACCGGATGCTGAGGAACAGAATGGTGAGCCAAAGGAGAAGGCCACTCGGCCGGCGTCACCTGAAGAGAGCAAGGAAGACGACGAGGACGGCGATGACGACGGATGGATTGGCCCTTTGCCGTCGGCAGCCGCGCTACCCAAGAAGAAAAAAGGTATATATACATTTGCAGACATCGGCATGAATGGGAAAAGATTCATTTGCCTTCCTATCGTTTGTAGTGTTGCAGTTTGAAAAATTGTACATCGAAAGCCTGCCGGATTCAGAGTGCTACGAGAAATCGTTTATGCACCGGGACACCATCACTCACCTGGTGGTGACGAAATCGGAATTCATCGTGACGGTCAGTGTAGACGGTCATGTTAAATTTTGGAAAAAGATGGAGCTGGGTATTGAATTCGTGAAGCATTTCCGCAGTCATCTCGCCCCAATCGTCTGTCTGGCTGTGAATTGCGCGGGAACGTTCCTGTGCACGGCGTCGGTAGACAAGAGCATCAAAGTGTTCGATGTGATCAACTTCGATATGATCAACATGATCAAGCTGGAGTACGTGCCGTATCGGGTCGAGTGGATCCACGGCATGGGCGATGTGTTGAGTTATTTGGCAGTGTAAGGAAACTATGTTTAAGATATTTGATACAGACCATTCTAACATTTTTGCTTCTTTTATGTTACAGAGCGGATCAAGATTCGCCTGTCATTAGAGTTTACTCTGGCAACGGAACAAACACTCCACTGTATACGCTCGAAAAACTGCACACCAAACCGGTGGTGATGATGCGCTACAACTCCACCTTCGAGGTGACCGTTTCGATCGATAAAGCGGGTATTCTGGAGTACTGGTACGGGCCGCGACACGATTTTAAATTCCCCACCAAGCTCGTCCACTTCGACTCGAAGCTCGACACCAGCCTGTACGAGTTTGCGAAGAACAAAACGATCGTGACATCGTTAAGCTTCTCGCCGGATGGTAAGAAGTTCGCCACCATTTCCACCGACCGTCAGGTACGCGTGTTCGGCTTTCTGAGCGGGAAGCTGTTGCGTGTGTACGACGAAAGCTTGGCACGGTACAGTGAAAGCCAGCAGCTGTCACAAACGCTTTCGAACATGGAGTTTGGACGGCGGATGGCGAACGAGCGCGATCTGGAGAAGTCGGATGCGTTTGCGAATACAAACGTAGTGTTCGACTATAGCGGCCACTTTGTCATGTACCCGACGATGCTAGGAATCAAGCTGGTTAACATCGACACGAACCGGTGTGCAAAAATCATTGGTAAAAACGACAATTTACGACCATTGAATCTGGCATTGTTCCAGGTAAGTTGCCGGGTCAGTTAGCCAACGTTTGAAATCGCTGATTTTTTGTCTCCAATTTGTAGGGTAAAGTAAAATTTTCCAAAGCGGCAACAACCCTCGAACAAGAGGCATCGGACAATAAAGCTGCACAATCCACCCCAAACGATCCCACGCTGTTCTGCACAGCGTACAAGTAAGTATTGCATTATTGCAATTTTGAAATCAATTTGAATAGCGTTATCGAAAATAATTCTCTTTGATCATCGTAAAGGAAACAACGATTCTATCTCTACACGCGACGGTTGCCGTCCGACTTGCAGGACATGGAACGTGACGTGTTCAACGAGAAACCGTCCAAGGAGGACATTATTTCCGTCACCGAAGGGCAAGGTAAGTGATTGCGTGTTTTCGAGTAAAATTTCCACAGGTTTTTGATATTTAAAATGCGATTATTTGTTTCGCCCCGCACTCATATCGGTTACCAGGAGAAGGTAAATTAGATAGAATATATTGGTATCCAATCATGCACACGCACGTCAACACTACGTTCGATTTTATATATGAATTATGATGCTTATTTGACATTTTTATTTCTATTGCCTGCAGGAGTTCAAAAGATCTACGAAAACGCTGTACTGCACACCACGATGGGGGACATTCATATGCGTCTGTTCGGCAAAGAGTGTCCCAAAACGGTGGAAAATTTCTGCGTCCACAGCAAGAACGGCTACTACAATGGGCACCTATTCCATCGAGTGATCAAGGGCTTCATGATACAGACCGGCGACCCGACCGGTACCGGTACCGGCGGTCAGTCGATTTGGGGCGGGGAGTTTAAGGACGAATTCTGCTCGACGCTCAAGCACGATCGGCCGTACACGATCAGCATGGCCAACGCGGGACCGAACACGAATGGCAGCCAATTCTTTATCACCGTTCTGCCGACGGTAGGTATTGGGAATGGGTTTCGGATCGGGCGGGTCTATGACACTGGTTTATCATCATTTCTCCGTTACCTTCACAGCCTTGGTTGGACAACAAACACACCGTTTTCGGAAGAGTGCACAAGGGCATGGAGGTAGTGCAGAATATATGCAACGCGAAAACCAACCCCAAAACCGACAAACCGTACGATGAGATTCGCATCATCTCAATCAACCTATCGTAGGGGAATTGTAAAGGTAAAGTGCCCAATAAAGAATTCACAACGTGTGGTCAGGATTAAAAGATGACTCAAATAACGTTTAATTTAATCTACATATTTTGGGAAAAGTGTTTAACAAAAATGTTTCTACGTGGTTTGCTGGGGAAGTGGTGCGGGTGGTGAATAAGGTGGTGGTTTTTGGTATAGATCCGGGGACTTTATCACTTCATCGTACTTCGGGGGAGGAGGTGGTTCCGTATCTTTAGAAAAAAGGAAAAAATGAAACAAAATATCAAATTGTTTCTTCAATATGATCGTCCATTCCTATGTGTTTTTTTTCTTACATTCCGGAGGTTGACTCCGCTCGGACGATGCCTGTGCTCGTTGATCGCCCTGGTAGATGGTGAACACCGCGAAACGTTGCGATGAGGCTGTAAGAAATAAAATTGTAACAATACATTCCTACACTGTATTGTTTTCCAATATTAGGCATTGAAAATTATTCCTACGGGCTGATGATGATGGATCGCCAGGTCGGTTAACTGCTAGTCCGAAGTAGTATATTCGCCGCTGGAAAAAGATGACAAGTTAGTGTAAATAATAGAAAGACGATATCAAGCAGGAGCTGGGAAATTGATGTTATGCAGACAATATCTACTTGTCTTTTTTTTATTTGAAATCGTTAATGTTTGAACTTATCCCATACCATATGAAATTTTTTGAATAATTTTCCGGAAACACAAAATACCTCCGTTTTAACAAACCATCTGATTGAACAGAAGTTTCTAGAAATGAGTCGAAAAGTTGCGCATCGTTACAACGATTGCGCTTAGTTTTTGGACCTAGTTTCTTGGTTGGCAGAACAAAGTGGAATTCGATAAGTGGGACAGATAAGGGATGTGTTATTTCCACTTCAACGAAAAGATGGAAAGGTAAAAATTTCATTAACTAGAAATAATGCATGGCTGAGGATAGAAAAATGATTGTTTGTAGCACTGTGCGTTTATCAACGCTTAAGAAAGACAAACGTATCAACAAACATTGTAGTGAGGGTGCTTTGCAAATAGCGGCATGATTCGCGAAAATAAAACAAAATGTTAGCCAGCCGAATCAAGTGATAATAACATTTGAATTAAACAATGGCAATTTGTCGAGTCATCAGGTATAAATAACTGGTTTCAAACGGAACCAAAAATTAATACCGCAATAATTGTTCTACATCGCAGCTTTCTTAAATTTTTGTCGGAAATTGCTTGCTTCTCGTAGTACAGAAAAATATAAAACCTTGAATATTAAATTATAATAGCTTCAATATTAGAGCCTAAATATTAAAAGAAAAATATTAGGATAGAAAAGAAGCAATTCGTTTTTGTTTGTTCATTTTATCGAACATACTTTTCTTTATCTTGGAAAAGTTATATAAAGTTCTATTTACTTGGATCAGTTATTGATTCGATGAATATGTTTGCACATTCACCAACCCGATAAGGTTATCTCTCCGTTCTCAATCGCATTGCAACCGGTGGTGCAAGTGGCCACTTCAGCGAACGTTTTGAGATTTCCGTCAACTTACCAGCACGACAAAGAACAGCATTACCACCATGAACATCCACATCAGATGAAACACCCAGGACATGTTGCAGGATGCACTAGTGTCTAACGGTTGCGCAAATAAATAAAATCGAAAATGCCTCTCAACAGACAACCGCGCCTATTTTACACCAAGGTGAAGGTAAAAACAACCCCGTCGGATGCTAATTGGCTATTCAATACGGGTGAAAACGGTTTCAATTATGCCCAGTTATCCAGCGTGGTAGACGCACATGATGACGGTGATATCGGTTTTGTAGCGGTTTATTTTTGCGCGTCCGTCCGTTTCAGCATCAATCGAACTGTTTGTTGTCCATGGGTTTTTTTTTGTTCCCTTTTTTTTACTTTTCTCGTCACTTCGTCCTTTTTGCAGATTTTTTTTTTCAGATCAAACCGATTTTTGCTCAAATATTAACCCATCCCAACGAATGCCACAATTAAGCGGGATATTTGTGCTACCAGCATCCAGTGTGAACTATTTCCGGACGTGGGACACACACATAAAATTGCGTGATAAAAATGTCGATGCGTAATATCTTCTTTTTGGTTGTCCGTATGGACGTTGTTTCGGTTCCGATGCTACAAGGTTTTCGCTCGTGGTGTTTTTGATAATTATTTTGCTTTGAATGTTTGCAACTTTTAGCAATCAAAAGTGGAGCAATGTGGTACGGTAGGCGTGATTAACAAAGCAATTAAACTTTAACTGAAATTCACTGCAATCTTATTCAACTGTTGCACATGCACTACAATCGGTTGAACAAACGTTAACGCGAGCCGAGTCTCAGTAATACTGCGTCTAAAGCTAAACCTGATGGAGCTAACACTGTGCGGTTCTTCCTGTTGCGCTCGTTTCTGCGATTGTTCAGATTGGCCAAGTGGAAGTTGTCGATCGATAGAATATCCACTACCACCAGCTAGTAGTTAAAGACAAAAAAAGGCAATTCTTCCTTATCAAACGTTCGAAATAGATAATACAGTATGGTTTTCCAACACGAACGCAGCTATGAAAGCAGTATGTGGTGTACCTTGCTAGCCTTTATGAGCGAAATAGTCGACTTATTTTTGGTCATTTCCTCTTCAATGGGCCATGCTGATAAGATTCCGCCATTACTCGATGGCCCTTGGTGCCATGCGTTAGGGCAGTTCATCGTTTCGCCCGGCATTGTTACTCCTACGTTCGACGTACACCTTAGCGGTGCTGGTCACGAAAACATCTACCTTGCTTCAATTACTTGCACCTCGCTCGAAACTCGGTGCAACATTCCGCACCGAAGCACTCGACCCAACGCACGAGTACCGCGGCCATTAACGTCCGATTTGTGGGCTGAAGTGTCGGGATTAATTTTGCACCATTGACTCTCGACAGGATGCCACTTGATGCGTTGCGATGTGAACGATTGCGGAAAGGAGTGGTTGATTGGGTACCGCTGGGTTTGCTACAGCTGTAAGATAAATAAAAATAAGATTTCATACTTCATTGTGAGGGTCCGCAACAGCCGAGCGGTAGCGCCGGTTAGAAAATCGGCCCATGAGCGCCGGTTCTCACCACCTCGACGGCGTGGCTTCGAATCCCAACCCCCGGACCGGACCCTCCCCTGTACGAGAGGACTGACTATCCACGTACGTCTCGTAAGCCCTTAACGGGCAGGCATGACCAAGAGGTCGTTGCGCCAAGAAGAAGAAGAAGTTCATTGTAGCAAGGTTTTAACAACTGTGTACAATTAGATTAGAAATAAAATTATAATTTTTCAAAACTTTAAATAATGAGCTCGTAACGCGGCTGAAAGTTAAAATATTGTGTGAGATGCTACATTTTATTTAACTAATTGTGCCAGCTGATGGAATCAAGGGAGGAGTCGTGTTAGGAGAAAATGTGGAAAAATACGAATCAATTAATGTTTTCCTTTCCCAAACCAAAAAAAAAACTCCCTTTCGTAGCTAGATAACCCACATCGTCCCTTAAAAAGTACAGTATGTTTTCGTGTAAATCTGTGGAAAGAATAAAACATAAGTGACGCTACGTTGTCTTGTTGGTGTTAAGTTTTTTATTTTGGGCAAATGTAATTTTCACAGTTATTTGAAAAATACAATGTTATTTTTGTATAAATTGCATTAAATGGAAATTTAACTGTTTGATACTACAATCGCAAACTAATGTAGCGCAATGTAAGAGCGTTAAAATTAAATTAGTCGTATAAAGCTTTGAATGATTACAGAAGGAGTATATGAAATTAGTTAAATCATTTAAGCAGGTTTTAATTTGAAATATGAAGGTTAGGTTCAGCGAAAATTAGTAGGTGAACTGGTTGAATTATGGATTAATTGGAAAATTGGTGATTTAAAAAAAATGCTAGCAGTTTTAAACAAATTAAACCCGTTACAACAATACTCAACAATGAGCCTGTTTTTCATAATTTGTTCTAATATCAAATGCTGTGGCTTTTCCAGCAAACGTAATAAAGCGAACATTTTCTTCCTGCTATTGTTGCTGATCATACTTAGCGTAGCATAATTTGATATGTCGCGGATTCACGATCAACAGTGTAAGAAAACGTGACTCCAGAGCGAGCTCTCTTTCGCTCGGAAGTTGCGAACAGCATGGCATGTGATCAATGCATTGGTCCACAACATGAGACTGCAATTACTTCCTCTCAGAAAAATGTCCTCTTCAAATCAACTTACCCCGAGAGATTGGTGTAACTTTAGGACAATAAAAAAAGGAAGCGATCGCTGGCGAATAAAATCGCTCCTCGCAGCGGCTCGATCGCACGCGATCTTTCTCGCGCACCTGCTCTCGGATGTTGCTGCTCTTCTCGCGGTTTTCGCGAACAGCGCGGCGGTCGCGCGCGCGTCGATCTGACAACACTGCGCCGCTCAGTGTTGCTCCGGTGCTCGACAGCTCCGCAGGTCTTCGGTTTGCGCTTGCGATTGGACCGATCTCGCTGGTGGTGTGTTAGAATTTCATGTAAGCGCCCGTTTCGCGTGTAGATGTTTTCTTTTGGCATAATGCGGATGGAACCCCAATATTGGTGCTAGTCGAACAAACAACGGCGAGGCCCGCGTGACCAAAGAAACGAAAAAAGCTCTGCCAGCAACGTTGACACATCGGTGCGAGATTGGTGATATCGTGTCGCTGCCTTGTGTCGCAGGGGGAAACACCGAGGAAACGTGGAGTGTGTCCGGGAAGAGGGCAGCAGCAGGGCAGCGTGTCGTGCCATTATCATCCCAGTGTCTAACAAATGGGGGAGGGTTGCACAGTGCGGCTGTAGATAAGCGGTTGTACGTGATCGATCTATTGTTTCGATCCCTCCAGTCGAGATCTGGCTAGCGCCGGCGAGCGCCAGTGCAGTGTTTTGTTCCGTGTGCTTCCCGGAGTATCTGCAAACGTCACTTGTTCCGTTGCGATCTTGTCTACCTGTGTTTATCGTTCCCTCTCCCTCCCTCTGCGGCCGTATCCGTGCCCTTTTCTTTCCATCTAGCATCATTTCTTCCACGGGCGCACCATTTTGTTTGCATTCCCACAATATATCGTACCGTGCGCGGCGATGCGTTCGCGTGTATGCGTATCTTTCGCGCCTGTGCGGTTCGATTTTGATAAACGTCCCGGTCACACTAGCACACGTGGGCCGTCGCCGTTTTATGTGTTCCTTTCTACCCGTGCGCCCCGCGAAGCCCTGTCAACCCGGGCTTGAAAGATAAACCGGACACCGGAGTAGGCATTTCGGGTCAAACAACATGGCCAAAACAGCGGAAGAGAAAGCTTTCCCCCCACCTTGAGGACACGCTGGTCAAAGGAATGTCCCTCCTGTGGGGGGGACTGTGTTTATATTTGCTTGTGGGTAGTTATGCGGCGAAAGTATGTGTGTGCATGAGAGTGGGTGAAATGTAATGTATTTTTTAGTGAAATGCAAAAAAATATTTTTTATATCGATCTCTACAGCAACGACTGAAGGGAGGTGAAAGGATATCTCCACTATGGGTGTGTAATTGGGCATTCCCTTCAGTCGTTCAAGATGCTGATCGATTGTTTGCATCCATATCTTTACATCCCTGTCAGTACAGTGTTTGCACAAGTGTCCATAGGAATAAAATAAACGCGAATTCCGAAGGGATTCTCTGTCGCCATGCATTAGCGACCAAGTGAAGGCAAGAAAACAAAAATATATGACACAGTTTAGTGCAGTGTAAATTGATTCACATCATTACACAGTCGGTGTGTTAAATAAATTCTACCACCATCATCACCAGCGGATAGTTCAACCCCCCCCAGTCATCGACAGACAACCAACAGACGGGGAAGGCCGTCTCGATAACAGGTATGAACGTTCTTCTCCCTTTAATGCACTTGCACGGTCCTTAACGGCTCGAGGTTAGGTTGCACGGGGTTTGATGAAGGGTGTATAAATAACACCCAGGTTTGCTTTAGCCACAAGGGAACAGAGAAAACCACCCATCTAACCAGTGCGTACGGTTTTGATCTATCGATCGATTGCGCGATTGATCGCTTCACTCAGCTGATCTATTGCGTCAACGGTGGCAAAAACGCGACAGCAAAACAGTAGCAGGCCTGTACAACCTGTACCTCTACTCCACGATTGCTCGAACGGGTCGCGATGACAACGCATCATCATGTCTACTCAGGGTTTGTGATTCACGCATTGCCATCTTTCTGGCCGAGGATGGAATAACCGATCTGTAATTATCGTTACGTTTGAAACGGATGAATCGAAGTAAAGCGCGCTGTACGTGTGGGAAAATTGTTCGTCAAGTAGGTCGTTGTGGCGTACATGGTTGTATAGTTTTTTTTCTTTCTTTTCGAAGCATTCTCTAAATCATACCCCTTACTACATTAAGCAACGATTCAGTTCATTTTGTAATCACTATGGGAATGATGCAATATCGCATCCAGTTCAAATCGCAACGATGTGCAGGCCCAAGCAGAATAAAATAATTTACGTTTATGTTATTAATTTATACAAGGAATAATTGTTTTAACATTACAAATTTCGTTCCTAATTTATTGAATTTTTTCCACATGCTTGATGTGATGAATTAAGAAATGGTATAACATGCCAGGAACGAATGTAAACATTAATCTTGGCGAGGTACTGTGGTGACGGTTTATTGTTCTTGTGTTGGATGCTAGTAGTTTTCTTTATTTTTAGACCATTCTTACGGGCCGATGCAAAATGCACCGTTACGAAGAGAAAGTATGCCATGTACTGAATAAACCGTTTTTATTGTTTTGAGTGCACAATCGTGGATTTCAGAATAATTTTTCATTTGAAAATATTTGTTTTGGAAAGAGTTTTGCGTTTCTGATACTTTATTTTTTCAAATTTAAGATAAGAAGTTTTTTCCCCGTGTGCGAAGTGGTAAAGTTCAATTTACGAACAATAAAGTCGATGTTAATGTTTTCTGTTCAGTTGCGAAATTTCTAATAAAATTAATTCTGTTGGCTTGAATACTTACGTTCGGCTTTAGCTAGTGCGCATTATAATTCGTAAAACACTTTATTTGCTCTACAGTTGCTCAGCTCGGCGGAAAGGTTTGTTGGCACAAGAATAGCAGTAAAAACTAGAAGCATTCTGCCACATTAAATCTTGCTTATCATCAACATAGGCTGTGCTAAGAACAAACAGTGAGTGATTGCAAAAATTATTTACGTTTTTGATGACTCATAAGTGGTTTTACTTGCGATGACTAATTAGAGTAGATTTGTGATTTTTGTTAGTGTGTTTTCGTTTCGAAATAATTGGTCTTATTTTTTGATAATTTTCACTTATACTAGTAGAACTTATCCTCTTTTGCGAATCGCACAGTAAGTGATTGCAAATATTCTTTACATTTTTGACACCTTATAAGTGACTTAACGCTTTCGATTCAATTCGAAAACTTTGTTTCTAGAGTTTTATGGCGAATACTTTTGTAAAAATGTTGTTTTCCTGTAATAACACAACCATTTTTTTACGATCCGTTAAAGAGCTTCATTTAAATGAAAAAATGATATGGCACCTTTTTATAACGATAATATCCTCTAATGGCTCTGTGCGGTTCAAAACTATATTACTAGAATCAGTTCACCGATAACATTTTAATTGAACGCATTTCAATGCAAATCTCTCGTATTGCATTAGTGCAACGTTGCAACGAATCAACAAACACGGAAAACGATATCACTAATCGCAACAGTGCGGTATATGTAGAAAAGCATGGAGTATCACATTGATTGGATGGGGAAACCTTTTTCCCTTCCTTCCTACCTTCCTCCAATGCGATCCCGCAGCGCACCTCGCGCCGCCCGCTTCGTTTTTGGTGTTGAAAAAAAGCATGAATCTCCAACAACGCGACCAAATGTGGCTAAATTCCTAAATGCAACCCGTCAGCGACCGCAACCCCACATTAGCACACCGGACACCAGAATTGACATATTCCACCGGACCGCACCGGTGGATGGAAAATGGATGCGTTTCTGTCGCATCACCCACGTTTAGGCCTCCCACTACCCCCCTACGTCTGCACTCGCTGAAAACCGCACGGGTGTCCAATGGGAATCAACCACCATCGAACCCCACCTCGGGTTTTACCGTCCGGCGAGGAACGCGAAGTTGATGAT
Organism: Anopheles coustani; assembly: GCF_943734705.1. Lineage (NCBI taxonomy): Eukaryota > Metazoa > Arthropoda > Insecta > Diptera > Culicidae > Anopheles > Anopheles coustani. Next base: position 38,529,303 of record NC_071289.1, read on the forward strand.
ATTTCTACTGGCGGAAGTCACAAAATTTATAAATAATTACACAATCGTCCCGCCATCGGTACATCGGTCTGCGTAATGGTCTCTGTACTAATGAGAAGTAAAGGGGTATTCTATGGAGCGTGTTAGTGCGTGGGGATTGAATCGAGGGTATGTGACAGGATTTCTACTAAAATGGGTGCTTTGACATAGGGAAAAGCTATCACTCGTCACATGGCTGGTTTAAAGAAGGGAAACCACACGACATTTTCACATTAGCATAGACTGAGACACAAAACGGAATGGACTGTTGGAATGGAACTGTTGAATCTGCATTGATATCCAGATTTTTGTTTCGCCCAGGATTTTTCTACTGGAAAATAGCAAAACTAATATTCGATAATATTCGGGATATTCGCTGAAAAGACAAACTTTTAACTATTACTAACGTGGCGACAAACGTTGGATTGCTTTACTGTACAACACTTTATGGGGGCTAATTATTTGCAATTTTCTTTTTAAGCCATATGCAGCCACATGATTTATATTTGCTTGATTTAGAAACTGCATGAAAAACATCTGTGCATTTGTCTATTCTTCACCGCCATTCACCGATGTAAAGTAATTCATGAGGTCCATCAACAATGAAAATTAGCTCCGAGTGCGTTCAATAAAAAAGTTTCAGTTTGGAGAGGGTTAGAAATATCTGTTTGTTTTCATCATGACGAGAAAACACATGAAAATTTGGTAATTTCATTAAACTTATTTTTCAAATTTTGTTTTTGTTTTTTGCTTCTTCAAATATTGCGATATAATGTTTTGTTCTAGCTATGTAGGGAAAAATGAAATTATTCATAAAGAACCTTCAGCTTTTCGCGGCACCTGTTTTTTTTCCTTTCGCGCCCCCGTTTTTTCCTCCATTGCAATCGATTGATTTTGTTTTTAGAATCGAAATTTTGCCTCAGTTCCGCACCGTTATTATTGAACCAACTGCAAATCAATTTCCACGGACGTGCTGGAACAGTTTCGCTTCTAGAAATAAGGTCCTTGTCCCCGGGGAAGCGTAATTGCATTTGCATCGTATTTGGCACTCGCGCTGCTGGGAAGGGTGCGTGAGGAAATTCAACTTTCCGGTGCACGATTGAATTTCGCTTTGACGAAGCAGCCAAGCAGCGTACCGCCTTCGCCTACTAGGTTGGTGCATTTGTCGGTCGCTCCGACAACCGAACTGACGAATGGTGAGAAATTAAATCTGCAGTGTGCACGACAAAACATGCACGGTGAACCGTACTTTCTTCGGGTGCATATTAAAATGGAAGCTGAATTTAATAATGTAAACCAACACTGCGGCAACAATTTCCGCTTTCGTAGCATAAGTTTCGATCTAAATTTAAATATTTTCGATTGGGAGCTGAATGTTTCAGATTTAAGGAACCGCTTTTTTATTGAATTTCATTTAAACCATTATTTTAAAACTCAATTTCATTTCATTTTACTGCTTTAAAACTTATCTCAACGGAAGGTTGTGAGTTTGAAGTTGGACAAAAATATATTTTTTATTCTTGCAAACCAACCCATAAAATTAATAGAGATTTCCTGCTCATTTTAATGCTTGCAGTCAATCTTATCGTTGGTTGAGGCCAACGGTTTGCGCACATCGCAAATGCCAAGTGAAGCAATTGCGTCTCCATTTGGCAATTATCATGTCCAGCCATGAGCGCTCGAAGCTAACCGCCATGTAGAAAGGGAAGAAAAAAAGCGTGTGCTGCGGTGATGTTGTTGCCTGAAGACGATTGCCACGGTTGGCGGTGTGCTGGGCTGTGTGTGTGTGCGCGAGTGGGGTTTATGTGGCATTCGTGACCGTGAACGTCACGATTGGCCGAGCACTAAATGATTTGTTAACGACGACGGTGACGATGACGACAGACCGTCCTCCGCCAGCATAGCACGCGGTGTAGCACGTGGTGGAGAAATTAATCAATCTGCTTTTAAATCATCAACCGGTTCGTCAGCCGGGCGGTAAAAGGTGCTGGACTAATTCATAAACAATGACCGTGGCAGTTAGTTGGTTGAAGGGAACTCGAAAGCCTAGAGACTACTGTGTTATGTATGCGTGATTGTGCATGTGGATGATATGTAGATACATAAATCAAAGATTTAATTGATTGGTCATTGATTGAATAAAATTGTTTACATTTCACAAGCCTATGAAATTGGGCAATATAAAATAATATTGAAAGATGTGTTATCGTTATCATCATATCATTTCTAGCATCAAGGCGAAAGCGGCGAATTTAAATGAAATAACACTACATACGACGGCGTTCTTGATGCCATGATGATCTATGCTACTGTAAAATTAATTTATCGTCAAACCAGAGGACCAGAACGCCAAAAATGCTGATTCGGGCGAACTGTTGCTAACGACGGGTTTGAAATATGGTTGGCTACGGGGAAAAAACAATGGCGGGGTCAAATGCATGGGTGATATATCGCACCCGAAGGCACAAATATCGCCGGACTTCTGGTGATAGTGGGAACTCGTAGATATTCATATTAACGAGAATTGATGGCCGAGCGGATCACTGGACAACACTGGATTATGAAATGGATTTTTGAAACGATTTTTACCGACTACCATGGGTGGTTTGTCGGCGGGTGTTAATTTGGAGTGTGAATAATTGGCCTGGCTGTTCAGGAGTCCAACATTGTATTTTAATCAGAATCGTAACATATGTTCGTATTATGCAACTGGCACCCACACCGTTATCTAGATATCACGTTTTACTCGCACGTTTGAATTTTATTGCATAGTTTAAAAAAAGATACTGTTATATCCATGCCCAGTAGCAACTGAAAATCAAACTGTTAAGTGTTTAGAAAACTTAAAGCCAAACAAAAATGCCGATGTTTTGTACCTTAAAATAGTAAACAAAAAACAAGAGTTATTTCAAAACGCACTGTTCGATGCACTAAAGAAGAAATATGTTTGCATACGGTGCTTTCATGAAGGCCATCGTTATTATGAGCGTGTCTAGGGCAAACGCCACTGTTTACTAAAACACTCCGGCAACGCCCAATTTAACCCCGCCGCAAACCGAACAGATCGCGCGAAACGTGTTTATGAACAAAAACAAAAATAAAAAAATAGTCACCAAATACATCCGGGAGAGTGGGTTCGAGTGTGCAGAGCGAGGTGGAGCAACTTTGCGTCAATTTATTTTTTATAATTTCCTCCTGCAGTGTGCAGCATCCGTGAAAATCAATGCAGTCATTATGTGACTTTTTTTAATCGCCCCAACACATCATTTCGTTACTAACACCCGCGGAAATTATCACCGCTTTTAGCAACCATAGTTGCAAAGACGAAATGAAAAAAATATTGCACCTATGTCTATTTCCGGTTGGAACATTTTCTATCAAAAGTCAGATTGGGTTGACACGCTGATAAAAACGTACGTCGTGCGTGCACACGCCAGGGTTTGTCAGCATCGCTTTGCTGGTTCACTTGGTACTGTATGGTACGTTATTTATTTACGTACGTAAGTTATTTACAGTTTAGTGGAAATGCGTGGTTTTTTCAACTTCGTTGAGGAAGTATAAATGATTTTTATATATTTTTTATCGCTGTTTGGTTTTGTTGCTTTCGATGATGACGACAAATGACCGTACGTGGCATTAGTTGTTAATTTGTTTGAAATATTAATCATTGTGTGATCACCATTTTTTACACGATCATGCAAGATATTCGATCTAAATGTTTTGAAAAAGAATTTTAAAATAAAAGAAGCAATTTTTATTTTTTTTCATTCATAATATTCATGTTTTCAAACACTAACATTTGCAAGGTTGGTATTTGGAACAATAAAAAATAGTATACCTTCGCTGGTTTGTATGGCAAAACATAAAATCAAAATATGTGTAATAATTTTTACGAAATTACCACTTTCTTTGACAACTTTGAATTATGATCAAGTTGTGATTACTTGAAGGCGCAGCTAAACGAAGTTCATGATCTGATTCAGTTTTTCTTTTTAGTCTAAAATTGTCTCCCATACAGTTTTAAAATACAAACCCTCTTCTAAAGTATATGTTTAAAAACAATCACTTTTTTTTAAAAACCTTCCCTTTTTTGTTTTCCATTAAACTACACAACTGTATTAAATCTCACCACCCTTCCCAGACCGGCGCTCGTTTTTATCGGTCTCACGGATAAATAGTCCACTTTACCCGGAATAAATTGTCCCCCACGAGGAAAAACATATCAATCACGCGTATGAATATGGTGGTTATTTATCCGATGTTTCGATTTTGGTGGATTAGAAAAAAAAGTGTGCAGCCTATTTGCGTCGCTTTCCAGGCAGCATTATTTTCCACTGGCTTGCCTGGTTTCTGCCGTATGTTTTTTGTCTTTTGTTTTCGGGCCCGGGATGGGCCAGGTTATGCATACGCAATCGCGATTGCGTCACATAGATTTGGATTTTTCATCAACCCGCGGGTGCGGAATGCTGTTGCGTTATTTTGTTGAATAATTCTGCCCGGCCTTGGGCCTCCTCCGGTTTCCCGCAGCACGTTGTCATTTTCCCGCCGTGCAAAATTTTCATTGCGATAATGCTCCCCGTAGGCTCGTGGGTGGTGCATTCCATCGTTATAAACATTATCCCACCAAATGCCAGCGACGCCCGGTGGGATTACGCTGCGCACTGCTCGGCCTGGGGTGCTAAATTAGAGCTCAATCGGTATTCATCGAGCGTTTCGATTCGATGGCTAATGAAAGGCAAACTAAGGGAAAATATTTGAAATTACTAGATTAAAAACAAAAAGCAGAACATATTCGTAGTAATGAATAAACCCTTTCTGCCTGGAAATAACATATTTTGCTCCACAGCCGCATCCGGACTCGAGCGATCGTTTTTGTTGGCCGCTCGGTGTGGAATGAATTTTCCGATAAATTCAATCGCACCGGAGAAAAATCGTTTCTATGCAAACGAGCTACCGAACAGCTCGGTGGGTGTGGGTCGGGCATGCCGGCCGGTTTTGGAATCGATTTTGATAAAGCACTAGTCGGTTTTGTTAGCGTTGGCAAACGTACACACTGCGGAAAGGGGTTAGGAAAACGCGTTCGCTCTGAGAAGGATGCGTTATCCGGACGAGAAAGGAAATCCGAACCCTTCGTCCGGGTAGAGAACACAGGCACAGGGAAAGCGCCAGGAATGATCCGCATTTACGAACGCTGGTTGGCCAACGGAAATCAACCGGGAGGGAGGGCGCAGCGTCCAGTCAGCTTGCATTGTGCAAATGAAACATAAATACGAGCGCTAGAGCATAAATTTAAATTTCTATAACACGAATAAATTCTGAATCAATGATCATTTGTTTCCATTTATTGTCTCGTCGCGCGCTTCGATGGTGTTGATCGAAATGGAATTTTCATCTCTAGCTCTCCACTCGCTCGACATGTTATATGCATAAGGGTTTAGTGTGTTGTTTATTGTTTTCTTGAATGCTCTATTTTTGCCTAAAATTAGATGGGAAATTTTCAAACATGAATTAGAAATTTTGTCCAAATCTTGGCAAATTAAAGATCGTTAAAATATATACATGGGAAAAAATCTTATTCAGCGAATGTCAAACTGTCTCTCTTGGGAAGTGCATGATTGATTACCCAATAGATGGCAATGAGTTCTCAGGAAAAAAGGAAATTTCAGCTCTGGTTTTGGTTCTTAGGAGAAATTTGCATTCCTCCAAATCAATTAAACATTCCACGAGTCGTGAATTTTACAAACAGAATTTCACGTTCTCAAAGCCCCATCAAACGTAAAGCCAGAGTAGTTGTTCGAACTTGCCAATAATTATGAAACTTCTTCAACGCTCAATCGAGTGCGCCATTTGTTTCGGAGCAATTTGCTCCACGTTGGCCCATTGACGGGGAGAATTTGCAAAGTATCGGATGAGGAAATAAATCGTTCGCACCAGAAAACAACACAAATTTGGCACACCAGCTCCACGACTCGCAGCCGTTTGTAGCGTTCCGTGCGATTGGGCAATTTGGCAAGGGTGTGAGTGAGTGTTTCAGCCAGTGGTCGAAAACCAGATTTAGCACCAGCTCGTCCCCCCCAACTCCGGTCTTACTCGGGAGTGTCAATTATGCTTGCGAACGATCCATTAAAGAAGGCGACATCTGAGCTAGATCAGAGCTATATCTCGTTTGGTTGTTTGCTTTCGTGGCCTCCAAATGGTTGGAGTCGTTACAGGTTTTTATTGCGGCCTTTTGCTACCAGTTCATCCGATCATTTGAAATTGGTAGTTTTTAAATAATTTTACACCAAACAATTTCAATATTGAACTATAGATTTACTATCCAATATTGCTTTATTTTCATTTTTGGATTAAGGTTTTTCCTTAATTCCAATATTCTGTTTTACTTTTGTGCATTATGTTGATTCTGTGAATCAGTTTATGCCATTTGATATCCCATATTATTTTGCGATAAATCTAAGCTAAATGAGCTATTTTCTGAATGGTTATCGTTAACAACCGACTTTTATATTGTCTATGCTCTTAGGGGGTTTGACAGTAGCTTTATACACCACGTTAGGAGTTGTTTAAAGTTAGGAAATTCAAAAACCAAGAACATCGTTTTTTTAGACAATACATAGATGTCAAAACTATTGCATATGTAAACATTTTTTCCTGGAAACTTACTCTCTATCATCAGTTGCAACATAATAAAGGCGGTTGTCGAAAGAATATGAAACTGGAATATACAGATCTAAACTTCTCAAAACTAAACGGTGCTTATTCTGTAAAATATTCCATGTCAATGGAAAATTTTGATATTGTAATTGCCTGAAACGTTTCGGCATGTTTTCAAGGTACGCTTTCTGACTTAAATAAAACATTCGTATCTACGTTGATAAGATAAAAAATATGTTTCTTCGATAAGATAAACTTCGATAGACTAAGCGAAGAAAAATAGAAATACCCAAAGTTGTTTAGTTAAAACCATTCAGTCTGTCAAGTATTTGCGCCAAATAATTCTTGAGAAGTATTGCAAAAAACTGCCATTCCATTCCGGGAGAGTCGCTCAAAATAGCTCGCTTCTAATTTGCGTTTCTTTTTCCCACCTCTGCTTGAGTTCGTTTTTTTTTTTGTCTAGACGACCGCGAATCATCACCACGCGATAAACGCAGGTTTATGACTTTTTCGGTGAATAATTATCGCCACTCCTACATTGTAGACGAGACATGTTAATTCTCTTTTACTTTGCGCAAAAGTTCCAGTTTGTCTTCTCCATTTTAAGGCTTGGCAGATTGGAGATTGAAGTACGCTACGTTCGGCATACTCTTCAAACATACATCACTGTGTATCGGCGATGTGATTTGTTGCTTCTCAAGTTGGTTCAAGTCAACTTCAACGATGATTAAAGTCACCCTTGGTCGAGGTGGGGAGGGGATGTCGGGAGGGATGTTCAATCATACCTACGCACCATACCGATGTCATAGAAGTGGCATTGCCAAGCGCTGTTGGCCTCCTTCAAGGTAACGTATGCGGGTCGTTTTTGGCTACAGTCCATGTGATCCGCGGCTTTATACTGACAAACGAACACGAAAAGTATGCCTCAGGGCGTATGGCACGGATTGGCAACATTAAACAACTAGCAACACCAGCTTTCCAGCTCGTTTTGCCTTTGGCGGCCATCAAAATTCGCGATCATTTGCGGTGAGCATAAACCGCCCGAACTATTGGCGTTGCAACCGACTGCACCGAAGAACGACGGAGAATCGTGTATCGCGAGCTGTCGGTATTGGTTGGCTATATAAGGCATCGGAATTTGAAGAAAGCCAACGTGATGTCACGGTCGCAATTGGTGTGTGCGGTTTGGCCCAATTGTTACCGCACCGAAAATGGTGCCTACGAAAGTGAATGAACTGTTGGAACTCCACTATTCCGATGTTACAATCTGACTGACTGACATGAATATTGTTCAAGCTGGATCACGTTTCTGCCAAATGTAGTTAGTTTAAACACAAGTTTTCTACAACACTAAACGATTGTAGTTTTCTTCAACATGTCTCGGGTTTTTACAATAAAGCAATAGATTTTAGAAATTATCTTTAATAGTAAGTTTGAACATTATAAATATCAAAACACTCACCAGACGATAGATAGTGTTTGTTGAGTAAGAATGTGTAATTATCGTCTGCCAGATTGTAAACAGATTTGTCTTACTATGTTGTATTTTCAATTTACGCTCCGCAGCACGTGATTCGTCACTTCTACTCTAGGAATGGTCCCTTTACTCACAGCTTACTGTTGGCCAACTTACGTCCGGAACCGATAGACTTAATTTGTATTTGTTCCACGTGCCTTCCAGCACGGAAGTGGTACAAATCTCAACCATCTCTAAAGGCTAAACCCCACTGTGGTACACAATAAGGTACACACACACGCACATATATACATGACATTTTGCGGAGCCTCACCGAACAAAACCGGAAACAACGGATCCAAGTTCAAGATCGACTCCCCGCATCGTCACGATCGGGGCAGGGGTGGGTTTTCCCATGGACCGTATAGTCTGTTGTTGTTTTTCGTTGAATGGTATTTTTCTCACCACCTCCCAACTTCGTTTGTGATGGTGCTGTCCGTCGGTCACTCATTTGGGACCCCCAGCAGAAAAGCGCCGGCACTGCGAACGACGCGGGGAAGATATTTCAAACGCTCCCGAGAAGGTTATCAATTGATCGAAGCATCGGTGTTTAAACAACTGCGATCGTTCGTTTTTCCCAAGGGAAGATTAGTTTTTAATGTTTTTATTGCCGCGTCAAATGTTTCTGCTCCTGCTTACTTTCAATTTCATCCACATTGAAACTGGTTGTAAAATTTAATGTTGATGCTTCGAACATTTGTGGCAATAAACGTTTAATATTTATGATTTACCAATAATTTTATTCGTACTATAACTTCAAATCAAACAAATAATAAAATGGAATACTGGCTACTGCGCATGTAATTTAGTCACTGGGTGGCTTTTAATTTTATCGTTTTCAGTTTTATAAGGTTTATTTCTACTTTTGAATAAGTTTAACAAAAATAGTCAAATAGGTTTAGTTAGGGTAACCTCCTGTATTTCACTCAATACAGTTGACAGGGAAGTACTACTAGTATGTATAGTTTGTATAATTATATAACTCGGTTTAAAAAAATGTGTTTCGTAATCCCTTTTCTTGTGCACATCGGAACAAGTTATAATGTTTAATAAATTTAGTAAAAATAAAAAACTTTGAATTTTAACATGCTCCAGCGGGACTCTAATCGATTTCAAATGCAGAAAAATCGTGCAACCCGCGTCAAGTGTCCGTTGAGGTACCGATTTAGCGAAAATAGGCCACGCCGGTTGTTTATCAACTTCAGTTGAGTAGCGCTAGTTTCAATGAGTGTATTTTATGCGCGTCCGGTACCGATGCGTCCAATTTATGTTGCGTTCGATGGAAAACAATCACTCCAATTGCTTCCGCTAGGCCGTTGCTCGCCGTTTCGGGAGTAAATTTAAATGTTTTATCCGAACGGGCGGCCCAGCGCATCGGAAATCGATGCTTCATTTCAAATGCATACCCTCCTTGGCGCGGGAGTACCAAATCAAACAAACCGATCGGTGAAGTGATTCGTGTACAATAGGTTCGGTTCGCGCCGCTAGCCCTTGAGGCTGTTCGCTGGGATGTTTTTGTCCTTTTATGTGCAGCCATTCATTTGCATCCTGCGGCTGAATGTGTTTGTGTTGTGCTGAAATAGCTTTCGATTTAACAAATCGCTAACGTTGAGAAGGGTTTTTCCCGATTTAAGTGTGCTGATGTTTAAGCAAGAAAAAAAACTGTAATTCAATTAAAACTACATCAGCAGCTTAATGCGTGGCAAATAATGCGCGAATTATCGTGATTTCCGCGTGTTCTTCCTGCATTACGGCCACCTCCAGTTTGTTTGATGATAACCGTCGGGTTTTTCACGCTAAACAAAAAAAAATGTACTGTACGTCACTGTTTTGAATATAGTTTTTGACAGGAAATTGAATAAAATGTTTTTCTAAGCATCCCTCATTTGTTTCCATCTCAAATGATTCAGATTCTCTCTTGTATAATCTCATAAACAAATTGGCAGAGCCGTTGCTAGTAATGAGCATGTATCTTTGAACTCAAATTATTAATGTTCCTGGAACATAAAGAGCCAGTTTTGTCGAATGGTTCGCAAAGAATAAATCGTTAACGAACAAAGTAAACGTTTTGATTAGCATTGTTGGCTATACGAGTGAAAACATCTCACATAAATGTGATATTATTCATCGAATTAACAATCGACAATTCTCTTAATGACATTTTAATAAAACTGAATATTTATTCTAGAATCGAATGAAACGTACATTTACATCGTTTATGTATATATGTAGCTATGTACTATGCTATCCTGTATGTCTATAGCTATTATTATTATTATTATTATTATTAAGCAAGTAAACAAGCTTATGCAGAACCGTATGATTTCCAAAATATTTTAAATTTTTTGGTTTTGTTAATTTTTAATCTATTACGAGTGTTGTTGTATTGTAATATTTTTAAATTTAAAAAATTGTAAATAAAATTTTTATAAATCTGTGGAAATCAAACCGACTTCAACAATAAAAAGTTTATTTTTATGTTTATTCAAATGAACAAATCGCTTTCTATTCCAACCACTTGGTATCGTTGAAACTGCGTGTTTCGGTTATGAATACTTTGTTATTGAAGTTTATTTTCCACATTTGTTTAAACATTTTCCTCATCCTTTCCGTGTCAACCGTTTAAATTTATAAGGCCAGAATTTTCTTTATTTTCGAGTGGCCACCGGGATTGCGCGTGCCCTCCTGCCAGCACAGGTAATTTCCGCTACGGACATTTTAAAATATACATCACTAACAACCGTCCCACCCCCCAACCAGTCCGCTTCCTTCCATTCCCCTCGTGCAGTGTCCTTGAGGCTGAAAATCGGAAAATTGTGCGACAATTTCGATTCGGCGACTGGCCTCCGGTTAATCGGGGCGCCCGTTTTTCCTGCATTTTCGTTCGTTTAATTCATGCTTTCCCATATATTTCTTGCGGACGCTGCAATTATATGACATCGAAGCACAACAGTAAAGCGATTCACCCGCGTTTGGTGATTTTCCAGAGCGACTGGCGGGGGTAGATTGGGGAAGAGAGTGCCAACTGGCTGGCGGGGATGAAAGTAAAAGCGCTGGGAAAAGTATGTCCCGGCCACACCGGTGGGCAGAGCTTGCCGTTTGTCCGAGCTGACGGAAGCGGAAATGTACAGCCATATTGTAGGATTGCGCGAAATGAGCCCATTCCGTTTACCGCTCCGGTCCTCTGCCCCTTGGCAAGCCCTTGGCGTGCATCAAAGTGAATTCGAGTCCCGGTTCAGCGACGCAAGTCATCAACCACGAAAGGCCGGGGGAATGGGTGAGGGAGGTCCTGTTTCGGTCCACTGGCGCTTGGTCCATTTGTGGCGACCAACTTTCTGCTGCGCACCGAGCGCAGTGATTCTGTTTAATGAAAACATTAAAATTTCACATGCATAATTAATAATTATAATTAATATATTCATAATTTTATTTCAACGGCCAGCGAAACATATTTTATTGTTATTGTTATTGTAGTTACAGCCCCGTAGCATATGCTTGCGCAAAAGAGGGATGTGGCACGGCAGTTTGTGGCGGTTTTGTACCCAGCAGCCGCTCGGAATGTATGTGACGAGGGCAGGCTTGGATTCTGCGTTTGAAACGATGGCAATATTTTGCCGGTTCGCGTGGATGAGAAATGCAATTTTACGCAATGGAACGAACACCGGTAAAGAACGGGAATGCAATTGGACAAATTCAACTTTGCCATCTCGAGAAACGATTTAAATAATTTTCATATTTTATATATCGAAACCCCACATGCAGGATACATACAAATATTTAATGTCACCAAAAATGTGTTTTTAATGCAGAAGAAGTATTCCACATTTTTGTTGATTTTTGAATGCTCGCTCTTATGGTCTTTGGAGTTTAAACACATTCCATTGCTTCAACTGGTAGGCCCATTTTTAGACAAGTCATCGTTAATGGTTGTGGATTGCGATAGTTTTACTGGTTGTGAAGTGACTGTTGAGCATTTCGGAACCGCACCTTCCTTTATTTTAAGATTTTTGTTTCGCACCTTCCTTTATTTTAAGATTTTAAAATTTTATGGTTTTAAGGGCATCTTTATACTGTCGGGTATCACCATACTGGCTTGTTGTGAGATAAATTCTTCAATCAATCAACCGCACGGTTTAAGTTTACAAGGCAGTCAACTGATTTGTTGTGTAAAAGAGTTCGTATAAGTTACTTACTTACTAAACTATCGAACTGGCGTAGGGTTTTGCTTGGTCACTCTTCAAATAACGATAACCAACGTATTGGGATGAAATACTTTAAAATGTTGATAAAAGTAAAGATAATTTTTCTGAAGTAATTTAATTTAATACTTTGATTCAATAATGTTAAAAACATTAACATTTACTTTTCTCCTGTATAAATGACCCTTTTAAACACAAGTTTTGAGACAGCTTAACAATGAAACTAACAATCTTGGAAAATATTTTTCATTTTTCACTTTACATTCTCAGAAAATCCTCAAACCTGACCGGTCTGCTTATGATACAAATATCGTTTATCATGTTCGTGAAGTTTCAATACTAGAATACATTGATTTGGAATCTTTGTATATTGCTTTTTAGTTGTAATTTTGATCACTATTTTTAAGACTTTATAACTTCCTTTTTTTAGAAGATAATATAATTGTTAAAAATAAGATAAAGATAAGATAATTGTTTCCTATGATTTTCCGTTTTTAATATTTGGATGCACCTCCGCTCCTCCCAATTCCGCTAGCTTGGTGTGATGCAAAGAAAAACTTCAAAAATAGGATAGTTATAGCGCCCTAAAACGAGCTGGTCGAACAGAAAAATCTGAAGTTTTGTTGCTTTGAATTTTAGCTGTAGCTTTGAATTTTAGGAAAGGCCTGTTTTTAAAAAAAATATTCAGCCATTTTTGAGATACTAAATTTGAAAATTGCTTTACGGTCAAATTGACCACGATTTGGATTTGAGTTTTCTCAACTAGGCAATTCATTTTTAAAAATTGTTGTCCACCGGCTTGCTCTCGAATGCTCCCGTGGTGCATGGCCAAAATCACTAAAGCAGAGTGCAGGGAGCTCGAAATCTAGTAAGTCGCACATAATGCAGCTTGTTACGCACCTTACGCACCGGGTGGCATATTATGCTTATGCCCTCCCAACAAAACATCCCTTAACAACCGCTACAAAATACAAATTGAGCGATAAATAAACAAAATACTCCTCCGTATTCGACTTGCCATGCGAATGGTCGCCAGGATTGGCGAGCGTTTCGTGCACCGAATGCAGTGACACACTGTTGTTCGGCCCTTTTGGAGGACAAGCGTGCAAAGTTCAGCGTTCTGCATCCGGTGGTTAGCAAAATAAATGAGCAAAAATCGAAACGGTTTAAGGGTGCGAGGGACGTAAAAGAGAAGGTAGCAGAGTAAGCGATGGTGCCACCGCTTTGGGGTTATCAAACTGACATCAACGCATTAGTTCGATCCTTGCGGGTAACCCGGGGTCGCTTGAAAACGAGCAGGACATGGGGTGAGCGTAAACCGGAAGCAACAAAACATCCTGCACGTACATCTTGTCGAGTGGAGTAAGTAGCAGTCGCGGGAGTAGTTTCGGCCGATTCTGCCGTGGGGAGTTTTATAGTTTCCACCAGAGAAATGGCTCAGAACTCGATTCCGACGCAGATGCATTTGTGGAACGAGCCGCTTTGGATCCGTTGGAAATAGTGTTGTTGTGCTTCTTTTGAACGGTGTGCCTCCCTTATCAATCAGGGTACTATTCTGGGCTCCCGTCCGCCGGCCAAATGTTCCCACTAACTAATGGTGCCCACGTGACTCGCGTGGACACACGACACACGAAACCCGACCTTACCCGAGTCCTGCTTGTACCGGTTCGTCCGTATGGCAAATGAGTGACAGGCACTCCTATTCTATAAGAGCGTGCCCGTGGCCCATGGTGTAGTCCTCGGGTGCATTTTGGACCGGTTTCTGGCCACTGATTGATTAGCAACGAATTGTTGATGTCAAACGTTAAAGCCGTTCGTTTGTGCACCACCTCATGCTATCAGGCATCTGGACCTTGACAGTGTGCCGCGTGGCAACTCCGGCCCGGTTTTTGGGGTGGTTTGCAGATGAGCCCCGACGGATTTGCGTTCCGTCGTGCCAAAAATTTAAAAAGAAAAAACAACAGCAACAACAATACAAACGACGAGGCACGTACAAAACGTGATGCGGAAATTAGTGTGCGCTGTAGCGGAGAAGCGGAAATCACGGTCCGTGCAAAGCCACTTATCGATCGCTTATCGTCGGACGGGCAGACGAGTGCAGTAACCACCCGGGATGGAAGGTATAAATCTATTTTTGACGATACCACACATTTCAATAAGCGGTAAGCGCAGTAAAACTAGTTTGGTTCGTATCATTTTTCGAGAAGACACATAAAAAATGTAGAGCTATTTTATATTATGTAAGACATATTAAAAAAATGCACACGCTATCAATTGAAATATCCTGAGATCTTCTTTTAATTTCTTTGAAGTTTTCTTTTATTATTTTGTGTTTGTTTTATGAACTGTTGAAATGTAATAATGGCTACGCAAATTAAATCCAATTCATTTACGGCTATAAAAACTAGTGATAATGATATTTTTTGTCACTATTTTTCGCTAGTTTCGAATTCCAGAAGGCTTAGTAAATCAAGTTTACCATTGTCTTGTCTGGTAAGCATAAGATGCAGCTCCAGCGGAGAATAAAATATTGTCCAAAACAATTGCCTGGAATAAAACTATTATCACTGATTTTTGTTAATTTTTTGTAATTTTCACATAGAAAAGAAGATAGATCCAAACTTTGGCATTCGTAAACAAATTATACTTTTTTAATAGGAATGATATTCACTTCACAAATTGATTCTTAGATGAGGTCGCATCTTTATTTTATGCTCACCTGACCGTATATTAATTTCATGCTCGACGAATTAATTAGCAGAAATAATCAGGTTGACACACGATATGCGAACTAATGGTTCCCATTCGCGCCTCGGGATCAGGTGGTTTTTCGTGTTGTTGACTAATATTTCTTACTGTTGCTCATGTCAAAAAAGTTGAAGTTATTCAACCACTCCTGCTTGTATATGTTTTAAAACCGTTAATTTATGACCGACCAAAGTTCTCGCCAATTACGTCTCAACCTCAACTGCGACTCCAGTTGACCTACGACGTGACCCACTGCAGCGCTCTCTCGGCTCCACCTTGTGATGTTAAATATTTGGCTTCCTTCTAAAAGGCAGACACAAAGAAAAAAAACAGTCGAAATAAAAACACAACGATTGCATGATTTCGGCATGTAAACAGCGCCAACCGTCACGAGTCACCCCGCCGGACGATGCCTCACCTGAGTGGTTTCCGGGAACCGCACGGCAGAAGAAATGGACCCGGGAGATCCGGGCCAGAAATGGCGAGTACCGAGTGCTAATCAAATTAACTGCTGGCTGCAAACGAACAAACAAACCCACGCATCGACCGTTCCTGGTGGTGCCGGTTGGAGGATGTTGGTTGCAATGGTCATGCTTATGGAAAAAAGAAAAACAGTGCAGTAAAATATGCACCATCAGGGTGCACGACGGTCTTCGTCGTCCTTCGCAAGGACCAGCATTCCAATTAGTGGAACGGCAGGAAGGAACGAGACGAAATTTCCGTGGCAACGGAGAACGCACCTCGGTAAAGTACGGGGTTTCTATCTTATATCAGAGAGCCTGGTGTTCTGTAGCTCATTTAGAGTAATATGTTCAATCGAAATCTGGTTTCGTGACATTACCAAATGAATTATCGATAACTGTCTCTCAATTTTTTGAACAGAATTAAAAATGTCTTCTTAAAGTCCTTGGAACGTTGGGAACAAAGTATTCAAAACTTTTTAAATGTTTGCTAATTCTTTGTATTTATTTAAGGTCGATTTATTAAGGTCTTTGATAACGAACGGTCAACATTATTATACATACTATTTCCGTTACAATTTCACGATAAACTAACTTTTTCCAGAAAGGATAGAAATGGTCTTATGTTGGTTGCCCTTCCCAAATTGGTGTCTACTCTGTCTTAACGAGTTTTTAAAATAGTTCAATGTTATAGTCCCAGGAATTGAATTATTTAGAGTTTTTATGATATGATATTTACAAATTTCTTGGGAAAAGCAATCTTCTTATCCAAAATAATTAACCAGCACATTTTGGATAGTACTTTAGAAAGCAATAAGAAGCAACGTTGTCTTGTGAACCGTAACTCAAAACCTACTGTTCTTCTGTGTCTTCACGTTAAGCAGGATAGAAACAACAGTCCAGATTCAAATCCCAAATTCTCGTTTCCAACTTGTATACATTTTTAATAGTTTGTGAACTTAATAGACTTCTGCCGCAAAAAAAAAATATTCGTAATCTGAATTATGGTGGCCTAATCTGTTCTTATCAGCCCTCAAAATTCGCGTTACAGTTGTAATTATTTGTGTGACCCTAGACACGAGACCTCCGGAGATCAGCTGTACGGCTACGGCTGGCCATATACAGGACGGAATTCGCATTTGATAACGTCCGTCTTTGTCAGTGGGCGACTCGCGTCATCAACCGCGCTGCGATAGCGCACCGAGGTACGTTAGGTCGGAACAGGGCTACAGGCATAGTAGGCTCTGGTATTGTAAGCTCTGGTGAACCGATCGGAATTTATCAGGGCTGTCCCGTTTTTTGGTGTATCAGTGCTAGTGCCGCAGGGTTCAATCGAGTACCCTTGCGATAGAATACTGTTAGAGGGCGCCGTCCGGTTCGCTGGTGTTGGTTAGACACGCCATATAGACGGAACTTTAATCGAAAGAGGCTTTCGTCGGTCGGTACTCATGTGACTATTTTATAACGCTTGGACGGTGCTATATTTGAGGTAGTGTGTATGTTTTTTTTTGTTTGCACTTGTTGACAGCTTGCTGTTGACGCCTTTCTTCATGAGCGGCCAGACAGGTGTCTGCACATTTCGGGACGTCGTTTAAGAAGCCCTCCGGAAGCTAGACATCGGCCCTTGGTGGTGTCGGTACTTTAGAAGCGTTAATGGAAACAATCCATAACCTAGTTTGATATTTCATGAGTTCATTCTTTCCGCTTATTTCCAGATCGGTTACTTCAGTTTCGTCGACAGTTTAGAGTTGCAGCAGCAACCTGGTGATGGTTCACGCTCTAATCCCTTCGGATGACAATGACGGCCTGTGGACGACGCCGAAGAAAGCGACGAAAGTGACACAGGCTTAGAGAAAGTGTTCAGTGTTGTGTATCTATGCATCCGGACTGCTGTGGTCAATTCGTGCTTCACTTAATATTCCGCGCATAGTTCTACGCGCCATACTTAACCCAAAGCTAAAACGCTAACGTACTTTGCTCAGTATTATTTGCAACACCCTTCATTCGACTGACTATCTACCGCTACTTTGCTCGTGGAGTAAATATTCCTTGGATAAAAGCTATCCTGTTAAAATGTGTAATTGCTGCAAGTGGTGAGTACTTGACCATAGAATATGACAACAGTTTTGTATTTTCCGCAAAGAATCGTTCTTGCAGTTGCTATTTATTGGATTTATTTATTGCTATTAAATTAATTGGAATTGGATAGAAGTTCTTGTGTGTCATGAAGTTTGCAATGCATCGAAATTTCCTTATCGACTCTCTGCAAAGTCTCGTGCTTGTCGATCATTTTATTTTGAATAATTATATAGGGTAAATAAGAATGAACGCCACGAATGAATTGATAACCGAACTATAACAAAAATGTTGAATAGCTTTCGCGTGGTTTCTTTAACTTCAAATAAACGTTTTGTATAAAGATCTCATTGAGTGATAGTTAGCTTTTCAAACCGCTAACAAAAATAATTATTTTTGTATCCAAAAATTTAATACCGGTCTGATAATTCATCTTAGAACCGTCAGAAAAACGTTACTTCATGATTATGGAGACAATGTTCCCTTGCAATACAGACGAACAATATGTTTTTTTATTTTCGTTCTTCTTTTAATTCATAAATTATTTGAATTCACTATTTCTTATTACTGTATTGAACATCACGTATTTCTGTTTTTCAGTATTTTTAGTTGCTGGGAGGACTTTTACTGGAACTGCATCGAGGAGAAGTTTTGCTTCGACGAAACGTTAGGTAAGTCACGCTAAAAGCGCTGCATCGATAGAATAACTTGGTTAAATATTAACTCTGCTGCAGCCCGATGGTAATGCTTTAATTTCATTTCATTTCGCGACGCTTCTGCACCTGGTCTCGCAAAACTATTCTCCTCCGATGTACAATAGTCGTGGGGCAATGCGGTGAAGAATCATTCTCAAGAACCTTTTTCTTGATTTCAGTGTGTAAACACTGTTGACTTCGGTTGGGAAAAACGTTTTCCCATCACGTTTGGCTAAGGGGGTTCGCCATTGTTTCGTCCACGCTCCTGTGGTTTTCCTTAGTCTGCTATTTGGCTGCACTGAGCGCAATGGAGAAAGTGAACTGTGCGACGAAAACCTCGCAGAAAGAAGAGTATTATTTGAACAGCACTTATTAGTCCCTGTGGGGAGGTGTTTTTTTATTCCTAGTAGTACACCAAGAGACTTGAAAGTGTTTAACGATGCCCAAGGATCCTTTGGGAATCGAATTTGGGACTAGTGTTCTATTCTGTTGCTTACTAGAGAGTTTTCTCTGATTAGAGCGTGTTTTGGTTTGCTAGCAAAGTTGATCGCACGGAAATTATGTTGCAAGATTGGCGATAATCTATTGAAAATTTGAAGCGTATTGGGATGCAAGAATAATCAAACTTTAATAGGTATGATAAATATTAAAAAAAAAACAATATTTTCATTTAAGGATTTATTCGATAACAAAATAATAATATGTAAACTTGTTTTGTTTTGCTATTTTTATCTTCCATGCACTTATTTTAAGTGCAATTGGCATGTATTATGCTTTGTATTATGTTCTTAATTGTGCGTTATTTCTCAACATTGTGTATTATTTCGTCACATAAGTTATTTCTCAACTACAATTTTTATGCCAGATAACCAGATGAATATCGGTTCATTTAAATTTATTTTGCGTAGAATTCTTTTTTGGTATAAAGTATTGAAAACCTTTCCCGGCTGAAAATAAAAGGCTTCGAAAATGAAATGGTGCTCGGGAAAAAGAACATGTTCCTAAGCTTCCCAGACGAATTGACTAAATTACGTTATAGTAATGGATGCAGCATCGACCGAATCTGGTTATGTGTTGGATACTGCGGGTTTCGGTGCAGCAGAAAAACTCCAAACATCCGTCCAATGGAAAGACGTGAAAAAGTGGGTTGAGGGGGATAACAAATATTGTGCCAGTCCGAAAATTATCGATTGATGACAAAATTGATCCAACGCACCAGACTCGGACCGGTGAAAATTCCAGACATGTACCGTCAGATGGGTGGGGTAGGGTGGTAGGGTGAGTCACGTGATCGATGGTTTGGAGCCGAAATATACCTTTGGGAAAAGCCGGTCTCTGAAGGTATGCTCTATTTATGGGAAACTTCGATGTATCAAAACGTACCGGATCTGATACATGTGTGGATCGAATAGTTTCTGGAACCGGAGATTGTTACTTTAAAACTCTTTCCAGATGTAGGTTTCTTTAAATATGACAATGTTTTGTGCTGTCCAAGCATTGTGATACAAAGCTGAAGTGTGTAATAATTATAACATAAACTAAAAACAAAATGATATCAAAAGATTGGCTGCGAAAATGATCAAAACTTTAACAAATTGCATCTAGATAAAAATAACTTAAGAAACCATACATATGCATAAAGTAATATATTGAATAACTTTAGAAATCATAGATATGCGTAAAGTAACTTTACTTATAAATTTAAGCTACTTTTGTTTGATTTTAAAAGATGACAAATTTTTGATACAATTTTTTTTCAAATTTGTTATTTTTCGTTTTGAACCATTGTTCGAGATAATCTTCTTTTAGTTAGCATAAAGTTCATTATTGATTCCAATTCTCATTCCTAAAAATATGTTAATAATTTTTATGTTTGGTTTCATTCCTTTACACGCATAGTATTGTTAACAATCGACAATTCGGACACCTGAGTCACTCGAAAAAGTGTCGTGAGGTGAAAAGTATAGGTTTTTGATTGAAAATGACCTCGAAATAAGATCCAGGAGAATTTTAACATTCATAAGCCTATTCATCAACTAAATAATGAAACAAATTATGAAGACGCTGTTCAATTCCTATTTGAATGGTTGTTGTCCGTTACACTAGTTTGGTGCGTTAATAAAAAGCTAAATATGTATTTTGCTGATCCTTAAGTAAGTAAAATGTGTGTTTGTCACACAGTAATAAATTCATCCCTGAATCGGAACAATTTGGTGATAGTACGCAAGCCACCTAAAGATTTAAATTATATTTTAAAATTTCATAAAACAAAATGTATCGTTATCATTGCTTTATTTTTTTTTCAAATTATTACCTACAATCCTTGTAACAAGGTACTTTGCTAAAACAAAAAAGGTCCATTCATGGTTATATCTTCTGCGCACTTTTCAATCAGTTTACCGGTCTATGGCTCTACTCACACCTTGGACCATTGATCGGTGCCGCAGTACTCGGACCAAACCCCGGTTTGGGACTCGCGCCGATCGATAGAGTTAGCAACGCATTTGATGTTGATATAAGACCGCCGGCACCGATGGGGCTGCCTTCTTTTATGCCCTAGCTGTTGTTGACGGAGAACATTTCGCATCATCTGCGGTCGGTGGTGTTGCTGCACGAATTGTGTTGCATTGGCAGCGTTTCCATTCGTCAGGTTGTGTGTGTGTGTGTTTGAGTGCATGTGTTGGGTTTTCTTTTTTCTCCTCCTCTGGTGTGCAGGTTTACCTTTAACCTACCGTTGCGCAGTTTATCAAACATTCACGTTTGATGTGTTGCTGTCTGCGGTAGGTATGCACACATACGCTGCTGCTGCTGCTGCTCTTGTATGTTCCTGTGCATCGCTGCATGTGCAGGCAGTGCTGCACGGAAAGTGCGGATCTATGCTGTTGATATTTAATTTTGTGAAATGCACCATCACCAGCAGACACTCAGCCGCAACACTTGGCAGCGTTCTGCTATCTGGCTTGTGCTCACATACCTCCCTCCCCCTACGCCGCTTGCCTTCCCTTTTGGCCCAAAATTTCCCAACGATCATATCCGCGACACAGCAGCATCACCCCATTTCCTTCGTCACCAATTTCCCATTCCATTTTCCCGCGTTCGACGATAATTGAACTGATAATTAATTTCGCCCGGCAGCATAACCACTGCACCTTCCCCCTCCGCGTGCATTTCGTGGGAAAAGCACTTCAAGTGCAACACACCGTCATACCCACACACACACACACCCGTTAAAGAGTAGTTCTTCTTTGCGCACCGGTTCACAATCGCAATCGATCCCGGTACCTCTCGCTTGCCTCGCGTATTCTAAACTTCTTCTCTTCGTCCCAATCCGACGACCTCCAGGCAGGAGGGGGGTGGAAACATTGCAGCAGTGACATAGATACTTGCCGGGGTGTCCTCGGGTTGGCGGTAATGATTTTATTAATTTTTCGTCATCCTTCACCCTTTTGGCGGTTGGAGCACGAGGAAAAATTGGGCTCGTTATGATGGTGGTTTTAGGATAAATTTGTTCCACTTTTTCTATGCACATCGTGTGCAGGGTTGTTTTTTTTTTTGCAAACTCCAATGCATCTGATGCTGCATTGCAGGCACACGTTTGGGATGGTACGGTTAAATTTTCTCCACGTCCGCGAGTTGGCGTATGTTTTGGCTTAAAATGCACAAACCGGGGGCTTTATTTCGGGAAAATGTTTAAAATGGGTAAATTAAACTGAAGCTATAAATAGTTTGAGCTGGAAAAATTGTGCAATGTACGATTTTTCTTTCTGCTAATTAATTTCCATCCGGAATAATTGATTACATTCAACACGTAATTGGCCTAATAAATCAATTGTGATTCATTCATCATAAGTGCTTCATTGTGGACTATTGTTCTAGGGCTTGAATTACGAAAACTATGTTGGGAATGGAAAGGATTTTTTTTTTAAATCGTATTAATTGACATTGATATCAATTGGACATAATTCTTTGCAAGTACGATATTCAATTTTGTTTTTAATATGAACCATTTTTTAAATTTTACAAAAGTAGTAAGCAAAATTATATTCTATTTTATATCGCACAATTGTGTCCAAAAGCATCTCTGTTGAAGTCGTTCCTAACTATCAATCGATTTCAATTTCGTGGCTTCCTCACACATTAATTTATGAACTTCCGCAAGACGACAGGGAAGGAGCAAACCCGGTTCGGCCAAAGAAATCATCCTTTGCAGCACGGCCCTTCCGGAACACTGTTTCAGTGATGAGGTTATTCCGGTTCGTAAGGTTTTCACTTGCGGATTTCTTTATTTTCTACGCTGATAACTTTTATAAAAGAAAACTGTAGCCGATCGATTCGAGCAGAAGCTGGTGGGTCGATAAACCACATATGAACTCCGTACGGTGCAGACTTCGTTCGGTGAGGGATTCGTCGAGCGATAGAGCCCAGAAGGAAGGAGTGGGATAATTATTTTGGTGTGTGGCTTTCAATTAGAACCCGATCCTCGAGAGGGCATCAGGCAGCGTTCGGGAAGCGAAACTTTCATTGTCAAACGAGAAAATGCAATCGAAAAAGCAACAGAACGACAAAAAAACCCGCAGCGGTTGGGTTGGTATGCGCTTTTCCGTGCAGTTCTTCGATTTTTTCGTTAGTTTTCGGTTTTAGTTTTCCTAGCGGTCAAGATGCACTACCGCCCTCCTACGTCCATTTGCTGGCGAAAGTTTAAGAAAGTGTAATTACATTCGTATCACGTAATTAAGTAAGAAGAATGTCCGAACGATCTGGTACCCGGTCGGCTTTTGGTCGGCGGCTGGGTTGAAGTTTAGTGGCAATGGTAGTTTTTAGCCTTCACCAGAGCTCCATACGAAAGTACTCTTCCTCTGTGTGGTTCGCTTGCCAGCCACCACGACGACGATAACGACAATATTTATCAACCCGTTGCGGATTCTAACAGCTCCAACATTTGGGAGCATCCTCTGGGAGGGATGCAATGAATCAATGCCTCTATTTTCTTTTAACTTTAGCTGACTTTTATTTTGTTTCGCTCCCTCCCAACAGTCAACTACGATCCGGACGATGACGAGCATGCCGCCAAAAGCAAGAGTAAGAATGGATTCTATGGCAGCACCGCTGAGGGAGGGTCGGCGGAGAACAACAACGCACCGATCTGCCGGCAGCCGGCGTCCGGTGCAAGCATTGGCCGAAACATGTCCATGAGGTAAACAGTTTGGTCCGCTTAAACGGTAGCTTTTTCGTTTTAGGCGATATAACAAAAGCATTTCTCAGCCAGATTAGCCACTTTGATGTTAGCGACATTTTTATTTTGAAACAAATTTCTAAATGTTTGCAAATATTTGTAATATTGTATTGTTTAACAAAGATATTATTTGAATGGAAAATAAAACATGTCCAATGGCATGTAGGTTTTCAGTGTGTACTCAATGAGGTTTGATAAAATAAACAATATATACAAAATTGTTTTTTTACGTTGTTTTAAAATCAACTTAATGAGTTTATGAAAGCCTCTTCCATTTTCCCTAATCGAATAAAATTGTTTGGGAATGTGTAAAATATTTAAACCTTATTCAAATATTTTCATCGAACTATCTAAAAAGTAAATTCATTGCTTTATTACAGAAAAAATCTTAAAAACGGGTTTAATTGTTGGTTGTTTAATGTTTTTGTTATCAATTAGTATTGTGCTTATTTTGGTTCCGATTTTTTTAAATTTTATATTTACAGATAAAAGCACGTATAAATACAAAAGTCTTAAACAAATGTTTTGACCAAACGCATATATTTAAATAAAATGTGTACGAAATATTCTAGTACTGCTTTGTAGTTTATTACTGCTTTGTACTGCTTTGTAGTCTTAAATCGAAAGCATGTTTTCTTTCTGTATGAATTTCTATAAAATAGATTACAGAGTAGATGCGGTTTGAATTTTATATTCATAACGTTGATCGAAAGGTGAAAAGGGTCCAACCCTATCCGAAGGATCCTGATAACTATAACATATTTTTATAATACCCTGTATCTCACGTGCACTGTCCACCGTTTCAGCTCGAAAATACACGAGGATGACCTGCGGCGCGAGGTGCAAACCAACGTTCCGATGCTGGCACCGGAAGTGATGGCCATCTTCGCCAACTCGCAAATTTTCCAGTCAAGCGCACCGCCGAAGCCAACGGCGGCCGCCCGGGCGACCTCACCGGCGTCGGTGAAGTTCGCCATTTCCGATTCCGGTTCACCGATCGAGGTGACACCGGTCAACGCCGGGCGACGGTCGGACGCACCGGCAGCTTCCGGCGGTGACTCCGGCGATGAGGGTCGCCGCGAGTTGAGCTCCGATAAGCTGCTGAAACGGCTCGAAGGTAACTAGCAGTGTCCCGCAATTCGTTCTACACTCACATCTGCACGGACCTCCCGCACAGGGAGTGCTGAACTGAGAAGGGAAAATCGAACATAAAAAGAAAACAAATACATGCACACACATACACACTACCTCGTAGTTTTGTAGAGCAGGCAGAGAAAGGACTTTCTCGAGTGCAACAAACTAGTACAAAATAGCAAACACTATACACCGCAATGTATGAAACCATTTTACCTTCATAAAACCCGAGGACCCCGTTTGGGAAAAGTTTCACCCCTGCCATCGTACGAAAAAAGCGCGCCTTTCTTCGGTGCAGTATCGTAAATAGAGTTTTTACGAGTTTGGCTAGTCACATTAGGACGTTATTAGTAGTTGGTAGAGGATAACATTATTTAAATCAATAGTTTTAGCCTGCCCCACCCCTTGAATGCTACTCAATCAATCGATAATAAAGATCCTCCCCTTCCACCCACGTCAATAATCGTTGGTTGCACCCTGGTATAATGATTCGTCCTAATCGCATGATAATGACTGTCTCACTACTGTTTAAGCTGAATTAATAATCTTTATCTTTATGGCTCCACTCAACTACTTTAACCACTGTTCTCTTCTTCACTACTAAGTACAATTACCGATCGTAAAACGAACTTATGGCTCGGAAAAACCTGCTCCCACCCGTGTTGGAGGGTCGGTGTTAATCCGGTGGGCCACAATCACTTTCACATCTCCTCCTTCTGTCGGCGGGTTTGTTGTTGGTTTTGCATATTTGCACGGGATCGCACCATACAAATGCACCTTTTCGGCCAGGGAAGGGATCTTCTTTTAGCGCTAACCTACCGGACACGGTGGTCCGGATTAACCGGCTGCCGTGTGTTATATGTATACTAACCATCAAGCTCATCGTCCACTCGAACGGGGCAGGATCATTGACAAAACTACTCCCCCGGTACTAGCCTTCCACTATGGCAGGCTAGCGGACGGTCTCACGCAATCTCACGGACCGGGTAAGTTGGCGTAGTGCGAAGAGCGTACGTAGTGAAATTGGCTTTAGTTGACTACTAACTGTATTGGCTTTGAGTAACTAGTTTCAATAAAATCCTACACTAGCTTGTTCGCTGTTTGTTTTCGTATTTTTCACCCTTCTATAATCCTTGCTATCCTTGTCAGTGCTTTCGTGATTTTTTATTTTATTAGTTGAATGTGCTTCCTTTTTTGCTATTTCTAAAATGTTGTTGGGTTTGGATTTAAAAAAAAATATGATAATATGATTCAAAACGGAAATAAATTTTAATGTACGATTTTTTAGCGACTGGCGAAAATAATGCTCGCTCAACAGATTAACAAAATAAATAAATTAACTCGGCTCACGAATAGACTTTCGTTGCATATTGCCACCACATTCCTCTCGGCATTCTGTGTCATAAATAATACTGCCACTGTTTCTCGTTACTGGTACACTGAGGCACTAGTTGGTTGACCATCAAACCGTAACATTGGTCACGTGCACCGTTCAGCATGTTTTGTGTCCAATTTTAGGCTCCAATGGATGCGTGTTTTTCTTTACCTCTGGAGACTGTCTTCAGTAATAATTTGATATTATTTCAACTCGATACTAAGTTTACGTTTTTGTTATTGCCTACCTTTGCCATTTAAGTCTTTTCTGCTCGCGTGATATAGATAGCTATAGAAAATATTTCCCCGTTTAAAAGTTGCTTTATTTCCTTCACCCACCTTCATTGTGATAGTGTTATTATTATTTCTACAAATCAATATCTTATTCCAAAAAAATATTTCCCCACCTACACCTGTGGCTCTTTTACACACACTTTGACGCACACTTTACATCAACTATAGGCGACACATCAAAAGCTAGTGCAATAGAGATGCAATTGTTAATTTATGTTTAACACTTTTTAACGATGTTTGCTTGTGTTTCGTTGCAGCTGGAAGTGCGACGTCGGATGAACGGGACAGTCGCCCCGTCATACCGGCGATCGTTGAGGAGGAGGATAGCGAAGAAGATGGTCAGCAGAGCCGCGACGTGGAAGACGTTCACCGTGATGTCGAAGTCATTCTACGACCACCGCGTAATTTCTCCGAGTCCAGCCTGTCCCGGTCGATCCCGCGGGACGTAGGCGGCAGCGCGGTCAACAAGACGATCAGTCAACTGCAAGCGGAGATACCGTACTTCTCGATACGGCCAGCCAGTGAGAACGATATCTTCACGATATCGGGTGCGAGTGCGGGTGGCGGTGGCGGTGGCAGTGGTGCAAGTTCCGGAGCGTACAATGCCATCAGTATGACACCGGAGGTGCCGGCCATCTCGTACTCGAACCTGCCGAAGAACTACCTCGAGACGCCGGTGATCGAGAAGTACCGCGAGTCGGTCAGCCTGTACTCGATCCAAACGGCCGGCATTAACCGGCAGTCGCAGACGGACAGCCTGTCGATGCCTCGCTACTACGGCAAGTCGGACCTGTTCGTGTCCGGTATCGATCGGGCCAACAGTCGCAGTGCGGACGCGGTCGAGATGAACCAGTCGGACAGTGACGACAAGGGGCTGGCGGTCAGCGATGGCAGTGGAAACGGGCTGTCCCTCAGCAGCAGCGCCTTGTCGAAGGCAAAACGAAGCAGAAGTGTCGCGGCCGAACGGAGCAAGCGACTGATGAACATCCGTACCGCGCTGCCACCGTTGAATCTGGGTTTGATACGGGGCAGCTCGTCGTCGAGCAACTTGCGCGAACGGGGAGAATCGCGCGAGCGGGCGGAAAAGGGAACCAACAAGTCCAAGGAAGGAGGGTTAAGAGTTTAAAGTGTGCCAGTTTGGGGTGGGAAGCACTCCGCACGTTCGTTTTTAGTATCGAGAAAATGAAACATATCAGTGCCAAGTACAGTATACGGGAAGCCAGACTGTCCAATGATGAGAAACTGTTGCTACTTAACGGTTGCGTATTGTTTAGAATATTGTTGTATTTTTATTTTAATGAAAGTTTACCGGCAACGAATCGGACGCGGTGGAGGTAAAACGTGGCAAAAAGTGTTTGCCAATGTGGCGTACCTAGCGTAGGCGTGTTTTAAAAACCGTTGAAAACAAGTCTTTCCAACTTTTTGGCTCGTTTCTGAAAGGAGCGATATTATTCCATGTTTGTAGATGTAAGCTAGATTTCAATAAACACAGATTAATCGTAGAATAAACCATGATTCAATTTGTACCGTTTAAATAACTTTAACATTGCTTTTGTAAAATACTTTTTTACTCTATTTAAAGAATCTATAAACTACATGATGACCATCCGGATATGTCCTTCGCTTAGGAAAATTTCAATTTTTTCGAAAAACTTTTTCTCGAAGTTAAAGAATTTCTTCTTCTTCTTGGCGTAACGACCTCTTGGTCATATGCCTGCCCGTTAAGGGCTTACGAAACTTGCTTCCCTGTTGTACGTGGATAGTCACTCGCTCGTGCAGGGGAGGGGGCCCGGTCTCGGTTGGGCTTCGAACCCACGCCGTCGAGGTGGTGAGCCCCGGCGCTCATGGGCCGATTTTCTAACCGGCGCTACCGCTCGGCTGTCGCGGACCCCCATTAAAGAATTTACAGTTATTTATTTATCGATCCACATTAGTGATGAGTCTTACGATTCTTTTCACAGATCGACCCGGAATCGACTCCGTCCCTAGAAGAATCGATTCGGATCAATCCGAACCAACGGATCGAACTCGCATATGGGCAGCTGCACTCACGGGTCGTTGCAATCGGGAATCGTTCCGACCCGATAGGCTCTTGTCGACCCGCTCATCACTAATCCACATGCAAGTTTGCAAATGCTGTCAGCTTTGTAACTTATCGTTTTGTTGAAACTTATCGCTTCAAAATAAACTTCTCTCAAAATGGTGAATCTTCTCTCAACATTAAAAAACCCCTCTCTAAACTGTAAATCCTCTCCCAAATTCCCTCTCACGCCCTTGAACCGATACATTTGATGAAACGGGAGTTTGACCTTGCAAATGCCAGAGGTTCTTGCGCGAGGGTCAATGAATCGGCAATCTACCGGTACCGGTTCGTTGCGAATGTCAAAAATGACACACGGCCGCCATTGTGAATATATTTACACGCAGCTTTACTTTCCTCAAAAACTAGAAACGATGGATAGATTTTCACTTGGACAAAGCTGCTTGTCTTCAATAGACCATTCATTTGAGGGGTCATTTATCAAAATCGGTTGTGGAACTAGAAAGTTATTGGCAAATTTGCATTTTTTTATGCTTAAATTTCAAAATCAAGCTGCCTTTGTCTTTTTACCGTAGATAGCGCTCTCTTTTCTTGCCACAGGCGAGGCGCGTCTCCCGAACGTCAAACGAAAAGGGACTGTCATTTGGCGTTAAACAAGCTGGACGACTAGTTCAGTCGCGGAGCGTCGAGGTGCGGTCAGGTTGTTCAAACTTCTGCGAAGGAAACCCTGCTACCGAGAAGGGAAAATTTGATGCAGCAGGAAAGTTTGCAGAGCATAAAACGGTGCCGCTTGTAGTTCGTGCAGCTCGCGTTGTGCCATCGAATTTTACCTCGAAACCGACGGCGCAGGCTCCTTCGCGAGGAACTTCGCGATGCGGAGTTTGTGACGTTTTCGTTGTAAACAGGCTAGTTTCCTAGCAGGAAAAGTGCTGCTCCGATGGTTCGCGTTCCTAGTTGCGACGATGCAGTTGTTTATTTAACTTAGAAAGGTAATTGTCAATGTTTGTTAAGGTTTGCTAGTGGGTCGAAAAACGGATCCCATTGCGTTGCAGTGTGGTGTTCTGTGAGTTGGGGTCCCGTCTTTTTCTGTCGTGTTATCCTGTTATCCTTGCTAGTGCGTGTCCTCGTGAGTCGGAAATTTCGTTCTTGCAAGTGAGTTTCTTCGTAGGCGCCGAAAAACACGGTTAAATAAGTGTGTTCTTTCAAAATCGATGGTGAATTGTCGAAAATTACGAGAAATGTCAACATCGAATCGACGGAGAGTAAAAAATCGATCATCTCTAGAAGTGCTGTTCAGTTCTTGTGGTGATTTGCGTGTCTGCTGCAGCATCCCGCGTACTAGTTAGAAAAAAATATCATATTGCTCTAAGCATAGCAAATCTTTGTGAAACCGCTAAAGCATACATCAAAGCGAGCCCATGTGCAGTGTAGTGTGAAGCAGCAGTATTTTCTATTCCTAGGGATAATGGCGTGCGCAGTGTGTGGTTGGTTGTTATTTTCATTCATGTCTGGCGTTACCAAATAGGTGGTCCGGTGTTGTAGCGTTTGCTTGCATCGAATTTCCATAGTGCCACCCCTCGGTTGGTGTGTTTTCTGTGAGTCCGTGTGTGTGTTTGTGTACACCACGGTGCAAGGATCTCGCGTGTGTGTATATGTGTGTACGTGTGCTTTAGAAGAAAAAAAATCTACCGGGTCTGAGAAGCAAAAAAAAAAGGCGGCTCAATCCTACGACGACGGACGGACGAGGGGTTGAATGACGCTTTACGAGGGCAGCGGAGACGGCGGAGATTAGAAGATGTAAATAAAGCCATCGAAAGGAACCCAAGAAGACCGAGCGAAGGAAAAACAACGCGGGCCCGTTGACGATATAGATCTAAATCTCTCGTTGATGCCCGCAGCCTCCCGAACTGAAGGCTACTGCAAAGCATTCGTTTTGAAGAGCCTACCGGAGAGAGTGAGAGCGCAAAAGATAACTGTGAAATGTGAACGAGAGAGTGAGAAGGAGGGATAGTGAGGAGAACGGGAACGGAAAATCGATCGAGGAAAGCATCGACCGTCCGTTCCGTCCAACAATGCTACGACAAATCGTTCTTGCAGATGAATTCTGGTACGCCGGGAACATGCGTCGTAGCGATGCTCGGATGCAAATGGTGGAGGCGACATGGAAAATAGAGGAAGAAAGTCATGTGGACCGTGCATGTGGAGAATGGAAATGAAAATGTAGGGGAAAAAAACCCCGGAGACGGCTGGAAACCAAAATCGCCTACGCGTACGAGATGAACTAGATCGATCGAAAGGAGCGCTCGGCAAAGAAGGTATCTTGTCTGACGAAAGGCAATCTTTGGAAGACGTCCCCAAACTGGTGTGCCCTAAGAATGTCTATGACCAAAGTGTACGCATCATCCCGTCGCTGGTTCGGCCTATCTTGGCGTGTGCGCTCGTTAAAGCAAATCAAAGCACGACTGATTCGCCTTCCATCTTTTTCCGGCACCCGCTCCCTAAACATTGACCTTACGCTGGGCCGCTAGTCCGGAGTTCCGCTTTGCACAGGGAGATAGTGTCCTGTCGGAAAACATTCCCGGCCGGAAGTGAAGCTTTTCGAGCGTGCGAGCAAGCGAACGAGATTTATTTGCATACGATAAGAAGGGAGGGAGTTCGTGAAAGGTTTGGTCACGGTCGCCCCGAAAGGTTGTGAACGCTAGGACCTTCTCGGTCGGATGAGCAAGGAAAGAATTATTGGCATCGTCATCTCAGTTCTACTGTGCGACCGATTCGGTTGTGTTTTTCTTTTTCCATCGATTCGTTTCTTCGTTCAAAATTCCAGTGACTTTGACGTACAACAACACGGTCTGATAAGGATTGTATTTTGCTGCCCGATGTGGAGAGACATTCCTGCTACGGGTTGGTCAGTTGGTTTGATTATGGATTAAAGTTTGACTGCTGTATGGCTCGGCTAGGTTGGGATGCTGCGAAACGGTTCGGATGGACCGACCTCCGTCGCCATACTGATAGGGAACTGATAAGGCTCGGGCAAATTCTTTCTCGATTGTTTGGTCTATGTAGAAAGTAGTCCAATGTTTCTGTGGATGCGGGCTTGTGGTTTGAATATGCCACCTCAATTACCACAACTTTTTCCCATGTTTCGTTGGTCCAGTTTGATGAGGTTTTAGGGTTTTACAGTCAATTAAACAGTCGGCGTATCGATGATGACTTTCACAGTAAAGAAGAATCTTTTTTGCCTTTGAACAATAGATCAAAGCTTGAAAACCATCAAAAAGCTGTTCGGATCATGTTGGTACTAGTGGTTTAAAGCACGTTTATGGCTTATTCGTGAATGATATTTTTACTTCTTTATTTGTTTTCTTTTTTATATTTCATTTGCAAATGTTAAGGTTTTAGTTGATAATTCATGAAACTGTTTATGTTTGTTTAAATACTGATGTGTTCAAAAAGATTGTGCAAATCCATGAAAATCTCTCAAACCTGCATGCATTGCACGACAGAGTTTAGGAATATGTTCGTTCTATTACTTCTATTCCGATTGAGTTTCAAGAGTTGACCTGGTTTAAACTTGCCGTGGGGCCTTAAACCACAAACGCTGCGACGGCTATGACAAATCGAACGCCATAACTCTACCGCAGACATTGCATAAAACCCATTTTTTTTAAACGAAGGACTGGGTTCGGTTTTGCTTTTTCGCCGACTTTGACAAATACATCCCGATGGATTGGTGGACCGACGAACATTCTCCCATACTGCCGCTTGCAAACTTTTCCGACTGCAACAACTCTTCTCCGGGAGGGTTTTACTTTCGATCCTTCGGTCGAACTTGACGTTTCCGGTCGGAAGACATAAAAAAATGGGGAAGCAACAACGTGAAAAAAAATCACTCCTGAAAGATGTTTGCGTGAAATGTTATGCCAAAATAAAAAAAAAGACTGAAAACCGAATCAATCCCATTCGGTGAAGTAGTTTCGAGCAGTTGATACGTCCTTCCGGTTTTGGTGATGGTTTTTTTTTTGCTTCAGTCGATGGATAGTTGAACTAACTCGTCGGCGGCTGCAGGAAACACTCGACACAAGCAAACGAAATCGAAATGCCATGAGCGAATGGGGCTCTTTTTTGAATTCTCCTCATCGTTCGGATGGATCAAGATCTTCTTCTGCCTTGTTTGAACGGAGGACCCGCAAGAAACTACACAATGTGGTAAACGAGGCATTCGAAGAGATGCCAATTTCATGCGCCTCTTCCATGGATCCTACGCAATAATCGTTGCTAACACTTCGATGGGGATGGAGGGAAGAAACGACCAAAGCTAACTCATGATCCGATGCTGTTCCGGCATCGTTTCAAGGGCGCTAGCCCACTGTCGTTAACCTCCATCAATGTAACTCTATAGTTTTTTACACAGATCTATTTTTTCCCACTGAATTTATATTTGGTCACAATAGCGAACAGTATCGAGATGTCTTTTAAATGTCTTTTTTTTTTACCCATAAATCGAATCAAAACGACAAGTTTTGAGTCTTTTGCAGTACAATTCGTCAAGAAATTTCCACATTTCTCATCTGCTGTCGCACTATTATCATATTCTGTCGTGAGATTGTAATTCTATTATTTTTCCGACTTTTGTTTTTGTGATTTATGCTGGATAAATATTTGTTTTGGTATTCTCAGACGCCATCTGATTAAAACATGATTTGCTTTTGCATGATGAAATCTTGTAAAACTCATATTTCTTGCTCCGAAAACCAATAACAAGGCAGAAAATATGCAATAAAAATGGCCTAGAGCAATACTACTATGCGAGCTCAGTTTTTATGTATAGAATTTTGTTTATGTTTGTTACAGTTAGCTGTAAACTAATAAATAGGTGTGAGGAAAAAATATATCATTTTTACTGTAAGAATAATCAAAATATATAGTTCAATAGTTACTGCCAAATCGTGTGATTGATCACAAAAAAAAGTACAACAAGAAAAATTAAAATGTGGCTCTTTTGGAAAAATCCATTTTATAATTACCCTGGCCTGCAGTTAGTCAAATTGAAATCATAATTATTAAACATTGCATGTCGTGCAAATTAAAAATCAAACCGTTCATGCGCTATCTATTGTTGTGTTAAATAACGCACTATTGTTCAAAGGAATGTCATGTAGGTAATTATAGTGCAGCAAGTGGATGATGTGGACCACCCTTTTGAGAACACTGACCTGACCTATCCTCCCTCTTCCGGGCCGAACGAACCAGCGTCGCCGCTGGCCTGCAGATCAAACCCGAATCACGCCCCAGTTATTTGTTTATTGATTGTGCAACGTTAATTACCACGCTCAATTAAGGTTACCTTGGGCGGTTATCAACCATTTGTAAACCAGGTGTCAGGTGTTACCTCGGCACCAGGCCTCCTGTGTTTGTGTGTGTGTGTGTGTGTGGTAAGTGTTTTTGCATCATTGCCAATTGCCGGAAACCTTTTGGGGCGCGGTTATCGGTATCACGGTTCGCTGTCACACCTATTTTCTTTTATCTGGAAGGGTTTACGCGAAATGATCGATGACAAATTGGACCCATTTTAGCTTGGATGAATCATTGCATCATACTACATTTTCTGTAATATTTAGAAGAAACAAGAACTAAAATTAAGGGACTGTTCTTTATTTAACTCTGTATGTTTTTACTACTTTCTACTGCTTTTTCGGGATTATAGTAAGAAGAACTAATTTTAAGGGAGTGTTTTTTATATAACTCTATATGTTTCTACTACTTTCTACCGCCTTTTCGGGATTATGGAGAAAGTTGCATCGCCTCTTAACGGATTTATCATAATATGTTACTGCTTTCCAACTCCGCACGCAAGTACCAACCGTCACTCGTGACGTGCTAGAGATAAATTTAATGTCGAGTTAATGCCACCGTCTGCGGTTTGAACTCTGGTTAATTTCCTTAATGGCACCTCGGTACTCCGGTGCCGCCATGCGCTAGCGGATCTTCTTCCCATTCTCTCCGGATGTGCGGAGCAGTTTCGCGACCTAAAGCGAAAGTTCTACGTCGGGCGTGAATTTGCGCTTTCGGTTCGAAGCTGGCGGGACTGGGTTTGGGAGCAGCTTGTTGGATATTTTAGTTTTTACTTTGGGCTTATGCCCCACTATAGGTGCGGTAAGTTTGAAGAGCATAACCAGCACCAGGCTGATAGTTTTCTTACGGCGCACGCTTGCCTCCGCACGCAAATGGCGTTCGAAGAGGTCGCAGAGTTGGAATTCCGGTGGTGGTTTTGTTGCTTGCAGATGGATGTGATTAAATTTTCATCTTCTACTTTCCGGCGGGCGTGTTGGAGCACATGGAGCACAAGGAGAAGGGGGCAGTTCTGTCGCTGGATAAGCTTTTGGCAGTGAATCTTCGCCAGCGCAAACACAGTCGGTGAGTGTCGTGAGTCCGACGGGGGTACAAACATGGAGTGTGGCTTTTCAGCTAGCTTTTCCGTTCGGTAGCGGTTTTCCATCTATTAGTAATGTTTATATGCGGGATGGTGCGAGGGCCTTGGTATAACTCAGTATTAATCTACTAGCCGACCAACGCAAACGGAAGGCAAGCCAGCTCCCATAAGCTGTGGTGGTTAGGACGACAAGGTGCTCTCGAAGAGGAGGTAGAGCGTCTTCGTTCGCGGCATATTGCGTAAGATAGCAACCACGGGTTTATCTGATTGCCTAGAACCGGGTGGCGTTATGACAACCCGATTTCATCGACCATCCATGGTAGGCTTTCCTCGATGACCTCACCCTTGGATGGTAGGATTATTCGCGGGAAAGCTCCATCGTGTCTTTTCTTTTATTCTTAAACCACATTGTGTTAAGCATCCTAGTTTCGGAGAGCAACCGAAGATGCTGTCGGTTTATCTGCCAACGCACTTGGCATGTGCTACAGCTTTCTTCATGCGCACCCGTTTTAGGTTCAACCTTTTGGGAAGCCAAACCAATCATCATTATTTGATCGTCATCGAAGCGTAAGCGAAGTGTGCCCTGCCCCGGATGTGTGTATACACATTGGACAATAATTAATGGTTCTCCGTGCCACATTTGTTCATTAATAATGCGTCAACAGAGCGAAAGGCAACTTCCGATAATGTTCTTTCACAACACACAGAGCATAGGTTTGATCTTTGCAATCTTGGCGTCTACCACTGTTTGAGGAAGTATCTATTGCTTAGCCGTAAGGAAACACTAGCTCGCGCGATATGAGTGATTAATAATTCGAGGCAGAAGCACCTCGAGTTTAAAGCTGTATCACTTTGGGGGCAATAAGAACATTGTATGAAACCTTAAGATGGCCGAGAACATTTTATTTTCTTCTGCGAGCAAATGATTTGCTTAAAACTGTCCCCTCAAAGCATTCAATAAGATTTACATTGGGAGGAGTGCATGGAACATATTCAAAGTGATATGATCAGTAATTGTTTTTTTATGGTAAAAGGCTTTTGAGCGACTCCAGAGCTTTGAAACTATAACAAGGAGTGGTTTTGTATGTTTCAATTGTGTTCTTTTGAATGTCTGATATGTTTAACGAACAAAAAAAAGGTAAAATGTTTTTTCAAATGAACTTGCTCAAATGTGCTGAATGTATTTATTTTTATTCATTCAGTACCCACAGAATATAGAATATGTTTGAACATCGAAAAGGAGTATATTATGCAAGTAGATGAATAAAATCTGGTTGTTACATAGTTTGTGGTTCACTAAAATTAAATGTTTCAATTTTTTTTGCCGAACCTAGCAAACATTATAAACCCACAACTAATTGTAGGTTGAGTGATATAAGCATTGGAGTTTCTTCCTTCGATATTTGTTATGGAAAATATACATTTCAATATATCGTGATCGATACACTGTTTTCAGGGCCAATTCGTCGGCATCAAGCTGCTCTTTGTTGGTAGTAGGCAGTCAATTGCACGCGCACGGTTTTTGTTTGGCATCGTTAGGAAACACTTTGGGCTTGTTAAGTTTAACTTTGCCATTATCGGTAGCAACATTGACGCGACAGCAACGCGACCTTTTCTCGTCGCATCAATGTTGCTACCGATAATGGCAAAGTTAAACTTAACAAGCCCAAAGTGTTTCCTAACGATGCCAAACAAAAACCGTGCGCGTGCAATTGACTGCCTACTACCAACAAAAAACAGCTTGATGCCGACGAATTGGCCCTGAAAACAGTGTATTTTAGATGTATCTTTTGTCAATTAACACTCAATATGCAATGTTTTCATTTAAATAAGCCTACATAAACACTTTTTAACACCTGTTGTTGTGATGTACAGTAAAAGCTGTTTTAAAATGGGGTTGCTCAAATGCAATTTGTCTCGACACCTTCTTCAATCATTGTTCGAACGATTGGAAAACATGTTTTCCGACCATTGACGGGTTGACGTTGCAGAAGAAAAAATAAAACAACATCAAATGGCGTCCTACCGACGCTATGAAAGGAAACCAAATTCATTGTATTCCGGGCGTTTTTTTCCGGAGACTGTCTCCAGTAATGGACGTTGGTGTACACCACACTACCGTGAAAGGCGTTTGTCATCTTGAATAGGTATTGGCATTAGGTTTTGAGCACGCGGCGAATGATCCCTAAATCGAACCTACATATGAACAGAGTTTGGATAAGACGAAACACAGAGGTGTTAAACACCGAGCACGCACTCCAGCGCGCAAACCCATTAACAACTGCGGGGATCTTAAAAGGGGCGAAAGCGATACATTAGTTTCCGTCCGTGACTCGAAGCGGCCCGGAAGCTGGTCCGCTGGCTGACCCGCCGAAGCGGGATGACCACAAGCCAAGCTCTAATGGTCTCACACACACACACTCACATACCTTTGCAGGAAACGTGACAGCAAAGAGCATTTGCTCTCTGTTGCTGCATCTTGACGTTGTCTCAGCGACCATCGGAGGAATGGCGGCTTCCCCATCGTTTGTTTCGTCCTTCCGTTGTCCTTGGCGGTGGAGCATTATTGTACGTTTTCCCTTTGTGTGCCGAGTTGGTCGAGGGTGGAGGGTGGAGTGGAGGAAAAAGCGACTCCCTCGGCTGCACGTGCGCACCACCTAACAACCCACGAAGGAAGAACAAACACAACGAATCCTTTCCCGTGTCTCGAAGCCTTAAGCAATCCGTTGGGGGAGGAAAAGTAGACCGAAGCGGGACAAGGAAGCAAGAGAATTGCATCCATTTTGGATCGACTTTCAACTGACGTGGCTATCGCTAATGTTGCGGATTAATGTCACCGGTACGACGATCTTTCCGTCATCATCCCTAACGTCATCATTATCAACCTCATCATCATCATCTTGGCGAGGGTTGGCTTCTGCAAAATAAAGAAAAAAAAGGGTGGGTGGGGATCATCCCTTCAGCCCGATACTTTTGGTTTGTCGGCACGTTTCCCTTCTTTTTCTTTGTCCCACTTTTTACGTCCCATCCGGCTGCGTGGGTGTTGGGAACTTCTTAGGGTTTCCTATTTTTTTTTTTTTTTTGAAAAATAAATGTTAATTTCGCGTCTGTTAATGTCAAACCAAGGGCATCCGTATGCTCCGGCGATAGCAAGGTGGGGTCGGGGTGAAGGAGGGGGGTGTTTCTGGAGCGGCTTTGGGATGTGGTTTCGGCATTCTTTCGCCAACGCACAAAACCAACGCTTCCAAAGCACGGTCTAATGCGAAATTGTTTCGCATTTACTTCCGAATGAAAAAAGTAGATCCACCAAACCACCGATTGCGTTCGTATGTGTGTGTGTGTGTGTGGATACCGAGATCCGTCGAAGGCCACGAAGCTCAGAAATTTCCCGTGGGCGATAGGATTGCTTTTATCTCATGGCAATGATGTTGTACCGTAAACGTTGGATTGTCCCTTTTGCTTGGGATTAACCGTACGCGTGTATGTATGCTAAGCTGCTTTCCGGCTCGTTACGATTTTTTTCCCATTTCACCCACCCGTACACACACACGTGTACACGGGTGGCATTAGATATGTTCCGCGGGAAGCATTATTAGCGATGCAAACACTCGGCCATTCTTGTCGAGATACGTCGAGTGTCCGTTTTATGTACGGAAGAACATCACCACATCGTCATCACCATCAGCATCGGTCTCTTCATTTGGTTAATTTTGGACGGATGAAGTGAATGATCATGAGACAGGCGGCCATTTTTTGTAGGCCGATGGAGGATAAACTAATTCTCCACGGGCCAGCCGGTTCTTTTATCCATTGCTTGTGAATGGCTGAAGGAAATAGGTTAGTGGTATCTTTAGTTCAGTTCGTT
This sequence comes from Anopheles coustani, assembly GCF_943734705.1. Classification (NCBI taxonomy): domain Eukaryota; kingdom Metazoa; phylum Arthropoda; class Insecta; order Diptera; family Culicidae; genus Anopheles; species Anopheles coustani. The sequence continues at coordinate 38,568,041 of NC_071289.1, forward strand.
TTCTCCCGATCAGTTCATATTTTCATTACTTGGTAGAAGTTTTTCACATCGATTTGACTTTTATTTTCGTTCGTATTTATTTTCTTACACATCGCTCCTTTGTTTGACTATTAAATTATTCATCTACTACATATTTTAGCTTTTTTTATGCATGGAGTTCTGTGTACACTAAAAACTTGACCGTCGCTTCTGAATCTTTTAATTCAAACATATCTTTCAAGTATTAGTTAAAACCATAATTCTTTTCTCAATCCCTTCTTCACCGAGCAACGCCGGGGCGTCAAGCTAGTTTAACATATTTTAGAGTTGAAAATGTTGTTCTGTTTTGATTATGATTCTGTTGAAATCCTTTTTGTAAGCTTTTGTAAACCAATGAAGTATAAAATAATCATTTCATGCATCTTATGAAATATTCTTCGCTAAATATTTTACTATTATTTGTAATATTTGTTATTATGTTTGAAATATGTTGTAAAAGGGATACGACGATACGACGGTATATTGTTTGCCATAAATATTTCCCACATCACTTACAAATACGTTTCCCGCTCCCCGGCACACATTGGAAAAAGGATGTTTTTTTCCGTAAACCCGGTTAGCAAAGGTGCGAATTCTTTCCAAAATTCCATTACCTCGGGAAGAGAACGTCCGACATCGAATCGAACCGTCATTCGAACATCTTTTGAATCATCTTATCTGTGGTTGTCGCTGTGCTCGACATCGGTTTCGTCGCAGTAAATATTTCAATCGCAATGTAATTACACCACCTGCGGATTGTAATCGATATCTGTCGGGAGAATTTGAAGAATTTTCACATCTCACACCTCCAGCCGGTTTGTCATTCCTTGACTTAAATGCTTTTCCAAACCTGTACGCTAACACGATTTGGTTGTACACTGCACGGTTGTGGTTCATAGCTTTCTCCTAATGGTGGAAGTGTTTTACAATTTACTTATGCTTCTCTGTCGGAACATTGATCGAGAACGCACTTTGAGGCGCATTGAGTCGTTACTTGAACGCTGTCCCACCGTACTGCGGGACCGTATGTTCCATTGGGTTTCACCTGCCGTCAACATGTGTCCACGACTGTAACTCGTGGGCCACGTGAGCGACGCGACAAATATGTGCGCACATGCCGCTCGACATACCGGCCCGGGGACGGAGTCGTCCCGTCTTGGGTCCGGATTTCTGAGAAAACTCGATTGCGAACGGTAAAGTGGAGTTCCGCTTTTTTTTTTGCCCATCTGACCATGGGGAATCGAATGTCAGCGCGGTTCAGCAAACGGTCCGCTATCCGCTTCACTTTTCTCCACGGTCGAAGCATTCACGTACGTTCAATTTATCCATCGAACGCTCCGTTCCGTTCCAGCAGGTGATTTTTCTCCGGTGGAGAAATTAATTGAATGTCTCACTTACGTGTCCCCGGAATGTGCGCCTTCAGCACGCTGGAGATAGCGATTGAAGTTGGTTTTTTGTTGTCTACTTGTCATTCGTTAATCTGGTGACCCAAAGAGAGCAACAGAGAAGTGGATTTTTTTAATTTATCTATGTAATCAGGTTAAGGTTAAAAGCTGTGTTTTTGCCAATTTCTTTCCTGAAATTTCGAGTATTACTTCGCATACATTTATGATAGAAAGAATCTGTGGATTACCGTATTTTAGCGTACATAACGTCTCTCTTTTAGTTAAAAAATGACCAAAATCAGATCTAGATTTAGCTTGAAGCTTTTAGGTTTTAACTTGGCTTAGGTTGAATTAAGAAATTACAAGAAATAAAATAGAAATAAAACCTCTTTTTCAAAAAATGTACCAATTTATGAGAAGGGTTGTGTCATACACGTTAAAATAAGAAAATTGCATTGTTATTTAAACTACGTTTTTGTACAATATGGATGTAGCCACCAATTTAAAGATACTCAAAAAGTTGATTGAAATGTTTCCTTTTTTGACCAATATTTATCGATATTATATCGTTTGATTGGTTATCTTATTTCAAGCAAATCAACCTTTGACGATTAGGCCGTGCTGGTTATAAAGTCTGGCAGCCCCGTTTGGATCTCGAACTTACAGTAAAATAATCATTGTACCTTATCCGTATCCTGTTTGATGCTATTCCAAAAATTCACTCTAAAATGACTTAAATGAAGCATGGACTGCAACTTTAAAGTATCCAATCAAAAACACACCGTACTTAAAAGCTTCAAACAGATGCCGCCTCTTCGGTAATGCAGTGATGTCCCTCGGTTGCAGGCGCTCTCTACGATTCTGCGACGGTAGAAAGTGATCAATTGCAGTGTCAGGGAAACAATTTTCCAGGTGTGAAAGAGATTAATATCCCCGAAAAACGCCTTCGCCCGGCGAACAACGATCCTGTGTCGTTTTGCAGCCGCTGGTAGTGCGTAAACTAAGCTGTTCGTCCGAAAGCAGTTGGGAGTCGGTTTGGAAGATTGTTTGGGGTTGGCAAACGAATTACCGAACCTGGTATTTCAAGCAGTTGGAATTTGTTGCCATTGGTGTCTATTGGGTGCGCGAATGCGAGGTAGCATCGTTCTCGAACGTCGGTACCATTTGCACAGTGGAGCGTTGTAAGATAAATCCGTGCCCGCGGGACTTACTCCTATGTTGCAGAGTTGCACAGTCCCCCGGGAGTGATTGAGGAGGAAGTTCGCTACCTGGCGCAATGGCGTGGTAGGAATTAATGTTTCTTCTGCTGTCGGACAGATTACTCGTACGCGCTTGGTGCAACCTGCGAAACGTTGCGGATGTTCGACGGGCAGGGTCAATAGGCGGTGAAATTTTCCATCCGGTTGGCGTTCTCAGAAGTTCGGGAAAAGATATACATTCCGAACCGTGTTTAGTCAGTGCCGTGTTGTGCCTCTAAATCCGCATTTCATCCATGCGATGATCCGGTACGAATAAGGTTTCCATGTTTTCCGCCATCGATCACAGGTCCAATAGGTTGGGGTACGAAGGCGACGAACTAGGGTTAGAGTCAATAGTGGCTGAATCCACGAGTTCGCTAGACAACGATGTATCGATGGCTTCGTTTTCGATTGGAAGCGTAGATCCGGGACTTGCATATCCCTCAAACAGGGATGTCAAATCACTCTCGAACGAGTGTTATAAATAGTTCCTTCTTGGCTTCATCCAAAAACAAATCTGGTTTTGAAATTGTCTAAATTACTTTCTTTTCCCGAAGATTGGGTAATAATTTATTCATGCTGTACTAATGGGGTGTATATCCCCAAGATTATCCTTTGTTCTGGATGTATTGGCTTTTTTGGTGAGCGATTACTCAACAATCTACTATACGATGAGAGAAATTTAAAGCATTTGTAAATTCGATCTTAGATTCACCCTCACTGTTTCAACATATTAGCCAACATCCAGTCGTTGGGGCCATGCTGGGGATCTAAAAAAGACTGAACCAAACCAATCAATTCCAGAAGCATCCAAAACAAAGCCTAAGGGTCCTCGTCCCGTTTACTCTGGCTCAATGTTTTTCCCTTGGGGTACTGCTCATTTGGTGAAACAATTGCGAGCAATTTTTTATCATGCAAAACAGTAGCATCCTTCGGATATACACAATCTACTCTTATGTATGTAGGAAGTCTAGAGACGCAGTTCAGAACTTCGTTTGTAACCTTTTCCTCGCGGTAATGACGTAGCTGAAGACGATGTGCGTCAGGATGGGATATGTTACTATTCATTGAGGTTCATTGGTTGCACCAGCAAGTGATGAGTTCCCCCCGGTAGTAGTAGTCATTAATAGGAAGAAAAGCATGTTTGCATTAAACAACCAGCATGTAACGCTTTCTCATGAGCTGCCGTCAGTTCTTCTAGGTACGGTCGTGAAAGACGATACTTATTAAAGCTACCGTGTACCTTTTGCGGTGGAAAGTAAAGTGAAAGCAACAAAGAAGATCGTGCTATGGCTAGCCATCAGCCGAATCCGCAGGACCAGCCGGTCATGGCATGTTTGGTAGGGAGTTGCGAAACTATAAATAGCAATAGATCATGGCCGGAGTAGTAAATGGGATCCGGATGGAGCAGCATACTCCGGAGGGATGTTAATTTTTTTTTCAGTTCTTCTGTTTTTATCGCAAGAATGCAAGAAAAGGATACAACACAGTGCATCGACTCGAGGGTTCGCTCTGGAGTGTCTGGTTATGTTTTTGGGCAAACTTGTAAATGTGTGTTTTAAAGGTTGCTCCCATGATGTTGCTCAAAGAGTTATTTATTTTCGTGGTAGATGATGTGAACACGATATACCACAACCACATTATGGTTCTTTACGATCGATCATTGCATAAATAATGGTTTACAATCTCAAGTTTTGTTGAACTACTTTCAAACATCATTGAAATTGTATGTGGTTTCTTAAATACAAGTACGTTATCGTTATTGTTTGACCATTTTACATCAACTTATTGGTTAACCGTAGCCATTCCATCAACATGTATTGCATCGTTCTTTTTAGTGGAAGTTTTGTTAGCGTACTGTTTTGCTTGTCCTACAATAAATAACTGAAACAACTGCTTCACACGGCATACATAAACTTTGTTGCTGATCGCGTAATGTTATTTATGGATTGGCTTGAACCGACTATTTAGCAAACAACGCACGATTCGCAAAGGGTAGGAAAAAGTGGTCCACTTGTTTGCCACCAGTAGCCGATTTGTGTACGATTAATTGTCTTTTGCAATATTCTATTACACACCCATCCCGTTGCCCTGTCGTTTAGAGGTCCCGAATATTATTCTGCTCAATCGATTCAACAGTGTGTGCCATTTTTCATCCGGTTTGTGTGTAGGTGTGTGTGTGTGTGTGTTATATCCTTTTTCATTTATGGAACACTGGATACATTCAATTTTGTTTTGGGTGTCGCCTCTGGCCGGGCTGAATAAGAGGATCGATATGTTGTTTCGGTCAGGAAGAGGAAATACTGGAGATGAAAAATAAATAAAAAGGTTTTCCCTCACCGCCGAAATCGATCGATTGGCGACGGAGTAAAAGAGGCAGCGGTTTGAGTTTCCACTACATGCGCCATGTTTTATGTTTTTTGGACCTTGCCGCCATTCCATTGAATCAACTTTTCCCCAAAAGGACGCTTGCAGTCAATGCAAGTGTTTTGGTAGTGATTGTTTTTGGCGTATTTTTCTTCCCGTGTTCGGTCGCTCATCCGCCCAGTCATTTTACAATGAAGTGAAATTTGTGCATTTGACTTCATTTGAGTTCGTCGTTCGCAACTGTTCGAGAACTGTGCACTGCTTGACGATGCTGAAAAAAAAACATCGAAAAACTGCGATCTGTTACGATGTAACGAGAGCATACTTACCGAAGGAAGAAAAACTGAAAGCTAGCAGTGAAAGCAAAAAAATGGAACGCGCAACATCCCACCGGGTGGAAGCTTCCCGTGGGGGAAAACGTCCACCACCATTACGTAAAGAGACCGAAAAATAGTACTGTCCTTACCAATGAAAGCGGGCGAAAGTAATGTTGCAAAAACAAAATCAATGGAATAAAAATTTCCACCAAAATGGGTGACGGAAGAAAGCGGAGCAAAAAAACACAAAAAAAAAAAACAAAAAAGCGGAATGTAACGATTCCGTGTGGTATACATAACGAGCCCTTCAGAAAGCCCTGAATCGCGCGCCAGCCGTGTTCGTCTTCCCTGCGGCGATCGTTGGAGAAGCGCCGTTTATGTACACCGAACTGGCCACCACAAATATCGTAAACAGACACGCGGTCGGACACGGACCAGGGATGGGGGGAACGCAAAAAAAAACGGGAAAAGGCAATGCGCGGGTGAAGGAAAGCCTTCCGAGATCCGGTCGGAACGGTTCGAACGGTCGCGCTGGCATGCTAGCAGGGGCCTGGGGTCCGGTGCAAGGGATGGATTTATGGTATGTTATTTTTATTGTTGCAAAGGTTCGCCTCATTCGATGAGGCGGTGAATCGTTTGGAGGAGCGACGAAGGCGAAGGACGATGGGTAAATGAGAAGGCGAAACGCGAAAATCACTTGAGCTACTGCTGCTGATATTTCATAGTGGTTTCATTTCTTTCGTCGGACTTTAGAGCTCGAAAAAAGAGGCCATACTCCAGCAAGGATCTGAAAACAGTAAGCTTTCAGGTTTAAACGGTAAAAAAAAGACTGGAACATTTCGTTACATTAAATGGTTCTATTTAAAGTTCGTTATGTCATACTTGTACTTCCATACTAAGCATCTTTTTCTAACTGGTAATTCGTGATTAATCATTTTTGTCAAGTTTTTCTCGATTTTACTTAACTTGAATGTAGATATGGATTTGGGAAAATTAATTCAAGAAGTCTATCCTATTTCCCTGTCTATAGTGGACGTGTGTTTGTTTTTTCTTCGTTATATCATATTGTTTTATTAAAGCAAGGAAGCTTCTTGTTGCAGACATTTTTTTCTTATTCTGTTTTGCTTTTATTAATTGTTTTTAGTTGGTTTCACTGTTGTAAAATCGAACAACGAACATTGTTCATCCAAGCTGTTGTTCAATCTTTATCAAATTTCTAGCAAAATTTCGACTTTTATCAAACGTTATCTTACGTTGGTGAATGTTTACAAGTGTTAAGAGAAATATTTTTCGAATCTTTGTAGAATGTTTGTCATTTCTATGTTTTCCTGGTTTGTCATTCGACCGTGTTTCATTTTGTTTTTAATGTTTAGGAATCCAATACATACAATTAGGGTGAAAAAAGTATGAAAAGCACTTAATCACCAGTTGATTTTCGTCGCTAAGTTAGAAAATTCCCCATATTGTGAATCTCATCATCAAATGTATGATGTACTGTACTGTTTATTGTGTTCTAACGTGGACAAACAACAGTTGAATATTTCTTTCATGCCAACTTCCGGCCAGCAAGCACTCGCCAGCCGCACTTCGCGCTCGCTGACGACAACGACAACGGCGACGACAAGGACGCAAGTGCTACATGCCAAAGATTTGAGTCAGCACCTTCCGTTTAGAGAAACACACGTACAAGGAATCGCTTGTTGGGGACGTCACAATCGTTAGCGACGTCGACTCCATATCGTGGCGAAGCCCCCAACTGTTGGGCAATTCCAATGAAGTAAGAGCACAACTGGACTACCGAGCTGAACACACCGTGTGTGGCTGCTGGCGCGATATATTCCCCGGAGAAATTTACAACACTCCGGAGGAGGACGCACCAACCCGTGCATGTGTGTATGTGTGCCCACGGTCTTGTCCACGTTTTCCACCCCGCTTTGACCGCACTTGGCGTTCCTAGGGTTGGGAAAATTCCTGCAGTCGAAAATAAAGTGCCACCAAATGGCTCGCACACACATATACACAAACCCACACAATTGCACATCGCCAAGGCACATACTCGCGCCACGATTTCGCGCTCCTGGACTTTTGGGTGTGTGCGCGGGAGAAGGGAGGTTTTTTTGCGCGCGCGTCCGTGAGAACGCATGCAGCCGCCGACGCCACCGCCGCCGCGTTCATTTAGCGAACTTATTTATGGCCATAGTTTCGTGTTCTGGTTGTTTAATTTTAATTGGATTTCACCCGCAATCAGCCGCGCCGCGCAAGGACCTCCCACTCCTGGCCTTCGGGATCTCCATCGTTTGATAGCGACGGAATGTTGTGTCCCGCCCCAGTGCCTTGTTTTGCCTTGGAGGAATCGAGTGGGTGATGTGTGTGTGTGTGTGTGCCTTTGATATGTTGCTGTGAGCCAGTGGTGGCCACACTGTGTGGCAACATATTCCCGCAAACTGCGAGCCACCGGCAGCATCTGCTGCCCGTAGCCACTCGATTCATTCATCGATTTCATTTTGTGCGAGGTTTGCTTCGAGTTGGCGAAGGGAAAAACCAGACGGAAAAGAGTTTTGCGACACGAAGGATTCGGGAAATTTTTCTTAGATTTTGATATCGTTAATTTATATGGCTGAAAATAATGAATCTGGTTCGTTTTTAGGGATAGAAGTTGTATGAATTTGGTTTAATGAACAATCTTTTTATCTGAAATAATTTGATTAACATAAAAAAGTAAAAGGCTATCGAATAAATTTAAAAAATATATTTATTTACTCTCGATCGGAACATACTTGAAACCAAAACATTTACAAAGCTCGAAAATTGACCTTGATAACAGTTATCTCTCCAGCTTAAAGATAAAAATATATCTAATCGTTCAAAACCGAAAATACTACTTCCTGTCGCAGATTACTCATCTCTTATCTGCAATGATTGCACGATGGAGATTTGACGAAATGTGTGTCGACCCTTTCCTTTGCCAGTGCCAAAGAGAGCAGTGATTCGTTCGGTTCTTCGGTTCTATCGTTACTGAAACCAATCAGAAGCTAAAGTTCGCATACGAATATATCCGATAAATAGTGATGTAAAGTGCGTAAGTGGAATTGCAATTGTAAGATTATAACTGTAGTCCTTCTTCTTCTTGGCGTAACGACCTCTTGGTCATGCCTGCCCGTTAAGGACTTACGAGACTTGTTTCCCTGTTGTACGTGGATAGTCAGTCCTCTCGTACAGGGGAGGGTCCGGTCTCGGTTGGGATTCGAACCCACGCCGTCGAAGTGGCGAGCCCCGACGCTCATGGGCCGATTTTCTAACCGGCGCTACCGCTCGGCTGTCGCGGACCCCCAACTGTAGTCCTTAAATATATTAAAATTTTCTCAAATTCGAAACACTTCATGAGCCCGATGATTGGATGAATCATACGTAACATTTGACTCATCCAATCTAATGTAATTCATGGCCAGCGTAATTTGATGTGTATTGTATTGTAAAAAGTGAAAAGTTTGGCAGTAATGTTGGAATTATTTATGTATGGAATATTGTGTACACTAAAAACTCGACCAATATTGAACCGTCGATTCTGAACCTTTTCACACATTAAGTTCAAACACTGCAGATGTTGTTGAAGATTTAAAATCATCTAAATTTTACAATTGAAACTCAGTTTTACTAACACAAACAAAACAAGCATGTACACAAAGTTAAAAAAAAGCAAGGTTTATACAGCACGGGGTATAATCGATGAAATATTGAAAATTTTTAATATGTCGTTATTGTAACTACTAAATTTAAACATAACTCTCATGTAAAGAGTTAAAAACATAATTTTTTTTCTCAACCCCGAGCATCGCTGGGGAGTCAAGCTAGTATTTCATATATTTGCTCACATATTGGTCACGTGGGCTGTAGATTAATCTTTAAAATTATTATTAAAACTAAATTAACGCACCAACGTGAGGAAAAGTGAGAGAAATAACATTTGGGAGTTGGTGAGACGTAAACGGGAGGAAGGGATGGAGACGTTGTTGTGAAACAGGTGGCTCGAGCTATTGAAGGAAGATATGGCGCCGATAAATGGATCATTTTGGGAGAAACGCGTCCGGCGGAATAGGAAGGGGTATGGAGAGGGATATTTGATATGGGCATAAGCTATTTATTTCTGTATGATGTTTTAAAGCCCTTTTGAACATACCAAAAACTAGTAAATCCTTGAGTTTAACTAGTTTTAAGTTCATTGTTCAATGTTTTATGTATAGGTACGTAAAAGAGTTTTTATTTTGTAATATAGACTTAATGATTTATGTTCTTTAAAGTCTGTTCCTCTAGAGATAGCCTTTTTGACAAGTTAATCTAAAACGCATTTTGTTCTTGTTCTTAACATTTGTCGTTTTTCTTGTTATGGTTCTTAATTTTGGTTCTTAATATTGTATCCTATTACTAGGAACGAATGTTTGAGATACTTTATTGATTTAGAGACAAAATAGAAAAATATGCAGGTATTGTTCGTATCGGATATTCGTAACGAATATTTATTAGGGCTTACGTTCTACAAACTTTTGGCGGCAAAAATAGATTCATTTGCATTAAAATTGGCTCTCCTGTTACCGAGCAACCGTTACGGGGCTTCTCCGAAGCTGCATTGCAGCAATGCTGGAAGCTGGCACAAATTTAGTGCCAGGGTCAACTCACTTAAGTTTGTTGTTCATCCCCAGGACGGCGCTCGTCTCGTCGCCCGGGTTCGTTGCTAAATTAAAACGATTGCTACCAACGCTGTGGTTCGGATGTGTTTGCTGTTTTTCCCAACATCCGAGGATGTTGGCGTTGCCATGCCGTAACTGGTTAACCGGGGGGCGACCTAACAATAACCCCCTTTGAACACCGACAAATTTTTCGCGCTCCAATTTCGATCGGCTAGTAAGACTTTGGTCATCAGCAACCTTCGTATCTCTGGTCGCTCCAGTTTATTTGTTCTGCGCTCGAACGTCAGTCGAATGAAGCTCTGGTTGCTCAAAACACAGTTCCGCTGAGTGCATCGCAAGAGTCGGGACAATTATTTATGCAAGTGATTAAAATGCTTTCGCATTCGGAAAAGATTTTGTTTGTGCGATGGGCTTGTAGTTGTTTCTTGTTCCTTTAGTAGCGGTGGTTTGTATTTGTTTTTCCGTCGAATGGGTTTTCTCCTTATGTTTGTTAACGGTGTTTTCATTTTTAAAACATGTTGTTGCTACTGTAGTTTCGCTGACAGAAGAATGGAGAAAATCAAGCAATGGTTTAAAGTGCGGTATTTCATATTCCCCATTTGTCTATCAGATTGTGCTTATACGACTTTAAATTACTTTTTTTTACTGTTTGGCCGAACTTGGTTTCCGTGAATATCAGCGTTAAAAACATACACGTGGTGGTGATTATAAAATAATCTTCACATTGAGAAACAGAACTTCCTTGGCCATATAACCATTTCGTGGTTTTATGTATCCCGAACCCGTGATGAAAGCATCGAAATATTACCCCGGGTTGGATATTATTGCCCCTGCCCTGTCCCGGCGGTAAGTGAACTTGATAAACGAGCGCATGGCCCATTTTTCGGAGTGCTCCGTTTCCGCGCAGTCGAAAATTCGACGCGCTACATTTTAATTGGGTTAATTTGGGCGAAACATGCCAACCTTCCCGGTGTGCTTTTCCCCGCTATTCCCCCATGTGCCGACTAATGTTGGCTCTCCGGATGGGTTTCCCGATGCCGGAAAAAGCCGAGGAAAGCGCTTGATTAGAGATACGTAATTTACTGTGACGTACGGTGCACGACACACGGTACGCCGCCGTTCGAGGATGAAGCATTTCGGGCAGCAGCAACGTACCCCCGGGGCAACGAGGGAAAAGCCCGGTGGAAATTCACTTACTTGTGAAAATGCGACGTTTATTGGGATCGTGCGCGCCTTGGGGGCAGTCGGTGGCGGTTAATGGTACACGAAATAAAACGTCGTTTCGTGCGGATTTGGAGTGGCGTTGTATGCACGTGTGGGGGAAAATGTGTAGTTTCTTTGGTTCAGCAAGAAAATGTCTTCCATCTCTACCCCCTTTCCCCGACTCCGATGTACCTGGCAAAGGAGGGGTAGCACCCTTTCATGTGCTTAATGCAATTTAATGCGAGCCGAAGTGAAAAGTGCTTCCCCAAACAGTGCTCTCAGGGGAGATCAAGTTTTGTGCAGATCCCCCTTTTTTCTTTTGGTCGTACTTTGACGACGTTGCTTAGAGCAAAGTTAGCGAAGTTACTCATGTTGGCTGGCAACTCACAGAAATGTCTTATTACGATGTAGCATAAATGCATTTTCTTAGCTAGAGGACATCCCAGGAGGGACCACATACGTTTGAAACGTTGAAAGCATGAATAGGGTAACTAATCTAAACAAACTGTTCTACTGTTACTCCTTCATGTCTATTATATTTATTTGGACAGAGAAATAACACAAACATCAACAATTTTGTCTTCGAACAAAGGGAACAGTGATATAAAATAACAAATATACTTTTTAAAGTTAGTTAGTGCATTTTCCTTTCTTTTTATTATGAAACAAACTTCCCTTTTAATTTAAACGTAAAAATGTGCAGTAAAAGCCTTCGCTTGTTTTCTTGCATTAAGGTAAAGTTATAATTTTTTCCTAGTTATAATAATCAGTTTTATTTGTTTTTTTTATGCTGATCTGACGATGAGAACATTTAAAAAATTAACAAAAAAGGCTTTAAAAGTTGGACCCAAATTCACCTGTGAAAATGAACAAGGTGATTTCGGAAACAAAATGCTTAATGCAATCTTAGTTTTGGAAAATAAAATCAAACTTGCAGATGTACAAAAGTAGAGAAACACGTTCTATAAATTAATTAAAAACACCAAATTGGCGTATCAATGGTTACGAGTTAGTTTTCTCTAAAGGATTAAATCACTTGGAAAGGAAGTTGCTGATAGGTTTATTTTACGTTGCTTACATACATCAACGAATCCCCAATAAATCCATGTCGGCCGTAAACGCGGAAATGCATTACCCATTGGAGAACAGCCTATACTTAAGCGAACGCAAAATTAATTTTGACAACTACCACTGCCGCTCTGAGGCAAAACCGCTTGCAGGGATGATTTTTCACGTGGTTTGTTTCGAGAGCGTCGTCCCCAAAAGCGAGGAATGTGTGTTTTCCAGTCCACACAGGACCCTTTTTTTCGTTGCATATCCTTCCCTTCTACCGCTGGACGATAATGGCGGCCGCCCGAGGGGGCAGAAAAAAGTTGAAAACAAATGACGGATTGGAGTGCGGAGGGGTTTTGGGACGAAATTTCCGTTTCCCTCCGGCAGCGACGGGAAAACGCTCCCATTTGATGATGGTGCACAAAATTGCGGCTCACGAATACACCGACGAGCTCGCACCGAAATTGCCGCCCCGTGTGTACACATTCCGAAACTGCTGCCGGTTACCGAATTTGGGAATTGCGATCCTTGGCTTCCTCGTGTAGGGGCACGCCGGTTGCGAGGGTGGCTGAGGGATGGACTTTGTTCCCCCTCCGATGTGGCGTATTCTCTCCGTATATGCATTGAGTGATGGAGGAACAACGCTCGTGTTTGAATTGCACAGTAGTCCCCTCTTTTGGGGGGGGGATAGCTAATGTTAAGCAATAGAAACAGGAAAGAGGACAACCTAGAACGGGCTAATGGTTATTGTGGGGGAGAAGGAGAACAACTCCGGCGGGGTCATGTGCCACAAAAGGATATGCGCAGTAGCGAAGGAAATCAAATAAAGAAGCAAAAAATCAACGCAGAGAGCAAAAGAAGAGGCCACCACATGGCGGGACGCACGGTTGTGTGCGAGAAAGGGAAATAAATGTGCCGAATCCGAAATCCGCACACGATTGTAGTGGTGCTGCGGCAGGATAATATCGCTTGCCGCAAGAGCCCTGCTCGGAAAAGCGAGCGAATTTGGAAAACCGAGAGCAGACCCTTAAATGGCAAGAGAGGAGACCTCTGCCAGGACACTTCTTCTCACGTGGGAAAACTTCGGTTTCGGTTATTTGATGCGAAAGCGAGATGATGTGACTGTGAATGTGAGAGATAACGAGCGCCTCTGTAGTGGAGAGAAGGAAATCCTACCGCAAATGTTTTAGGTGATGAATAAACTAAGCCAAGCGTGAGGGGTAAAGGTATCAAGCAATGTTCTACATTTCAAAATAAAAGATTTGAAGGGTGCAATAACAACAAATGGAGCCGTATCCAAGAAATGGCATATATTGCCGGTTCAACTATAGCGATTGAAGGGAAAGTAGGGCATAATGCAATGGAGGATATACGACTCTTCACAAAAATATTTCCAATTCAAAATAAACAAAAAATCATTTAGACTGGTCCGGTACTTTTCAATCACATTTATTTCTTAAAGTTAAATAATCCTACCAAATGTTAATGCCTGGATTGCAAACTTCCAATGGAATAATAATGTTTATGTATTACAAAATAAAATTGTCTATTTAATATTCAACATACATCGCGATAGAGTTGCAAGCGTCAAAATCGCTAATTCTAGCGTTAAAGAAATTTGTACCATTCTATTTAATTTGCAATTTAAAATATCAACTATTAATTAAGCACGTTCCTTTAATTTTTGTGAGTTATAGTTGTAAACTTTTTTTCGTGTTAAACTAGATGCTTTTATCAGGTATTTAAGTAGTCTCAGAATGCCTTATATGAGATAAAATGGATTGACAAATAACCCTTCTAAGGTTAGGGAGGTTTCTAGCTTCGACAATTTTACAAGTGCTGAACTGAGAAAATGTGCATCTTTGAATGATTTCCGTTTTAGAAGGATAAAAATGTGCTGCCTTCATCGCAAATGCGCAGCAAATTCAAGTTCAAGTTGTGAAATCAATTTGTTTTTATTTTTATAAGGAACTAGCTCGAAGCCCCCGCGAAGCTGTGAGCGGTGAGGGAATATGCGACAAAAGTTTTTATTTTTGGTTCATTTTCTATGCAATATTAGGTTTGCTTGCAGACATATGAGTAGCTGTGATTTCACATGGAAATTTTCTTTCATCAATAGTCCTGGGAGCAAAGTGCATGGGTGTTGTTCCAGAGGATCGAAGTTCGAATCTATGTAATTTTTCAAACTCGATCATATTTTGATGCATAGACTTCAAATTATTATAACCATTATTAAATTAAAAGCTTTGTGGTTCAATTTATTTACATAGCCATATGTACCTGTATGTTCCCTTTGTACAACTGGCGTATTGGTAGTGGTGCTCGAATCTTGTCTCAGAGGTTTGGTGTTCGATTCCAGGTTGGGATAATCGTTTCCAGTTCAAAATATGTTTTTTTTCCATGTTTTCTTTAAAATCAATGTTTACCATTCAAGTTGCGATATTTTCTCATTATTTCTAACTTGTGCTATGGTTCCTCGGCAAGACTACGGCTTTGCTCTTGGTAAACCCGTGTTCGAGTCCCGTTTCCACTTAGAGTCAAATCATAAAAAGCATGCTTCACGTGCACTGTTAAAATGCAGGGTTTATTGCCTCATCTCATAAAGGGACTTTGAAACTGAGATTTATAAAAATAATAATTATTTAGTTTAAAGAGATTCCAAAGCAACGAAGTATTCCATCTTGATTGAGCAACGAGAATTTTCGTTTTGTGGTGCATAATGTCTCATCTTCCCCTACTTTGGCATTCGATTATAGGGAAATTATTCTTCTCCACGATTGCAATTGTCCCCCGGGAGTGCTCAACTGTTCAACTTAAGGCTTAAGCGAAAAAGGATAGCAAAATCCACTACATTTTTCTTTTACTCCATTACCCTTCGACACCGTTGGCTTTGTGAAGGATTTGCGCCAATATTTGAACGATACGAAATGGAGCGCTTAAAATGCATTGTCGACGAGGTCGAACGTTTTAGACGTAACGTTAAAAAGGTTTGGAAGATTGGTTTAACTCTCCCTTATGAAGAACATGTTGAACCAACCTGGTTTGACAAGAAGTGTTGAACCAAGCTGGTTTGAACAACTACTGAATTGATGACACTGGCAGCACTGCATGTGTCAAATGACCGGAACTGTTGAATAAAGAATTCATTCCTGTGTGTATAGTGGAATCGGTCGCACGTGTTCCTTGTTTCCCGATCCGAAATTAGACCATATACCTCTAATTCTAACAGGTTATGGGCCCAGGCCACGCGGTGTGTATTAAGTGTTGTTAATCTTTCGGGCGAAGTTTTTTTTTTTAAAAGTGAAATTAGTCGCAGTCAGAAAAACAAAAAATACAATGGATCTCTCTAAAGTGAGTGTTGTTCGATTGAATAATCGGAACTACCGAGCGTGGGCGTTCAAGGTAAAAATGGTGATGATGCGGGAGGGAACGTGGAAATACGTTGACCCGGGTGTCGCGCCGGCACCGGTAACTTCCGATTGGACGGAAGGGGATTCGAAGGCGCGAGCCACCATCGCTTTGTTGGTTGAGGACAACCAACATAACCTCATACTGGATAAAACAAGCGCCAAATCCACGTGGGATGCCCTGAAGGCTCACCACCATAAAGCTACATTAACTGGAAAAGTGGCACTTCTAAAGGAAATATGCAGCGCAAATTTCGTTGAAGGAGAGAGTATGGAGAATTTCCTCTACAGCATGGAGGAATTGTATTCTCGTCTCGAGAATGCTGGAGAAAAATTGTCACCATACATGCAAGTAGCCATGATCTTGCGGAGCCTACCAAAGGCTTTCGATACCCTCACCACCGCTTTGGAAAACCGCTCCGACGAAGATCTAACAATGGAGCTGGTGCGGTCCAAGCTACTGGATGAAAGCGAAAAATTTGAAAGCGGTGATGCGGCGGAGGAGCGGGCGCTGAAAACGGGCAGCCGAACGAACAAGGAGTCTATTGTGTGCTTCTTTTGTGGAAAACCCGGTCACAAGAAGCAGGCGTGCAAGCAGTTCCTGAAGCAGAAAAGCAGCGAAAAGAAAAAGGTGATAGAACGAGCAAAAACAGTGCGCGAAAACGACCAAGCGTCGTTCCTTCTTTCGGTGCGTTCCAGTGTTCCCGGAACTACGCGTGCGTGGCTTATTGACTCTGGTGCAACATCACACTTAGCCAACGATGAAAAGTTGTTCAGCCGTTTAGACAGAAGTGTGCGTCCTGAGATTTTTACAGCGGACGGCAAATCTATCCGTACGGGTGGAATAGGGGATTGCGTGGTTATTTCGTGCGACAATGACTTTGGAAAGAACGTGTCGATAACACTAACGGACGTTATTTTTGCCCCGGGTATAGAGTGCAACCTTATATCAGTGCCCAAACTTTGCAGTAAAGGTGTTCATACAGTGTTCGACAAAAGCAATTGCAAGCTTGTTTACGGTGCGAAAGTCGTGGCTACAGCTGATAAAGTGGGTGGCCTATACCGACTGAATATGGCTGATGAACGGGCCTTATTGGTGAATGACAGCCGACACACCAAGGATGCAGAAAAGACATCGACTAAAGTGCTGGATATAATCCATAGTGATGTGTGCGGCCCAATGGAGGAGACGACGCCAGGGGGATGTCGTTACTTTATGACCTTAATAGACGATCACAGTCGTTATGCTTTCGTCTATTTCCTGAAGAAAAAATCTGAGGTCGAGGATAAGATTCGCGAATTTGTGAAATTGGTTCAAAATCAGTTCGGACGTAAACCGCGGATCATTCGCTCCGATCAGGGTGGAGAATACTCCAGCAAGACACTTAGGAGATTCTACGCGGATGAAGGAATAAAGGTGGAGTACACTGCGGCGCATTCACCACAGCAGAACGGGGTTTCGGAGCGGAAAAACCGGTCTCTGAGTGAGATGGCCCGGTGTATGCTTCAGGACGCGGGCATGCACAAGCGATTTTGGGCGGAGGCAGTCAACACCGCTTGTTACATGCAAAATCGTTTGCCATCTGTTGCAGTAGACCGTACGCCGTTCGAGATCTGGTTCGGAAGAAAACCAAATTTGACCCACTTGCGACTATTTGGATGCGTCGGTTACGTGTTCATTCCGTCGGTAAAGCGTAAGAAGTTAGACGTCAAGGCGAAACGAATGACGTTCGTCGGCTATTCCGCGGAACATAAAGCGTATCGGATGCTAAACACACGGACGGGAGAAATCCAAATCA
This sequence comes from Anopheles coustani, assembly GCF_943734705.1. Lineage (NCBI taxonomy): Eukaryota > Metazoa > Arthropoda > Insecta > Diptera > Culicidae > Anopheles > Anopheles coustani. Next base: position 38,585,513 of record NC_071289.1, read on the forward strand.
GTCGGGATGTTCGTTTTCTCGAATTCAGCGACGGATCTAAGGAGCATCATCACGATGAACCCAAACTGGAGGATAGTCCGACTGGAAGGGAAGAAATCGAGTGGTCTTTCGATGAAACAGTGAAACAGGAAGCTGAACCCGATTTGACTCACGAAACAACCTCTGAGTCCGAATTCTACGGCAAGGATTGTCCAGGTGATGGTTGGCCACGAGGGTTTTGGAACGACAACGACAACAATTGGCTTCGTGGACTGTGGGATGATGATGACTGTAAAGTTCAAGCTGGAGCTGCGGTGCCAGAGACCGAACCTCCGGAGTCTACTGATACCGTTCGTCGTTCACAGAGGAAAACAGCAGGCGTTCCGCCGGTAAGATACGACGAGGAAGTGAATTTGGTGATGGAAAGTTTGCCTGAACCAAGGACGTATAAGGAAGCTGTATCCGGTCCACAGAGCACCAAGTGGAAGTCGGCAATGGCAGAGGAAATGCAGTCCCATCGCGAAAATAATACGTGGGAGCTAGTGGAACTGCCGCCACAACGGAAGGCAATCGGGTCGAAATGGATCTACAAATGCAAGGCGGACGAAGACGGCAATCTCGTTCGTTATAAAGCACGTTTGGTGGCGCAGGGCTTTTGCCAAAAATTCGGGACCGATTATGATCTAGTTTTTGCTCCAGTCGTAAAACAGATAACTTTTCGGACGATGCTGGTTTTAGCGAGCAAAAGGAAGATGTTGGCGAAACACGTTGACATAAAGACAGCGTATCTTCATGGTCATCTCGAGGAGGAGATTTTTATGCGACAACCACCAGGGTACGAGAGTGGTAAACCGAATGAAGTCTGCCGGCTGCGTCGCAGTATTTACGGGCTCAAGCAGGCAGCTCGTGTTTGGAATAAGAAAATCGACGACGTACTGAAAACTAAGGGTTTCATTCAATCAACGGCGGACCCGTGCCTATACATTTGCAAAAAAAAAAGCGGATAAGTCCATTTTTGTACTCATTTACGTAGACGATGTAATTGTCATTTGTTACACGGAGGAGGAATTTTCTGAGGTGGTCCACGTCCTGGAACAGAACTTTACAATAAGCGTCATGGGTAATCTAAGATTCTTTCTTGGAATACGTGTTAGGCTAAACAAAGGACAATTTTGTATTGATCAGCAAGCCTACTTGGAAAGAGTTCTGGAAAGATTCGGCATGAAAGATGCAAAGCCGTCAAAATATCCGATGGATCCCGGCTTCTTAAAACGAAAGGAGGAGATTGGCAAGAAGTTGGATTCGGCGAAAGCGTACCAAAGTCTTATTGGGGCTCTGTTGTACGCTGCTGTGACCAGTAGACCCGATATTTCAATAGCTACAGCCATTCTGGGAAGGAGAGTACAAGATCCATCAGAAGCGGATTGGAATGAGGCTAAGCGAATACTACGTTACCTAAGGGGTACACTGGACAGCGTACTTTACCTCGGAAGAAGCGAACAGAAGCTGGAATGTTTTGTGGACGCCGACTGGGCAGGAGACGAGAGCGACCGCAAATCCAACTCAGGGGTCTTTTTTAAGTTCGGCGGCGGGCTCATCGGATGGGGCTGCCATAAGCAGAAGTGTGTGGCACTATCTAGCACCGAGGCCGAGTATGTATCCCTTGCCGAGTGTCTGCAGGAGGTAAAATGGGTCCTCAAGCTAATGGCAGATATTGGCGAACAACAGGTTGGTCCGGTCGTGGTCAATGAGGACAACCAAAGTTGCATTGCGATGGTTAGCGGAGACAGAGCTGAACGCAAGACAAAACACATCGATACAAAATTCAATTTTGTGAAAGAAATGGTTCGGGACGGCATCGTGCTACTGCAGTATTGCCCGACCGAGCACATGCAAGCTGATCTACTCACGAAACCGTTGCAAGCGGTGAAGCTTCGACAACATCGGGAGGCAATCGGCATCAAAACGTTCAGCGTTGAGGAGGAGTGTTGAACCAACCTGGTTTGACAAGAAGTGTTGAACCAAGCTGGTTTGAACAACTACTGAATTGATGACACTGGCAGCACTGCATGTGTCAAATGACCGGAACTGTTGAATAAAGAATTCATTCCTGTGTGTATAGTGGAATCGGTCGCACGTGTTCCTTGTTTCCCGATCCGAAATTAGACCATATACCTCTAATTCTAACAGAACACACACGCACCGGAATGCAGTAGTAGAACGAGGCTTGTGTTCCTCGCATCGAAAGGGTTCTCGACTTGTTCCGGCGTTCATAAATATGTAAAAGATGTCGTTGGGGTTTTCGGTAACCGCGCTTGCTGCTAAACACATGATTGCGTGCGTACTCTTAGCGCCCAGGAGATCGTTCTCGCAGCGCTGATCGAAGAATTTTCCTATTCCGGTTTCCGCTTCGAACGAATATACGGCGCGTCGCGTTTTGCTGCGCGAGATATGAATCCATACGACGGGAAAGGCAGGTCAACGAATGCCGTAGGCATCGACGGATAGTAGTAGTACGCCAATGGAATACACGAGGATTTGCATGGAAATTCTCGAGAGAGACTTGAGAACATAATTCCATCCTCCGGACGGAGCGGGCGGACAGAATGGCCGTTTCCCCGCGGAAAGGTAATGGAAAACCGGAAACGACGATGATCGGAACGCAGGGATTCGCTTATCCGCACGTTACGTATTACGTATTGATTGAAGGCTTTTCCCCGAGCCGAATAGCTTTCCCCACCGGAAGGATCAAATGTCCCAGCTATAGACTGTGTGTGTGTGTGTCTGCGGATGAGGACTTCTACGATATATGCAAGGCACTTGAATATCAAAGAGGCAATTTGCTATGAAGCCAGAGTGCAGGAACCTCTAGTAGAGTAAGTCGAGAAGGACGTCAAGTGCAGCGAATTTGCATTGTGTGCCGTGGCAAGCTCCATTTCTGAAATGGTCCTGTTCCTATTTCACTTTCATGGGAAAAGGGTTTTCTTAAATTAATTGTTATAAGAGAGCCTTTTACGGGAGGACATTTTAGTGATTTGCTATTTTTATTCTTGCTCTTCAAAAAAGTTTTGCATTATCTAAGCTGTTCAATACGCAACGAGAACGCAATCAGGGATCCGGAAAGCAAGCTTAAGCTATGCTTCGTAGCGAATGGTACCAAGACGGCTCGGGAGTGGCCTTTCAAATGCCCTCGTCAACAAGGGGTGTTTATGCTAATCCGCAAATAATGACGCGCTAAAGGTTAAGCATAACACGGCGTTTCATATAACGGGCGCAGCTTTGTCGATGAGCCCGGTCGCGGATGGTTAACGGATTTGTTGAATGTTCCTTTCATTTCCTTTCTATTCGGTAACGCTTGCTATCGACAGCGACCTGCCATTGGCAGCGGGAGTGGATTTTCCGCAGCGGCCGGGAAATGGTAGAACGCGGCATCCTCACCATCGGATCCAACCAAAATTGAACCGGCTTACGAGTCCGGCCTCCTCCGCCAGTTCCGGTGAAATATTAATCCTCCGTACCCGCGTTTGTAGCTGCCCCGGATTTCCACTGGCGGGGTTCCGTTTTGTCCTGCGCAATATATCAATTTCCACCGGTGAGCTGTTGGTTGGCTTCGTGCCTACCTGTAGGTTTTCTTTTCTTCTCGCCGTGGTGTTATTAAAAATCTTCCCTAGCCGGATAACCGCGTGACCTAAAGTGGCGTGCTAAAAAGGACATCGGGCCGTTACGTAATTTTTCCTCGTTAAAGGAAAAGCTAAACACGGTGGGAGGAAGCAGCGGCAAGCTGTATCGCAACCGTTTCGCTGCTGCTGCTGAACATCGGTGATGCGTTCCGGGTTCTCGGGTGCGTTGGCCAGAGAGGAAACTACACTCCAACATACACGCACCAGATCGGAAAACCTACGCTTGGTGGCTGGCATCGGTCGGCGGGCATCGGAAAGTCGTTGTGGTTTTCTAGCTTGGCTCATGCTTGGGTGTCTATCGAGGCTCTCCCCAGTTCTGGCCGCGCTTGGTGGGTGGATGTTCTTTTGGGGAGTGGGTGCAACGAAAGAAAGAAGGGACGGCCGGGGCTCTGAATTTATTACTCGAAATGTCTTCCAAATATGCCGATCGTAAATCAAGGTTTACCGACGGCTCGGGGATAACATAAACACGTTACTCTTTCGTTTCCATCGCTGCCTCTCGGTTCGCTAACGAGTTAAGGTACGCCGGCAGCTGAAGGTGCGGAAGGTGACTATTTTTACGGGTCAGTTATTTCTATTTACCTCCTCGTTGTGTATGTCGCCATGGGATAACGGTTTGGCGACAATAGAAACAATCTGATGGTGCTTCAATTTGCTGGCACGAGGATACGAAAGTTTGGATTTATGTTGCATTCATATTTTCCAATCTTACCCAGTGTTCAGCTTGGCTAGTGTTTTATTATATTGGATTAATTTTTTTGTAGTTTATGTTTGGTTTTATTTTATGGTCTGATTGTTTTCTAAATTTATAGTTAATAACTGCTCATGTTTTGTATTTCAACAATGTAAATTTAATGGTTTTTCGGTAATGTTTTACATTGTAACGTTTTTGCCATGCACAACTTAATATTTTTGTTAGAATTTTGTTGGTTTCATTCTCTTTTGATCATATTTTCAAATTTATCATGTAGATTGCTAAAGTTTTTCCAATTCTTTTTTCAATTGTTTAGATATTTGTTTGGTATCTAAATTGACGAATGAATAATGACGAATTTTGTCGAAATGACGAATGGTTGGTTTTATACTTACAAAACAAACTTGAATGTAATATCAGTGTATAATAATAATATTTACTTATTTTGTCAATGTTGTTTACCGATTTTTGAAGTCAAATGTTGACGGTATAGAATTTTGTTATCATTCGAACATTTCTAATTTTTTAAATATTCATTTATTTCGTCGAGATGTGTTGTGGACTCAACGTTAACTACTACGTTATCGCATCGTTGAAGTTGCCTCCTCGAAATGATTTTTACTGCAACATCGACGAACGTCAAAATAAATTAGATGTTGTGCTAAGATGCGTCCGTCTCGCACTGTCGATAACCTCCATTTGTGTTGTCCTTGGCGTCGATTTGGTTTCTCGTTAGAATGATGGGTGTATTTAGCTGCTTTTCTATATTCCTCCGCTACGCCTTTCTTACATCCACCGTTTGGAAAATAAACATTGGTCCCACGGTTTACAGCCATCATCATGCCACTTTGCTATAAACATCGAACAAATATTGTTCTTCATCTCCGCTCCGCCCTATCTCTTGCTGCTTGTAATTAGTGTTTGGATGAATAATTTCGATCACTGTCTTGCTCTCTTTTACGATATTTTATTTTCCTAACGAAAGGTCTATTTTAACTTTTTTTTTCTTCTCGTTTGCAGATCATTCGTCGCATCGTGCTTCCCGCGTCGTCGGTCGCTGCGTATCGAGCAGAGTGTGATTGTGAGTCGAAATCCAACAGAGATTCCCGCGAGTCGAAAGCGTCTTCTTAGCGGTGGCGGTTGGTGGCGATCGAAAGCATAAAGTATCCTATTATTTATTACCCACAAAGTAAACACCGCTGCGAGCGAAGCCTGGATCGCTGTGCGTGGGGGGGAAGGCAGCGGATGTAAAATAAATAAACACGCTCGGACGATCGACATCCGGCGGGAGCGTTCGAAAAACCAAACGAAAAGTGATCCATAGCCAAGCACCGCGGCGCAATTCGGTATCGATCATCACGACCACCTTCACGATCACGGTGGGGAATGGATCTTGTCCTTCGCACCGCGAATGGGACAAATTGTTGATCGCACGCTGCGGCACGTTGGCGATTTTGGTATTTGCTTTACTCTCTTGCTGTGAGTGTGGAAATGTGAAATTAATCAAACCCCTGTTCCCGGCTTGGTGTTTCGTTCCTTTTCGCTGATATTTTACAGCTGGCTCCAGTGCAGAGGAAGAGAAGTGCGTTGAAAGAGCGTGTGCTGGTGTGTTTGTGTATTTGTTAATTCAGATTGATTCGAAGTTGAGTGTAGTGCGTTTGCATTGCGGGGTACGAGAGCAAGAAAATAATTATTCAATATTCAAAGCAGAAAAGAGTGCGTGTGTTCCGGATCGTTCTGGTTCGATTTCGGTTTTCCTTTTCCGATGTTGCTCAGCCGGTGCGGGTCGATGAAAGGTCCTTGGAAAACTAGTGTGCTTTAATAGTTTTTTGTTGATTGGGGGTGAAAAAAAGCATCAAGTGCAGGGCACAAGTCTGTGTTTCGTTGAATGGCTTTTTGAAGTTCTGCTTCCGAAGAGGGAAAAGAAAAATTACACGAGAAGCCCCGGGGGAAAGTTCTGGCCCCAGGAAAAGTGAAGTGAAAGTTTCTCCGTTACAAAAGGCGCTCACCGGCAAAGGCTTCCAAATGGCAACCAAATCGAAACGATCATCCGGCCAACGGGGGCGACGGCAGCAGCCCGCTCGGAACGAGCTGAGTCCCTGCCTCGCCGGAAGTCCGCTGCTGGTCAGCTTCCTCGTGGTGGCGCTGTTCGTCGCGGGCAACCTGTGCGCCTGGCAGGAAAACGTTCGACCGAAGCTGTACGTCTCGTTAGGTAAGTTCGACCCTATCGGTTCCGTTTTTCTTCATCATTTACAAACTTTGCTCAGTTTTTGGCTTCAGCATATCCATCATCGCCATAATCACCAATCCCTTAGGCGGGTGTTTTTGGCTTGCCGTTTTTTTTTTTAATCCGACCGATTTGCACACATGAACAACACGTGTGGAGCAGACCCATGCGTACGTCCGCACCGGAAACGGGGTTGACAAGTGAGGGATACACCATACCGTCGCGTTCCATCCATCCATCATCGTTCGGGGGGGCACGCTGTCCGGGGCGGCGGTGGCGGCAGTCATTAAATTTTATTGCAGCCTGCTCTATCGCGGTTGGCGATCACTTTTCCGGGTGAGGAAATATGGAACACGCCGCGACGCTCATCCGTCAAGACTCGTCCCTTTGAGTCAGCATTTTTTTTCTTGTTTGCAGTTTTGCAACCATTGATTCCATTCCGGCCGTTTGTTCGTTTTTTTTTGTATCTTTTATTAAGGCGCCTGGTTTGGTACTTCTTTTTGGATTTTAAATTATGATTATTGTTTATGTTTCCACTGTTCGTCTTATCGCTAGTTTGAATAATTATATGTTAAAAAAGATGTTTTCCAACCAAGACAAATATTACACAAATGTAAAAAACACCGATCATAATTTCTAACTGTCCGCTCCTTTGTTTCATTTATAATTTTTCGAATTTGGTTTTGAGGTTTTCTTGAAAATTTTCTTGGTTCGTTTCTGAGCACCGTTTTTTTTAAACTTAAATGCGATCTTTATGTTCACTGAAATGGTGCTAAATTAATATGATTTTCAATTCAAAATGAAAATTGTGAGTCTGCAAATGCATTTTACATATTGTAAAACTCGTTTGAAAATAGTTTTTGTTGTAGGCTGATGAATAATTTTTGTGTCGTACATTGTGATATTGTTCATCCAATATTTGGGATTTGTTAATCATTTATTAGTTTTGTTAATCATTTATTTAAAAGCAAGCATTATAGGAGCAAAGAGCAAAGAAAGAATAAATTTTGTATCTGCCAATTTATTATTTTCCACATTTGCTTTAAAACCCTCAAATTGGAATAAGTTGACGTTATTAAGGTGGGTTTTGTTTGAGTTTATGCAAGACATTTTTCACCATTGTCCTCCCAGCTTCATGCTACGGCCGCATACAAAGGTTATCTCGTGTCTGCGCACCATATTTACACTGGAGCACATCGTTTCCCTAAAAGAAGTTCATCATAAGGACCGAATTTTTCGTCGCATCTGTGTCGCATCGTGCAAGTCGCCGCCTGCCGTCTTTCTTCGTCCATCCACGGCGGTTGGTCGGTCTGTGCAAACAACATATGGAAAGCGTAATTATTTTTATGTCCACACACCCGCGTCCAGACGGAATGAGGACGGAATGTGGGGAGAGGTTGAACCTCTCGATGAATGGAAACGTCGGAAACGTTGCGCGAACTGAAATGAGAACTTTAAAATAGATCGGACTTGCGGGTGAGATAGAAAGCGAGCAGCCGTCGCGCCGTCGATAGATGGTCGTGACCTCGCGAGACCGTCCGGTGCTGTGGGTGTGCGTGTACGTGTGTGCAGTGCGAGATGGGAGATAGAGCATAAAATTAAACTGTGAAAGTTATGCTGCTCCTTTGGTCCGCGCCAAGAACGGTCGCGTCCGGAGCGCAGAGCTGCAGAGGACATTATTCAGCCTCGGCTACTTTGTGATGGGTCTGTCCGCTGCACGACGACTGTCCTGGTAGGGTGGTGGTTTGCCGAAGGGCCGTATGCCTTACCCGCACTATCCTCTCCCTTGCACCTTGCCGGGCAAATGTAAACAACAATGAGACAGCACTTGTAACATGTAACATATTGCCGCTTATTAAAACCGTACCCTTGGCTTAGCCTGACGTCCGTTGGTTTGCGTTGCCCGAACGGCCCGAAATGTGTGGTTCTGTATTGGTATGTGTGTGTATGTGTATGTGTGCACCATGGAGGAGGCACTGGAAATGTCCACAACGAGCCGGAAAGTTGATACTTGATCTCTCTTCGCTCTCCCTGCTCAGGTTGGGATGGTTTCATTTTTTTTTTCTGGGGACGAAGCAGGGTTCATGCGGACGGGGACCCGGACGGGTGCAGCATAATCGTTCCTTTGTGTGGTGCAGTTTATGCTGCATGACATGTGCTGCGTACTGGTGCAGTTCCGGTTCGCACTTCTCCCCTTCGGCCTCCCCTTCGGCACCCGTCCGGGTTTGAGTCTGAGGAGTTCTATTTTGTTGTATGAAAATGTTAATTTCACTTCGTTCGGCGTTCTTTTTCCTTCCTTCCTTCCTTCCTTCCTTGCTCCTCGCTGGGGTCGCGCCCGGTCCAACCCGGTTGCCCCAAGGGTGATTGAATGAGTAAGCGGATGCATTTTTTGGGCAGGAATCGGATCGGAATGAATGAATGCAAACAGCATTATAGGAGGGTAAGGGATTGAATTAAACGTACGTCTAATAAATTGAGTGTCACATGGAAGTGTTTTCGGCTGTGTATGAAAACCATCTGCTCTTGTGAGAGAGTGTTGCGGTTGGAGTTTTCCTCGGTGTGTCATATTGTGCAGCACAAAGCGTCATATAAATTGTTTGTGGTTTGTTCTGCAGCGACGAATCAAGTGACAACCGTAGTGGCTTTTTCTCCTCCCGTTGATGTATTTAGACAAAGTTTTATTAGGCAAAATCATATAAAATGCTTCACGTACAACTTTATTTCACAACAAAGTTGAATAAAAGTTAGTTTGTTGCAGATCTTAAGAAAAATAAATCTCCATATATTGAGCTTGAAATAAATATTAATAAATAATAATAATAATATTGAGCTTATAATTTCACCATGTATTTTAGCACTTTCATAAGCACCCGAATGAAAATAAAACGTTCATTAATCGTCGTCCTTTACCGGTTCCGTTATACTTTTTGTAAAGGTTTTATGAATATGTTGAATTCCTCTTTTTATTAATTTTATTGCTTCAGTTTTGATTGATTCAATTGTTTAAAACTGGTTTGAGGGAAACTTAAACAAACTTATGTTGTTGTATCAGTGGTTGTTGTTTGTTTTAGAATAAACTAATTTTGTTCCATCAGTTGTTGTTGTTTCGATGAATTGTATTTGTGTTACGCAGTTTAATTTTATAGCTAGGTTTATTTTTGTTTCTATATTTGTTACATTGGACATCCGTCGTAAATTTCATCATCGAACATAAATAAGTTTTATCATCCTACAGATCTTTCTTAAGGCAGGATTTGCTGTGTTATTTTTTGTTTCCCCTGAAAATAGGGTTAGAAAAGCAGCATCGTGTCGGGAGCCATAAATATTGCCGCCCTATGCGGCCAGCTCTTATCTGATAAATTATGACGGTAATGATACAAAAGTAGCCTCCATCGATACGCTGCCGTTATCGTTAGAGGCATTTTTTCGTTCTTGTTGTTTGGTTTGGTATGTCGTTTTGGTTAGATACTTAGCCCGCCCCATTGTCTTTAGCTCGAAATGGATGGATTCATTCCGTCTATTCGGCTCCCAAAAGTGTGTGGGTCTGGAGAAACCTTTCGGTCGTCTGTCGGTGTTTTCCTACCTCGCGTTAAGATAGCATAAGTTTTAGAGCTTTGGAGGAAGCGTCCATGTATAGCCGGATCGGCGGCAAGTGAGCCGGTTATGCGTAGGCAGTGACGTCGTGCACCGGACTAGTTTTGAGACTATTTATTATTCAAATCCTTCTGCAGATGGTTTTGTTTTACCAAAGGAAACGGATCGGGTGATAATTTTGTTTGCTCGCTATCTTCCAACGATGATTCATGGGAATTGAAATACGAGGTAGGTTATGGCATATTTGAATTTTTGATCCGGATTCTCAAGCATTTTTTTGCTTGAGTGTATCACCCCAGAATATATAATAAAAATAATTGGAGGTGTCTTCGAGCGGGGCCGTTCTTCATATCGATACGAGCAGCTAATTTGTATGCTACAAATTTTATCTCGCTCATTTAGTAGCACCCTTATCATGAACACGGTTCGTGGCAACTTCCCGGCGATGAAATGGGGCGAAATTAAAACCCACCCTCCGTTTCGAGTTCAACCGCAACCTCGGGGACTTGAAACATTTAATGACCTTCCCCAAAGTGAATTGCGAAGCAGGCATTCCTAGCTGCATGCCACACGCGCGCTCTAATTTATTTAGAGTCTAACTCCTGGAGGACGATCCGCTACTCTCCCGCCGTAAACCCGGAGCAATTCGTCGATGGGTCATCAAGTAAGCAAGCAAACCCAGCACTCAGGATCCTCCTGGGCGAAACCCGGCTGGACGTTCTCCAGGTCTGGACAGGCGATAAATTAATTTCGGTATTTCTCATTAACGCTATCAGCATGTAATCAGGGCACATTAAGCAAACAATTTTATTTGACTTCCTGCACTGCCTCGACGAAACCACCAACCGGCGACCCGATAACCAACTCCTTTTTAATGCGCTTGGCGCGTTGTTTATGCAAAACCCATGGTGAGCTTGGGGGCCGAAGTTTAGACCATTAATAGGGCTGCAGTGTGGTCGGTCTAGGAATCCTTTGAGAAAGCTCCGTTCTACGCGCGGGAATCAGCTCGAATGCTTAGCAGTTTACATTCGTCCGTGCGGCCAGATAGAAGACTACCCTCCCGACCCGTGGCTGGACTGTTTTACGATACATTAAAGTACCTTTTGCTATGCCTGTCTTCGGTTTTAATTTTCATCCATACGTTCTGCGTTATCTCGGGGTGGCCTTTTTCTTCCGTTCTTTCTCGACACTCCAATGAAGCCAGCAGCCTACTTGCTTGCCCCCTCACTATCACTTTCCGGGGGAGGGTTTCGTTTTGCTGGCTGCCCGCTCGAAGGAAACGCGTAGGCGCCGAGATTGTGGTCCATTTTCCACGCGCCACCGACGCGACGCCGAGAAAACGAACGACAAGAAAAGCCCTCAGCCCTGCTCGAAGGGGCAACCTCGAAGCATCTTGAGTCCTGGTTGGGGGCGGGGCGTGGGCTTGGGCTAGTCACTCGTTTCCGTCCGGGGCGGCGGGAAACACTTCGTTGACTGGAGAGACATTTTTACGACCCCATAAGAAACTGTTTATGGAAGCCCTCGCGGCGGAGGGAAGGGCATTACTTTTAGGCTTTTTGCCGTTCGTTTTCTGTTTTTGTTAGTCCGGGAGAGAGTGATGGGTTTTTTTTCGGTATTCCTTCTATTTGTTCGTTCCGGTTCCGGTAGGTGCGTTGTGCGATAATTTTGCCGGCTTTATTGCACCAAAGTGCGCGGGGATAAGGTTCCGAAAGTTGAAGATTTCCTTTCGGAAGCGTTTCGTTGGTGCGTGAGGAGAGGGAGTAATGGAATGATGCTTACCGCAAAAATGTGTAGACTGTGGGCATACGTGGTCTACCGAAACATGGTTTCTTTTTCACCTCGGGCTTGGTTTCTTTTAGGAGATGGTATAGGTCCTAAATAGAATGCTTGGTGCTGTAAACTGTTCACTAAATGTATTTGCCTCAGCGATATTAAACCATTTAATTTTACTTGTGCAAGAAAACAATAGTATTGATTTTTATCTATGATTTTGATTATTGATATAGAATGAGATCACATCAGAATAGACAAATCTGTCGGTTTGATGTATAATACCTGTTGTAGTTTTGTAGTTTTATGATATTTCAATAAAAAATTTTTTTTCAATATTCCGTCTTCGAACACATCCGGATCCGGCTAGAGATCTTTCTACCGAATCTGATCCGTGTCTTTATAGTAGCAGCATACATAAAATGGATTCGAATATCCAAAAGATCCTAATCCAGGATTCCAAACGCGACAGATCCAGATCTCTAGGATGTGAATCCAATTCTGCATCGGGATCTCCAGGAATTTCGGTTGAGAATCTGTGCTCTACAGCTGGGCCCCAAGAAATCTGAAGCCAGATTCTGTAGCTTCAGTAGCTTCTGTATTATTCACTCCTAGATTAGAATCCTAGGGATATCAGATTTTGGATTAAATCTGGAACTATCAGATCCACAGAATCGGGTTAGATCCTTAAATTTCCAGGCATATCCTATATCGAAACTCTAATGCAGTGCTTGCAGTATACTAACTCTTAGTGGAATGATTTTAACTTTCTTTGGAAATACTGCTTCCTTTTTTTCAAGTTTCTCAGTTTTAGGAGCTGTTCAAACAACAGCCAAAATTGTTGCATGTATCTTGGAGGGTTTTGCTTAATATTATAGCACCAAACCCATTGGAGCCTACTTTCCTTCCCGACAAGAAAAGAGCGCACCATAAACGGGCATTCTTACCGATACGGCCCTTCAGCACCGATACGGTTGACGGGAAAGTCAGGTAGGCGTAAAATTATTTATGTTCGCACCACGGCACGATGGAGCGAAGCCGGGATAAAAATCAAAAATTCATTTTTGGATTTCAGAAAAAAGAGACATGTTTTCTTAAACTACAAGATGAAACTAAGAAATGACCCAAAAACTAGAGCCTCTGCTCTTCCAGGTTCTGAGAAACAGCCTCTCAAAGTCAAGATTTGTGAAAATATTGCGTGAAAAATTGAAAAAAATCCATCAACTTTGAAGGTCTGTAACTCCTATAATAATGGTCGGAATCGGATTCCAAGCACAGTTTTGGAAAGGTTTATTATCAAGCTTTAAAATTATTGACAGTTTAAGCTAATTGAAATTGAATGTCACAAAATATTAAGCATTGTTTCGCAAAACTCCCGGAAAATTTTTCAATTTTCTGTTTTTAACCTTATGCCATCGCTAAGGATTGCGAAAGATTGTAATATGATGCATACCCACTTATAGCCTAGAATGTTTTGTAACAATAAATGATAGTTTTTTTTGCGCATACGCGCGCATCTTTACGTTATTCTGTACTTTAGATGTGAAGCTTATAGTTTATCAGCTACTAGGCGCCTCCATCATGCCATATGCAGCATCATGTGTGGTAAGAAATATGAATTCTCATTCAATGCATTCAAATTTGAAATTCTCATTCAATGAAAAATGTGAAGCAGGGTAGTGATTGAACATCACATAAAAGGGGAAAGACAAGCCAAGTCACTGGCAAAGAATGAAACTTGGTTTGGTTTGCTTTGAATGTATCAGGTCGCTTTTACTTGTTCTACAGCTCACAAAACCCATTTTTTTATACCCAAAATTCCTCGGAATAATGTACCCTACACTAAAATAATAAATAATAATAAATGTACCCTACACTAACACTTTGTTCTGTTTGTACCCTTACCTGTAAAAGCCGTGAATTTTGGGTAGATATACCTGTCACTCTTTTTCTACCCTAATGGTAAAACGCCGCTAATTGTGGGTGGATAACTCATAGAAGTGAACACAAATATTTGATAATATTTGCTTTTGAAAACAATATACCCTAACCATACAGTAACAGCTAAGGTAGATGTTAAAATTTTGACCTTCGAACGGCATACCATAGCGGTATGCATTTGAAAAGATACATATATAACATACGTTCGTTTATAAAAACATCATTCAAGCTTTACCTTGAACAGCATAAACACCAATTGTCAGAAAGCTCCTTGGAGAACGAACAACGTTTTTTTAGTTTTCAAGTAAATAATCTATCTGAGATTGATTTAATAATTTCACGATGGGTTCCTTTATAATCAATGATATCATAAACGTTTTGAAAAACAATGCTTCTTGCAAGGAAAACATTGGGTATGCTTTACAGTTCATTGAAAGTAAAGTAAGCATCAAACCGTGTGATAAATTGAAAGTGACTAATAAGTTGATGATACTGGAAAAAAGTTTCAAGGCTAGATTGAAGAAATGTGCTAGAAACTCGAAGAATTTTCAAAAGGATTCGAAAATCTGGTTGAACAAACCATTTGACATTAGTGCCTATACGGAAAACAAAAGTCGTGGACGGCCAAAAAAAGAGTTTAATGATCTCTGCGTGAGGAATAAACGTCGAAGTGTGGCCAAAGAGACAGATATCAACGGCAATCTCGAAAAGGAATTATACTCAGTGAGGTTGTTAGCTTTTAAAGAAAAGCAGTTAAGGCTGATGAGTATGATAGACATGTTTTTGAAAAATCCTTCAAGTGTTATGCCAATGACAACCAAAAGTGATGTTTTAGTATCTGCCGAAGAAGCGTTGGCATGTTTTATAGACAATAGTTTCTCAAAATCCCAGTATAATGATTTGCATAAAGTATCAAAAAAAGTTTTTCCGTCATATTACCTGTTGTGCTTCTATGTGGGTGTACTTTATTATAATTAACGTTAGCTTATACTTATGGTAGTGGTGGCTGCGGAGAGGTACGTGCGTTCGCCTTGAGTGTCGCTGGTCAAAAGGGGCGAACGACCACGCTGTCTCCAGCTCGCGTCATCTCGCTGATGACGTATGATCGGCATGCATTTATACCTGGCGGTACACTGCTCCAGCCTCCAACATTACCAAATCAACAAACTTAAAAAAACCTGCGCACCAAGTGAAGATTTTATTTCTATTAGTGAAACAAAAGCTGAAGTTAATCTACAAGAGTTGGTTAATCACACTGCGTGTAGAATAATTGAAATACAAAAGGCAGAAATCTTGCGACACCTTTCATCTTCTTTGTGTGATTCACTAAGCGTCGTATTATTGTGCTCGTGGGGCATTGACGGATCTAGTGGACACAGCATTTACAATCAACCGCTTCATGGTTCCGGAGAAAATACTGCATCAGACAGTGATTTATTAGTATCGGCATTAACGCCTATCCGTCTTTCGTTCATCAGTGACGATTCAGATATCATCTGGATAAACTTGATGCCTCAAAGTGTTAGGTTTTGCAGGCCAATTGTGATCGAGTTTGCGAAAGAGTCAAAAGAAAAAGTTTTACAAACAGTAGACGAAATCAAAAGCCAAATAACCAGGTTAGTTCCTTATACAATTCAGCTAAATGAAACAAGTAATGTGACGGTAAACTATTCATTTTACATGAGTTTAATTGATGGAAAAATTTTGGCATATTTAACCGACACTCTATCTATGCAAACATGTTGTATATGTGGTGCAAAACCAACCGAAATGAACAGTGTAGAGCACTTAGAAAATGGATTTATTCCAACTCCTGAGAATTTATCTTATGGAATATCTCCACTGCACTGTTGGATCAGATTTTTCGAATGCTTGCTTCACATTTCGTATAGAATTGAATTTAAAAAATGGAAGGTTACTAAAAATTTTAAAAGCATGTACAATGATCGAAAAAAAATTGTATTGGAAAAGATGTACAAGGAATTTGGTGTAAAAGTAGATGAACCAAGGCAAATGGGTGGAAATAGTACGACGGGAAATGTTTGTCGTCGGGCTTTTTCAAACATAGAAAAATTGAGCGATATTTTGCAAATAGAAACAGAACTCATAGAAAGGTTTCGAAATATTTTAATAGCCATCAACTGTTCACAGCCTTTAAATCCAAAAACTATTAGTCTATATTGCAAAGATACATACAAGTTTTACATACATCATTACAATTGGTACAAAATGCCTTCCACTGTCCATAAAGTTCTTGCGCATGTAGGTGAAATCATTGTAAATGCCCCAGCTCCATTGGGATCCTTAGGAGAGGAAGCAGCAGAAGGTAGAAATAAAATATACAGAAGGGATAGAAGAGAACACGCCCGTAAAATGTCACGAGAATTCAATATTAAAGACATTTTTATGAGAGCATTACAATCATCCGATCCATACATTTCAACAATATCTCTGGCTAAATCGTTGAAAAATAAAAAACAAATTCCATACCCAGACGCAGTAAAAACATTCTTCGTAGATTACAGCTCCTCAAATAGTAACAGTCCCTTGCCAATTCAAACCCAAGAAGATGATGGTACAAGTTCAGAATATTCAGATAGTAGCTCTTCGTTAGGAGACGTTATGTCCGCGTTAGATGCTTTGAATATCAATTATATTCCAGATGACAATATTTTGAATGGAAGTTTGTAGTAAATTTAGTTTGTTTTATATCAAACTTTAAAAAATCTTTAAGTTAGTATAAAAAAAAAATTAAAAAATAATGCACCCATAGAAAATTCCAAAAATATGAGGTTTTTGCAGCGCCACCTGGCGGGATTGTCCCGAAACATCATAATTTCGTGTAATATAATAGTATTACACGATATTACAATGAAAAAATTGCAAAACATTTGATTCTGAATTTTATCCCGGCAATTTGCTCTTTTCGCTCCATAGTGCACGGCCAGGAGAAGCCGTTGGGCTTAATATGGAGCCTCTTACTCTTACGGTCTTATCATCATCGTGAAACAAGGGAAAACCTGTGAAAGAAAGTAGGAACCTTCCCAGAGCTTACCGTACTCCGGCTCCTTACGATTCTCGGAGCCCAGATGTACTCGCTTTTTGGTTGGCTTTTGTTTGTTTCGTTGCTGGTTAACATTATTCCTCGCTCGGTAAAACAATCTCAAAAAAAAAAACCCCGAAACCACTTCTGGCTATCGCTGATGGAGTGCCTGAGACGGACAGTGCCTGTATGTGTTGCTCGCGAAAAGAGATACGCTTGGGAGGCTTTACAACGGGCCTCTGATGCTGTGCGCAGAGACGCACCTCGTTGGATGTGGATATGCCCGTTGGGTTTCTAGTGTTGTTTTTCACTGTCAGAATCTGTCTTCTCCCCGACAGCAGAAGCGACTCTCGCGGGCTGCGGCGTGAGATGAATTGGTTCTTCGAATTGTTATTCCTAAGAGCTGTCTGCGTAGATAGACTATTCCTCTTTTACCGCTTTTGATGAGTGTTCTAAACAGTAGTGTTTATACGATTTCCAATCGCTAGGGACTGGCTGGAGGGGCTTTGAAATTTTCATTCAAACGTAAGAAGATGTAAGATGTTTTTCCACTTTCCGAAACAGATTCGCGCGAACAGCGTTGGAGCATGAGGTGTGTGTGTGTGCCGATGAAGGGAAAACATCGACCATCGTTACTTTCGCGACGGATAGTTCGTGGCACTTGAGCCATTAAATAATATTTTCAAGTGGAAAAATCGACCCGGCGTGCCGTGATGGTCAACGCGTTGCTTCTCTCTTGCTTCACCTAATCGTTTGGGAAAGAGAACCATGCGGTTCATGCTAAAGAGGTTTAGGTGTGCCTTGTTGTTTTTTTCTGTTCACACCAAAAGTCATTAAAAATGACCCGATGTCGTGTACGATAAGTGGTTTTGCGCTAGCGTAAAATGTAATTCCTACCGGCGGGGCAAAAGGCTGAAGGGCTCCGGCGGACCGGGTCGTGCTCTCTTCCGGCGTTTCGATCGATAAAAATGCTTAGAGCAATTATGGCGCATTCCCAGTGCGCGCGGCGCCGGGTTTGGCATAATAGTAGTGGCGCTTCACTTCAGCGTGGTGCGGTTTCTTGCCCGTTTTTGCTTGTCTTGTAGCGCTTTATGCACGACAAATTAAACCGTTACCGACAGGTTCGGGTTTCCGCGTTGTTTGATGGCGCACATTCGTTTCGTTAGTTTTATTATTTCGTAGCAATTACGTTACGCTACGCGGTGCTTTTAAAGTGGCAACTCGAAATAACATCAGAAAGTTCTTTTCGAAAAATGGCCAACTAAACGGCACACCGACCCCCGAACTCTTTGTTTCTTCTCGGTTTACTGCATCCCGCGCGGAAGTCCGTCGAATTAATTGTTTCATTAAAATGTTACGCCTGATTTACTTCGGGTGGTTTTGATGGTCGCTTGCGCTGCTTGTGCCGTAAGTGAGTGGTACATTTAAATTGAGATATAATAAACTGCTGGGGGAAAAATGTTAATGGTAATAGGATCGGGTTTTAATTTATGCTGGCCACATTATTGAAGTTTTGATATAAATTCGTTTTTAGAGGGATTTATTTGCATTGTGGCGCATTGAATATTTATAAACTTTAATAATTTTTAACTAATAAAATTATTTTCTGTGTACTTGATGTAAGTGAATGCGAAGAATTTAGTTTCTTTTATTTATTTCTTTTATCAACATTGAAAGATCATGTTATGGCAGTCAGGTATCTACAAACTAGAAAAGTTTTGTTTCCCAAAGCTGTCTTTGTTGTGAAAAACGTCCTTTCGAGACATTTTGATTCTGGGACTCTCGTTTAGGATATCGTCAGAAATTTTCATTAAAGCATACATTTGCTGCTCATGAATGTTTTCTTAGCTCCCGTCACTAAAAGTGTGAAAGTAGTTCTCAACCAACTGTACGGAACAGTTGATTAAATTTTTCTCTTCTAAGCTTTCATTTTCAAATCAGCTAACCGTCTGATTGCATATGCATTTGCTATATGGACAAAGTTGCCGATGGTTATGTACCACTTTCAACCTTAAACGATGTGTGCATAGTTAGCTAAACCCCCCTTAGAACCTTTTCACCATCGAACAGCGAGAATTTTGTGCATAACGTTGTTCGTATGCGACTCTTTTTAGAAGTACATAAATATACTGCCCTGACAGCTATGCTGAAGGGTGAAGAAACATTTTGATTTGCAAAATTCATGCTCGCTGTCGATGCCTCTGAGAAGCAACTAAGCATTTGTTTTGTGTGAACGAATACAAAAATGAAATAAACTAGACAAATAAAGGCACAAGGCAAACTTGGGAGAGTGGAAGCTGATGGAAAGATTTAAAAAAGCTTTGCACTACCACAAAACGACGTCATAAATATGTATGTATGCAGCAAGCATGGCGAACATCTAGCATACGCGGCTCGGTTTGGTAAACTTGCACCAGTGTGTGTGTATGCATAGACGCATAAACAAATGCATACTTTATGCCGTCGATTGCTCGATGCGCTTCTCGCTGTACGCCGCAGCCCCGGAGGTGGTTTATGCTGGCTGCTAACTGCTGACTAGCGGTGCTGCCGCCATCTGAATAATGCCAACTATGAGGAAACATTGAATGCTTTTCTAGCATGCTCATTCGCTCGTTCGACAGCAATTTAATATTTTGGAAAAGCTTTTCCTCCTGCTTGTGCCTTCCCTTTACACAACTACGCAGTGCATGCTCACATACATCCGTGGGTAAATATGCTCCAAATATGATTTGCAATGTCAAATAAGTTATGAGTTACTCTTGAGATGGCATCTGTTGGCAGAACTATGGCACTGCTTGGCTTGCCGGTATGCATCAAAATGATTATAATTAAGCTTCTTGTGAGACTTGAGCATGATTTGCATCGTCTTAAGTTTGGCAGGAGTTAGACAAAGGTGAAAAACAGCTAGGGAATGAAACTAATTCATATTCAAGCGTGCTGGTGCTACATTTTCCTGCATCAATATTATTTCATACGTTTTGCACTTCTCCGGGGTAAGTTTAGTCGATTTTAGCTTAGTACACCTTTTGCTGTGCATCCATAAGTCAGCCTAATCTGAAAATTATTTGATTGAAGTCTGATTTATATTAAATTAATGCATATTTGTTCATGCCTGCTTATTCGAAATTATGAGATGTTTTAATGTTTTACGATGCAGGGCATAGCCGTCATTTAAAATTCTTTAGGTATTTAGCTGCAATGTCTCATTTTCAGTCATTAGAAATGTTTCAATCATGCAATAAATAACAAACTTGATTTACGATTTGTTGAATTTCTCGATTTTTTTATAACTCCCCCTGAACGCATGATTATAACAATTACAAATTTATTGGACAAACCTACGATGTTTATCTTTCAAACCAAATACATTTGTTTGTTGCCGATTTTTCCGAGCATTGTGTTATCAAACTGAGATTATGCAATTGATAACAATCAACTAGTAAAGATTAAGGCTTAACTTTATTGAAACATTGCACATGATAATCTTTTTAGCTATTATATCGCATCAGGTTGTATCTTCTTTAGTTTAAAGGTATAATTAGGTAAATTAATTTTGTTTGGAACCATGTAGCTGAAGTGAAAAATTTGTTTTAAACATCTTAAAGATTATGCATTTACATGAAAAAAGTGCCATGTTTAGAAGTAAAACAGAATGTTCATTCTCATATTTGATGAGTATATTACTAAGGCGACATTCCGTTCTACTTTTCACTCGACGTTTTACAGAACCCGACCAATACGAACCAACTGTACCTCAGGGACGCCGAAGTTTCCTCCTGCTCGGGTGAAATCAATTATTTGTCGAACTTCTCGAAAGTCGATTTATCGCAACCAGGAGACTTGCGGCACAGATAAGCGCACTGCCGCCCGCGGGAGTTGGCGCACCATCCATCCGTGGCACGGCGTTACCTCGGGAAAGATTACGTTTATCTGTTGCCGCGTGCTTCGACAAATTTATTCGTTGGGAGCACGGGTTTTCCCAACCCGCTTGCCGATGGTTGTGATGAAAAAATAAAGAAATAAAACAAACCGGAGCTGAGTGCACCATGGGTTCCGGAAAAGCGACTGATGTGCCGGGTTGTTTCCTTCGCTCGCGATAAAAGTATCAAAATTAACACCATTATTGTGATGTTAGCGCTGGAAAATCACCCCTGGGACCATTAATTCTCGCTTATAACAATATTTTACCCCTCGCCACCCCCTCTCCAGGCGACTCCGAGGGTGGGGCGAGGTTTTGTTTTGCGGATTATTTCACCTCTCTCGATACTGCTCGCTATCTTCTTTAATGATTGGTTTCGGAAAAGTTTGTCTTTCCACCGGGCACGACGAACGTTCGCTTCCGGTCGGAAAATATTGACGATACCGTTGTTTCTACCTTCTCTCGGAAGATTATAGTTGGAAAGTGTGGCGATCGATCGGTGGTCTGTGCTTCTCCACCGGGCATTGCTTGTTTACCGTCCGGTGGCGGGGAAAACGGGAAACTTCTCGGCCAGAAAGATTGAAAGATAGGGGAAGATAGCGTGCCTTGTGCGTTTTTTTTTTGCTAGCTTTTCTGAGGCATGCTTATTCCTGGGGCGACACCTTCCCGAAGCTTTAGGAAGGAAGTTTTCTTGTCGTGCATTTTTCAATAATTTTCCACCAATTTCCGGCGCCCGTAGGTTCACCGGTCAATACCGGGATCTAGCAAACAACGGCCAACAACGTGGACGTGTGAGCGGAGTTTCAGTGCCAGTTTGGGTTCTCCTTGCTCTCTCCTCCCGTATTCCTTTCGGCCATAAAAGATTTCCACACCGCGGGGTTACATGGGTTTTTGCTGTCATTCCCGGTTGTACGCTTTATGCGCAACTTCCTGCTGATAAGGGCGCCTTTTTCGTCCGAGCCATTCCCAACCCGGTTACGCACCACCCAATGTGGAGTGGCGAGTGGAAGCTTTTCGCTCGAGGGCTGTGCGGGTTATTTATTTTTATTTGAATACTTATACTTCCCGGAGGCTCGCGATGGCTGTCGGGCGCCTTATGGAGGTCTTTATTTGGGCGGTACTAAGGGAAAACATTGGCGCTGGACTGGTGCGGATTTTTCGGTAAAATTGATGGCTCAATGCGGACAACCGCAACCCATTCCCTTTGACTGCGGTACGGGGAAGAGCACGACCGGCAGAATTTATGTCTCATCTTGAGACGCAAGTGTAAGAACGACGTTTTTTTTGTTTCGGAAAGGATTCCATCCATTTACAAATGGAAAGGTGTGGTTAAGTCGAATGAAAAGCTATGCCGTTCTTGTAAAATAAGGCGATGAAGAAGTGCTGAGTTGACCACCTGATCGTCAAGGTGAACGAAATAAATTGCTTTAATGTTCTTTGTCCGTTTATTTTGGTACTTAGTTTAGAATTTATGTTATTCAATGTACACACGCTGTTCTTCATTTGTAGATTTAAGCGAAACGATAGCACTAATACGAGATGTTACAAATTAACAGTTTGATTGTTAATGGTCAAA
This sequence comes from Anopheles coustani, assembly GCF_943734705.1. Lineage (NCBI taxonomy): Eukaryota > Metazoa > Arthropoda > Insecta > Diptera > Culicidae > Anopheles > Anopheles coustani. The sequence goes on from NC_071289.1 coordinate 38,607,936, forward strand.
ACAAAGTACGTGTCCTATTTATTAGTTATGACAGCATACAATAGACATAGTAGACGTCAATTATGCTATGCATTTATTTGATTTACGTTTTATCAAGGTTTATTGAACGACCACTAGGCCAGTTTTGTAAATCATATGCTAACTTTTTCTTTATTTAGAATATGTTTTGCTAAAGTATTTAATGTTTAATTAATTACCTAAAAAATACGCTATCATTACTTGGCCAGATGTTTGGCCAAATACCGTTGGTTAACATACATACAGCTGTCAAGTCTGTCAAGTTGAGTAGCAGAGGAATTTCGTGCTCCGTTTGTAACAGCTTTTTACAGTATTTTTCATATTCTCCATCAGTCTATTGGATCGGTTTTGATTTTGTGAACAGTCGTTGTTGTACTTCGCGAACTTGCTCGGATGCGCCGATCGCGTTCAGTCGTTAATTTTGGCAAAATTTGCTGCTGTGAAATCGACTGTTTACCTATTTGGCGTCGCCTGACGCCGTCCTGTTGACCAGCAACCAGCCACTACTACACCAGCATCAAGTTCCCGCTCAACTATACCAGTGTATTGATTTCCAACAAACACATCAACACATCGTACTTCACAATCATCAGCTCGTACTTATCACCATGGATGCTGTTTGCCCTATTTGTAGCTCCGTCATTATTAAGGATCCGGTTGTTTGCTGCGGTAAATCGCTATTTATCAACTGTAATGCTATGTTCCACGCTGAATGTCTCAAATTAAACGGCACTTGCACGAAGGAATTGGCCCGTAATCGCGGTCTTAAGTGGATGTGTGAGAGTTGCCGCAATTACGAAAGTAACGATTTACAAGCACTGACTCAGCTACTTAAACAAATGAACGGAGATCTTCTTGCGGAACTGGATAAGAGATTCACACACACCAAGCCGTCTTGGTCATCTGTCCTCAACGCGGCGAAACCCCCGATTCCTGCACACCCGCGCCCTCCTGCTGTGAAGCCAACTAAAACGTACATGGCGGAGAGCGGGCACGTCAAAGCAAAACACGTCACCAATATTGATCCACTAAGCGATACACAGGATTCCACATCGCCAGCACACTTCCCCATCCCGCGTCCCAAGACGCTTTTGCATGGCTCAGGGAGAGGGATCACAACAAATTCGCACGTCCGTTTTGTTCCACCACCGGGCAACTTAACCTGGCTTTTTATTACTCGCGTGCACCGAGATGTCACAGCCGATGATATGAAAAAATTTGTCGACGAGCACTTGGGGATCGAAGATACTATTGTTCATACTTTATATGCGCGTAACCGAGATTTATCGACGATGCGCCACATTTCCTTCAAGATTGGAGTGCCATCAATACTTCGAGAAAAGGCACTGTCCCCTTCCACGTGGCCTAGTGACTTTGTCTACCGTGAATTTGAGCAGAGAGAGCGACCTCAAAGCACTTTTCATCCTGCGAGCACACGTGATGTTAACCACTCCAGCCTACAAGAAGAACTGAACTCGAATAGTGCGATTATGCCAAGCACAACATCCTCGTCTGCTGATTCTCTTTCACCTTCTCTCCGACCACCGCCGTCTGTTTAGCAAGTGGAATGACCTCTCTATATTTTACCAAAACGTTCGTGGACTGCGATCAAAATGCTCAGCTGTGTATGCATATTCAACCACCTCTAACTACGATGTCATTGCACTCACCGAAACCTGGCTCGATGAGGCCATTCCGTCTGCTTTGCTGTTCGACGACAACTACACTATTTACAGACTAGATCGCAACGTCAAAAACAGTAACAAACTCAGGGGTGGTGGTGTTTTGATTGCTGTTGCATCTAAGCATCGATCATCGCTTTGTTCTTCACCAGATAATATAGAACAAATATGGGTGAACATATACTTGCGACGATCCACTGTTACTATCGGAACTGTATACCTCCCTCCAGATCAGAACAACAAACCGACAGTGATAGAGTCTTTAACAAACTCGTTAGACACAATAACTGGTAACAATAGACACAATAACCGGAACTCCAACATGTACGTTGTGCTTGGAGATTTCAACTTCCCCTCTCTATCGTGGGTTACCGATAATTACGGCTTGCCCCAGCTGAACTATACTGCATCACGTGTCACACCAGGATGCCAAGCAATAATAGACGCAACAAACTATGCAGGACTCAACCAGATAAATCAAATCCGCAATAGTAGCAACTGCATGCTGGATCTTGCTTTTGTGTGCAATAACGTGGTTAACTTTGGTTACTCACTGACCGAATCACCTTTTCCTGTAGTAGACGCTGATACTTACCATCCACCGCTTGAACTACTGCTACACTACCCATCGCCTGAAGCTGAGCCGCCAGTTCCCCCACGAATAGACACACATGACTATGCTCATCGATTTGATTTTAAAAAGACCAACTTCGCACGACTAAAGGAGCTTCTCGAGAGCACTGACTGGACCATGATTGAGTCAGTACCCGATGTAAACCTGGCTGTTGATAAATTTAATAACATATTGATGGGTTATCTCACACGCTGCTGTCCCCAACGAATCAGGAGGCGTGGTCCCCCGTGGTCAACGCGCCAGCTTCAGGAACTGAAACGTGTGAAAGCTTCTTGCTATCGTAGCTATAGAAAAAAAATGACCCACTATGCAAAAATGAGACACATTATGGCACATAACCTGTATCGACGACTGAACAAAATATTGCATGATCAGTATGTTAGAAGGATTCAGGAGAACCTGAGAAGTAACCCACGCCAATTCTGGAGCTATGTAAACTCGAGGCGCGTTAATACCCGAATACCTCAGCTCATAACGTACAATGGCTCAGTTTCCGCTAATGACCAAGAGTCCTGTAATCTCTTTGCAGACCGTTTTAGAAATCAGTTCTCAAGTGGAGTTAGTTACGACATGCCTCGTTTGAATGCCGCAGTTGCAAATGTTCCGCGTGAATTAGTCAACTTTACTCCATCTGATATTGATGTGTCGGTGGAATCGGTAAAAAAAGCGATTAATACGATAAAGCAATCATTGAGGCCAGGACCTGATGGTGTACCGTCAGCGATATTAAAAAAAATGCAGTGCCTCTCTCGCAATGCCTCTGTCCAAGATATTTTCCATGTCGCTTGAACAGGGTACGTTCCCTTTTGCGTGGAAATTTTCTTGGATGTTTCCTATTCATAAGAAAGGCGACAAAAAGCATGCTGAGAATTACAGAGGCATAACTTCTCTGTGCGCCTGCTCAAAAGTATTCGAGGTGATTGTCCATCGTGATCTTCTGAATTGCTGCCGGGATGTCATCAGCAGGCGCCAACATGGTTTCTATCCGCGAAGATCTGTAACAACAAATCTACTTGAATTTGTCACCGTGTGCCATGAAACTTTCGCGTGCGGACTCCAACTGGATGCTGTATACACGGACCTAAAAGCGGCCTTTGACCGTGTGAATCATTCATTACTGCTGGCTAAACTGCAGAGGCTGGGTGTGTCACCATCGCTGGTTGAGTGGTTCAGCTCTTATCTCCACGATCGTCGCTACTCCGTGCAGATAGGTGATGTGTTCTCCAATGTGTTTGAAGGTACTTCTGGCGTACCACAAGGGAGCAATCTTGGTCCTCTGCTGTTTTCAATATTTTTTAATGACGTGACTACTGTGATTCCCGAAAAGGCTTGCTTAATGTATGCGGATGACCTAAGGATCTATCTGCCAATTGAGACTGAAATGGACTGCGATACTTTGCAAACATTCTGTGATAACTTTAGTGATTGGTGCCATCTAAACGACCTAAGTATTTCAACTGAAAAGTGTTGTGTGTTAACTTATCATAGAATAGACAAACCTATCGTTCATAATTACAAAATCATGGGTACCGATATTGCTCGCGTAACCGAGGTCCGCGATCTCGGAGTTTACCTAGACAGTAAGTTAACGTTCAATGTGCACTACAAGAAAATAATAGATAAAGCTACGAGGTTGCTAGGATTTGTTTGCAAGCAGTGTCAGGAATTCACAGATCCTACATGTGTAAAAGCGTTATATGTCAGTCTGGTCCGCTCAATTTTAGAGTTCAATAGCGTCATTTGGTCTCCGTCTACCGATTATTGGACACATAGAATAGAGGCAGTTCAGCGTCGGCTTACTTGTGTCGCGTTACGACTTTTCTCTCGATCTGTATCGTTTCGACTTGACTATCGTACACGTTGCTTGTTATTAGGTTTACAATCCCTTGACCACAGGCGTAAAGTTGCGCAATGCGTATTCATTGGTAAACTTTTGACAGGAGAGATTGACGCCCCTGATTTGCTGGCTAGAATTAACATATATGCTCCTGCTAGAATTATAAGAAATAGACAATTTTTAGCACCTCAACTACGTAGGCGATTATACAGCCATAACGAACCTCTGTTAGTGATGATGCGAAACTTTAATAATTACTATGAGTACTTTGACTTTAACTCCTCTATGTTACGCTTTAAAAATGAATTGCTGCTTCTTTATGCTAGAGTTAGTCCTTAGTATTAAGCTCAGTGTCCAGGCCGTGATGTTGGCCACACACTTTATAAGAATAATATATACAACTAAGCATATCTGAATTTATCGAATTTATTAACAATGTTTAATGAAACACATTTCTGATTTTTTTGCATGACATTTTTCAAATAAAAGATAATAATCTGATAAATCATAAAATGCTTACCTTGCACGCTTTAAAAATCTTTGGAGCTATGTTGCTATTATTGTATTAAAAAAAGGTTTTTTGAATTTTAAAAAAGCACTTGATAGTTTATCTCGATTAATGAAACAACACTGAAATGTAAACTGGTTATTTTCTTTGCCGATTACTTGTGAAGCATACACATCGTTTGTTGGCAAGTTGTGTCGCGTTTATGTAAACGATCCACCAAAAATAATGTCTGAAACATTTCAACTCCCTCCGAAAGTGGCTGTTGAAAGTAACAGTTGCCACAAGCAGTTTCATTTTACTCACTCCATAGTGCCTCCCCCCCTTCCCGCCTCCCTTTTCCCACGGTGGCTTTCCAACAAAGAATGCTAATTCACTTCGTTGATTGGTATGTAGATTCGTTTTTGCAAGTCGCTTTTGTTGTTGCCTGGTTAAAAGTTTATTAGAAAGTTCGGCAATAAAATCAAAAAAAGATTCCATCCGAAGCCACCACTGCCGAGCCACAGTGGCGAGGATCCAACGAACGAGAAAGAAGTATGGCATCGAAAGGATCCAACCGACGGAGAGTTGGTGCTGTCGGTGGTGGTGGTGGTGGTAGTCATGTCAAGGATCCTATCGACCGACACCACGGGGAGAAGGTTTCGTTTCGCAATGGTAGCTGGTCGTTTCATTGAACTCCGATCGAATATGTCTTCCTTTTGCTTTATTTTGTAAAACGCTAGCGTAGCAATGCCAATGCCACCGTAGGTTTTTCACCGTTTTGCCGAGCAAAATAAGCCACCGAGGGCAGATATCGAGCGATGGAAAACGAAACCCCAACGGGGATGGTGGAGCAAAAATATTGTATTGTATTTTTATTTATTTATGTTTTTGTCCGCGCGTTGTGTAGCGAATAGCAGTGATATGGGTGTGTATGGGTGTGTGTTGTTTGTGTGTCAAAGTCGAGTGCCTCTCACTTCACCTTTGGTCGGTAGTTTTGTCCATGCTATTTTTTTTGCCACCCCCAAATCCCATTCCTCTATCCGTTGGGTTGCCGGCGAGTCCCCCGCTTCTACCATGCGTTCCCCGTTCCCGCCCTCCCCCCCCCCCCCCTGAAAGTATCACCATTCCTTGCCCGGGCTTTCCACAGGTTGCACTCGCCGTCGAGGGAAAAATATGATTCTGGAAACGAAATTTATGTTATGCGTTTCCAAACTCAATTTACATTTTCCATCCACACGGGGCTTTCGAAGGTTGGTGTTTCTTTTTTTTTTCTTCTGTGTTTTTCCTCCCACTCGGTACGGGTGGGTTTTCCTAGCGTTTTTTTTAATTCAAAGGTTTCTTTTCGCAACACACGCGGTTCACACCGGGTGTACTCTTTCTCTCCGTTCCGTTCGAAGACTCTCTCCGCTCTCTTTCGCAGTAAGTTTATTCTTGTGTTTTTTTTTGCATTACGAAGATCCTTTTTCACGCTAAAGGTTCGGCTCATATCATGTACGGGTGCCACTTTTTTCTCTGCTTTCGCGACGCGTTACCTACAGCTTTCCTTCGAAAGTCTATATTTGGGGAATTTTTATTTTCATCTACCGTTTTGTGGATCTGCAGCACAAATGCAAAGAAAAGCTGCAACGGAAAGTTTTTTTTTTTCCTTTTAATACCAACAGCACCGGTTGGAGGGAGGTGGAGTGCGGGGAGGGGAGGGTAGGTGCGTCAGCTTGCCCGGTCGTTCTAGGGCGATCTTTCTTCCGGTGATACTGCAAACTTATAATAAAAACACATCTGCATCGATATGATTGCGTTACATTGTAAAAGTTACAAAATAAAATAAATAGAATGCCATCTTTATCCCGTCGCATGCCATCTTTTTTCTCGTGGTGGAACTTCGTAAAAAGAAAAGGGAATGAAGCGAATTCGTAGTGAAATAAGGCAAATAGCAGCAACTCCTTATCGGCATGGGAAACTTCAAAACCACCAGCAGGCAACAACAAACGGCTGCTGCTCCTGTGACAGTTCAATGAATCTGTCAGCCGCCGGCCTCCGAGGACACATAAAAACTGGTGGTTTGCGCTCACGGTTCGATGGTTAGGACGGGCCGGGCAAGCTTTGCGTCAGCTGGCGGTAGATTATTTTGTAGTTCTTGCTGACGACGCTGCCGAGTCGGGGCTTTTCCTTTTTTCGATCGGTTTTTTCCTCCCTTTTTCCCCCGCTCATTGGGACGACACAGTTTGTTGTTACGCTTTCGGGGGTTTCATTGGAATGCACGTGCCGTGAGCAGGCGCGATCGGGAAGGGAAATAAGATTTGAATACGCTATCGCAGGATGTTTCGTAACCGCCGAGCGCAGCCATGTGGCGCAAATATTAATGGTTCAGTGCGTTTTAGGCCGGTTGGAAATGTGTACGTACGCTTGTTGCGATGGAATGCGAACGATTCCTGCGCGCCTAAGGGTGCGTGGGACATAAATCGGATAAGAATCAAAAGTACCCATGAACTAGCTAGGAAGCAACCAGAAGCTGCATTTCAGTAAATTTTAATGAGGTGAAAAGTTCTCCCCAAGTGTCCTGAATACTTTCTCTCCGAAGATTACGTTTTCTTTATTCCAAAGAATAACATACTTTTAAAGAAATTATGGGATCTGATGGGTTAAAAATGAAAAATAATAAAAAAAAACTAAAATGTAAATGGACGAGGTAGAAATTTTCTTTATAATTACTGCGTAAAACCCCTCGGGTACAACCCTCTGACCCGGTGCCCGCCACCATAACCGCAGCGCATGGTGGAAATGATTTGTTAACTTTCGGTTGATGTTGGCACTTTGGTTCGTTGAAAACAACATTGGTACAAAAGAATAAAAAAATTAAAGGCCGTTAGAAAAAATAAATGTTTATCCGTTTCCTCAACCGATTTGGAGAAGGGAAAACGTTGGTATTTTTTCAACAAAAAAAAAAAAACAGGCGTTTTTTAAAGCTTAAAGACGTAATGGCTGCCAGATACCGTACAGAAGGTAAGGATCCCGGTGGATTAATTTATTTTTGAGCAGCTCCATCATTAACACTTCCGCTGTTGGGAGGGAAGGCGAGGTACGAAGGGTTTAGCGCACCGGAGGCGCTGTCGTATCGTGTTTCCAACGGTAAAAGGTTCAGGTCCGCATGGGATTTTCCTTCCCGTGCAATGTAGGCCGGGATCCAATATTTCGGTACGCCTACACGGACGCGTTGTACGGTTCGCTTTTCTGCTCGGGTGGGCCGTAGTTTTTCTTTGCTTTTTCCCCCCAGAGAGTCATCTAGCTGGACCCCTTTCTTTTGGTATTTTTGTACGATACCAGAACGTCCTGTTCTTTTGCTCAACAGTACTGGAAAAATGGTAGTGTAGGATAGGTAATAACAGTTATGTAAACGCTTGATGGAATTTTCGTTCCAAGCTAGTAGTTGAATTGATTTCCCCATGTACAACTTTTTCCATGGCGTAGCTTTTTGTTTTGCGTAGCTGTAAAAATTTCAAATAGAAAATGTTCTTTATTCATGTTTCTAGCGGTACAGAGTTTATAATATATTCACTAAATTTGGGTAAGAATCTTTATGTTGCATTTTTTGGGAGCATTTTGCAATCATTCTGCTTTCGAGCATTATTCTGTACCTAGATGACCGAGATTATTTACATGATTTATTTGTGATATTTCTTATTGTCTTTTTTATATTGAACCGGAGTAAGAATTCATTTTATCATTTCATAAGAATTAGCTATCTACATTCTAGTTGAAATACCTGAGTAACTGAACTGGTTGTATAAACTATATCAAACTGGGAAAATGTAGTAAAAGAGCTTAATAAATTTCCCATAGAAGCTGTAAATTGCATTACTTTTAAACGGGAGTTTTCCCAATGAATTTAAATTCGCCAACTATTTTGAATTTATGGAATAGTTACAAAATTGTCCGTAAAAATTAAAAGCAAGAAACTTTGGAAAGTTAAAAAAATTTACCTCTCGTTTTGTAATGTTTTCCACGTTCCACTATGATTGAATTTAGTTCCTTTCTGGTCAATAGTTACATGTAACATATTCTTATGGTGCCCACGCTGTTTTGAAAGAAAAGTGGATCATGCACTTAAAAACTTCCTTTCAAATGGGGGATCAAATATCGTTTCGAGAAGCAAAGAGTCTGCCAAAACGTGGTAAACCTCTCTACCAAGATGTTTCTTCGTGTTCACGATTCCGCACGCTGCAGTTTGCAGGGTTTAACATTGTTTTCCGTTGGTGAAGAATTTTCTAAGACCTCCTCCGAGGCTTAGCGGTCTGTCAGTTGAGTTGTCGGTGGCAGAATCGTACGGTACGATTCCGGTCAGTCTGGTTTGCATAGCAAACTGTCGGTGCACTCTTTCCGGCACTCCTTGGTGGCAGTTCCGTTCCGGTTTCAGCTGATAAATACTTGAACAAGGTGCGTGAATAAGTGAACAGCAGCACCGGTGCAGGAGGGGGAGTCGCTTGCTGCAAGTAGGTGCGGGAAAGTGGATCGAAAGTTGAAGCCATCCAGGTAGAAGCATGGCTGGCGGCGGTGGCGGTGCCAATGGTTTGAATGTAAATAATATAACTTGCATAATTTAATAAACGATCCGGTATGGTTCCTCAATCGAATGAAAGCCATGGCCGCCCGGTCGTGGGCTGCGGGAATGTTTGAGGTTAGTTTGGCCGTCGGTTGGGTTTCCAATGGCAGGTGGAACCGGAATTCCTTAGTGTTGCTTCACCGACAAGATTCGAGCATAAGGCAAAGCACAACTCGAAACACCTCCTCTCGTTCCCTGTGCTCCACACTCGATTACTCTTCTAGCCGCTGCTCGGTACAGAATCCCTCCTCATTCCCAGCTGGTTGAATAGTTGTTTCCTCTTCGGCAGGCGGTTTCGGTACGTTACGGTTCGGAAGGCAGGAAATGAAGATTTTGGACCAGCTTCTCGAAAGTGATGGTGGTGGGAGCATTTTGCAAATCAAATCGGAACGAGTTTCGAATCGATTCCAAAACGACAAAAAGGAATGCTCCAGCAGCAGGTTGAGGCGTGAGCCCCCATTTGGTATTCTGTGTTGCGGCGTAGACGGGCTTAGACGGCGCATCTTCAGGCTGATGCCGGCAAACATATTAAGAAGCGGATAATTGAATGAATATATTCAGCTGCTTTGAAATGGTTGGTCTGAGTAGACGAGAGAAGAAAACTACTTATGTGTTTATTCACTGTGCTCGAGACAGGAACACAATTGTAGTCGTATTTAAAAATAAACTGTGCAGTGGTAAAATTTTTTAGCACATTAATGTAGAACAAATAAGTTAAACAGTTTCCTACATTCTGGCGTTTAAGAATGCAAGGGTGAAAAGAATTATCGAAAAAGGAATTAGGAACTAAGTTAAATCAAACGTCAGAATCAAACTTATTCATCAGCCATATGAATTAATTTGACAGATGAATAAAAACGCTAGCAAACACTAGTTTCTCGAGGTGTAAGGTTTCTTTCCATCGCACGATGTTTACACTACTCGAACAAGTAGGTGTTTCAAAACTTTAGTCCCTCTCAATGTTTTTGGTTATGCAACATGAAAACCGCTTGTATTTTAATAGTTTGTATTGTTCTGTTTTCATGTAAATTTTATTTAGCTCCACGATACTGTGTAGTAGCAAACATTATTTTTGTTTTATACATGTGGATTCGTTGGGTGTTATTATAATTTAATAAACATTTTTATCACACTGACTTAACGTATTTTTGCTTTGTTCAAATTTTATTTGACTGAACGAGGAAATACTGAAATTGAACATATTATTTGACTTGGAATGAATCCATGTTCCGATTCCGAATTTTACAGTTTTCATAATCACTATCCACTCAGTCCATTGATTTAATCGTACCCGTTTTAAGACATCGTTGTCGTTCATGAAAAGCCATTTATCGTTCGTCCATTCATTCAGAACGAACCAACATGGGTTTAATCTCACGAAAGATGCACCTTTTGAATGGCAGTTGCCCCAGACCACCACCTATCAACAGGGATGCAGTCCGAAAATGCGATACCACAGAGAAGAGGCCGCATGCCGTGAGAAGCTGACAGAAGTTTCGCTTTACAGCGCGAAACTGTGCACACTGCTGCTCTTTGGTTGTGCGGAAAAAAAAATCGCTTGTGGATGGAAAAGATGAGTGTGGAGGTGGGGGTTATTTTCCATTCCTTTCGGCAACGCCAACATGCAGCCCGGCCGACCTTTGACCTTCGATCTGTGAAAGGAAGCGTGGCAGAGCCTTGCCTTGGAAGTCCTATGCCCTCTGGGGAACAACTGCCACTACATCCGTCGGCGGACTGGAGGAAGTGGGCGGGCAAAGGGAGAGAAAGTTAGGGTAATTTCCTTTCACAGTTCCATCGAACTTTCAGTTGAACTCACTTCCGACTCGACTATTTCGCAATCGGCCGGGGTGGCTGCGTGCGGGTGGAAACGAACTTCCCGTTCCGGTGCTTTCCAGCCGGAAACCGGAACACCATTCCTGGGGATGATATCCCGACAGCCTTCGTGGTGTCGCTTGCGGCTTTTGGCGAAGGGCGGAGGAGCGTGTGTCCATTCATCAGTTTTACTGAACGAGTTCTGTTGCCGGAACGGAGCGATGCCGTTCGGAAGTGACGAGGTCGAAGAAGCGCAAGCCCGATGGGTTAGGCGGAAGATATTGACGGTGCCATGACAGTCAGCCCGGAGCAGATCGGCGAAAAGATGCACCTCGTCCGCCGAGGCGGGAGAAGGTCGACCTCTGCCTGACGTTGCATAAAAGGATTGCGGTTGCTTTGCGTTCGAGGAGCCGGATGCTGCTGCAAGCAAGGAAACAACACCCTATCGGTGGGAGGTGCCTTTGGCGCCAGCTCGCATCGGAAGGAAGCGCCCATAACGTCCATGCCAGAAGTGAAACATGATATAATTCAAGCCTGCTTCCGCTGTAGCCTTCGCTCCACGCTGTTTCGGTAGAGGTTTCTGTTCCTTGTCGGCAACTTGTTTCATTCTCCGTTTTTTTTTTGCTAGTTTCACATCCTTGGGTTCGATGAGTCTCGGATGCCTTTACGTGTGGGAGACGTATCACACGTGATCACACACACATCGTTGTCGGACTTCCGGCAACGGCAGAAGCTTGCCGGCGCTCCGATAAATGTGTTTTCCTCTTTTCTTTTTTACTTATCTGGGCTGCATTGTCGGGGAAGGAAACCGTTTCCATTATGGTGAACCTGGCGTTGGATGGAGGCGGTTATTATAGTATGACGATCTCTCAGAATGGGTTTTCCAGTGTACGGAGAGTTGCAGCCCGGGTTGGGCCAGGGGTGCCCTGTAATGGGTTTACAAAAGAAAGTTAAAACCGACACCAAGAGGAGGTTCACGGAAGGGAGATTGCTTGACTCTTCGCTACTGTTCCGGTGTTGATGGACGAATGCGCAGGGAGGGTCATCACCGCCAGAAAACTCGAAATGACCTATTGCCTAGGAAACAATCGGCTCCGTTTACCGTCTCCTCTCTCTATCCCTCCCTTTCCGGAGCCTGCAGATTCAACTGGCCCGTCCGGTTATCAGAGCTGTCAAAGTGCCGTTGGTTGCCATCGGCTTCATTCTATTCATATCGGAGCGGGTGGAAAATGTTTCAATGCACATCAATGGGGTTAGGAGAAATAAAAAAGAATACTCAAGGCTTCTTTGCGTATCGAATCGAGTCATCCATAGAAGAGAATTTCTTTTGCAGCGCATAATTGAATCCCGACCGTGACAGGATAATCAAAGGGAGGATCACATGCCTTGGAAGTTCCTGTATGGTCTCCTAATTGAGTGTTATTGCAACACAACAAATCATGTGTCCCATTGTGAACTGACGTTGTGTGATGAAAATAGAAATGAAAAGAATCCCTAGAATACTCAACATCGCTTTTGTGTCGATATATTGTGTAAATATCGAACAGGCTTGCATTTTATGAAAAGGGATGCTGATGCTATCAATATGACAAATAATGATACAGTTAAAGTAAAATAAGAAAGGAACGTAATGATATGTACCAGAATGTGACATTTACGCAGAATTCAGTGGAAATCATTACAATTGAAAAAGTTTAAATCTCAAAAGGATTCACTCTAACTAACAGCACAAGCAGCTAAAGAAACAAGGAACTAGGTTAGAGATACGAAAAACATAAAATAGGTGGGAAACTGGAAAACCTGTCCTTTTAAGCTCAACGAGTACACTTTGCAACGGGCAGCAAGAAATGAAGAGTAAATTTTTGGTTTTTACTCTACACCGTAATTCCTAAGATTTCTTTTAATTTTCTACGCCATCGGAGAGGTTTGTAACACTCATATTCGCCTAAATTTATCGTTTTATTCATTCATTATCATTCTTCCTGGTTGATTTAACTATCTAGTCGCATGAACTGTCTGAGCAACAACTTCTCCACTTCTTTATTGTTATTCAGAAACATTAGCCGACCAGCCTAGCAAACTTCATACGCCGGAAGCAGGTCTCAAACAGGCCTATCATCAGCACAAACTTCGAACAAGTCTTTGTCGCGTCCATTTGTCCGCTCCAGGCTCTTCCGGCATGGTGTTAGTCAAAATGCTATTTGGTCGACTCCATTCTCGTCCCATCTGTCCATCGTCCGACATGAAATTCAATTAAACTTATCGTTTAAACATTGTCGAGTGTGTCTGCCGTGAGTTGCAGCTTTTCCGGCTGGTTTGATACAAGTGTACGGTGGGTGGGAAAGGGAGTAAAGAATGGCCATAAGAGGCTCTGCTTGCACAAATACACAATTGCATCATTTGCAGCCCTTCCGTTCAGTTTTATTTATCAGTAGTAGCTTTCCTTGATTACATAACTTTGGTGCGTATTTCTCATTTTTAATAAACCTGTAAAATTTCATGTCCTTTTGAAACTGTTTCATTAATTTCATGTTAAGTTTTACAACATCATTCTTCTTAATCTAAGTTTTACTTTTGATTAACTACTGTTTCTTGACAAGCATGTGATTTATTCAACTACCTGTGTTATGTAATCGATATGTTTTCATCATAAATTTGGTTTCATACGATTTCGTCCAGCGTATAAACTATTCGCTGGAGCATATTGAATTTGTAAGAAACCAGAATAAATGACTTATTTTGAGTGAACGTTGTTTCAATAAGAAATAAAAAATAATGGAAAATGCTGTCTCGGACATCATACTGTTCTGTTGCAACACTAGATCCATTTTTAGATAGTTTTGACACCGTAAATGAATGGTGTGATGGACGGGGCCAGCATCGACAGACGACGGTTTATAGTAGAAAATTTAATCAAATTCAATGCATTCTGTCGTTCCCCTTTTTGGGGAGTGCTTCCTTCCTGCCCGCTTCGTGCGCCGATCACGATAACCAATAACCGGCTGCAAATGAATCGCTGTTAACGGTAAGACAGCCGCACTTGTCCGTAAACGGTAACGTGCTGTCCACGTTTAATTTCCTCCACGCGGGACGCGATCGCCCTCGGACCGGGATGTCAATGTATTCACGGCGCGTTCTTCAATTTGTATGAAACGTCCGTCCGTGTGTCGGTCTGGCCGGCGGCAGACCAAAATGGTCGGCTAAAATTAATGCGCCTGAAGTGGGTGTCGGTCCGCTGCTCTGTTCGCAATGTACACGCGAGAAGCATGTCTTTACACAGCGGCCGTTGATTGGTGGCCGGCCCAACTCAACGGTGTGTGCTTCCGACGCAACCGCAAAATCCGATTCCGGAGGTTAGGTGACAAGTGTGGACACCGTGGGCACGTTCGGTTGCTGGTGTGTTGTTTATGTGCGCACACAAAAACGGTTTGCAGCTTCGCGGAAACATCGCACGCCGGCGACGGGATGCTTCCGCTGGGAGGAAATGTAAGAAAGCCGCGCCGTTCGTGTAAGACGCGTGGTGTGTTTATGCAGACCGGGCCCGGAAGCGGGCTTGAAATCGATTTGGTACAATCGTTTTATTTCGTTTGGTGTGCGTATGTGTTTATTCTGTCACGCTTCCGCTTTGATGTTGCGGACGGAAATTGCGAAAAAACATGCCTCGACCCACGCCTACCGTTGGATTGGAAAGGATTTCTTTTGTGCTCATCGAGGTGGTTAGGGATGAAATTGGAGTACTTGCGTGCTATTTTTTTTTTTTTTTTTTTTGGGAAAGCATTCTAAGAAGCCCTAGTACTCTCGAAAAACAATATGCGTAAGCACCGTTCCGCTTATCTTAAAACAGCATAGAAATGCTTTGTGCAAATAAAAGGAAGAACCAATTTCAATCTTTGGATACGGTTTGTAAATTCTTAAATTATGCATTCACTTTGTAGTTCCAAAAACAAGTATGGCTTTAATTTTAAACCACATACAAATATTTCGATATACTTAGTATTCTTTTTGACAAATTTTGACAATTGTTGTCTTTGTAGTCCCAAGAAAAGCAAACTGCCATTTATTCAATGTATCATAGGCACTTCATAACGGTTTGAAAATAAACGTTAACGTATCATACAAAACCGATGATCAAGGATGCGTATCAGTGAACAGAAATTAAAAGCGCAAAAATGCAAATGTGACTCATTTTCCACATCTCGGGGTATGTTAGACACCGGGTTCATTTGCTTAAAAAAAAACATCATTAGGAAAAGAATAACCTTTTTGCAGTTGAATTTGTGTTTCAACGTTTCATCTTTCATTTCTTTTTGATTGGTGTCCGAGGTAAGAAATAAATTGTGAAACGTTAATGACCACGTCATTACGCGCACGTCGTCTAGACTGTTTGTCATGATAAATCGCCAGTTGACAAGACGAATATAAGCATACTTTAATTTAACTTTCAATTTGGAATGTCCCAAGATATACAACACACAAGTTTTAATCTAAAAATTGATATATTTTTATTAAACATGCGGAATTATCTTCCAACTTTCCTAATTCTGTACGTATTATGCACTCATCCACTAATATTATGTTTTTGCTTTTTAGCTTTTCATGGTCTTGTTTTCTTTTTATTTCGTTTGTTTTATACCATGTTTGTTGTATGTTTAGTGCTTCGTACTATTCATTTTCTCCATTCTCCAGCATTGCTTAATACTTGCACGGTCTTTTTGTCACTCGTGACTGCAGATTATGGTCACGGTCGCCATGTAATATAATAATATATCCACACGTGAACTTCCGGCATCACGGTTGCCATGATATATTACGTAGTTCTCTTCACTTCAATTAGCAGCCTCACTGCTGACTGCAGGATGCCCTTTACTCGTGGTGGAACTCACTGATCACTATGCACCTGTAAGAACCCATCGTTCCCCCTTCTCGAGACTTTGTCCCGAAATAAAACACAAGTGTGGTTTCGTTTCTATAGTTGCCTAAACTGATCGAACTGTGCCTCTATTCTTCACTATAACTTCTTTACTGTCTGTAACTCCATCTTTGAACGGGGACGGAACTGAGCCTGAGCTCAGTTCTAAACTGAGATTTCACTGTATCGAGGTTCCTGCGGAACTGAGTGTCCTGAACTGAGGCTTCTCCTCAACTGAGACTTCTACTGAACGGAGGCTTCTCCTCATCTGAGACTTCTACTGAACTGAGGCTTCTCCTCAACTGAGACTAATGGGTTCCCACGGGGCATGTTCTGATTTTCTAAGAATTTTGACAAAGAAAATAATATTGAATTTAACACTTTTGTTTGTCTGAATTTAGATTGGTCGTTTATAGAATTGATATCGATTTACTGTTTGGCTAACTTCCTGTTTACTTAATTATGATTGGTTAGTTTGGTTAATATGATCCTTCACGTGCCTATCGTGATTGAACATGTTCGATTGCCTTACTTGGGGTTCATTATTTTACCTGAAAGTGTGGGAATCCATACATTGTATTTGATATGTTTCTAAACGTTCTTTTGCCCTTGAACTTAATATGTTGTTTATTGGCGCGATTGCATGTGCACCCGAAATCGTGCGAATTATCTCGTGGTGTCATATTGAGACGAGTCGTATGCAACCTAAGGGCGTATGCACTTGAAAGCGTGGGAACACGCATTCCCAACTACGCATGCATT
Organism: Anopheles coustani; assembly: GCF_943734705.1. Taxonomy (NCBI): domain Eukaryota; kingdom Metazoa; phylum Arthropoda; class Insecta; order Diptera; family Culicidae; genus Anopheles; species Anopheles coustani. The sequence goes on from NC_071289.1 coordinate 38,624,674, forward strand.
GCTTCTTCAACATTTGGTTTACTGCGCAAAGTTATTTTGGTTTTTTCGTGGTTGAATTTGTTAGCGGTAAACAATATCGGGTTACAATATGCGTGCATGCCTGATTTGATTGTGATTACGCTGCATCTTTGCGTTTTCGAAGTTCTACTTAGAACTTGCTTAAAAGATTAAGTTCTGAAATGGAGCTTGAAATTTTAATTGTTTTAAGCTTATGTTAATCTGTACTTTTGTTTATGGCGCCTGCGTGTATGCTTGGTAAAGCACAGTATGACATTACCACCTTGTCGTCTGGGTAATTTAAAAATTTTTCATCGTTCACCTGCCGCAGCTTTTGTTCGGTCGATTCGGGTGCTATTTTTTCGTTCTCCCTTTCTTTCCCAGAGACTCCGTACGACAAGGTATTGAGTTGCTAAAAAAACTGGGTTTAAAATATGCTTCCCTTCGTGCTATGCATATCAGAATTTACGGTACATGATTGATTTGAACAGCATTGTATCTCACAAAGTGTTTAGTGATTTTCACATGGACGGTCGGAAATGAATGATTTTCTCACGGACGATAGCAAAAAAAGTCACACCTATCACTAAACGACGATAGTTACGGACGTACAGATATACTTTTAAAACATTGCATGTACCAAAAATTTATTAGTGATTTATAATCTACCGCTGAAATCTTAAATTTATCCCGATGGGAAAAACCGCACTAACATCCGAAACAACTAAGACCAGTTTGTTTACATTTTCCGAGCGTTATATAAGAAATTAACCGTAAACAAAGAATTAGTTCACATGCTTTTTAAATAAAAGCTTGCCCATAACAAAATCGTAAGACTTTCTCGATTAAAGATTTAGATAGCATATCCATGACGTTACCTTTGTTGGCCGCACTACTCATCAGGCGCTTAACCCTTCTTCAACCACGGGTGGATTCAACGTTTCGTATCAAGCGCCATCCTCGGGATTAGACAGTGGTGATTTCAGCGGGCCCCTGCGGGGGCTTGGATGTTGGTTACTCTCGTGTGCATGTTGTTAGGCCATTAGGCTTGCGGCTCCTAAGTACAAGGCTTCTCGGATCTTCGTGGTGCAACCTAGTGCCCTCCGGTTTCATACGGGTCATGATACTGGGCGATGCTCCGGGAAAAGCTCGAGAGGTTGCGGCTGATAAGGAGTCGGCAATCAGCATCGGGCCGAAAGGGTAGTGGTCCCCGAAAGTGCTCGAAAACAGCCCACGGTGGTGCTGCTGCTGCTCGTCAGAAGTGGCGGGGGGGGGGACCGTTGAGCGTTATCGGTGTGTAACATGATCCGGCTTCTTTCGGCCATTACCGCAGTCTGCATGCGGCCCAAGGGTACGCTGATTCTTACCCCGTTTCGCTCTCTGCTGCCGGTTGCGGAAAGTTTTACTCGCACTCGGACCTCCGGTGCGCCTTAATTTCCCAGGCGGTGACGGCACGGTGTCTTTGGAGTGAGTGAAAAAAGGGGGGAGGGGTTAGTCGTTCCGGTGAGATGCTAATGGAACAAGTGTATACTTGTGTGCGGATTTGCGGCCAACGTGACGCCCAACATGCTGAAGGTAATGGAACATGGCTACCAGACATCTCGGCACAAACTAGAGTAGATGTACACAAAAGCCACATTTTGGCCTTCGGGCATGTGCTGAGGAGCGAGCTCAAAGGTAGAGCACAAAAATTACTCCCTAGCCCGGGATCCTCATAGCAACACCAACCCCAACCCGGAAGCCTCCTTTGCCAACTGAATCATCTTTAATGAAAATACCGATTGCCATACCCGAGCGACCCGACTGCGATGGAGAGCTATCGGCTCTGTGCGTGCCTAGCCGTCCTCGTCGTGTCGGGCAAAAACCTATCCAGGAGCTCACATTCCTGCCGGTTGAGGCATTCCAACACATCGTGCAAAAGGTACCGCCACCTATCGAACGACTGACGGTCGAGTTGTACCGAGGGTGGTAAACAAATCTGCAGGTGTCACTCGGATGGATTTCTAATGTCTGTAAATTCCTGGATACCCTCCGTCCGCTCACCATCTAAACGACGGTGAGGCCCTTTTCGTGCCAACCGAGAAGAACATTCCACCGGATCACAGGTTGTGGATGTGAGTTGCTTCCCCAAGTTCATCCGACCGTACCACTTGCCGCCTTTGGCCCCGGATGGCGTAAATATCCATCCCAGCTTTTAGTGCGACCCGCAGAGGTGTGCGTGTGTGTGTGTGTGTGTGTGTGTGTGTGTGTGTGTGTGTGTGTGTGTGTGTATAATGTGTGTATGTATAATTTTCGTAAGTAAATTTGCAAACCAGACCAGCGTCCCAGGTACCATATCCTCAGGGAAAACGCTGGGAAAGACTCTCCTGTTCACCCAAGACGGGACATTAAGGGAACGAATCAACTCTAGCAAACTTTTTCGAAGGTCCCCAGTTTAGGACCAACCATAGTCTTCGTACCTTTGGGTGGCTGGATACTTGTTCTACCGTACGGAAGCTACGGATAGGTGTGATGGTCGGCTGACATTTCGTTAAAAATAGATTAAAGTTCTCATTTTATCCAGCTCTCCTCCTCCAGCTCAGGTCCTCACGTCGATGCTGGTGTTAGCAAACTATACGTTTTTTAGTCTTCCCTCCAACTCCAACTAGCTTCAGTACTGGACTCTTTTGGTACATTCGGTTGATTCCTGTGTGTCCTGTGAGTTGATGAAAATCCTTGCCGGGTAGAGAAGAATTATGGTTTCACCCTCTGAAGGTGTATGAATGTCGGATTAAAATAGAGTATAGCTAGCGCTGGTTATCTTTCCGTTCTTAGGCAGATGGATGAGGTTTCCAAATAACTGACTTCAACCAATATTTGGAGATTCATCGCTGGGCCGTTCTCCTTCAGATCACCGAGTTTTATAGGAAAGGAAGTTTTACTTCCGTGAGGTCGTCGGAAGAAGCGTAGGGATAATGAAGCAGTCCTTAGCTATCTGTTCGATACAGGTGAGAGTTGCCAAAAGTTTGATTATGTCCACAGGCACCATCGGTTTCGTCGGCGAGAAACAACGGAAGTGATAGACGTACGTAATCTATCATGCAATATTCATCTCCCAGGAATAGAGTTTTAACGTCTTCGTTGTAAAAAGTATAATGTGCGGTGTATACTCGACCAAGCGTTTCTATCCGTTTTCCCTCACTCTCAGCTGTCTTTCCTGTGGCGGTCTCTGAGCGATCAGATGTGTTCCTTGGCAGACATTTCCAATCTAGTGTAGTTCTGTTTGCTTTTTTGTTTTTGTTGATTCCCTTCGGTTGCTTATTCTCGCGTGCCGGTAATCGTGTTCCTTCTGTTCGCGTCACATTTTTCACTCTCGCCCACCACGCTTCATTAGTGGTTGATTGCAGCTGGAAGTGAAAACCACCACCATGGGGGTGTGCGATGCTGAGTTGAAGTCACCCTTTTCTTTTTCGGGCAAATCCGGATTTCAGGCCCTGGGAGGGGGTTTAGGTGTCGGATGCACATGGCCACACTTGGGGGGGAAGCAGCTGAAGAAAAATGGCAATCGTTGGCGGAGCGCTATTTGTCTTTCGAGGAGACGTACTTTTCTGAGGAGTGTGTGAAGAACGTTGTTGCCGTTAGTCGCTGGACAGAAGCATTAGTCGATGTCCGACGCTGAGTCGAACGAATGTGTGCTGCAGTTATTTTAACGTGCTGCATTCGTGAGCTTTCTCGTTTCGGTTAAAACAGTTCGCCGAAGAACGGGAAAAGTTGGGATCATCATAGTTGGTTCGTTCGTTCTTTTGCCATCAAACTAAAAGCGGGTTCTTAAATATGCAATGATGAGGTTTGAATGTGGAAATGATTGGATAGCACGAACAAATCCATTCCACGAACTAGAAACCATCGTGTGATTTGTTGATTTTTCTAAAAGTTTAGTTGCTGCACCAGCTCCTTATGTCTTCAAAATGCACTCGATTACTTACGTTTTTCGACGGTGGAATAACTGTTTTCGCTTTATACAACCAATGAAAAGTCAGCAGAAACCATTTAAACTTTGCCACATTTGAAAAAGTAGTGACTAAGACTAATTCCTTTACGGTCCGATTCTAACTTTGCGCAGAAGTTATGAGAGCTTTCCTTAACTGTGCCACATTACCACTGCGGCCGTCGTGTGTTTGCATTCTTCCTACGCTTGCCCATTGTTAGCCCATTGGCACACTCGACATAACATTACATCGCTATTTTTCCTTCCTTTCGTCCACTTCAGTGCCAGCATTGAGACTTTTCCACCGACCTCCGAGGGAGGGGAAAATCTTAGTCCCACTTTTTTTTCTTCTTTCCACTCTCAAACCACCGCAGATCGCGCTTGGAAGAGGGTAAAGGTGGCCGGTGTGAGTGAAGCACCACGAGCACGGATGAGAAAGTGTGGCACATTTGTCTTCTGGCACGTCCAAGCCATGTCTTTCGCATCGCCTTTCGCAATATTATGGTTGAAAGGGAGAAAAAATCCGTTGGATGTGGAATGGAAGTGTATGTGCGGAAGAAAAAAACGACACTGCCCGGGCGCATAAACAACCGGTTCAACACTCGTGCAAACACACACACACACACACACACACACACACACACACACACGCGCACAGATACGCAGCAACGGAATTCATTTCTTCGCGCTGAAACATCTGAGAAATGGCTCGCTGAAGAGGAAAACAGCGAGATGCTGCACGGCAAAAGCAGTCAGCCGAACGCCACCAGCAAATGTGCACCAGTAATGGCAGGGAAACACGGTCCACTCGGCCGTTCTGTACGCCAGCTTTTATTTTTTACTCCCTGTTCCTCGTCCTTTACCCCCCTCTCCCTGCCATTGTTGAAAGCGAGGGTTTTCCGGGTAAAGTTATCGTTAAAGCTTCTCGGGTGTTATCCAGAAGTTTATGTGCATCGGTATTCGTTACTCTCGGGTAGGATTTGCGGTGACTACGAGTTGGGAGTGAATCGCGGTAAAGCTTTTCTAATTCTTGTGGCAGCTTAGTATCGTCTAGATTTTTTTTAGAAGACGAATGTGTCGTTAACTTCCATTTTCATCCAGCAGAAAAATCCCTACCATCTCTTTTGTGCTCTGGTGCAATTTAGAGGAAAGTTGTTTTTGTTTAAAAGGCAATTCCATTCGCTCCATATTTATGTCAATCGCGTGGATTTGAACGCGCCTAGGACAAATGTAGGTCGCCAACATCGGCAGCCTTCATTCCTCGAATTCTTGTGCATAGTCGTCACGCTGTATGATGCGATCATCAATATTCGTTCTAAAGAAAGAAAGTAGTCGGCAGTGTGCGCGTGAAATGAAGCGCAATTAAGCTGAGATCAAATAAGTTCACCCTTGGGCTCGATGAGCGTCCACCCGGATGGAAGCAGGGTCAAGCGATGCTTGCACAAGCCAACCGACAACGGACCATTTGCTTCAGCCATTATTAATTATGACAAATTTCGGGTAATCATGCCAAGATAACGAACACCAGTACTGCTTGGTGTAATTTAATTTTGTGGAGCAGTTTTTGGTTTTAGAGGTTTTTTAAAAAGTACAAAAAATTTTGAGTAGACGTATGAATGCATAAATAAATAAGACCGAACATAGGTTTCACCAAATGTATTACATTGTGGGTTCATTTCTCTTTATTTTACGGTGAAATGAATAAGACGTAGGTGATTTTTCTGAAGGATGTTTCTCTGAAATTTAAATAACTACACGAGAATATAATTCATTCAGTGAAAGTCGGATCTAAATGGAAAATATGTTTCTCTCGAGCATCGAGGGGGTAAATTCGTGAAATCAACGGAAACGGTACATTCTGCTCATTCCCTAGAATGTTATTTTTAATGACTTCCATTGGGCACTTCAATTAAATGGAACCCGGATTGCTTGGCAAGGTACGAATCCGGCATGAGAATTTAGCTAGCAAAATCCTGCGGTACGGGTTTTCCGCCCGATGGAGGCGCCCGGTATCCGACGGGATGAGTTTAATTAGACCATCAAATCTCACCGAACCCTGTCACTGGCAAGCTCCGCTTCATGCTCTCTATCATTCCCTGTGCTCCGTTTTTGTAAAGCAAATCATAAAAACCACAGATATTCCAATATTAACAATCATTTCATTGTTGTTTCGTTTCAGGTAAGCTACGGTGTATGATGGCGGAGTAACGGAGCAAGTGCAACCAGGCAGCCAGGGCGTTCGGTTTCGTTGGAATTTCCTTTTCCAAGTAGCGCACTCATCGGGTGAAGATTGGTTTTCTTGATTATGCTGAAATTGGTTCGTTGCTGAATGAGTATTTATTTTGCATAGAATGTTATAATGGACGTATTCTGCTGTTGTGCAGCTTCTTTTCAAAAGTTGTGCTTCGTTCTCGCCTTTCCCCCACCGGTGTGTGAGGGATTGGGTTTTCGCGTCCATTTCATCTGAGGTTTCTTCCATCAAGCACAATTGTTTTCTGTACAAACTTTTCAACATACAACTTTGTTGTATGTGTAATGGTTGCCATTTTGTTATCCGGTTTGTGGCTTCGATTTTATTTTCCCACCAAACTCTACGTACTGCAAGACAAGCGGATCTCGGGCAGCCATTATTGGCAACGTGCTTCTGCAGGAAAGCGCCAACACCAGCCAACCCGCATCCCATCGGACTGTTGGGAAACAAAGCACTCAAAAGGCAAAGCACTAAATAACAAAAAAGAAAAAAAGAAAAAGAAATGCCCTGCTTCCATCGCATCGAACTGAAATCAATTGCATTTGCTCTCGTCGGTGTTGCGAGCCCTTTGTTCGAGTAAAAAAACAAACCGCGCAAAGTGTATTCGGGAGGAAGTAGTTGGCTTTTTTCTTGGCACTGAAACACCTTCAATCCGACCGGTCCAATTGTGTAATGCTGGTGGATTCACCGAACGCTACCGGTCGATCTTGCGTCGATTGGCAAAACGTGATTGTGGAGGAAAATATTGGATTTTGTTTTCGCTTTTTTGCAGACAAAGGGGAATGAATGCGGAAGGTGGGGCATTTATGCGGGATTTGCTAACGGAAGAGTTCAGCAAAAAAAAAAAACATGGAAGTACGTTTGGTTCGGAATTAGGTGCATGCCGCAGTTCCAATAAGAGTTAAGTGTTTAGTAACTTCGTTTTTGTTTGTTTAAAATTGTGTTCGGTGCATTTGTTTTGCAAAGTGCACCTCTATGGTATTTTTTTATGTTTGTTCAACGAGCTCTCTTTCCAACCGGTAAGATTGCGTAGATGAAGAACAAATAGTATCAAGCAGCTTTTAAATTTTCAGCAAAAATATGCCTCGCAATTGATTGACGATATTGATATCACTTAATATTGTACTGACGTCCTCTCAGACGACGCTGTCGACGTTACGCTTTACTTCATTTCATTTTTTTATGGCGTCGTTTCATAGCTGAGAGGAACGCGAAATCTGTTTCGCAGCCAATTTAAATTAAATTATATCAAAACTCTTCGAGCGCATCTCTGCTGGGATTGTGCTGGAAATTTACCGTCCTTGCATTCGCGAACGTTAATCCGTGCACTTATAAGGATAAATTAAAATTTCAGTGTTGAATAATTTCAATAATAAAATTTAATGTTCATTTATTTTTGAAGAAAGTTAAATTTATATACCGTACAATTATTTTAAACAGGAAAATCAATGAATAATCTGCATGCTTGAAGGATCAAAAAGTCGGCACAACGGGACAGCTGTATAAAGCGGGGTGTTCTTTTTTATCAGAGTTCGCTGGAAAATATACTCGTTGGTATCCGTACCATTCTGAAGAAACGAAACATGCGTACGTATCATTTGTACATTTTTCGGGGGAATCATCGTCCGCTATGCTTACCATTAAACAGAAAGCGGATAACGATGATTTCTGCATACGCAATCTACCGTGACGAATTTAGTTGCTCGAGGGTACTCGCTCTGCAAATTAGAGTAGAAAAAACCCCGTAAGGTACGCTCGTGTGCCTGCGGACACGGTGTCTTATGTATGGTATATATATGAATATGGGTGTCTTTTCTAGCAACCAACCCCCCCGATGAAGAACGGTGAAACGGTATCCTTTTTCGAAAGGGCAGCCAACGCTTCGGGTCCGAGCCTCTCGCTCCGGTAGGTAATCATTTTTATCCCCCGGGCATTTTGCTTGGCATATTATCCAACCCGAGCTAGAGTGGTGTTTTGGAAGATGTGTGTGTGTGTCTGTGCGTGTGCTTGAAAGCGTGTTATGCTTTTTGGTAAATTGGCTATCTATAAAGAGCACATTTCTCCGACCGAAGATGGTTTTCGTTTGCCTTCCGTTTTCGGTCGTACCGGACGACCGACGGGCGGTCGGGTTTTCCTGTGGACGCAACCTTACGCGTCGTGCCATCGAGAGAGTGTGTATATATTTTTCCGCAAAAGATTAAATGGAATATTTTTCTCACTTTTCTCCGACTTTGCGTTACACAGAAAAAGCCCCTCCTCCGTTCCAAATACTCGCTCCATCCTGCCTTGAGTGGATGTTCAAGAACGTTGGGAGGAAAATGATAGAGGAAGAGCGAGGGTTCGGGGAAACACTTTTCCTTCGGAAGCACACACTCACACACACACACCACTTGGCCACTTCGACCCGCAAGCCCGCAAACAGCATTTCAATAAATATAAATGATAATAAATCGTATGAATTTATTTGTATCGAATCGATGTTCGTGTCCAACCCCCTCTACCACTTTGCGTCCTCCACTCAACTTCACTGCCCCGTTATGATAGCTTAATGTTGGGTGGTACGGGTGGCAAGCGTGTGTTCTTCATAATGAAACCATACCGTACGGATCACCGGCTCTTCGGCCACCGTTCGGTCAAAACGGGCTCCGGAGAGGAGACGCACATAAGTATAAGTCATGAAATAACCATTTCTTGTGTGGTGAGGCCACATGTGGTTGGAAAAATGTGGCAACCGCAAACGGCTTTGGGTTGGGGGCGGTGCGTGGACGGGGAGCGGTGCTTCTTGGGGATATTTAGATTTATGTAAACGATGTTATGCAAACACAATTTCCGTTCATTGCCGCAATTTACTATCGGCTATTTCATTAGAGCTTCGGGAAAACTCGCTTTCGAAATCCTAATGTCCTTAAATTAACGGTAGGATGAACTCGTAATGTTGCATAATGCGCTGTTCGATATTAAAATTTTCCATTCCGAAAAAAAAGAAAATATGTTGCCGATGAAAATTTCGGTATTATTTTCCGACAATCACTAAAGAATTCCGTAGAACGAAAGCTTGAAAATTTGTATTGCATCATCTGGTGGATTACAGCATACCGTCTCTTTTTCCTCTTCAACACTGTGTCATATGACTTCAACGATTTCAGCTACAAAACAATGCGCCGGGACATACGCAAGTGCTCGATGGGAACGCAGTTTTTCTCCGCCTTCGAGGGCGCGTCACATATTCGCTGGTCCCGGCGTGTCGTAGGAAAATTTACGACCGCCTGATTTACGAGCCGTCGCGTGAAAATCGCCTATGACCTCTGGTGTGCTGCCACATGGTGTGCTTGTAAGGGTGGCCTAGTCCGCGATACGGTGCGCCCCCGGTGGTGCTGCAGGTGCATAAAACGACTTTTCCACAGGATTAATGTGCTAAACGCACGGTTGTGCGTGTGCGGAAACAGCATAAAAAAACGACGATGTGAAACGGCTATGGTCGTTAAATGTATTGTCATTCCACTGTCAGCCTGCTGGTGATGGCGCGATTTTGACGATTTGCTGGCTCTGGTTGTTGTGCTTCCATTTTATCCGTATTGTGTGAGTGCGTATGTGCACTTTTTTTTGTCAAATCCTTCCGAACCCCAAAGCTTCTAAATCGTGAGACATGCGAGCAGCTTGTAGTCGTAAAGCACGCGTTACAGTCGCTGCCTTTAAGCTTTTTATCTGCGCTGATAATTTATTCACCCGTCCGTTAACGAACGATAAGTCACCATTTGGATACAGAACATCTGGTGGATAGAATGCATGGTAGTTGTGACGGGAAAATCCGAGCCCAGTTGGGACTCGACGCGGACGATCCGAATCCGACTTCAGATCGCTCTTCTAAATCCAATCCGTACCCTTAATGTGACAGAAGATAGACGGTAGATCCAGACCTCACCGGAACTCAAATCTTGATCTCGATTTCAAGGGATTTCAATTCTTATTCTGGATCTGAATTAGGACTCTGGAACTCTAGGGATCTGATTAATAATTCTGAACTGGGATGATTTCGTGTTCGAGGGATCGTGTCTCAAACTTCTCTCCAAATCCTTATTCTCAACACTGCATCGACTACACCAGAATTTTGTTATATTTGGAAGGTTTTGGATAAATATGTCTTACTTAAATTGCGTTACATATAATCAGAGTTTACTTTGAAACTTGGTTCAAACATAATGGGCGATTTAATAACTGAACGCTTTGTTCTGATCCCTAATGCTACTATCAATATGGCTATCGCAAGCTCGTCGTCGAAAAGTCGTTATCGTTCGCACAACTGGACCGTGTCCCTGCGAGAAAGATGTTAGATTATTGTGTGCGTGTGTGTATGAGAGTTACAAGCAAACACGCAGTAGGGCGCCTCGGTGGTCTATCCGAGCGCTGGCAAATGCAAAACAACCCAGCCGTAAGGCGATTTATGCTTTCTCCAGTCTACGCGAAAAAGTCACAGACCTAACATCCTATCGTGAGCGAGCCTGCTGCATAACGGAGCGAGATGATAAAACTTTTTCTCGTAGCGGAGGGACTCATTGGGAAAAAAACAACGATAAAGACAAAACTAAAGATAAAACACCAACGGAAAACTCCGCACTCCAGTCTGTATAAACACACTGTGCGCGCAGAAGAGCAATAAAATGCTCACCCGCTTGGAGCGAGCTTTCCGCCGCTTCCGTCCCGCCCGAGAGTTCCGGCGCGACCGTTGTGCACGATGAACTTTTGCCGGCCAATTTCCTTCGGGTTGACGTTTAGCTGCCGGTGTCCTCAACGGATCAATAATGACGATCTGCGACCGGCGGCTGCGTTTGCGCTTCCCCCCTCCCGTGAATCCCGTGCAAAAGTCGTGCACGATCGAGTGGAATTGGAGAGCGACAGTGCCGAACCAGTGCGAAAGTTAAATTACAACATTTTCCAAACTCGAAGGCAATCATCCCTCGGGGTGTTGTTTCAGGGCTCGGAACGGCGTAAACTGCGCCCGATGGCTTTGCTGCCGTAAATGATTTTACCGTGCAGTGCCGGGAAACTGGTGTACTATGCGGCAAACCAGGACTGGAAGGATGGATGGATGGATGGATGGAGTTCGCTTTATTTTTACGAGATCGTTCTCAGAATGGTAGACCGTTTGTGAAGGTGTTAGTTGGTGAATTTTCGATAGCACAAGCAGTTCTCCAATTGTTTGGAAAGCGTCATTTGCTGATGGAAGACAGATTTTGGGGAATGGATTGCAAAACAGCTTGTCAAGCATATCAACAGCATGGCTGATCTACTGTATTTTGGTTGACTTTTTAATTTATCAGCGAATTGCTTTAATTTTCTACTCCATCTTGTATGCATTTTCTAGAATATATTGTCAATATAATTTGACTCCAATTTTTAACTATTTCTTTCTACTGATATATGCCTTTTTCGTGGAAAACATGTTTTCCTATTGCAACGCCTCAATGGTTGAGTCTTAAACTTCATAAAAGCTTAGACGGGTGTATGTTCTCTTATATTCCAATATTGTTCCATAGAAGTGTTTCTCCTTTTTTGTAAAGTTTCATCTTAGAATAGACTATTTTTGTCTTCAATGTGTTGTAGCGACGACGGCGACGACGACGATGATGGGCTTATTTATTCTTTGGCAACGTCACCCTCATAATGTTGCTACCGTGAGTCTTCCTTCTTTGTGAAGGCGTTCATCCGACAATTCTTGGAGCGATCTCTTGCCGCACACGAGCTTCCTGCGGGTAATGCAACCCGTTCCGTTCGTTTGGCATCGTCCACGAGGCCAGAAAGATGATAAATGGAGGTTAACTTTATTAATGGAATGTTCGATTTCTTCCAGTTGTATCGTGGGTATCTAGTGCGGATTTGCCGAAGTCATCGATGTTGGGAAAAGTGTTTCCTTTAAAAATATGGTCTGCTTTATTCTACTTGCCATTCGATTCCAATGCCTCATTGGGTTTAATCTGTTTGAAACCTTGCTGGACTAAGGTTTAAAAGTTTCAACAGAAATGATAAATACTAACCTTCGCTTCTAGTGCATGCAATTCATGGAAAGTTTAATTTAAGAAAGTACACAGTAAGACCCAAGAAACCCGAGGGACAATTCATTTTCGAAGCGATGACCTGTCAAGAGTGCAACATGCACATATACACACACACACACACACCATCAGGTAACTCAGGCACAACGAAATGTCCCGCACGGGCGGAGATTGTGACACAATACAAATATCAAAGCCATCGACCCGGAAAATGCGATTCGCGAACTAAAAGGATATTTTCTCCATGCCCGTTCGCCCGTTGCTGGCGCGACAGAGGAAAAGGGCCTGGTGCAGGTCGTCAAGGTGGCCAGAAGTGGCGGTAAAGTTCACACACGTGGGCCGGTACAATATGCCGTGTTTGCTGTGGCCGTTCCACTTGGTTCGAGAGTGTTGCTGAAGGTACTGGTTTTTCCTGCACGTTCCACCGGGAAATGGACGCCCGGGTGGAACGTGCTGAGGCAGCTGAGGAGTAGGGAGGAGTGGAAGGCAAACGACGGAAGCGGCGATAGGAAGCATGCTGTTGGCAGCATCCAACATGCGAGCCGGCTCTCAGGCTAGGAAAAGTTTCTCATTAACGGGGAAAATGATGAACCGTTCGGAAGCGGACAGTGGGCAAAACAGGATGCTGGGAGGGCGGAAAAAGTAATGCATATTTCATTTGAGGAAAAAAGGTCATCGGCCTCGGTCGGTGATAACGGTGCCCTAGTTTTTCCTGCACGAGCTGGAAAGAGCATGAGCTTTTCCACATTTATTTTTATTTTTGCTTTGCTTTACTTTGTTCCACTTTCGGTCAGCTAGCGACCGAAGTGAGGCTAATGTGTTGGTAATGCGGGGGTGTTGAATGCTGTGCACGTTATCCTCGTTAAGGATGTATTTCCCGGGTGTGTGCATGTGTGCGTATGTGTGTCGTGTGCGCCGTTACTGCGTCTGCTTCCGGTAGTATTAATTTCTTTTCCGGACTCGTTTCTGTTTTATCGTACGTTCATCCGGAAAGAGTTTGTCCAGAGTGCATACTTTTTTATTTTTTGATATGCCGTATGGTTGCAACACAAAATGTTTTTACTATTCATTCAAATGAATCTTTCTCGTAAGATTTTTTCAGATTGATTCATGAATCTTTAGGGATTCGATTCCTCAAAAAATTATGAATCTTACGAAATCTTAATGAATCTTCATTAATCTTGATGATTCTTTTATTGGCGTTGATCATGCCTCTCGATCTAGTTTTTGGTCTTTAGTTTAACATTAATTAAATTTTGGAATTCGTAAATCTCTCATTAAAAGATTCATGAATCGCTTAAACGATACAATGAATCATTCAGATTCATGAATCTGAATCGGAATTACACATCTCTAGTTTTGACTTCAATTTACAATTTGTGTTTTAAAATTATTTAGAGTAACATTGATACGTTTAATTGGAAAAGAATAGGCTTGGGTTTCAGAAATAATTCATGGTTTCTTACGCAAACTGTTATTGCATATTTTTTTTGGAATCGTATGTTTATCAATTGCGATTATCAAATGATGCATTTGTTGGTCATCGAAACATAAAATGTGTAACTCTCGTGTATTGTTTACCATATCAATATCAAGTATTATAATGCCTTTGTGAAACTACTGCATGTTCCGGAACGAGCGCGCTTTTACATGCGGCCACCGAGTGCAATGTGAAGAGAGTTTCAATAACGTGACAAGTTACGTGAAATTGCTGATGCACCTATTTAGATGCAGCAGATACCAGGAAGGTGCCTTCCGACTACCGGCTAGTGCTCTGTAAATTTAGATCCATGGCCTAGTCGACTCCTCCTGGGCAAATCGAGATGGGCACAGCAGCTGGCACACGACTGCACGAGAGTTCAGCCAGAGTTTAGCTGCCCCTCGAACAAAACCATCAAGTGTTCGCGATGAAGTACCCGAGAAGTAGCTTGCGAGCGGTGCGAGATTCCGGATGCTATCGAGTTCTCCCGCCCGTATGTCGGTGTGTGTATGTGTTTGTGGGAGTGTTCCCGGTACTTTATCGAAAATGGTTCCATTTTATCCTCCAGCGACGAGTACCGGTGGCCCGGCGCATCCTTTGTCGGGGATTGTGACGTTTTGATAAGCGGATGAAATCCAAGCTCGAAGCTTATCTTCTCCGCAGCCGGGTGCGACTGTGGTCAACCTCGGAAGTTTGTGGCACTCGTCGCATGTATATGTTTCGCTCGCCGGCAATCGGAAGAAAGGGTTCGTGGAACGAAGCGGGATAGGAAAATCATATCCCACTGGACACAAAGGCTGAGCCAGGTCCGAGTGGAAAAGTGGCTATCATGGGTGAAGTATACCGGAAGAGAGGACCCTCATCTGCGTACGAGAAAATGGGATCGAAAGCTTACAGTACCAGCCAAAAAAAAGGAGTGATATCGGTTGCATATCTGAAGGTGCGTAAGCTGCTTGAAGCTCATATTTCGGTTCGAAACCGGTTGTATCGTTTTGATATTTTTGCGTGCTAAAGTGGACAACATGGTGGATTTTGTAAATCATTTTTTATATTAGTTTTTAAATTATTTATTTTATGCCTATTGTCTTGATCAAACTGCTAAAATTCACATCAATAATTTGGTTGTGTATTCTGTAAAAGATTTTTATGTTTTCATAACGCAATGGTTGTTTTGTTTAATTTCTTAGTAGAACAGCATATGAATTTTTATGTAAAAAGAAGTATTTATTCACATTTGAAAAGAAAAAACTTCTCCATTGTATTTTTTACAAAAATTCCGCAAATTCTGACTGAAAGTTATTTTCGTAATGTGTTGAAAATAGATTTAGCAATAACCTGAAATGCAGTCAGCTTTTTTCCATAGCTTTTCAAGGGTAGCTCAATGTTGTTTTTTAACATAATTGTCTTTCGTTTCTTGTTTGTGAAATCAAGCCGATAGTCTATATACAAGCATTTAGTTTTCGTTAGGTGTAAAATCTATTTCAAAAACTAAACTCGAATTCCCAAAACTCTGCCGGATTTAAATCGTTTTCAAAAGTGTATTAACCGAAAAGCTCTGCAGTGTATTTCAATTATGTTCACCACGTAATTCAAGCCCATGGTTCTCCGTTTTCACTCCCAAAAATTGCATTACATATTGTTGTTCCAACGCTTGCACAATCTCGACAATGTTCCAACACATGCAAATGATCAGCATGGCCACGTTTATCGCCCGTTTGTCGTTGTCGATGGTTACTTCGGGTCCGTTTCGGTGGCTTGCAGATAAATGAAACAAAAGTTGGTTTCAGCATAAAATTATCGGAAAACCCAATCAGAGCCGAACGCAAAGGAGAACAACAACGTGTGCGTTTCATAGAAAGCTTTCCGTTGTGTTTACCATAAAGATTATCACAAACCGGGCCGGGTGGAATCCTAGCAAAACGGGGATGTTTTTCCGCCGATATCGTCCGGAACGGAAAGCCCGGCACCGGGATACACCGACAGGCGGAGGAAACGAAAATGGTCGCTCTTCCGTCGGGCGAGAAATGATGAGTTTGGTCCTCCGGCCCGAGAAGTTAGTAACAATGTCGTGGGATCGTGGTGTTGCCGGTTCACCCTTAGCGCTTCGAAAGGGATTTGTATACAAAATGCCACTGGCGGTCTCCGGAAAGGAGGGTGGTAAAAGATGGGAGCTGGTGTCGCACCGGAGGATGGAGATTAACTTGTGCACCATTTCTTGCACCGCAGTTTGACCGACGCCGGCTACCCACCCCGCGCCCCTTACAGCGCACCCTCGCCGGGACGGTTAATAATTAAAATTGGTTCGGTTGCAGTCGAGACTTCGAGCCAGGCTTTCCACCCACCACCGGACCAAAATCCACCGAGCAACCCACTCGGTATTCCGGTTCCGTTTGCCCACGCAGTGCCCGTTCGATTCGCGCCCATCCGTTGGCGACGCGACCAGTAGAGATTGGGAATTAATAATGGAAATTTTAATTTGCCCAGATTGTGCATCGTCCATTACGATATCGGTTCCGGTCCGGGTTTGAGTTTAGTTGGGTGTGTGTGTGTATGGGCGTCTGCAGGCAAGATCCGCAGAACCCAAGAGGTAATGGTACAGCCAAAGGATAATGCAACATCCGACTCGACGGATGGAAACAACAAGCGCATTAAGTCATCGCCTTCCTATCGTAAGCCCTCATCCGAACGTTAGTATCCGAGATATCTACTCACACACACACACTTGTAAATCGGATAGTAAATGCAACGCAAGGATTAAATGGCTCTTGCAACAATACCACAAAGTAGCCACTTCTCTATCGGTACTACTTGGATGGTGCTTCATGAAGAATCCTATTGGATCCGCATAATAATCTCGGGGGTAATATCGTAAAGCAACATATTTTCTTCGTTCCCGACCTTCCGAAAGCTTTATTTAAAATGTAAATCAAAGTTCAACGGCGATGGCGGAAAGTAGTTCGCGAAATGGCAAAAATAAAGAACGATCTTCTTTTCCCGATCACTTGGACGGAGGGGGAAAAATAGTCCCCCTGATGGACCTGTTGTTGTGTACGCCATACAAATGAAATCACGCTCACTGTCCTTTGTTCGTCCCTGCGTGGGAGAAGAAAATGTATTCCGCGCTAAGGGGAAGGAAATGGTGGGTAAAAGCCAAATGCAACGTAGAACTAATAACGAGTGTCTCGAAGGTTTCTCGCTTTTCTCAAGCTGGTGGTGCGATGGTGCAAGCTCGCGGAAAATGGCTATCTGTTGTGGCGTTTTTGCTGCCCCCGTAAACCCCGATGCGCTTTTCTTTTTACAACTAACACAAACCCCGAGCCCATGAGCGAACATCCAAGACGAAGCGCCAAGATCGCGAGACGGAGGACAGACAGACAGCGGTCCTCGACACTTCGCTACAGGTCGAAGAAAAGCTGGTGGTGGTGAAAGCTTTTTGCTGTAAACATGAAATTGAGTTTAGCCAGCAGATAATAGTATGTCGCCCGAAACAACGAACGGGCGAACGTGTTTTGTTTTCGTCTGACCCGCGGGCAGCGAATAGGATGTTGTCTTCACCGTGTTTTCTCCCCCAAACGGGTCCGTCGGATCTGCTCCAAAGTGAGCATTTCGTGCTGGTGTTGGTGTTGTTTTTTGCATCTATTATCTCCGGCCATTTGAATTTTTTTCTCCGTATTTTTTTTTTTCGTCTTCCTGTGACAGTTCGTTCATCTGAGTGTTTCTTCTTCAACGCTCGGGATAAAATTAGACAAACAATGAATTTCGTTAGCAGGTTGTTCTCTTTTGCTTTACGAGCGCTTAGCATCCAAGCCCTAAACGAACTCTGGTCGGTAAACTTAATTTGTATTACTTCCAATCGAATTTCTTTCAATGAAAAGCACCAAATGCTGGCAATGTTGTGACATCCGTTTGATTGTTTAGAAAACATTTTGTAAAAACAATCAACCTAATCATTGGTTAATGTTGTTTCCAATTTTTTCTTGACGTAAACGTTTTTTTTTATGCTGTTTTCATAACTCCTTCATGCTTTTCCTCTTTTTGACAGCATTTTTTTGGTGTTCCATATGAAACTTGTGAATGTATAAAGCACTTACATTCTTTCATTTCCCGTGGTCCATCTTTGCGATGAAAGGTGCACCATTTTTCATCGGATTTTCGTCCGTCAGCACGGCGCGTTGGTGCCGATGGTCGGTGTTAATGACAGTTCTCTGACAGCGTCAACTTCCCTTTTCTCCGCTCGCGGCGAAGGGAAAGTGGAGAAAATTTCGAAAGAAAAACTTCTTAAGCAGCAGATATTTATGCATGTACATAGTTGCTCGGAAATCCGACGAAGGATGAATACGGAATGAGCTCAGTGGTGGGACGGAAAATGATTCTTCCCGGACAAAGGCCAGCCATTTTACGGATAGGGACGGGTCCTCAGAGGCATGGTTTTGTATATTTTTCGGTTTTTTCGGCTTACCCATTTCACATCATTTTTTTTGTGCACTTTTCACATGCATTGTGTCGTTTGGTTGTTTGGTTTGCAATTTCCACTTATTTTCCCAGTTCTTAAGTCACCATTGGTTGCCTGGCTGTCTCTTTGGTCCGTTCTATCTGAGACTTCTAGCTCGTGCTGTTGCATTGCCATTGAGATTTCTTATGCAAAAGCGTCAGAAAACCAATTGCCCTAAGCCCCAATCGGTCCATGTTTCTCTCGGTTTTCGTTGCCCACTTTTATTTACCCAAGTGAGCAAAACTTTTCCAATGCATTTGTGATGTTGTTGTTAAAGAAATGCTTCTATTGATGGAACGAGAGAAGAAGGCGCCCTTAAATATTGTCTTGTGAGTTTGTGTACTGATACAAATAAATTAAACACCTAATTAAAGCCCAATATGCATACAGTGATAACTTTGATAGACTAAGACCGTACGAGATCCTTCTTTAATTTTTAGTTTGCCTTTTTTGTCTATCCAATGGAAAATCCATTGTTAGCTCATCAGTAAATGTATATGATGTATCTCCATGCAGTTCGTTAACCAACCGAGTCGAACAATGGCGTCTATTTCGCCACCTGGGTAACGTTTATTTTCTTGAAACATTGAACCTAAACCTCGTGGATGTCCCCAAGCCGGACAAAGGAGCAAAAGCTGTTGGTTCGCATGTCGTTTTGTGCTTTTGCGCTGCGTCGGACGTGAAAACTCCCGAAAGGAATAAAGAGTAGCCAAAGTAAATCATTTCTCTTTCGCCCTTGCAGCGAGCTTAACGAAGCGTACATTCCCCGGACAGCTCACTCGCGTTCCACCTGCACCTGCGGGTGGAAGAAAAGTTATCCCTTCACTCACTTTTCTTCCCGTGACCTTTCGACGAGACGAAGGTTTTCGGCTTCTTCAGACGTCCAACGACTACATTTTGTTTGCCCCAACTCCAACCGGTTGGGTTTCCCATTCTTCGGCGGTGACTGAAAAGATGAACTTCTCTGCCCCTAGGGTCACACTCGGTACCCTCCTCTCCCCGCAGGGGCACCAGTCCTGGCTTTTCGTCTCACCGGTGCTTGACTATGTTTTGGGGCAGCACGGGAACGGGATATAGCATTAGCCATCCTTCAAAGCCACCCGTTTGGTTCTAATATTCTCGAAAAGCTGGCTACTCGTTCACGGCGACATTCCAGCTGGAGATGCCTTAGATTTTGAAATAAAGGAAAAAAAACCTAGTCTCTTACACACACTGACACACACTGAAGCTATTCAAATTGTGAATGGCATTTTCTTCCTCTGGCAACTGGGATTTTCAAAACGTTGACTTACCGCTTCACTCAGGTAAGTACAGTTCCACACAGGACACACAGGGGGAGAAAAAAGGGTTCCGAAACGAACATTGCGAACTCTTGTTTGCGCAAGCAGGTTTACACGAAACATACGGATGGAAAATTCTGATCCAAACACTAGCATAAAAAAATGAAACAAGAAAAACACAGCAAATAAACGCTAAAGAAAGGAAGCCTTAACGCCGAAAGGATAAAGTTAATTTGAGTGACCCAAAGGTTGGAGACACGCTTTGAAAATGGGGGAACCTTGGGCTGAATAAAGTACCTTTTCGAGTGGCTGGAAAAAATTTTGAGGTTGTCGGAGAAA
Source organism: Anopheles coustani (assembly GCF_943734705.1). Taxonomy (NCBI): domain Eukaryota; kingdom Metazoa; phylum Arthropoda; class Insecta; order Diptera; family Culicidae; genus Anopheles; species Anopheles coustani. The sequence continues at coordinate 38,644,530 of NC_071289.1, forward strand.
AAACCGCTCGCCCGGGAAAAGTTTAATACACACTCCTCGTACATTTCGTAGCTGTGGGTTTGACCGGGAGTCCCCGGGTGCGTGGAAATTGAAAGCGAGAGCAAATCGGAAAAACCCCAACCCGTTTTTTTGAACACGCGACGAAAGTGAACCCCGAAGCGAAATGTCCGAAAGCGATGTTGGCAACAACAAGGGTGTGTCGCTGACATTTTCGTTAACCGCCGGGATTCTTCGGCTTCCTTTCCGAGGCTTTATTTTACGTTTTTTAGTCAGATGTATTGTTTTTTGTTTAACGCTTTTTTTCGGTTGCCTTTGGTGCAGTTAGAAATTGAACGAACACTTGTAAAACTTCTTGTGCGCTTACATTTTCATAAAATTGTTCGTAACATCCCGTTCCACATCCCATGCCTTTCATGACACAGATTTTGAATGTTTTTAAACATCTATAGAACCCTTGCAGCTCAATATTGCTATATAATGTGTTACAAAAACTGTTTATTTGAAATTCTTCCACTTTTTCGAAGTATTCTGAGTGTTGAATTTTAACCTCGGGTGTAGTAACTAAATCTCAGATTAGTGAATGAATGAGTCGGTTTGTATATTTTAATCAAGGATTCAGAAATATTTAAAAAATTACAAAGGTTTCAGGAAAGGCTAATAAATTTTATCATGTTAAACAATCTCAAAAGATAATATACACAGGAATTGAGAAATTTATATTTCTCACTCTGGTCCTTTCGTTTTTGAATGATTATACTCGTTTAAAACTTTAATTTTGAAGTTCCCGAATTTTAGTTTGATTTCTTCGAATCTCATATTAGGTGGAATCGCATACGAATTTGTTTAATTTTTAACCATGGCTTAAATTAAGCAATGGTCTATTTTAGCCGCTCGAATTTGGTATCGCGTACTGTTTCAATTGACCATGGTTAAATATTAAACCATTGGATGCAATTTTGATACAAAGCCTACTTTGCGCTTTGATTACAAACAATTTAAAATGTTATTCTGAACGTTTTCAAACCAATTTTTAATAAAAAAAAACAACTTCTTTGTTTTTCTTTATTGTTTAAAATTTTCACTAGTTGTTTTCTTGGCATTGGTACATTTTCATTAACTACAAATAAAAAAATAACAACACGATATGGAAAACACAAACCTGTGAAATCTTTTACCTAGTGTAATTCGAATAAACATTGGCCATTCTGCCATTTGCTACGGTTTGTGTACAAGTGGTGGGAAATTTTACAACGGGAAATAATGCAAAATAAATCTTCTGCCACTAATTCATGCCACAGAAAATATTCTAGTGGATTTCCATATCGTAGAAAATTATATCGACTGATTCGTATCGAAGCAAGGCATTTGGCTCAACTGGAAACTGCATTCAAATTATAAGAAAATGCTAAAATATATAACGTACATATCTCTCAATTTTCCGTTTCCTCTTTTTTTAAGAAAAATTAGATGGAATACGCCATTTTTTGCCTTCGTTCATACAACCGGATATGGTTCGGTTCGCTGAAGACTGGGAATACCCTATTTGGTTTAGCCTCATAATCCAACCAACTCTGTTAAAAAAAAACTCACGTGCTTTCGATTAGCTTTAAAAATTAGATTATAAATATGAAAAAGATGCACGTTGACTAGTCCTATCCATAGTAACTTAAGTGTTAAATTGCCGAATGTTCTTTAAACACTCGTTTGCCCATCGGCGACATAACCGGTATTTATTTGTGTTTTTACTTTTTTATTAAACCTTTTTCATCCATTCCAATGTTAAAAATGTATATTGTTGTGCCTAGTTCCACAAAAATATCGACTTCCCTATTGATATTTTACAATAAAATATCTTGCGCGGAAGATTTGTTTATTAAACAACTACCCCAGACGCATCATATAATAAACCATCGTCAGCGCTGAAGTCAGAGCGTATGCGATGCCAGAAACCATGGTTTATTATACTGCTCGAAACTTTTACCCGCAGAACCCTAGGGTGCGTGACAATCGTTTGTTTAGTTTTAAACCATGGTTTAATTTGACACAAATGAATGACAAATGAACGCGGTTCATCCAAAATGAACGCTAGACGGCAGATTTAACCATGGTTAAATAAACAAATCCGTATGCGATTCCACCTATTATTTATAAGAAAATGTTTATTCACAGCTAATCGATATTTGTTTCTCCATTTTTTTGCAGGTAAGAAAACTTGAAGTTCTACTCTATTTCGTCGCAGTTCGCAATGTAAGTGCGTCCAACTTTTGCTTTCATTGACAAAAACACGACGAGCACCGTCTGGTGTGGAAGGCTTTCCACCTATTTCCCTTACAATGGCGCCCGCCTGGGTTCGGTGTGGAATGGTAGTAATTTACGGCTTTCGTGGGAACTTAATTGCGCGGCGACGCTGGCTAACTACAACGGCCAGAACTACTAGTACAGTACCAACGCCGGCACCTTCTCCTTTATCACCGCCCTTCCCGGGGGTCCGCATTGCGCGAAAACGAATTCCACAGCGTCTGGGAAACCCCGTGGATCGCAATAGGGGCGCTGCAGGGAATTTCATTTGACACCATCATGTGGTGTCACTTTCGCTCACGGACAATCGTTTCGTTTCCTCGCCACCACTCCGAAACGGGGGTTTAAAACGAGTTGCTCAACATTCTTCGGACCCCCGGACTTCGTCGCGTGGAAGCAACGGACACACCTCCCAGGTTTCCTTCGACTGGAGAAAGCATTTTCGCTCCTAGTAAAGGGCCGCCCGGCATATGTATAGCAATATGCACATAAAATCGGACCGACCTAGCTGGGCACTACGCTGGCCTGTCGACGAATGAGTCCGGGATGCTGCTGCAATGCCGCTTGTCCCCGTTGGAACTTAATTACGAGCATTGTTGGCATTCCCGATCACGCTTCCGCTTGTCGGTTGCTGGTTCTTTGATTTCGAAAGCTTTCATAGCGTGAAACGAGTAACGACGATGAATTTTACTGCTTGAATTGGGTCGCAAACACGATGAAATACATATTCCACGTATAAGAACTTAAGCGGTTCGGTAACAAACCTCGAAATTAAAGATACTTGAATGCCTGTACGGTATTTCGGGGTAAATGTGAATATAATCGTTTATTGTACACGATTTTCTCTGTTGCTCTGAAATTTTAAATTACATAATATCTCTCTCATCGGTTATGAATAAATATGATATTTTTATGGACCGATGGAGACGCATGGTCGTTTGTAGAAATAGTTGGATTTACAGTCGATTTGGTTTTGATTCCTATAATTTTGAATGTCTTTGCTAAACTGGAAGAAATGAAGCAACTCAATCTTTTAAATTAGATAACCTACACTGTTCAGAGAGCGGGTATTTACTGTTGAAGAATTTATCGAAAACTCGTGCTGCTTCAGCGCGTTACCATTTCCATCGGAACGGAACTGTTTCAGACGGCTCTTGAAAGTGCTTTAGTCACGTCCTCCTGCGCACACACCGTCGAAACGTGTTAGTGTGGTGTGTGTGGTTCGAAACGTTCCTTCCATAATCAACGCACACACCGCGATGAGATTTAAATAATTCATGCCTTCCGGCGTTGTCTTTCGGGCGGCCTCCGGCGATCCGCCAAATGGTTCCGGTTGCGTTACCGTCCAATCATCCAGCCATCCAGCCATGCTGGATGCTGTTGCAAGGTGTGTCCGTGTGTGTGTGTGTGTGTGCGTGTCTAGACGGTACGCGGTTCGGTGCTCGGGTTGGCCATTGTTGCCCGGCGAAAGCGGTCCACCCGGGCGTATAGCTTTATGTGTGTATTTATGGCACGACCGTGCGCTTCTGCGTCATATTTAAAGCGGATGCTCGATGCTTTTCAACGGAGATGCTGGCTGGTGCCGGGGGGTTGTTGTGCTTTCCAAAGTCTATTGCGCGCACTGTTTGTTCCGTTGCAAACCGAGCGTGAAATCTCCCGAGTTCGAAGCAAAACCACACCGGGTTCGGTTGATGATGGCTGTGTTTGGAAGATTTTTGAAAGTACGCGAGCGAAGTTGTTTATTTAACCACAACTTTGCCAAGGAGGGTCGGTCAACACCAGAACTTGCTGGTGCCGGCCGCAAAGTTTTCACTGTTTTAAGACTGCACGGTTCGAAAAACAACGAAGAATATTGCGTGAATCATTATAAAACACTGCTGCAATATTATCACATTAAAGGACATTTTATTTTTTTAACAGGAACATTTCAAGGATACTTCAATCTATCAAAGTCTCAAATTAAGCAAAACTTTGAAAATGTCATAATGAAATACTTTTGCTTTTTTAATTAGAATGTTTTACCTTGTTAACCATTCATTTTTTCCAGTGGTGTACAATAAATAAATAACACATATTAAATCATCCTTTGAAAAACGTGCTTTATATGTTCCAAAAGTATTTCAAAGCATGAAATCAATGCAACGTTTACTGACGCGACTTTCATAAAAACCATACGAAACGTCAATTTTTTATAAAATTTTAACACTATTGTTATATCTATTGATTAATCTTTTTTTAAATGTTAACTATGCTACTGCAATTTGTATAAGTCTTTCTTTAAATCGTCTTAGTTATTAATTTAAGTGATGAATGTGTCTTGTTCTACATATGTTATGCAAGAGCATGGCAGTTATCTGGTCCGTAATAAAAATAAATAAATTAAATAAATGAATAAAATTATTAACGAAAAAATTTCAAATATTCCAGATTATATCTCTTTTTATGTAACTTTACTATTTAGAAAGTTGATATACTATTCAAAAGGGTTTAATATTACTATGAAAACATTAAATCATTATTTAACGTATTTTCGCGCTTTCCGTTTCTCACCTGGTCCTTTTTTGGAAAAACGTGTGCCGACCCCTTATCTATGGCATCATCAATCAAAACGAAGTTGCTTCATAATCTCTAACTCACTCAGAGTTGATGATGCTACGCTTTCTTACTTTTAAACATTTCATAACAGTTGACAGCGTTTAGGTTTTGCTTTAATCTTCCATTATCCTTGAATTATGCATGTGTATGTTGCAGTTTGTTAGATTTTACGATAAAATCAACGAACACTTACGTTAACTAGCCAATTGTAAATATAACAGAAGGTGGAAAAATCATGCCGTTCTACGGTATTATGTGTGTCACCGTCTTTTGGCGGAAAACGTTTGAGCAGTATGAGCCGATTTTCCCATGACGTTTTTTCCACGTTTTTTCGGTGTTATAAGTCTCACGGCTTTAGAATGGTGGCACCGGGAATAGCTCCTTGTTGTACTATCTTATTGAGCCTGCTGTTCGTCCTGCGAACGCCAATGGTTTCCGTTTTGTTGCTTTCTTTTCCGAAACCCATTTTTCCGCTAACGACGTTTCCTCGGGACCCTGTGGTCGTTATGTTTCAATTCGTTTCATTTATTTTACAACCGTCGCGGGAACGATGAGCCACCGGTTCCGGCCCGCCCGCCCGATTCTCGATTGAGTTTCGAAATCGCAAGCAATCGCAATTTCTTTCCCCACCGTCGATCGTTCGCGAAAAATGGTTAAATTTGTCCGTTCCATTTGCATGCTGTTTGCTCTGCGTCCGTCCGCAGGCCTTTCGTTTTAACCTTGAACCGTTTGGTAAAGGGTGAATTTATAAAACAGCGTGTTCGGAGAAGACATTTCATTTGCATCTCCTCCACCGTTCAGCGACTCCGAACACAAAAGGGCGTTCGTTCGAGCTTCGCTTGTGTGAAAAGCTTTGGTTCGACAAATCCGCAATTAAAGGCGAAATGGAAATCGCATCGTTTCGGGCGGCCGCTTCTTTGGCGTGAGTCGAAACAAGCGGGGCCCGTCAGCAGCCTCAAGGAAAAGCTCATTCGAATTCTAGGTGCGATTTTTCATGCACCTTAATCGCCGGCAAGCGAGTTTGCACGCGCAAACACTGGAGGACGGGCAGGTTGAACCCGTTTCTAATTCCGTTTTGAAAATTTGTTTTCTGCAGCGAAAGCTGTTCGTGCTGTCCAAAATGTTCCCTTCGGTGTTGTTTTCCCTTTTTTCCATCGCTGTTTAATCCCTGGGCGTACCGAATGGCAGCGTGGTGGTTTCTTTTCGGTTTGTTTCTGCTTACTTATCCGCCGGGCTCGAGTGGTTCGAACGGTTCGGATTATTTTGTCGGTTTATTGGAACTGCGGTGCTTGCTTTGTCGATGGTGAGTGGTAGTGCTCTTGGCAGTGAATTTTAATCAAGGCATTTTTTGAGTAGTTGGGGGAAAACATGTTTGCAAAATGTAGCTACGGGATTCAATTTGCAATTATTTCTATAATTTTGGATGCAACGAGATTGTATTGAAGGCAGCAGTGTCGCTTTTCGGTAAAGGAAAGACAGCTGTCGCGAGTTGATCTTACTTTTCTTTAACTTTCAATACTTTAATGTTCAGTAAAATATAGTTTATTACAATAAAACTGGAAAAAGATTCAAAAGATAATCTTTAAAGTTAAAATAAGTTAAAAACTAGGGGAAAATAACATGTAGCAGATGTTAAACCTTACTCAATAAGAAGCTTCAAACAATTTTAGTGTTTTTTTATTTCACTATATTTTGAGTAGAGTTTTGCTTCCGTTTGGTTGCTCGTAATAACAAATGGAATATCACTTTATAATGGTTGACTCAATAACTCGTCTTTAAATACGGATAGTTTTTATTTTCTCTACAAATTTTCCATGTTTCTTGTTTTTTCCACGGCACGATGAATTATGTTTACGTTGGTACAATCCGATTTAAATTGTTCTTTGCGCTTCCACATTCGGCTGTTTTCCGAAACTATGGCCGAATATTTTTCGTTCACATTACATCGCCAGCATTTGCATTGCCGCGGCATTTTTGTCCGCACGAAAGTATGTGTGTCTTGGCCTTAATTGGATCTAACAACACACCCTTCGTCTCAATTGCAATTCCACCGCTCCCCACTACTGGTGGTCTCCAGAGGCACCCGAATTTGCCCTCCAATATGTAAGTCAGTGCCCCAGCGGTGGAAATATATTTCATTTCGGAAACACATCCGGCATAATCTACTTATTTATAGTCTAATAACTATTTCGAAATTAAATTTCGTTCAAACATAATATAAATTCCTCAACCGTTAGTGTACATATGGGGGTGGGTGGGTCTCTCGAGAGAGGCTTGCTTGGTTTGCTCGAGCAGAATGTGGTTTGAGTTGTTGGCCTTTGCCGGAGTCTACAAGTTCTCGCACCAGATCCGAATACAGCACAACATCCTTCCAGCCCTAGTTCATCCTGATCGTCTTCTGCATCATCATCGTCATCATCATCACCAGCATCATCTTCATTATCTACGGCAGCTGTATGATGCAGGGCATGACTTCAGGTTTGGACCCTAGGCACAAGCCGCATTCGGAAGCATTTTCTTACCACTCACTTCCGAGACTTCCACATGGAGCCGGGTCAGAAAACTCGTTCGACCCATGCGTAGTCGGTAGTTTCGGCAGCGAGGAAATGAGCTTTTCGGTTCTGTTCGGCCCCCGTTGGGTCCCGTACGGTTTTATCATTTCCTTTAAGCCCGGCAGCCGATCTCGGGGGATTTTTTTGGAGCAATTTTCTGATGACTTTGCAGCGAGATAGGCGTACCGGGCCCAAACGCTAGATAGCGCACTATGTTTGGCAATGCTATGTGGAGCGCTGTGCCACACACACACATGCATTGTTTGCCTTTCTTTCGGTTTTCCTAACGGGCAAAACTTTTGCCTATTCATTTTTGATTACGTTCAAATATGATATGTGGCGCTAGTCTCGCGTAGTTTCTCGTTGCCTTATCGCATTACGATTATAATAATGTATTCTTCTATTGTTGCGTGTATGTGTGTAGAATCCTTTGTTTGAGATTCAACTCCTCGCGGGAGGCATATTATGGGAACAAGGAGTAATTTTTTCTTATTCGAATTCAGCGGAAATAGTGTGTTTGAGAAAAAGTTCAAAATTCTTATTTTTGCGATTTCAGGAAGTATGAAAATGAACTGGGTTGCGTTAAAAAATAAAAGCCCGACAGCCTTTTTTAAAGGCAGGATATTATTATTAATTGTTAGGTAAATAGGTTAAACTGTTATTTGTTTTAGATATTTACAATTTTGAAGTTTATGTTACACACTTTTGCGCTTTATAAATAAGTAATTAACACACATAAAGAGCTTTGAGTGTTCCCTTTTGAGACAAAAGAATATGTTAACACAGTTTATTATCATGCAAGATCATCTGAAACTCACTTCTGAAACTCACTACTCTCCAGTTAATTGCGTTCACGCCTTTTTTTTCTATTTAACCATTTGCTGGCCTTACTTTCATCATCAATGAGAGGTTTATTGCTCATGTGTAATCCTAAAACCTACACGTGCCAAGACACACCCACACACAGGCACACACACATCAATCGGATTCGGGGAATCCATCCAATCGGGGTGTGTGTGTCGTTAGATAAACGAGTATTAATTTCGGCTCCCGGTAGCAGCACCTCTCAAGCGTGTAATAATAGTAAAAGAATTTGAAATATACCCCATCCAGAAAGCCCCATTTCCATCGATCCTATCACACATGGTCGCATTGGCGAAAAGCCCAGCACGCAACGAACGGCGCGCGAGTGTTCCATAGCGACCCGAAAGTTTAACGATTTCCATAAAGAAAATCAATGTATCCCGAAAGTCTCGTAAATAATCTCTCTTCCTGCCCTGCTCCCGGTACCCCTTTCCGCCCTTTCCCCGGGGGAAAACGTGGGCATGAAGCAATGAATCATTTCGGTTGGCAAAGGAATCACGTGCCGTTTCACGACCGTCGCGAACTTCCGCCAAACGCAGAACGAGATACGCTTTCCTGGGCTCGATAAAAGTGCTGAGAGTAGGTGATGAACCATTTTTTGTGCTCCTTACTTAAATGAGAAGAAAAAAGAATAGGAAAAGCTATGAATGATGGAGCAAACTGCCAACGAAGGAAGCGAAAAAAGAGTAACCGACGAACGCCAAGGCCTCTTGAGAAAAACGTGAAGCGCTAAATCTCCCTCCTGCAATTGCAAAGAGATTCGTTTTCCGTTGCTTTCAAATTAAAGAAATTAATAAATTTATCACTTCCTCCGCATGACGTGTCGCAGCCGGACCGAAGGAAACCGGGAGGCAACGGACCCTTGCGGGGCATGGTGGATCCGGTACGGCGGGTGGCCCATTATCCCGCCAGCAGCCGTTTCTCGCTAGTGACATTCATTCGCCCTTGGATGGGAGCTGGAGCTGGGAGGGTAGGGGAGACGTTTCGTAGCCCGGAAAGACAGTTGTTTCCTCACTTATTTTTCTCTTACCCCATCCCATGACTCATCCGAGGGCCGTCGGACTCGAGGCATCTTATGGACGCTTCGAAACGGAGTGGTTTTGGCCTCCTTCTCCTCGTTGCTCGACGAAAGTTCTCAATGAATGACACGTTTCGACCGGGCCGTGCATACATTACTCCGTGCTGGAGCGGGGTTTGGGTAAGCGGAGGTCTAGAAGGGGCGCCCAACAACTTCACCCCCCGGTCGGCGAGCCCTTCCCTTCCGGCGATGGGATGAAGTTTGCAGTAACGAGCCCCCGACTCAGGGTGTTCTCGTACGTGCGTTGTCTTGCCTTCGGGCGGACTATTAACGGTGGAAAAATAGGACCTAGCCTTACGTGTACTGGCGCTGGTTCCTTCGCTTCCACGCGAAACCATCCAAGATGTCGCGCATCCCTGCGGCCCTCCGGGGTTCGCCTTGATTCTCTCGGCTGAGGGAGGGAAGATTGTTGAAAAGTTGTTAGGTAAATTAACTTCGACGAGTTCTGCTTCGTCCCGGCTCGCTTTGGAGCGCTCCTTCGCAAGAAGGGAAAGGGAAGCGAACGTCACACGCCTTCGCAATACAATGCTTGCGTGCCTTGGTGGCCGAATTAAGAGGCGAAGGGCCCGAAGATCCCCGACCATTTTCTTCAGCGACTCCGCAGCGCCTAACGATGCTGGCGTTAACGTTCGTTCGGTCGGGGCCTTTTTCTCGGAGGGCACTTGTGCTGCAAGTGCTTCCGACTGCCTCCCAGGGCCAGCTAGCCAGCCAGTCAGGCCTACTTGATGCAAATGAAATTTCCTATAATGACTGTTAAGCTGCCACGGTTGACCGGGAAAGTAAATCACTTGTACGCCGTGCCTCCGGTCAGAGGGAGCATTATGATTTGTCGCTTCCTGCGACTTGAAGAACGTCGGTACCGCTGTTTTGTTGTTTTTTGAAAACATTTTTCCGGGTCTTGCTACGCTACTCTTGGTCGCTGAGAACACAATTTCATTATACGGGATTAATCAAAAGTGCGTGTTCTATCGCGTCTGGTCGGGTGTTGGGATCTCGTTCGCGTTTCGGTAACGAGCGTCGAAGATCCGTGAGGAATATATTTTTGCTCGATAGATGGGTTTGAAGAAATTCAATGAATATTTACTTATCACTTGCAGAAAAGCTACGTGTTAGCTTTAGCATCGAGGTATAATTTAAATCTTTTCTGCTTTATCCTACCAATTGATTGCAAAGATATGATTCTTTGCCATGAACATTTTTTTTTTCGTCTTCCATGTTTCAGGCATAAGAACATTTGTCTCCTTAATTATCTCTCGCTGGAATTTTATCTTGGAATGATGATATGGTAGAAGATCAGAGATTATTAATATTTTAAACATTCGTTTTTGACGTTGTCGCTAAAAATGATTGAAAATTGAAATTAATACCTATCTGAAGTATGTAATTTTATAAGAGTGTTTAAATGCGTTTCATGAACAGGGAACAGTTTTTCGATCCCTCTTACTTTGATATTGCCGTATAAGTTGTATGTTGTTTAAAGCAATTCCATTTAAGTGTTTGAATAAATAGTAAAATGTAAATATATAAAAAATAAAGCTATTTAGTTCTAAAAAATGTATTGAAGTTAAAAAAAGTTCTAAAAAGTACTGAACTTCTACAATTTAGTTTACTTAACATTCGCAAACTTAGTACATAGTATACGAGATGGTTGAAAAATCTTTGCTTTTCGACCATCATTGTACGTTTTTTATAAAAATATTTTATTTAAATAAAATACAATTCAGATTGCCAAACAAAATTGAAGAACTAACGTCGATTTCTTCGGAATCCTGTAATTTAAATAACGAATAATGGAAAACAACGGAAGATGCTCCTTTAATAATTAGTCAAACCTTTAAAAAAGCGTGTTTACACACTGCTACGATGTAGCGCTACCGAAAGTATGTCTCTCTAGCGATATTGTACCTTTCCGGGCGTTGCTTATCGCGAATTCGATCAATTCTCTAGCACACCCCGCCAGTTCACCCCGCGCGTGGCTCCACGATAATCAGTGGCAAACCTGGACTACCATTGATAACGAAACCGAAAGGCACGTAACGAAAGATAGAAAAAAAAACACCAACTTCTGGGTTAGGTTTTGAAATACCGCCTTGACCGGTAGAGTTTGCTGTCAGCAGCATCATTTGACGGTATGATAAGAATCGGCCCCTGGGCGCCGGGAAGTGGAAGCACGGTTGTGGGCAACGGAGAGAGTTAATGAAAACAAAAAGAAAATCCGAAAAAGGTCCTTCCGAAAACGGACCGCTTGAAATCGGCCTTCCTGTTCGGTCGCTATCGTCGTCCACCGCCAGCTTAACTTTCATCCTTCCGGACATGGTTGATTAAGAATGAAAATTTATGCATGGAATTTTTTATCCCGAAGCCGCTCGTTTCGTGCCTCTTCCTCTCCAGCTCACCCTCACGTTCGCGTGGTAGCGTGTCCCCAAATCGCCGGTGCATTTTCCGCACCTTTCCGTCCGCTGTCGCCCGTGCGTTGGTCTTTCGCTCAATAAGTAATAAGGTAATCGAGGAACGCGCGGAAGTTTGTGTATGACATGTCCCCATCAAGTAGGGCTGGGTCTGCGGGCACCAAATGGTGAAACAATTCGATGGGATAAGCGTTAAATATTCCTTTTTTTTCTACGCACGCAGTATACGCAACAAAGCTAACTTAATTCGGAATGCTTCCCAGAAGTCGGTTGAGAAAAGCTTACCGCGTGACATCGCGTGTTGGCCAGTGTTAAAAAAGCATCCCCTTCGACACAGTGATTCTCAATATTTCACCAAATTTTCGCCGTAGTGATATCAAAAGTAGAACTAGGAGAACATGGAAGAAATTATTCCTTCATTTCTTAGACAGGCACTTTACGTGTGATATCAAATTCATCAGTTTGTATCAAGTCAGTACAATGTATTAATATATTTTGGGTTAAACTTTGTAATCCGTTTCTTTATAAAACGCCACAAACCCGCATAATTTCTTAACACTTTGACTACCTTAAATTAAGTATTGTTTACTCAAAAATAACTAAGTGAAAAGCTAAGTCTTAGTTTGGTTTTCTGAAACCGTTGGGTTTATCAATTGTACTAACTATTTTTATCCATAATGATTGCACTTCAAATTGTACTAAAAAAATCTTAGCAGTTAGGGGAATTAAACATTTTATTACCTACAAGGCAAAACTTATGGTTTCGAGATGTTAAAAAAGATGTCAAAACAGTTATAAGTTTTAATACGCAATTAAGTTTAAAATTTACATTAACAACTGTTTTGATGACTGTCAATTGGTTTACTCTTTTGGGAATCTTTTAAATTCGTGTTTAGAATCTCTGATATAGGATCTCTATTGGGCGCGTCGGTAAGCTGGTATTAGTAGAAAGTGTTTGCTATTTTCCGAGCAAGGACCAGCACGTTTCGAAAAGTGTCGTCATTGCGTAAACGGTATGCGCATTGGTTTTTGGCGAATACTTGCCGCGTTCAACGTGTCCTTTTCCTAAAAACCTAAGAACAAACAACATTCTGACGATGGACTGAAGGCACTCCTCGAGCTTGCCATTGCCTTGGCCAGCGACTTTTGCCAGTTTGCAAAGGATTGCCAGTTGCGGCGAGCACGAGTTGGCGCGAGCCAGCACGGTTTCGTAAGAACAGCACTGCGGGTCGGGATGTGTTTGTGCCTGGGGTTTACTTGTTCTTTTTTTCTCTCATGATGCGTGTCAAATTCGCGGGAGCGTAAAAATCCTCTTCAAATGTTCATTTGCGGGTTTTAGCACTTGATCCGAGCCACAGTTTCGCCGAGAGTCCGTCGCTGGTTTTGCCATTTTCGAGTGTTTCGTATGGCGTGTTTGTTCTTTTTTTGTTTTCCATTTTCTCCTACCATGTTTCGTGTTGTTCTCGGACCTGGTTTGGAGTAGTCGTGGTATAAATTGTTTTTTTTTGGCACTGAACAAGTGAACGAAAGCCCAGTAGAAGTGAACAAGGATTGATTTTCCCACTTGCCAGGGGAAAAATAAAATGTTGTCTGATGGATGGTTGCAGATTGGCAGTGAGTTAGTGGTTCTGCGAGCCCGTTTGTCTACCGGTTTGGCATGAAGTACAGCCGCGTGTGATTGTGTGGGTGGGCTGGTGTCATCTAACGCGCCCAGACAGAGAGAATGGAAAGATTAAATCTGGAAAAAATAGATTCTACAGACCGTGGGCGACCGAGAATGTACTCACGTGCCATCCGTGGCGAGAAGAACCTGTCACGGGAAAGCAGACATTCCTACGAACCGGTGGTAGAGCGCTGCTTTTTTCAGAATACTCAACCCGCAAGCAGAAAAAGACGATAGAAAAATCGATGAGTTATGGTGGTGGGCGAGTTGTTTGGCAGACAGTCACAGCCGCAACGGTGGAGGCAAACCGAAGAGCGTCCAACTAGAAGCGAGAAAAAAGAGCTCATCAAAATGTGAAACGTCACGTTGCGGAACGGGGACGATTCCCGGCATCTGTCATTTATTTGAATAGAGTCACACGCCGCGGTTGGTGTATTTTAATTTTTCAAAATCCTCGCCTTGAGCGGCATGGAAATTAACTTGGTGGGACGCGCGAGAACGGTACGGCGATTGCGCTCGCACGAATGCGGCCGAAATCATAAATCCTCCAGCCAGTAGGAGCTAAAGCTCCATTTGTTGGGAAAAAACAAAAAAAAATCAATTTGCAATGGCGTGTGTGAAAAGGATTGGAAAAGGCGTGTCTTCGTGACTTTCCCGCCACGGATGAGCTTTGTTTGCGAAGAGTTTTCATGGTATGATCTGTATTTAATGCTGAATGTTTATTCAAGCGATCATTTTGCAATGTTTCCCATCAAAAGCTGATTTTCATAATGCCGAGCGACGCCAAAAAATATTCCATGATAGCCGCTGCCGGGGGAAAAAGCAAAAGTTAAACTTCGTGTAAATAAGAGTTATGTTGTACAACCGTTTTTTGAATAATTATAGTGAATGAGTTTAATGCTTGATTTTCATTTTTGAGTTCAATCGTTAAGTTGAATACAATTTGATTGATGAAATACGGTGATGAAGCCAAGATGAAGCTGTAAATAAATGATGCTGATGTAAAATGAATGAATTTTATCAGCAATTATAAGTGTATGAATGACATGAATTATATCCTATCCTTTTGGTAATTTAAAAAAATTAAAGATAAAACTCGCCAAACAACTGTCATAAAATTGAATGATGCATTCATTAAATGAACCTAAAAGAAATCCGCTTGACCGGCGTCAAGATCGATTCGCTCCGACGCGTCAAAATACGCGGTACTCCAGAACGTGTGGCCAAAAAGGCTCAATGCTGACTAAAGAACATGCAACATTGTCATGAGTTATTCGCTAAAGTTTGGTACGCTTTTCAGGAGAACGTTTGCAAACTGTTACCGTGGAGAGACGACGCATCGGCAAGGGTTTTTATTTTTTGCTGCAGTCAGCCTTTCAGTGTGGCTGGAAAAATTTGCAACAATATGGCATTATAGTGTGCTCCTGTAGTCCTCCTGGTGCTGAGGTGTCGGTGGGTAGCAAACTTTACCGCCGGTGAAAAATGTGATATTGCTATCGTTTTCTTTTGTGCTACCAACTCGGTTTTTACCTTTCCCATGCGCGTCAGGATCACGGGCACACCTGAAGATTTTTGGATGAAATTTTCCTTGCAAAATCATTCCAACCTCCCCAGAACCGCCAACTCCTGTGATCTCTCCGTATGTCATGCCATCGTGAGCTCGTCCGTAGCGGCGTCTATTGCAAATTTAATCAATTTTTTCATTTCGTACCAATTGAGCCCGCCTGGCTGATGGAAAAGCGAAGTAAAAAAAGTTTTCAGGCCGTTTTAATTCAACCCGTCCCGGTGCTGCCGTACGTTCGCCGAGGTTTTTGCAGCGTTTCGGGCGATTTTATGCTTTTTGCAACAGTGTAGCTTTAATACTTTCGTTTGGCTGTCAGCGCAAAATATCGTATGGTGTGGCGAGAAAATAAAAATACGAGCAAGATGACATGGGTTCAACTGTACGAAAGCCTCAAAAAACGAACATTTGCATGCAATAAAAGGAGTTTATCGTCGTTTCGGTTGCCTTTTTCCGTTTTACTTAATTAATTGAAGGTGTGGTAATCGGTTTAAGATGAAAAATAAAACCATTCAATAAATTGAAAATGAAATGATTCAAATTCTATTTAGTAATTTGCGTGGGAAAGCTTATTGACGCGCTGGAAAAGAATTAGGCTATAGAATTTTCATCAGCTTCAATCTGGATGATAATAAATCGAAAAAAAAGAAAACATCATGTCGGAATGATTTATTCCATTGAACATAGAACATAATTTTTATGTTGAGTAAACCTAAAACCAGTGTGGTTGTAGCAATATCTTGTACACAATAATATTTGTAATATGAAATCAATGTCACAATGGTTACAATCTGACATATCATGAAAAAGTTTTGCACTTCGTATAGTATTGACTTAGTTACTTCTTTATTTTAGTAGTTCTGTATTTATATTACACCAACTCACTTTTTTGACTCGTTTTGCTAAAACCGGGTTTTCTACAAATCATTCTTTTTTTTTAAATTGTGTAAGGGTTAAATGGCTCATTTTGGCAAATTTCTATGATTGAAAAATACAATTTAATTTGTTTCTGTATATGATTATCATTATAAAGAGATCCCGCGCAATTTTCAATTGATCGGAATGCAGCAATTGAGACAGAAAAATATACACAATTTTTTGATGGTCTTTGAGTAGTAAGAGAAATTCTTACATTTTGAGCTTTAGTTTGCTGCTGTTTCATTTTTTCTGTTAAAATAATTCATTTTGATTAATATACAATGAATTTTGCTTAGCTCCTAACACAATTACTTATTCCTTGATCCTTTTTCGTTTCCTATAATAAACGCCAGAACGTAGGCAAACCACTCAACTTAAATTTCCAACATAGGCAAAACTACGGAGTGATTGTTTGTGTCCAGCTATCAGTGTACTCCTTAATTTTTATCGTATTTCTTAGGCAAAGACAATATTTACTTTTTCTTTAGATGTCCAGATCGACATTTAAACATTTTAGAATATTCTCTCAACAAACGTCGCAAATATAGCGATTAGGATTGCAGATACGATTACTGTTTAAGTTGAATGTTTCGTAGCACGTGAAATAATTAAACTTTTTGGAATATGGAGTAGCTTATATAAATTGTTAAGGGATCCAAGATAATTGCCTTAAATCTGTATAATTTTTTACTTGAAGCTTTGACTTGAAAAACAAAACCTCGTGAACTCGTCTCGTTGTTGTTGAATGTCCCATAACTTTAATATGAGATTTCAATAAAAAAGTGAGGAGATCGCCACTTCTAGTATTAAACTCCCATGACCAGCAACAACTGAACAAATAAGAGACTGCTCGACCCATCACCAGAAGGGCTGGGTATGCTTTTTGACACTACGTTTTGTAACATTATAGTGTGCTCTTGGCAGAAGAATCTTCACCGTCCGGTCAACATACATGGCGTGAGTTCCTATTACCGGATTGACGAGTGGGGCGAGCAGCTGCGATTCGATGCACGGTGTGCGCAGACCGGGGCCGGGTCGTCTGCAGCGGATGGATGGTGTTTGGACTGCACTTGGCTTCGTTTCGAATGGTGCACCACTTGATTGCCACACACTCACAGCCGGGGTTGGCATATGTGTGTGCCCCAGAAAGGGAGGGGGAAGTGCCACGGGGGTGGGGGTATCCATAATTCCGACGAGCAGGGACGAGCTCCTGTTTGCCTCCATTCGGCGTTTAAGCGTATCCGCAAACACAGAGTGTCCACAGCCTCGTCTCGCCGAAGAGCAATAGCAATGTCCAGCGTCGATCGGTTGGTGATAATGTCGCTCAAATAAATCATTTCCGCAAACGATAGGTCATAGCCGGGGTGATGGGGGAATGGAACCGTAGGAAGCAGGGCCTTTCCTAGCCGACATTAGCTGCACTGGAAGCAAAGTTCCCCTAGTGGTGTATATTTCGGGTGCTGGCTCTGCAGTAGCAGGGACGGCTATGAGGGTTTTCCCATACGCGACTGTACCGTCGACGTTGATGATGCTGACGATGATGATGGTGCTCAGAGCCGCAGAAGCCGCCATAAGCCAATAAAAGCCAATCAATCGCCAATGTCAATAATCTTCGAGCGTCGTGCGCGTGTGCCACCAATTGACGGCTAACCTTCCTCCGGCTCCGGCCTCCCAGTCAAGTGTCTGCAGCGGCTGTGCCTGCAGACTTGATGAGTAATGCTCGAAGGGTTGTCCCGCCCTTCAGCAGGGGAACATGCTCGGGCTCGGGGTGACTGTTCGTATGGGATTGCCCCAGCGCGGTATATGCCGGTGGCGAGTTGAAGATAGGAACGATTCGGAGGGGTTCGATAAGTATTGCAGATAACGGAGAAATGATTAAGAATAAACGTGCTGCTCCATTTCCGTGTACTATTGCTAACGAGAGATCCGTTGGTCTCGTTTGCGGCGTTTGCCCGATAAACGATTGTATGAAATTCCTGTGGAACAAGTTCAAGGCGTACATGTATGATGTCATCTTCAAGCGCTATATAATAGGTATAACATATTTGATTGTCGAAACTTTTCGTACCAACTTCCCTAATTTTAAAGTATACCGAAGATTGATTCAAAACGGTACTATGATGCATATTCAACATGCTTTCAAATGATGATGAATTTGATGATGAATTTAAGTGAAAATTTGTTGTTGTTTCACTTAGTTTTACTAATTTCCTAATTGTACAAATTTTATAATTTACTAAGTACAAAAGAAAAGAACTGATTTATTTTCGTTTGTTTTCAGTTTAAAAACATGCAAATAAAAGATCAGATTTCAAAAGACAATGTGAACACGACATGATAGCTACAAAAGTGAATACAGGGAAATAAAAATATTAATTTAGCAAAGGTAGACTTCCTATTCTACGAAACAAGACTTATTTTGCCACAATCCGCACGATGCTCTGTTAATTTTAGATTACAAGGCTCGATTGTTAATGGTATTAATACACAGATCGTTCTGAAATTCTGAACAAGTAAGTTTGAGTATTTTTAGAACTGTGTAGATTCCTTAGTAAACCTGTAAAAATACTTTAATTTTTGATATTGTGAACGAATTTCGAACAAATTCAATTATGCTATGATTTTGGTACCACCTTAACTTATACTTTGATTGATTTGGTTCCAAAAATACTCTTCGTTAACGTTAACGATATGTTTTTGAAACTAGGCTTCAAGTGACTTTCGCACGAAGTATTTTTATGTTCACGATACGGTTTCTTCATTCGGTTCGTTCCCGAACAATGGAGGCACAAAGCTTGTACGACAATCCGACGCGGTGGACGCTTCGTGATATATCACTCCGAATTTCGTCCATTGTAGTGAGAGATTGAACGTACCCTACCGCCACCTCCCGGTCTGGGCGCAATTTTGCCGGTGAGATGTATTTTCATTTGCCGCTTTTCTTGATTGCCAATTCCATGCGGAGGAATGCTGTCACTTGACTCCGTTCGGCATCGGCAATGTCACATCGTCTCGGGATGGATCGTGATTGAATAAAGTGATGTTGTGCTGGAAGCCGGTAGGAAAATGAAGAAAGAAGAAAAAAAAACGCTATGCATGTTTGTATGTGCACGACTGGCACGCATTGAAATAAATCCGCATCTGGCAGCGAAAGGGAACCGTCTCCCCGATCCTAAAGATCTTCTTTTTTCCTATATGCATGACGTTCAGCTAAACATGACGGTTCCAAAGGGAAAGCATACATATTGCAGAGTCCGCTGGTGCTCTCCGGATTGGCTGGAATTCACTATTTTCCCATTTGACTCATCAAATTCGCTCGGAAAAAAGCGCTCCAAATTCGAGCACCCATGTTTTTCTGCCAAAGTAGCAGCATCATCAACTTTCATCAACGCGCTCTCAAAGCAGAGGGTTACGCATTACGACGTTTTGGGAAGGTGGTACGAGTGGTAGCCCTTTGGTTGGGCTTGGATCGCCTTCGTGCCTCGGACATGCGGACTTTTCGGATCCATGCCTAATCCCATAAGTGTGCGAGAGTGTGTCACTTTACCAAAGAGAATATTCATTGAATTTCAATATCCAGCTGACGCTGGCCCGACGGGGATTGGTCAGCCGTGAAAATGGTCCCATAGTGTGCGGCTGCTAGAGATATCCATCTCCGGCATGGTTCACGTGTCCGGTTGCGTGTGCAGATGCAGCAAAAAACTAGAGTGCTTTAATTAACGTTCTAGCTCTCTCGCTGTGCGCAATGATGGATTTCGGAAAGTATCCTGACGATGGCATGATAATTGCATTCACTTTATTTGACGTGCTCTTATGATTCCGTTCCGTACCACTTCACTTGGGAAAGAAATGTGGTTTAACCTATGGCAATGCTGCTTTCGGTTTTATTTGAAAGGTTTTAGGACAAATCTAACTTGATTACGGCATTCTTCATTGTCGCTTCCTAATTTAATAACTTTAGCTTTTGTAGAAGGGCTAGACTTTTGTTTAATAAAAACCGACATTTCCGATTTTCTATGGAGTAGGATTTAGCTGGGTGAAGAAGTCGACACCAAAATAAATCATCTTTTCTATTTTATCCCTAAACTGTCTTTGTACTAGTTTTATGCCACATTTCTTATTGGTTGTGTTAATTTAATGCTGCTTTGGTCTCTTTTTCTTGCAATTGAAGGAGCATATTACAAATACAACATTGCCCAAAACAAAATCTAAACTTCAAAGTTTGTGTTGATCCTGTTTAGCATATTTGTAAAAAATGATGAACATGATTATGTTGACCTGTTTAGCATATTTGTAAAAAATGAAAATGAAAAATAAATGTTTCTTGCGATCATCAACAATTTATAAATATCGTTGAAAGTATTTTCATAAATGAAAGTATTAAATAATAATACAATAAAGTTACCGTACAGGTAGAAGTATA
Organism: Anopheles coustani; assembly: GCF_943734705.1. NCBI lineage: Eukaryota > Metazoa > Arthropoda > Insecta > Diptera > Culicidae > Anopheles > Anopheles coustani. Next base: position 38,664,890 of record NC_071289.1, read on the forward strand.
TACAATTTGTTCACCGAAGTGCCCAATGACAAGCATACTTACGAAGAGTGAGGAGAATATCAAACCCATCTCAGAATGTTTCGAAGCTATGGTACAGTGGCATCATCATCATCGTCCATCATCCAAATGAATTTGAATAAGTACCGAAACTCGTGGTATAATTAATCCTTAAATATATAACATATCAATTTCGATCCTGACATTATTGAACTTTGTGTGAACATTGTGCCCCCTGTGCTTTATGTGAACAGATGTTTTTATTATTGGGATCAGGATCTTCCAATTTTTATTAAAGATACGGCTAACATAAACTCAGATAGCATTTGAGTATCGTTGGCCAATGAATAAATTTTATCAGTATCAATATCTGCTTTAAAAATCCTCTACAAGTTGTTCGGCAGTGATCGATATTCCCGATTTGATTGCACCCCCGACTGGTTTACTCCTTGTATGTAGTGTGTTTTCGTTCACGGCCGGGAAAATAATTAATTATTCATTTTTCTCTTTAAATAAATTTTCCACCGATATTGATTTCTGACACTCTATGTTTTTTTTTATCTTTCTCCCTCTCTCTGTCTCTCTCATTTAGGTAAGCGTTCGACCGCCAGCGATTCCAATTACCGAAGACGAATGTTGCTCGTTACGTTGTAAGTCTTTGGTCATTTATTCCATCGACAGCGGGAGCGTGTCCCGGCCGCGTCTGTCTGTAAATTGCTCGACAAAACAAAACTTGGAAAAGTAAATTAGTATCAATAACGCCGCACGCCCCGCTCCTCCTTTCGTTGGGGCGGGGGCGGGTGTTGTTTTCCATTGTGTCGTAAGTTCTCAGGGAGGGAAGGAAAAGCCTCCCGTACGGGGAAAACAGCCCGCCGGGGGTAGCAGCGAAATAAAATGGCCAGCGTAATTGAGTGAAATATAGGAAAATGTGTTTTTCCCGCCATGGGTTCCGTGCTTTTCTCTCAAGCCTCCAACCCCCCACTCCGACCCCGTTTACGGTGGTTTGTGTGTCCTCGTTTTTGTTCTGCGTATCAGGCACGGAAAGGGTGGGGGGAACGGTGGCTTCGGCATATCCTTTTCCAAGGCCGTCAATATAATCGTGTTCTGTCCCGTGCACCGACTTTTGCCGAGTTTTCCATTAGTCACATTCCACCGAGATTTCGTCCCGTGCCTCTGCCGTGGTGTTGTTCATTTATCTTGATAATGGATTTGGCTCAGGGTTTTCCTCCGCACTCAAACATACACACACACACACACATAAAGCATCCGCACTGGTCGGCTTTGCTTGCTAGCCAGATATGTGTATGTGCTTTTTTCTCGCTTTTAGTAATCCCAAGCTATTTGGGTGTGCCATTTTTCCGAATGTCAGGTTTTGGTCTCCGGCATTGTTGTTACTGTTTCAACTTGTGTTTTTTCTTCTGTGAGTTTTGTTTTGGTTGCATCGCCACTTTCTTCCTCCTCCTTCTTTTTGCAAACTACAGCCGCTTGTTTCGGCGTCATCCATCTAACCTCTCTCGAATGCTGCCAGCGATAACGGGCGAAAACAAATATGTACCAGTGTCGTTTGTGTTTCCCTTGCGTCCCTGCGCTCCACCCCATCCCCGCCATACACGGCACACAATTGAAATGATGCTCCCCTCCACACAAACACCACGGAACGCTATTTTCCGTGTTCTCGTTTATCATCATCGTCCTGTAGTACCGAAACGGTCGAATTCGTAAGCGAATTGGGCGAAAGCGTAAATGCAAATGCCAAATTTTGGAAATGGGTGACGAGAGCAGCACGGCTCACCGGGAAAGTTGTCATTTGTTTGCTCCGACAGTATGAGGAAAACCCGGTGCTCTGATTAGGGAATTGGGTGCGACCAAACCGAAGGTAACGTTGTCGAGCCAGATCTGGGGCAAAGTGTTAGAATTTTGCACTTCTGTGTATGTGTGCCAGGACACTGACTGTATGTGTGTTTTTTTTTTTTTTGTGCGCTGCTCTTGCTGAAAGGAGAAAAATCCAAATTTAAGGATTTTATGCGATTCGATCCGATTTTGCGGTGCATTCGAAATTCGATGGACAGGTGTTTGATTTGGTTTTTCTCACTCTAGTCGGGGGATTGGGTTTCCATCAGAAACAGCAGCAGTTCCGAGGAGAGTTGGTGTTCGAACAGATGATTGCATTTCTTCCGTTTCTTCCGTTCCTCCCCAGAACGTTCTCTCTTTAATATCCTTTGCCGGTCAAATTTCGTTGAACGATTTTCAAATTTCCCTTTGTGTTTTGGGAAGGACATTCCTCGGCGTTCGGAGTCCGAGCACCACCGAAGACGAGCAGGATTAAAGCTTGAACGATTTCCATTCGCTACAGCATTCCGGAGTTTTCCACGCGGTGGAAAACGGTGTGTTTCGGTTTCAGATTGAATTTGTCGCACTCGCCTTTCTTCGCGAGCATTGTTCCAAACGTGGCTGCCAATGATGATGTCGCCGCGAGGGTTTGGTCCGAATTGGACAACGGATGAACGACACCCACCGCAGAGGCGCAGAGCTGTATGTGTGTGTGTGCGGCTTCCGTTAGGCTACGCCGTTCACGAGCGAGAAAGATGTATGAATGGCTGGCGGCAAAATGTTCCATTATCATGAAAATGATGTTTATCCACACGCCGGTGGTGGGAAACATGGTGCGGTGTGAGCTAGCGAGGAGGGTGTATGTGTGGAGCAACGGGCCGGGAGGGCCATACATACAATCGGGCTATTCGAAATAGAAACGGGCGGCGATTTATTCGCAGGACATTATGAGCGTACGAGCGCGTTCTTCTGTGTGTGTTGGTTCGCTTCATTCCGTGTCTCAAATCGAACAGACAAAAGGAGGCGTTTTCCAGACGATGGGGGAAATAGTTGTGGAAACTTTCCCTTCTCCCACTGCCAAAAAAATACAGACATGATGAACGGGCTTGAGTTGGTTAGTGATTTTTTTTTTGTGCTAGCTTAGAAACTCGTTTTCTCTTTCTTTGCGTCCGCGCCCGGAAGAGGGAAAATATTAAACTGGATTTAGTGTTCCCTCCGCTTCCCCACCGATGGACGCACCCAGGACGATGAAGGACGATTGTTATTTTAATTCGCTTGCACGAATTTTCACAATGGACGGAACTTCCTTGCTTCGATTCGGTTGGGAAAACTTACCCGGCGGAGGTCTAATTTCAATATTGTACCGAAATTTCCGAATCACTCTTCATCGAGGGAGGAGGGAAGGGGCTCTGGCTGCGGGGTATTGCTACCAGGCAATGGGGCTTTTCTTTTGCACGGTGGAATACTAAATCACCTCACGACAACGACGACAACCGACCACACTGGAGCAGTGGAGCATGATTGATGAGATTTTTCCATCGATCCGACGCGACGGTTGATTCGGAATGGAGGTTTTTTTTTTTCATTTCCCTTAGGAGTTTTCCTTGAACGCAATGGAATAACACGTTCTAAAGCTTTGGGCGGGCATGTTTAATGTGTAAAAAAGAGCGAAAAGGAAATAACCGAAGTGAACCAAAAAGCCGGGAGACACTTTACGTTCGCTTCAAGTGATTTGTTCGTTCGCGTGCATCCAAGAAGGAAATGTTTCTGTTTTTCGCTCCCTCTCGATTAGTTACCGTGTGCGCCGCATTGGGTTGGGGAAGTGTGAATGCATGTGTCCGTCCCCGGAGGAGGAGGTTGTCCCGGCGCGTGGCGGGAGATTCGGCATGAAAAATAATCAACCCGACAGTTGATTGACTAACGATCTGGCGGATATTTGAACGCGACGTGCTTTTTCCTTCCTCCAAATGGATCACCTTATCGAAAACATGAGCGGCTCCATGGTAGGAGGTGCATTTGTATTATTTCCTATTATGTTTTCCGTCCCTCCTCCAAACGACAAGCGGCACTGGGTTTTTGTATCAAAATGTTCGTGCACGCCGTGAAGTGGTGGGAATATTTTCTGGAATAATGTTTTCAAATATACAAATTATTCCACAAAGTATCACATACAGTTTTCAGGGGAGACTACTGTTTGAATAATGCAAGAAATAAATCGCCACCTTGGAGGATGCCTTAGCAACATGTTGTTCTTCTACCTTCACGCGCGTTCGACGCGAAGGAGGACTCGTTTCAATTTAGTTTCCGTACGACAATTGGCAATTGTGTCTCGCAAACGGAACGCGGCTGGCGGTTAGGCGAATCCTTTTTTTCTCCCTGTTTCAAGGGGTGGGTTTTTCCGGGCGCATGCGCGCGCTGAATAATTTCATTCCTCACTGTGTTGTTGAGGATGGGCAGCGGAAAGCAGAAAGAAAGAAAAATCGGGTGAAGACGTTCCGCACTCATACCGGCCATTCCCAACACTGTTTTAACGTGACAGTTTCCGTAGAACTGTCAAGGTTCGCCGATTCTTAAACGATTTGTCGTCATCTTCATCCGGCACACCGTTGGCACATGAAAGGCTTACGCGGCGACGGCGTTCGGTGTGGAGGGGGGAGAAACGCGTCGGGGCCTGTGCCAGTGGCAAAAAGCGCGAGGACATAAAGGATTCACTCACCAGGGAGCAACGGGCGGATGGACAAGAGGGGCGAAAACAGGGCAACTTTCGGCGAACGCCGCAAGGCAAACGGTGCGGTGGAACTCAAACGGGGGAGAAAAAGTCACCCGTTGTGGGTGGAGCACATGGAAGGAAAAAGAGGGGGCGCGGAGCGGAAACAATGGGGTTTTATGTCGCACATAAACTTTTCCACAAATTATTCATGCGATTTGCAGCGTGCTTACGGCGACGTATATGTGCGGTAGAACGAGGTAGCGAGAGATAGGACGAACAAAAAAAGAAAATCAAGCGGTTGGAATGGAACAATCCCGAGATGCTGTGGAAAGCGGGAAAAGCAAAAATGAAGAAGTATAGTTGCGCTGTGCTGTAGTGTTTGTTTATTGCGTCGACGAGCGTCGTCGGTGCGAGAGTGCGCTATATGAAAGCACAGAACAGATACGGTCCGGGATGGGGTTTTCATGGGGCCGGGCAAGCCTTTCAAGATGCTTCGTCAGCACCATGCCACTTTCCGGCGCATAGTTTATAGGTGGATTAGGATAAAAATAATTCCGAGGAATAAACCTAGGATAGCGAGCGAAAGAAAGAGATTGACTTCGTGTGTACTTATGTGTGCGCCATTAACCTTTTAAAGTGAGACATTCGTTCGCGTAATCGTATTATTTACCGTCACACACGGTAGCGGAACAAATTGCATTGAAAGTGCTGATTCTTATAGCTTTCTTATCTAAACCGTGCTTTATAAACATATGAATCGATCTCAGAAATAGAAACGCAAAATCACAATGTTTTATTTTAGCGATTAGTAAAACACAGTATGGTTCAAGCACCGTCGTGCGATGCTTTATTAAAACTGATAAAACCGATAAAACCGATACGGGTCATTGCTTGATAGATATCTCGATAGCTCGAACATCTTGCCATCATTTTTCTCTTCGTGAGTCATTGCTATCGTACCACTGGGTTATTATAATATTACGCAGTAAAGGGGAGAAATGGCAGTTGGTTGGAGATTGCAAACAAAGATGATGTTGAAAGATGTGAATCATGTTGCCATTCGCGTCGTTCGGTTATCATTGTTTGCTTTAATCACTAAACCTGTCAATCTTACCATGCATTAGGATTGGATTTTGTCATATTTTACGTATTTAGAAAAGGAACAGATCCAAAATTCAACATTATCCTGGAAGATTCGTAGAAAACCGCTCAAAGTAACAGTGGTATGTGCGGTTTTAAGGTGTAAAAATACATTTTTAAAGTCGTCGTGTTAGATGAATTAATCAACGCAAAATACTGTTTATTTAAATTACCCTACTTTCTAAAAGGGTTAGCAATATTCAGTATCCAAAGAATATGAGCTTATATATTGCATATATTTTGTTAAGCTTTTCTGGATTCTCTGAACACAGAATATTGGAAGTATCTGTTGATCAATCATAGCTATTAACAAAAGACATATCGTGTTGCACTTTCTTCATTTTGTTTTTATTTTAAGATCTCTGGTGTTAAGATCTAGTATTATTTTTGTGTGTTTGTATAATTCATGGTAGTTGAGTCCTATGTTGTGGGCTTCAAATTTTGTTATGTTAGTATCAAAATCTCTAAGTTCACTATTTGTGTGAATTATTTATTCCAAAAATTCGACATAATTTGCTGCGATTTCAAAAATATCACGTTTTTGTTTTCTAATTTTCCCAAGATCAATCAAAAACACGGCGAGTTTTGCGTGCGCTCTCGTTAATTTACCGCCCGATGTTCGTCGGGTGCTTACAGGAGGCCAATAATTACATTTCCGATCCGTCGCACATCGTGTCAAACGGGCGCGGTGGCGCAAAAGTGGGGACGGAAAACCTCAATCAATAGTTTCGAGGCTCAAGCCACAAGGTGACACGAGCTGCCGGCTAAATTGGGTGGGTTCTGAGTGCTGAGTAAAGCTGGTAGTGGATATGTGGTTCACGTTTTCCTCGTTTTTTTTTTGGGTTTTCCTGCTGCTGCTTCCTCTATTTCTTGTGCGCGCACACCGATGCCTGTCGCTCGAGAGAGAGCCGTTTTTCCACGGTGAATGTTAATTACTTGTGGTAATTTTCCGTAATTACAGGCATTAATTTTGCCCCAAACTAGTCGCTGTTGACACACCGCCCTCGTATTTCTCGCTATCGGGCAAGCCACTGGAACCCCGCTCCTTCGTAGCCTCCGGCGTCGGAAGGGCATTTGGTTGGAGCCTACGGTGGTATCGAAATTGGAAGCTGCCCTAGGAAGGAGCAACGGATCCGCCCTGTGCTTCGATGTATCATTTCACCGGAACAAAGGCACATTTCTTCGGAAAATTGGGCTCAAATATCCACCCTTAGCCAACCGGTGCTGTGTGTGGGAGGGAGTTTGCTCGGCCGGTGGAAAACTGGGTGGCGAATGACGGCGGGTTTTTCGTACCGCACGATAGTTGTTACGCGCCATGATGGAGAGGACCGATTAAATTAGCCGCCGTCGCCGTCGCCTCTACGAGTGGAGCTAATCAAGGAGCTTTCGGGCTAAGCTGTCTTCACACGACGTCGATGGCGGGAAATTGGCGAGAAAGTCAAGGGGGTTGTGCGCACCCGTGCGTGAAATGCAGGAACCTGCCGGGAATAAATAATAAGTTTCGCCCGGCAAAACACGCCGTCGATGGCTGATAACGCTTGGGGAGAACGTGTGCTTATCTAACCGCCATTACGGCTGCTCAACTGACGGGAAGCTTATCGACCATCGTGACCTAATTATTTACCGTCAAAATGAGCTGTTCCGTAGGTGGGTACTAAAATTAGTGTGAGGTACATCAACATTGTTTTCCCAAGCGATTGACTTACTATTTTGAAAACGTAATAAGTTCAACTAACGGTTCCCTGTACCTGACATTAAATAGGGTCAAGTTTCTTCGACTGGAACCGATTCGGGATGTGCCCTTTACCGGAGACCTTCTTCTGGCAAGAAGTAATAATTCCGACAAAGGAAAGATGGCCGCTACGCTACATGAATATAACGCAATGGGTTCCCTTGAAATTAGGACTCAGCTCTCCGAAGGCAAGGGTATGCTTCGCCATAACTCGTTCGACAACGTACGTACGGCCACACACTGGTTCCGAGCATGTCGTCCAACAGCAACCGGACTGGGCTGCCAGAGCGGCCCGTATTGTAAATCGTTCGGCTCCGTGCACGCACCTTCGGTCCATTAGCCTTTTCGGGGCGCCCGGCCGAGGGAAGGGGTCGAAAAGCGACAAATAAATAACGATGCGCTTCGTAAGGTCGGGCTTCTCGATTTCATTCCATCGTGCGCGACGACAAGGGGCGATTTTCCACCGGTAGCGGAAAGGGTTTTCTCTAATTGCATTGGCCCGTTTCGAAAAGGAGGATACGTGCGTTCCACGTGCCTTGGGATGCGTCGGCGTTGGACGGAGGCGGGACGGTGGAGTTCGGCAGAAATACATGCGGTTGCGCTCCGGCACATGTCCTCATCCGGGACCGTCTTCCGTGTACGCAACCACCAATGTCCGATAATCACACACGGCTGCAACCAATAAAGCACTTAAATTGCATTTCACTGTCCGGAGGTTTCGAGATGGAAATGAAATTATGCAACAATTCAATTGAAAACCGGCCGGCCGGGTCGAGGATTTCCTCCCCCCGGGTCTGGAGCCGTTTGTTTCAGCATGCCGGAAAATAGGTCAGAGCTCAACATTGGAGTGGTGGAAATGGAAAATCGGGCTGTCCCGGCCACAAGAGCACGTATGCGGCAGTCGAATACGGTCGAATCCTTTCATGTTTGGTTCGATTGAAACCTCCGTCAGGCGTTCGATCGGTGTAGCCGCTCGCTTTTCCTCAGTACCGTACCCACCCAACCCGACCGGGGTGATTGGGTGGAATGGGAAACATCTTTACCCAGGACCATCAATTGCACAAACGCGTAGATATCAATCAAAGTTGCCATCAAGATCCTTATCTGACGTCCCTCGGCTTACGTCATCGGACATTAAGCCAAACCTTAGAAGATAGGAAAATGCAGATGGCGGATCAAACCGAACACCACTCTCCCCGTTGGTTGTTTGTAATTCGGCTTTGGGCAGTTAGCGGTCGGACGAAACACATTGGATAAAGTGGTTGCCCAATTTTGCCCTTTCCTCCCAAAGAAAAGAGGGTGGAAATTTGGCTAAGTTTTCGAGAAATAATTTATAATCAAAAAGTGTTCATCTATTTCGGGGAGAGAGAACATAAATTGCCGCCTTCAATATTTGTTTTTAACATGGTACAGAATGTGAAAGTCCCTCCCAAGAAGTGAGCCAATACAGTGGGAAAGCGGATGGAAACCGAATCGCTGGTCCTGCTGCATTAACTCGTCGCCCCTAGTTTTTCCCCCCTCCGGTTGATATATAGGGGTAATTAATGTAATTTCGTACAATTGCTACACCGCTCCAGGACGAAACTTGCCCATTTCATTCCGGTCGGGTTGGTTGAATGTTTAGCAGCAGCATCAGAAGCAGCAGTTTCAGAAGGCCACAAAAAGGTAGCGGTGGCGTGGTGCAGGGAGGAGGGTGCACGTGGAAAACTGCCGCAGGTTCCATCATGCATGTACGCCACGCGGAACCGGATTTCGGGAAATCCCCGGGCGAGGCCCGCAGTTAGCGGACCGCTGCAGTCTTTCCGAGCGCTGGCGGATGAGCACACAGCACAGATGGTACTGCGAGGGTGATTTTCCCAGCCCTCTGGCCACACGCGGGATAGATTTTCCATGCACCGTTCCCAACCATGAAACCGGGCGAAAGGAGGGTTATTTTTTTTTATTTTTCTGTTGGATTTGAAAATTGCACCCCTTCTCTCTCCTCTCGCCCAACGCCATCGTTTTGATGATTGTGTATTTTGTATTTTTAGCTTCGCCTGATAGATAATCCTTGCCGTGTCGGGAAAGCACGATGGTTGTGGTTGGTCGAGAAAATGGATTGATACGCTAAAAACGCTAGCAGCAGCGTCACCAGATGGTTGGTGGTGGTGGTGATGGTGGTGGTGGTCTTACTAATGGCTCCGGTAGTTCCCAGCTCGATAAGAGTGTGGAACTTTTAAATCCATTCTTTTTCTCCCTTTTTCCGTGTAGAAGGTTCTTTGCGGAAAAGTTTCCGTTCCTCGCGTATCCATCGTATCCCCAAGCCTTGCGGGAAGTTGTCGCTTGGGATTAAACCTTCCCTTGCCGGGGCTGGTTTCCCTGTTTTTTTGCGTCGTTCTGGTTTCGTAATGTTCCATTACAATCAGCAATCCGGGTGGATAAAGTCAATAACAAAGCATTGTCAACTGTGAACTGCTTCTTTTTTCCCTCAGCCAAGGAAAGTTACACTTGTTCCTTTTGGGACCACAATTTCCACTGCATCTGTTTTGGCAGCAGGTCAACTAACGCACTGTTCCTTTTCCCCCCTTCGACGTTAGAAGTGATTCAAAGTTCAATCAAAGTGCAAACTTTTCCTATGTTCCGTTCCGTTCAAATCCCCTTGTTCGCACCAATTTCGTCCAACGACGGGAAGGAGTTATGGGAAAACCCGGGAGAGGCTACGATGTGTCAAAGTTCTGTAAACACGACACACTCATAAATGTATCGGGGACACTTTGTTCACCCTAAAAATGTCCCGCTTGTGCCCTCGTGCGTTCCCGGAATCAATTACGGAGAAGCGTGCACTCGTCGGGACCGTTTTATTCCCTACGAAATGGCCTGTCAACCCCTCAGGACATTTAAATGCAGAGAGTTTCACCAATTTTCCCTCCGTGAGAGGGGATGTTTATTCTCTGCCCGAAAGTGAGGCCATTCACCCCGCCGAGGGCTGCATACATCGATTGTTCATACTGCCTTCTTTCACTTACCATTATATGGCCATCTTAGACAAACAATTTACGTTCGTCGCATGAAGCGTGTGTTTGATGGCAAATGGGAACTATGGCTTGGATAGCCACATACACACTGAGGATAATAGGGACGAAGGTTTGAGATATGGCTTTGCTTGAGCTCGCTTTCGAAGCACCCGGACATCCTCGCAATTCTTTCATTATCATAGAGTCGGTGTTCGGGAATTCCTCTTCTGCGCGTGAACCGGTGCATAGCAGCGATGAATCATTGCGTCGATGGATCGCCAACCAGCTCCAGGTGCACTATCTTGGTTGCAAAAGCAAACGAAGGCGCATATGTATGCCTTCAGAGGCGCTGTTCGCAGGTGCGCAGGCTTTAAGTGAATTGCCCCTGCGTAGTCAATACCTGTTTCTGCAAATGAACGCTCAGGCGTAACTCTGTAAGATGGCTACTGACTCATCAGTTGTTGAGGGGGGAATGGCTGCAAATGCGTACAGCGAAAGCAGCGCCTAACGATGGACTTCACTAGCATTCGCTCTTGTAACGGCCAGTACCGTTCTCTTATACCTGATATCAACAGTCGTCCCTCACCATGAAGCAATATTTAACGCTGATGTTCGGCCAGCAGCCCGGAGAATGAGAAGTGTTGGATGCTTTGAGTGGAACAGATGATTTGCTAGATTGAATCGTTCACCCGCGCGCATAATTCTTTTCTCGTCTAGAAATGGGGTAAGGCTCCTAAACGCAGAATGTTTTTCAATACTTTCCCATTCTTAAGATCCTAGATTTCCGCTACGAATCCTGCTGCTGCGCCAACCGCATCAAACAATCATCAGCCTCAGCAATATGATTCCATACTAGTGATGAATGTTGAGATTCTTTTCACGGATCGACCCGGAATCGAGTTCGCCCCTAGAAGAATCGAGTTCGATCCGTGGGTGTAAGGAGATCCGGTTGACGGGTAGCATGTGCGAGTTCGACTAGATGGATCGGATCGACCCGTAGGTACAACGAGTTTCGCTGTGCCATCTTTTTGCCGATATTTACGTAATCTTCCCTGTGGCATCTTTATGTAAGAACAAGCTCCAAAAGCAGCAATTGAAGCATCAGAAAAACGTGTGAACTTCGAAAGTCGTTGCCAATGGAAGGAAAGAAGAACGAGGTACTGCGTAATGCTCAAAATTAGGTACCTCAGCCCAAAAACTCTATTTTTTTAGAGTAAACCTTAAGGGAGTGGAATGTCCCATGCTGACATCCACATTTCTTGCATGATGAATTTTGTAAAAACGATCACCATGCCTAACGGATCGAATAACCTAGCGATATTTGACATCGCCGTTCGTTTTGTCGAAACCTCCTCATCCAAACTTCTCATGTGTCTGGATATGGCCATCAAAATGCAAAGTGTCGCTCTCCGGCTTCCATGATACTCCCAGTGCCTTCACAGTTGCATGGTAATAGAACTGAAGAGAGGATTTAGTTCCATGCTGATCCTCGAGGATCGTGCAAGACCATAAGTGACCGTGCACAACTCATACGTTTGATCAGATCCTGTGGTGGGAATCAAAAGCAGATCCGCACGAGTGTGCAATCTAAAGAATGTGGCTTTACCTACCGATACATCTTCTCAACGTTGCCAACCAATGCTACTTCGTACGTACGTAATTTTATGAAACGTCAAGCGATAAACGATTAATGAACCAACTACGATGGCCAATTTGGGATGATAACTTTCACCTTCTCGTCTGCGTGGATGGATTCGGACACGAATTACGAACATGGATATAACAACAACAAAAAGGGACGGCAAAGTCACTGGCGTTCCAATAGTTCACCGATGGTTCTACTTTTCGTCGTAGTATTCCGTGCTTACTATTCCTTTTGGTGCTTGCTATCCTCTGCACTCACACTGTTCTCGCACTTTGAACGCCCGACACTTTTCTTCACGCAAATCATAGTTTGCTAAAAATCCTTACGGCACAAATTTTATGTTGAAGAATGAACAAGCAATGAACGTCCAACCGACACGGGAGCTGGCAAAGAAGAGAACAGTTACAGATGGTTTTCCTCAACGGGTTTGTCCCTATCTCTCCTAAAACTTCTGGTGGTAGAGCGAGCAACGAACTGATAACGATAAATCAACTCGCTCTTAACAGTAAAGCTCCTAAGCTCAAAATTTGAACATGCATCCTACATGTCACAACAGGCTACGATGTGTCCAACATGCAAAGTTCCGAAGGGGATACTAAATGTCGCAGTGAACCTTACAATGCTGGCAACTTCGACGTACACGGCTTAGTTCGGAGATTATCCGTTTGGTGGTTAATGTACATATACCTCTCGCGTAAGTCCGCTAATAGCAGGGAAGTAGCGCGGTGGTTCCTAGGCAAGAATATGGGACACTTTACGTGGTCATCGATCCAAGGGACGATCAATGTCAATTAACTGGGACAATCTAAGCAGCGTACTGTCTTTGTTGAGGGCATTTCTCATCGGCTGGGATCCCTTGCCAAGGTCGCTGAGGCGTTGTATCTCCTCGTAAAAGGCTTCTCGTATAGTTAACATATGGTTTAGCAGAGTCGGCCTCAGTTTCTCTGACATTGGAGTTGGACATCTGGCCACTGCTGTTCTGGTTCAGCGAAAACATGATGTCGCCCTCCTCGAAACGAAAGTGTTTTCACGTACTGGGCGCTGCTTGGTGTTATCGGCTCAGTACTGTTGCCTTGGTCGGCCCAGAGAAACATTTGGCTGGGTTGATCTTCTTTCTACATTTTCACTTGAAAGAACATTTCTCTGATACCACGGCAGCAACGTGGTATCCGCTAAACCTTAACAACTCTGGAAGCAAGCTAGTAAGGTGGTCCAATCCGATGACGAGATGGGTGTTCAGGCTCATACCCTTAACTATTCGCAGTTTCCCTGGTTTGTTCGGGCTGATGACTAGGAAGATCGGCAGGTACCAGACTCTAGGGTGTTTTGCGGTTTTCTCCGACTTAGTCAAGCATCGAATGTATCTTCAAAGTTTCGCAGTATTTATGTAGGTATTCTTTTCTTGAGACACTCGTATCTTATTATTGCCATATCCTTGCTATACAGGACGGCTGTACGTTATCGTATCGCCACAAGAGACCGGTATCAAAACGGTTTCCTTTTATCCTTGTTTCTCGTTTAAGAATCTCGAGCTTCCATTTGTCATTTGTGTTTTAGTGCTAGAAACTCAAAGTGACTTGATCACGAAGAAGCTTGTTGTCACTTTTTGGTTCTCACAGCGCCAGATGCGGTTCAGGGAGGCTATTGTGCGAGCCGTTCAGCATCCGGGGTTTAACGTATCTAGAGACTGCTCAGGTTGTGCAAGTTTCTCCAGCGTGTGCGCTTTCGACAGTTTATGCTGGTTGATCCCGTCAAAACCCGGCGCCGGAAAGTGTAAGTGTTCGAACTGATCGTCGCATTTTTGGTTACTGGTTCAGCTAACACACAGGGATTGCGGAACTTCACTTGACCCTAGCTTGTTGACGAGATCGTGTTCGATAAAAGTCGATGAAGATCCGTCGTCCAACAACGCATAGGTCCTTATCGTCTTTCCCTTACACGTGAAAGACGATCGGAACGTATCATAGTAAAACTCCGCCCCCGTCGTTCACATGGACATTGCACTCCGCCATCGTCATCGTCGTAGTAATCGTTATCGAAGCAAGCCGGTTACCGCTCTTCTGATTGTGTAGAAATGTGTGATGTTTTCCAGACACTGAGAGTCTACGTCTTTTGCTACATTACGATGGCTCACCGTGCTTTAACATACAGGTGTTAACATTCGCGTTGAGTATTATTCTGTGCAGGTTCGTTCCTTTCGCGTCGTGTTTCAAGCCGATTGTGTGTATGAAACAGGCAGAGTCATCTATGCTATCCGCAAGATCCCCAATCCAGTAGCCAAAGTCTCTGAGTGTCGAGTTGTGTGAATTTCGGGTGAACGAAGCTCATTGATTAAATGCGGAAGGATAACGATAACACAACTCACTCTAAACAGTAAATCTCCTAAGCCTAAAACATAAACATCCATCCTACATGTCACTACAGGCTACGATGTGTTAAACGTGCAAAGATCTATAAACACCATGCACCCCCGGTTGGGTTGGTTACATGCATCGAATGTTCATGCTACCTTCTTTCACTTACCATTTTATTGCCATTTTAAACAATAAATATGTACTTCGCATGAAGCATGCGTTTGTTGGCAATTGGCTTTAGTATCCACTTCCAAACTGAGGATAATGTATCCGAGAGTTGAATCGAGGATATGACACACCGCCAACCGGTCAAAGGTTTTGTACTGCGTTTTTATTGCGAATTGTGTACATTGCTCTGTTATATAAGGGAAAAATACCAAATTCCGGTTACGGCGATACAAATCACACCCAATAACAATGATAAATATTTTCCTTGTACTTTTCTTTATGAATTCAAGGATTAATTTGAAACTAACATAATCTCAAAACGTAGATAAGAAATTCTCTTGGAATTATGGTAAGTTTTACCCATTTCTTTGATGTTATCGATAAAATGTGAAAAAAACATTGCACTGCATTGCGGATTATGCCAAATCCGAGATACAATGATGCAAATCGCACCGAAAAACGAAGATAAACCTGTTTTCCTTAATATTAGTATAAGGATTAATCTCAAAAGAACATCATCTCAAGGACGTAGAAATGTACTTGGAAATCTAGCCTGTTTTACCCATTATCTTTTATGTGACTGATCAAACATGAAAAACCATTGCACTGCATTTTCATTCCGGATTATGCACATTGCTCTGCGACGTTCATGGAAAATGAAAAAGATTTATCTAAACCCATCTTAATCTCAGTTATTAGATTAGAAATACTTTTGGAAGTACAGCAATTTCGACGCTTTTCTTTGATGTAATCGATGAAAATGAAAAATTAGTGTACTGCATTTCCATTACGGATTATTTTCTTCGCTCTCTATCATGTTGGTTGAATGCTTTATCCAAAGCTATCATAATCTCAGATCTTAGATAAGAAAAAGTAAAAACTAATTTTATTGCGTTGCCTTGCGGATTAAACATATTGTTCTGTTACGTAAGGAAAAAAGGCCAAATTCGGCTACAACGGCTAACAAATCACACAGATAAGAAATTTCCTTGGAAGTATGGAAGTATAATCTATGTTATATAGTCGGGTAAGAGGTGGGACTCATAATCATTTCGTAGACATAGTCGTTGAAATATGAAAAATCATTCTCATCTCTATTTGATAAGATTGAATAACTTAAATGGATGCCTTTTAAAGAATGTCTCACATTTACGGTCGTGCGTTTTGTGCATGAAAATAGCCATTTTATGCATTTTATCGCAATTCATTGTTTCATTAACTATAAAACATCAACATTTTCAAACGTTCAGAAGACTCAATTGAACTCTTTGTTTAAAATGCCCCACGAGATGTTCCATTTTGTTTCCCTTCGAATGTAGACAAATATACTTTAATGTAGATGCATGTATGTTTTGAAACAGTATGATTTTAAAGAGTGCATACACTGTTTTCCACCCTCTATGGCACTTTTTCCTTCAACACATTTCTGTTCACGCCTCAACCACGTGCAGTCTGAGAAAAAAAGAGAGAGAACGAGAAAATAAAAAGGATGTGTGCTGCAATTGCACACTTTTCGATGGAAATAGTGATGAATATTTTAATCCACTAATCCCGGCGGTCGGTGTGTCGGTCGGGAAAAGCGATGCATCAACCGCCTCCGACCGGAAAATGAAGGGAGACGGAGTGGTGCGTGCGTGAGTAGAAGGGTGCTGTTGGGAAAATGACACGGAAAGGATGATCGGTCGACCATTAGTAACGCGAACGAACAACCGTCTCCGGAAGGACGCCTCGACGAGATGAGTCCCCGGGAGCTGTCACCACTGTCAGGGCATAATCATCAGTTTTATCTCTTACTCCTCGCTCCGTTCCGCGTCTCTGCTCACCCTTTTTAACATTCAACGTTTTGCATTTTCCTACCTTCTTGTACCCACCATCCGACGAGCTGTTGGCTGAAGAGTAGGGAACATATAGAAGGAAAATTTAGAAGGACCCGCATCGCCATAATCATAGTCATCGCGGCACCGCTTTACGATGCTCTGTTGGGGTTGATTTTCCATACTTTCTTTCAGTCTGATTATGATGACGGCTCTGATGGTGTGCGTTAGCTGTTACCGATGCGTCAACGATATGGGAACGCTAAGTTCCCTTTAGATGATTTGAGTAACAGTTTGATCCCGTCATATATAAGCCTATTTTTAAGGGTTATATTAGTTTTTCTGTACGTTTGGAATATTTTATCGAATATTAAAATTACATTTAACAGTCTACCTTAACACTGGCCTTTACATGTCAGTATCATATTTTTTACGTGTTTAGCAAGCGAAAAAACCTTATTGACCTACAATTTAATTGCGTCCTAGGACAAAATCATGATTTTTCAAGTATCTATAATCCAGTTTTCTAAGTATTCTAATCTATCACGATTCAAAATCGCCGTGGAAAGATAACACAAATTGCAGTTGTTTTAGTCGAAGTTATAAATCGAAGTTATTAGAATAGATTTGATGGAAACTTTTTTAAAGGCTGGTACAGGTGTAAATCATGAATAATAATATCTATTTATTATATCAATTTAGTGCATAATTTGCTTCTTTATAAATCCACCGTAGTTGTTGTTCATTGAATTCTGTATTACATATTTGAAGGTTGATTATTTGAATTACATCATCGTGGTCCATGAACAGAGCAAGAACATCACAAATTGAAGTAAATGTTCCTGTAATATTTGAAGAAATTAACAACTTGTTATTCGTAATGGCAGTTCGTTCCTAGTGGTTATTTTTCTGAACGTTTATTCATGCCAATTTCTGCCCGAGATTATAAAATAACGTTAAACTATAATAAATTTTATTGTAGTGTTATGTTAAACAATATTATCATGTTGATAATTTTTATCCATAGGATATGTTGATGTTGGTCGCCGTCAGCACAGGCTTACTCAATTGCTTATAATAATCTATTCGCTTCGCCTATTTCAGGCAACCGTACTTGATGTAAATATACGTTTGGAATATTTAAGCTATGGATACTGCCGCATTCATCATTTCTTTTTGCTGCATCTTTTTTGCATCATCCGAGCCAGTTTTGCCGCCAGAAGCAACACCATTGCTATGGCCTGTAGCACGTTCCTTATGAACATCCACATCACAGCTTCACACTGCCACTGTTTTCGGCGTAATTGCAGCAGAAAGGACGGCTCGGCCATCGTAGTGCAGCGTTTACGACACAATTGTGCGGATCTCAGGTTGCAAAGAGTTACTGTATTGTTTCGGTGCTGCTTTTGGTAATCTTCAACGTTTAGATTACGCGAATCTTCAGCCAGTTGCACGAACAGGATATCGGCATCGATGTGTTTTTAACAGCTCACTCGAACTGAACACACCTACTGATCGAACTGAATGAGAAGAATGGCTTGCTCCGGGGAACGCGTGGTTTATATATTTAACTATGGCGTTAATACCTTATCTTATCTTACGTATCATTGTTTTCTAAGAATTACACGATGTTTCTAAGGTTTACACGGAGCATGCATGTTTTTAATACGCACGGCAAAACAGATTTTAAATTCAAAGAATTTATAACAAAAAGAGACCATAGTCAAAACTTAGATACTAAATTTTGTCACAAAAACTTAGTTATTGAATCGCAGAAAAAATAATTACATTTAACTATTCAAAACGTTGATGAATTGCGGTATGAAAACATATTGTTTGTAGGCAAACCCCATTCCCTACCTTCTTACCTACTGTGCCGTTGCAAAATATTGAAGAAAGATAGGAGTTTATGTCCTGAACATCTGATAACAGAAAGAAGCTTGAATTACCGTCCATTATGTTACTATGACCCCATCAGCTTACTTTTAAATTATTTTTAAGTCAAAAGTTGCCATTTGTATTAGTATAAAGTTCGATGTTTGCCCATAAATAAAAACATCAATGATCATAAAATTCGAGGATGAAAGATACGAAACATCGATACCTTGATGCTGTTTGATTTCGTATTTCGTCCACCTGACACCAGTGTGACTCTTCTCGCGGAAGAAAAGCATCCTTCATGGAATATTAAGAAAAACATGTTGTTTGTAAACAAGTACTTATCAACGAGTTCCAACACCATAACTCAATATAGAATCGTTATGACATAAATTCATAGGTTAATCAACTTTCCTAACTGTACGATAAGTTCCTTACTGCCATTACGCACCGATAAGAACACATTTCATCACCAGTTAAAAAATGGAGCCGCTTTGTCTAATATTGTTTGCGTCGTTTGTTATGTTATTATCTCTTACCTATCAGAATCAGACATTACATCACCCACAACCACCAAACCGAGCCTCCCGATCAAATGATTACACAAGATTAAAATGCATTTCGTGATTGCAAAACGATTTTTATTTCCATCGCTTGTGAAACAAGATCACAATGAGAACATGCTGGGACACATCGTGCCACTAGACATTGACTGTATTTTCACTAGCAGGTGCAGGACGCACCACCAGATGGCACTAATGATTCTCAACAGTCCCTTCAGGTCGCATCCGATCCGTTTCATCAGATTGATATACTCCTTGCGCAGCGCCATTTTGCTGCTGTATTGTATGCTCTTCCGGCGGGGCTCGTTCGATAATTGCTTCGACAGGGGAGGGGGCACGTTCGTTTTCGTTCGTAGGCACGTTCGTTCGGCGCGGGTGGGTGTGTTCGCAGGGGTGTGTGCGTGTGTCTGTGTCTGGGTGGGGGTACGTTGACCCCGCGGGTCCGTGCACTTGCTTCCTTTTTCCTCTCAACCGGGGCAGCTGGGGGGTGGCGCCGGAAGGATGTCCCGTCGATCGCTTGTGGACGGCAGCCGTGAACAACAGTTCGCGTTAATGGGTAGTTCGCGATTCGGGATCTGACCGGTGTTCCGCACGACAAAGCAGGAATAAACAAAACACATTAAGGGTTAAATGTCACATATCACACTTTAGCTACTCAAGACACTTGCACCGACGACGTCTGATGCAACACAAAACCAATCGATATGGGCTCCATCTTTTCGCAACCAACATCGCATCTCGGGCGACTCGATCGCAGCAGACAGGAATGAACACGTTTTACGGACGTCAGCGACGAACGATGCTTACCTCTTTGTCCATGTTATTCTGCGAACGGCTTAATGGCAACTGATGCCGCTGGTACTTGGAGCCCACCGAGCCGCGGTCTCGCGGAATGGTGTACTCAATGGTAGTGGTGAGATGTGACCGGCTTACAGTGCTGAACCTGCGCAAAGTGGTGTATCATATTAAATTTGATAAATGAAATTACCAACAGCAAACTTGATAATGTTTATATTGGCTTGATATTACACAAATTATTTAAAAGCTCAAGGAAAGCTAAATCTAGATAAATGTAAACTCGGTTTGTTAAAGCTTCCGCGCACCTATGTTGAGAGTATAGGTTGTATGATTAAGTATGCAATTTATGTTCTGCGATACTGAAATTTTCATCTTTTTCAACTTACATTCTATCTTTAAAATTGTTTGGATCTTCGAATAATTTTTCTACTGTTAAATATTTTATGATTATGCTATGTACGAAAAAGCATTCTTTGACACCGTGAAGGTACACTCATGCATTTAAAAATAATTCATTCGCCGTACACTGTTTCAACAGTGGCGTATTATTAATCGATAATCCTATTTTTGAGACTGTTTTTCTTCTTATACTTCTAATGGTGACAAATTTTTGCACAACACTGTCGCGGGCTCGACCAGTTGTAGACAAAGACGTGGCTCGGATGACTCACGATTAACCCTTTCATGACCATAAGCTATTCAGGACTAAAATTGGCAATACAATACAATATTTTGGCTATTTGGGTTTACACCCCAATAATATAAGATAATATCACCAGAAAAACCTAGCAGTCTGTGTAGGGTTTTTTTTATAATTTCATGGGAAATATTTTCCCTATGGACCTTAAAAGTAAATAAACGACGAGCATAGTTATGATATCGGAATTTCTTTTATTTGCTTTCCAATACAAATTACATATTAAAAATTCTCAATTAAAAAAATCATAGCTATTTCTGTAAAAAAATAATAAATTCATCAAGTCTAATAAACTTTGCAAATATTGTTGGTTGAACGCACGAATGGTTTGGTTTTGGAGCAATTAATGTTGATAGTTCTTTTTTATTTATTCGTTTTTAAATGTAAAGACATTTGCCGTCTTTGACATAATGTTTTCTTTGATGTTTCGTTTCAAAATTCTCGTTTTGACAATAGTTGAACAAACAGTAACGAGTTTTGTAGATGGGAAAAATATTTCCCTTGGTCGTGAAAGGGTTAAACAAACGTGTTAAATCTGCAATGTGTGCGTGCCTTCTTGAGACATGTACTTCACCGTGGACACTTCGCCGACAGCGCTTATCTTGCGCGACAGAATGTCTCTCAGGTTTTTGTCTTTTCTCCTTTTTTCCACTCTTATCTAGCAATGGTTTAATTATATCACAACCTTCCACATTCGATTAAAACGTAATTTAACGCGATGGACAACATAACTCCCAATGGATCCTTTATTAACACCCATACGCTCTCTTTATAATCCCGTTAGAAGTGTTTGTAACCGCCATAGGCATCATCCGAGCCACGGTAAGAATAGGATAAGAAGAGATGGTCAACACCACCACCCTTGGGCCGGCGGTCGCCAATGGCAAGCTTAGCGGAAAAGAAATTTAGGTCACGCGATATTCACCATGATTCACGGTGCTTTTTTCTTCGTGTTGACATCATTTCTCCAACGGCCTTGAACAAGTTTTTTGACACGGTACTTGTGCTTTTTCCGGACACCCGGTACGGTAAAAGCCAACTGTGGGATGTAGATTATTTTTAAAACATTCGTCAAGACGGCCCCGGGAGCAGTGTTTGTTGTCTGATTAGCAACTAGATGCTCGGCTAAATTCCAATAAGCCAACACACCATGTTCTAGGCCAGCATGATTTATCGCAGCCATTGCCGCTGGTGTGCCAGCTATTGATACCATTAATTTGTGTAAGGTTCACAATTACTCATGCTCTGCTCGTGTGTCATAAATTACCGCACCGAGTAGCGAACTGTTCTCTCCGATAGCGACTGTCTTCGGTGGAGCTTCGTGCCATCAGTGGAGCTTCCGCTTCCGAGGCATGAAATTAATAATGGTTTTGACACATAATATGCGCTCATGGTAGGGTGGTGGTAGTGGTGGTGGGTGGTGGTGGTGGCTGGGGCTGAGATTCGCAATTAGTTGGCTCTTGTGTGCAAAATGTGTTGAAATGTGTAGATCCAGCCCTTACTGCACACAATTCTGTACGGCAATTTTGCCAGACGAAACGTGAGCTATCAGTTGATTGGTACGGTGAGGTACATAAGGTGTGTCTACTGTGTCTTCTTCCCTTCGATCCGTAGCGTACCGTTTTCATAATGGTTACAAGTGGGAATGCTCTGACGGCATCAGTTCGGTCGATATCCGCTAGGTTACGCTAGGAGTGATTTTAATTGGTAGGAATGTCCAACACTAGGAACGAGAAATCAGCATTTTCATGTTTCAATACTCAGCATTCAAATAATGCTATGAGCTTATGAGAATTAGTTTGTGTTCAGCTGTTTTCCGGTTTCCTTTCTTCGCTGCTTTTCACCTCACCATTCGATTGGTCAAACAATATTATTCACTCGATGGCGTTCAAAAGACACGCGACTGAAGCGAGAGGAATACAGATCGGTCGCCGCCGATAAGATTAAAGATGGCGTACGTGGGAACAGCAAAGTGGCCTGTTCAAAGGAATCGCCCAACGGACGGGCATGGCACGATAAAACCGACAAACCCCTCCCGGAGAATCGATACGGACGGAGGCAATCGAACGAAAACGATTAAATCGTTAAATAAGGCGAAAAATGAAATCCTTAGCCCTTTCCACACTCGACTCCGGGGGGAGGAGGGGTTGGTACCGATGAAAGGTGGGCTGATGCTTGTTCATCGTCGGGTCCAAGCGTCAGGCAAGCGTGTTTCTTTCTATTATTTTTAACCACCGTTTGGGCAGGCTTTTCCTCTGCTACTTGTGTGTGTGTTTGTGCGCGCGCGCGTCAAACCAAACCGATCCTTCTCGGGCTGATGGTGTACGCGTTGTCCGCGTTAAGAGCAGACACGCAGTGTAGGGAAGGGAAGCGGTAGAATCGGGAGACCTTTTAAGAGACGGATGATGCGGTCGAGTGGGAACACGGCTCGAGAGGCTTTGGTGGAAACAGTAAAATACGAAGCGTCCGCCGGCCGGTGAGCTGGACTCGAGAGGCAATCAATTGTCGGACATGGGCCATTGATTTGTTCATAAATTAATGAGATCGAATTTTTGACCGTGCTTTTTTTGTGAAGCGAGAAGCATAAAACATGCGCTGTTGTAGCGGAAGTAAATTCCAGTGTTTTGTTTTAGACGCTTCCGTAAGCCGTGGAAGATTTACAATGTGCACCATTTCGAGGTTGTGCTATCCAAAAAGAAACTTAATGTTGGCACGTTCGGTGGGGTCTGTACAAGAAAATTAATTGTACGATAAAATGTTCTTTCGAGAATTTCGGAGAATGATTTTCGGATTCGTTCCTGAGCCGTGAAAAATAAATAGCATCAAGGAATACTTTCTTTCCAGAAAATGTGTTTATTGTTCATAGTTTCACACTCACATTTCGTGAACGCAACTGAGTATCTAAACTAAACTTAATAGACCAACAGGAAGGAATTCCTTTTATTTCCCAGTATAACAACTTATTGGTGTCTGAATCGAATTGATTCACATCAATCGATTTCAAACATTATGGGCCACTTTATGTGTTTTACAAGCACCATGTTTTAACTTTAACAGCACTGAAAGAGTAATAAATATATATGTAAAACATAATCACCATGCTTTTGTTGGAGCCGCAGGGGAAGTCCAATACCGAGAGCGTTAATTTTCTCGAATTAATTTGTTAAAACACTTATTCGACGGACGGACACTGTTTATGAACACGAGCGAAACGTAGCGCGAATGTAACTTTTTCCGAACCCGATGGACTTTGCGATGACCGGACAATTTAGAAACACTTAAGATGTTTGCCACTTATACGGTATGGAATGGTGGTAGCCATCGGTCCCTACCAGGGTAAGGGGACTCCCATTTTCCACGAGCGCAAGCTTTATGGTACAACTTCTTTGATGGACTGAGATTCGCAC
Source organism: Anopheles coustani (assembly GCF_943734705.1). Taxonomy (NCBI): domain Eukaryota; kingdom Metazoa; phylum Arthropoda; class Insecta; order Diptera; family Culicidae; genus Anopheles; species Anopheles coustani. Next base: position 38,688,616 of record NC_071289.1, read on the forward strand.
CGACCATCGGGTTCATTATTTATAGTCAAATTTCTTATGATTCTACACGGTTTTATTATTAGTGTTTGTGAAATGTTGCGTGACGTCCAATTATGTTCTGATTGGTTACTCTTTTTTGATGATTCGGCATTCTGTGACAACATCAGTGCATTTAACCGTGTAACGCAGGAGAGGTTGGATTTGCATGCATCAGGTGTCATATGCGACTCGACCTGCTTTTGAACGTCTGTCTACTCTGTGCAATAAGTGTTTTTTAATACCATTGTTGTGGACATGCCGAGCTATCCGAGGTTTCAGGTATAGTTTGAGGTGGAGTTTTGCAGCGTTGACGGAATCGATCGGATGGTAAAAATATGCTTTTTGTCTCAGTTATGAGGTTGCGTGAGTGGGTAAAGTTTCGTTTTGATTTTGGAAACAATATCAGGCTTGCACACATTACAAAAAGGCGTTCTAATTTAATTTTTACTATCCAATATTACGCTGGTGGTTCGTTTTGACGATGCTGGTGTTTCATGGGCCAAACTTAATGAATATATTCAGTTTTGAAATAAAAAACACTTGAAAACCGTAACCCCAACACTTTTCCCAATCAGAAAATGCAATTCAAACTACTTAATTATTTTGCAACTAGGACAAAACAATTTGTCATGTTTAATGCCATTGAAAATGCATGAATAAAATACCGGAACTTGAGTCGACAGTTACATGAAATCGAAGTTCCCTATTTATTCTAATAAGCCTAAGAATATTTTTTACACACTTTATAGTTTCTATGGTATTTACACAACATTTTCTAGCGTAGTAGAATCAACTATATTCGAGTGGTTTTCGCTTACCGAACCCAATCTCATATCCAAACAATGCCATTCCGGGTGGTGTATCAAATTTATCATTCTGCCACGCTAGCTTCTTCAAACACTCCCATCAACTCCCGCTCGGGAGCGCACTTCTTCGAACTATTTCTCAGTGCTTGTCGCGTCTTGCGCGGCAACTCCCCGAGCCGGTGTTCCGATGCGTCGCTCCATCAAACGTTTGTTGTTTTGCGGTTGTTTGCATTTTCCCAGAGTTCTCTGAAAAGGCGTCTTTGGCCAGCGGAGCGCGTCCGGTTTCGTGCTATTTTGTGTACATAAAACCCGTTACCCTCCACCGCTCCCCGGAGTGTGACTGATAAATTACCGATCGTTTACCACTCGAGGCACTGTTTGCATGCTGTAATCGGTTAGTTTTGGCCGGGGAACTCCCGACCGTATGGCTATGGAAAGTGGTTGGCCAAAAATCAAAATAAAAATCGAAATCAAAGATTTATCGAGTGAGAGAAAAGAGTCCCCGTTGCTTTGGTAGAAAACGGAAACAAGTCTCGCCAGGACGACGTCTCGATTGTGTTTGGTGGTGACGCTTCAGTGGCCTGCTAGTTGTGTTAGTGTCTGTTCGGTGGTTTGTTGGTCGAAGCTTCGTCTCGATTTTCCCGTTGATGCAGCTTTGATGTTTTGCAATTCGGATAGCCACGCCATGCTGACCGGAAGCCATCTTGGCACCGGAAACTTTCGACAGCTGGATGGGAACTGGACGACGGTTCCGGTTCGAGGGGCGATAAGGGAGGCACTGCACGGTGTGGTGGGGGAGCATTGAACGTCATGCAACCATTAGGAACGTCAGCTGCACAAGAATTATTCGACAGCAGAAGGACGCTTCGTTTCGTTTGCATCCGTCGTGGATTGAATAAAGGTTTGAAGAATTATGTTTTTTACGCTTTGGGATTTAAATCCTTTTTGTTTTCGTTGGATATTTGGATAATGGTTATCAGTCGAACTGCACTGGGAATATTGATAGATGTTTTCCTTTTGCAGTAAGCTGCAAGGAATTTTTATTGTATTGTATTTTTTAAGATTCAGGAAACTGTGGTATCCTTTTGTGTTACTTCTGCATTTATTTCAGATACCCTTTTACTAACTTTTCTTCTCTTCTTTCTTCAATATTTTATTGAAGTTTAAGAATTACAGCCTATCCATTTTGTTCCAGAATAAAACGGGATCATTTTTCCCGATTCACCCTTTTATCGGTTCGCCAGTTCCTTCTCGGTTCAACTCGATGTTAATTTATGCTTGCTTTTCTCGCTCTCTTCCACTTTCCCAACAGCCGACAAGGAGTACCTGCGGTTCCAGGGGAACGAATCGACGAGCGACTACTTCAAGCTGGTTCTACGCGATCCCAACAGCAACAATCTGCTCGTGGGCGCAAGGTAAGCGATATATGCCCTCTTCCCACCGGCCGCATTAATATATTCACTTTCACCCGGCGCGATCTTTCCTCCCGGGGTTGTCAGTTTCTCGCGTTAGTGTGTAACGGGTTCTAGCGTTCTTACTCCCAGGCCGAAAGCGGAGACCAACGCCCAGCATGTGGGCGCTAGTGGGCCGAGGGTTTCGATGGGGATTTTCAATTTATTGCTCGAAACGGGTTGAATTTCATGGCGCGCGTTAATAGTTCCCTCGCAGGGTGTTTTATTAGTTCGAACATCTTTAGTGCTATTTAGATAAATCATACCGCTCCAGCGAAGGAACCGTACCAAAAAGCCAAATTTATGACTATTTAAACTGATTCAGCTATCTTAAATGAAGCTCAGTTTAATGAGTCCAGTTTTTATGAACATTTCGTCCCGCCGCTGGCTTGGTATCCTATAAAATTGAATTGAAAATATAACTAAACTCTTGACTTCGTGTTAGCGTCCTTTGTGAAACATGTGCGCTGATTTCGAGTCAATGCTGTTTGAAACGCATGCACCGTGCAAAATGTGTTCCTCCTGTGTGTTTGCAGATGAAAAAATTGCTGATTGAGTTCTTGCTTCCCGCGGTTTTATTTTAGTTTGAGCTGATTGCTCGGCTCGTGTTGAAAAACTTTTTCCCTCCTAATGCAATTGGCTTCCCTGTTCAACTATGTTTGCACACTCGATTGGCTCTTGGGTGAGGAAGTAATGAAATGAAGCAAAAATGTGTTTCAAATTCTCACGTTCAATTTTACTGATTTTGATTGCCTAACGATTTTATGTACTCCACTTGGCGCAATGCGTTTTAAAGGGGTATTTTTTTTATTAATTCTTCATTCTTGTACTCAAATAATAATGCTGTTTAAAATTTAAAAGAAAATAAGGAAGTAATAGATATTTAATGGCTTCACTAAAAACCGAATTTTATGGATTTAATGTTGCTCTACAACGTCCTAATGGCTGTATACTCCCTTAAAACATGAATTTATCTGAGCTAAAACTTTCTAATGCAGTTTAGTTGCTACTTCTCACAATACCTTCATTTCTATCTAGACATATTTGAGTTGTTAAACTTCAATAGCGGTAATAAATTCAATGAAAAATCATTTCATTTCTATGTTTTTTCCATCTCACTGGTACTTCAGCACTCCACTTTCTGTCCAAGAAAATTGACATCTTTTGCTGCACAACCCGTGCCGGTAGTGCCCTGTTCGAGCTTGAGTTGCATTATTTAAGTGCATTTACTCGTGTGCAGCATGATGCGTCCATCTTGCATCGGTGTGCTGCGACACCGAGCTGCTGCGGTCTTATCGGAAAGTTTTCCCATGCTTGGAAACGAACGGCAAGATCGGTAAGCCACGTTCCCCGGCACACTGTGTTGCAAAACGCACTATGCATAACTAATGCCGAGTCCGACGGGTGCCACCGGCAGCAGAAGTGGTAGGACCTCCGATTCGCACCATTAACTATTTTATTCTGCCGCTCAGATTCGGAAGGTCCCGAACGGAATCTCAACTCCATCGGGAGCTGAAGGCGAGAACTCCTTCGTCGTCTTCCTGTTGCCAGACGCACGGCTTGCCAATCACGCTTTACCACGTACACGTGCGCATACTTGCGCTCACCGACACACACACACAAACACACATACGCGCCTACCCACCAATGTGCTGTTGAGATTGGTAGTGAACGCATGAATGCATGCATTTCGGTGCACTTTTGCGACTCGCATTCGCATGATGTGTCAGAAACGGAGAATAATCGCAATGCAATCGGAATGCTTAAGTCCCCTCGGGGGTGACAGGGAGGGGGGGGATGGTGAGCTTTGGCACAACGAGTCGAGTTCTGCTCGAGCGTTGCGCTGGCACTGGCAGCTGCAAATCCCAGCTCATCAAAACCAGCCCGAACCGTGCGGATTCCCTAGTGGTCGGATCAGAGCGACTTTCGGGCTGCTTTCTAGTTTCCCCCTCCCGCTCCATTTGTCGGAAACTATCCGCCTGGATCCCCCGTACCCCCCCGGTCGGACGTCACACACGGCTCAAAGACGGGCTCACGGACACGATTGCACAATTGAAATCATCACCATGCCATCGAGTCCCGATGCAGACCGGGTGGACTTTGGTTCGCTAAGATGGCAGAATTAAAATGAAATTCCTTTGAGGCCGGCTCTCGGGAGTGTGTTGAGAAAATTGACAGCAGGCCTTTCCCTGTGAGTGCGGGCGAATGTGCGGTTGCCTGTTTTAGGCATCTTGAAACAGATCGAGATGGGGAGTCTGTAGGAATGCTTAATTGTGAAAGGTGTTCTCGTCTTCCTGCGATCGTCCTGGCCGTGCCTTACCGATTGGGAACTGCTTAATTTCCTGGACAAAGGGCAACAATGCTCGCCAGTGCCGCTTTGATGAGGGAGTTCGGTTTTGGGAGACGTTTTCGGATTAAATTTCATCCAAAACCCGAACGATTTTCCCATCATTCCTTTGCCAGGAGGCAGCTTCATTCTGATCCTTTTTGGTTTGGTCAAATTAAACTCACTCGTCGCTCACGGTGACCGGAAGGGGGTTTTCATTGTCCCGTAGGATGGCAGTGTTGGATCGCTTAGTTAGCTTAGTTTGTGGAACGGTGTTTGAGACGGCTGGACAACGGAAGCACAATGTCTCCAATGCCAGATGACGCTACAATCGTCAGGTTTCGTTTACCTGGTCCAATAATTTTTCTTCGTCGGCTGTCACTTCATTTGTATTACTCTAGGGAAGGTTGAGAAATATGTAGGAACAAATGTTCGAGACCCATCAAGTCATATGCCTTCATTTTAAACCGTTTGATTTGGTAAACAACAACATAAAGTAGTGTTCATTCATTTAAAACTTATTTAGAAGCATGTCTATAAGTTGGAAAGCCCGTAAAGTACAATTTTGATATGTTCATTGATGTTTAATGAAATACTTATTTATTCAACACGCGATTAAACACACGCTGTGTTTCATTTATATTTTTGCTTTGCTCATTTCTATATAGATCGATTTATATCGTTCAAAGTTTTTTTTCGATCAGAACATCATATTCCAAATGCAAAAATACCGTGAAATGGATAAGAATAGAGCTAAATGCTTCAAATAAAGTGACGTTTTACATAAGCTTAAGTTTGTATAATGTATAAAACTCGGTTTTTCATCATTTACCATTTTGAAATAAAACAAAATGGTATTTCAAAAGTCAATCAACGGTCATCTATCGTCACATATAAAAAAAAACTCCTTGCAGCAGGCGCACTCTGTTATTGAATCCGGTTACTAAAAAAAACCTTTCCTCATCATCAATCCATATTTTAGCCAGAATGTTCGTTGGCTTTGTTCGATAAGTATCAATTACAGTGTCAGCAGCTTTTTGAAAAACGGCACCCTAGGATACCTCAACCTAGGCGGATGTTGACCATTAAAATAGCAAAACCCTTCGAAGCAGCAAGCCTCGATATCTTCAGCGATCGAAATATTGATTGCCACATCTTAAAAAAAGAAAAAAAAAAGAAAACCGAGTGAGTGGAACCGATCGAACAACGCTATACGCCACTGTTTAACCAGAAAGAAAAAATGAACGGCAAAAAGGAACACGTAAGCGAGAAGCCTCTGGTGCTGATCACCCAGCAGTCGGAGAAATATTTACTCTTTTCCGGCTTCTTATTCCTCGACAAACGACTTTCAAGGGAGATAATTGATCCGGTTTCCCGTAGATGAACAAGCACAAAAGCTGCAACGCTAACCGAGCTCCACGAACGGGAATGTTTGAGGGGTACAAAAAAGAAAGAAACGAGAAAATGATCGGGAGAGCGAAAAAATACCTATGTGCCTACATAAATATTCAAGAGCGCAACATATGTTCAGCGTGGTAAAAATCTTTACCCTGTTTATGTGTTTGGCATGAGAGAGAGGCTGATGTTGCACCTTTACTCACACAAACGAGCTTTCCGTGCACCAACACAATCCTGACCAAAGCGCGGTTAGAGAAGAAGAAAAGACGGAGCAGAACCCTGTTACGTGGTGCGGAAAGTATAGAGCCACAAGCGAAACGCGTTGCCCCCGATCAAATATGCATAACATCGCGGAACATTAACAATGTAGCAGCAAAAGCATCGCAAAATGCACTTATAAACTTCCACATCCAAACAGTCGCTTAATAGAGTTCATTAAAAAGTTAGGTAAAGATAAAATAAACAGACAAGAGATATCTTAGAAACACCTAGAGCTGGGGAAAAAATATTAACGGATTTCTTATCAAGCTGAAGTGGCTTAAATTACACATAAACAATAATTTACGAGTATCGCCAGCAGATATGCACAACGCTTTCGAAAACAGCCTTATCAAGGACAACGTATAATAGGTGATTATGGCATACTTATTCTTTCTTCTTATGTCTCGAATGCTTCCTTTATACCCAAACGCCATTATTCTTAGCTAGTTAAAATTAATTCGAGCAGAGGTGAAACGCATCGGAAACAAAAACTGTTGAAAGCGGAATGGAACAAAAAATTCAAGGTTCGTCGCTTTCAGGTAAATTGAAGTCTTTCGTCTTTAAGAACTCTTTTATGCTCTCTTTTCTCTGCTGGAACTCGGGACCCATGATCTGCGGGTGCACTTGTGTTAGTGTTATGCCACGAACACTCCACTTTTTCTCGTTTTCTCGTCCGCCGTAGGTACGATCGGCGATGCCTGCCACGGAATGTGAAGTTAAAAACCAGTTTTTAAAGATTGTCTGTCTGGAATAAAAAAAAAACTAGGTGGTCGAGAGAGAACGGGGTTCCGCAGAAGAGCAGAGAGCAACATGTTGCCTTGTGAACATTGTGTAACTCTGTGGATCAGTTTCAGTCAGTCCTTGCGTTGAAAGCATGCGGTTTACATGCATTCGCTCTCAGTCGAACAGTTTGAACCAACAAACTACGTGTATCGGGTAAAATATGTTCGAATTTAGTGCGTCACTATTTCGGCGATCACCATTTAAAGTGGCAACGAGAAAAAAGAAATGTTCAATCCAGTTAAGCGACAAGAAAAATTGATAAAGTTTGTTTCACAAAAACAGTGTGAATTAGCGAAGAGAAAGTTCCACCACCAACACCAACGAAGCGAGGTGAAACCTGAGCTCGAATACAGCAAGATGGAAAAGTGCCCTTATGTCTTGTCGTGATGCGAAAAACAGTGCTGAAAATAACAAAAAGTGGTGGAAACGTTATAATAATTTTCAATCGAATATGTTGAGCGCGAATCGGTAGGCGATTCACCCCGTTGAGTGCCGGTTCAGGGCAGTTGCTGCGCGATCAGCATTCGAGCACGAACCGGGATCGTGGGGGTTTGGCGGGGTGAGGTTGCGCGGTGTTGTATGTGTGTTGAGTGTGTGCGTGAGTGAGCGCGCGGGCTCGGCGTTCACCCAAACCGTTAACAAGATGCGTTCCTCCCCGACGGTGCTCACGGTGTTGTTCGGCACCATATTTGGAGTATTCGGTGCCTCGTTAAGTAAATCGCTACTCAATCAAGCACCCGACGAGTGTCGGTGGGCTGACTACGGCGATGAAGATCTGACGCTCGTCTGTCGCCTGAGGACTATCAATAGTGAGCTGGAGAACACAAACTTTAGTGTGCTGCATCCGGAGAACACCGTCCGGCTGCGGTTGCACTGCAACGATGGGTTGTTCTTCCAGAGCAGTCTCAACCACGGCAGCTTCAAGCAACTCGCGAAGCTGCGCTCGCTCACGATCGAGTACTGTAAAATAGCTAACCTGAGCGAGGGTTCCTTCCGTGGGCTCAAAGGGCTTACGAATCTGACCCTGCGGACGCACAACACCGACTGGTCGTCGATCAGCCTGAACGTTGCGCCGCTGGTATTTAACAGCGAGCTCGCCAACCTCCAGCGGCTGGATCTCAGCGAGAACAATATGTGGAGCATACCGGACGGAATGATATGTCCACTGCCGAAGCTGGACTACCTCAACCTAACGCAGAACCGTTTGCGTGACCTATCCGCGTTCCACTTCAGCGCCTCGCTGAGCACGCGGCTCTCGAAGCAGTGCGGCAGCACCATTGCCACGCTCGACCTTTCGCACAACACCATCGACAACTTGCCGCCGGCCATTTTTTCCGGCCTCCGCCAGCTCACCGACTTGCGGCTGCAGAGTAACGGGCTCAACTTCATCGCCGACCGCGCTCTGGAAGGGCTGGTTTCGCTGGCCCGGCTGGACATTTCGCTGAACCGGCTCACCAACCTGCCCCCGGAGCTGTTCTCCGAAGCGAAGCACATCAAGGAGATCTACCTGCAGAACAACAGCTTGAACGTGCTGGCCCCTGGCATATTCACCGATCTGCAGCAGCTACTGCTGCTGGATCTGTCCGGTAACGAGCTTACCTCGGAGTGGATCAATTCGGCCACCTTCCGCGGGCTCACCAGGCTGATCGTGCTCGACCTGTCGGGCAATAAGATTTCCAAAATGGAGTCGACGATCTTTCGCGACCTGAAGGCGCTGCAGGCGCTGCGGCTGCAGAATAATTTCATCGAGAGCATTGCCGAGCACACGTTTGCCGAGCTGGGTGCATTGCATTCGCTCGTGCTGTCAAACAACCGGCTGTCCACCATCGAGCACTACACGTTCGGTGGCCTGCATAACCTCGCGCTGCTCTCGCTGGACTACAACCGAATCTCGCGCATCGACCGGAAGGCGCTGCGTAACCAGAGCAAGCTGCAAGAGCTGCACATCAACGGGAACAAGCTGCTCGAGGTGCCCTACGCCCTGTACGATGTGCCACTGCTGCGGACGCTCGATCTGGGCGAGAACCACATCGCGAGCATCGATAACGCGAGCTTCCACGATATGGCGCACCTTTACGGGCTGCGGCTGACGGAGAACAACATCGAAGTAATACGACGCGGGACGTTCGACGCGATGCAGTCGCTGCATATTTTGAATCTTTCGCAGAACCGGTTGAAAACGATCGAGCAGTCGTGCTTTGACAACAACACCAAACTGCAGGCGATCCGGCTCGACGGCAACTACCTCACCGAGATCGCGGGCCTCTTCACGAAGCTCCACAACCTGCTCTGGCTCAACATCAGCGATAACCATCTCGAGGTATTCGATTACGCGCTCATTCCCACGGGCCTCCAGTGGCTGGACGTGCACGCCAACAAGATTGCGGAGCTCGGCAACTACTTCGAGATCGAATCGCAACTGTCGCTGAGCACGATCGACGCGAGCTCGAATCAGCTCACCGAGATCACCGGAAGTGCGATCCCGAACAGCGTGGAGCTGCTGTACCTCAACGACAACCTCATCTCGAAGGTGCAGTCGTACACGTTCTTCAAGAAACCCAACCTGACGCGGGTGGATCTGTTCGGCAACAAGATAACGACGCTCGATCCGAACGCGCTGCGAATATCGGCCGTGCCGGACGAGCGCCCCCTGCCGGAGTTCTACATCGGCGGCAATCCCTACCAGTGCGATTGCAATCTCAACTGGTTGCAGAAAAGTAACGCCGATTCGCGAACCCAGCCGCGGCTGATGGATCTGGATAGCATCTACTGCAAGCTGCTGTACAACCGGGGTCGCACCTACGTACCGCTCGTCGAAGCCATGGCAAACCAGTTCCTGTGCAAGTACGAAACGCACTGCCTCGCGCTGTGTCACTGTTGCGACTTTTACGCGTGCGACTGCAAGATGGAGTGTCCGGAGCGCTGCACCTGCTACCACGACCAGAGCTGGGACTCGAACGTGGTCGACTGCTCGCGGGCCGGGTACGATGGCCGGCTGCCGGATCAGATGCCGATGGACTCGACGCAAATCTACCTGGATGGAAACGGCTTCCAGTCGCTGGCCAGCCACGCCTTCTTGGGTCGGAAGCGGCTGAAGATCCTTTTCCTGAACGGCTCGCGCGTTGAAACGATCAGCAATCGTACGTTTTTCGGGCTGAAGGAGCTGGAAATTCTGCAGCTCGACCACAATCGCATCGATAAGCTGAACGGCTTCGAGTTCGTAGGGCTGGAAAATCTCAAAGAGCTGTTCCTGCAGTACAATCGGATATCGGTGATCGCCAACAACACCTTCGATCAGCTGCACGGTATGCGCGTCCTTCGGTTGGACCATAACCGTATTGTAGAGTTTAACATCTGGCACCTACCGAAGCAGCTCAACGAAATGCGTCTGGCAGCTAACTCGTGGTCCTGTGAGTGTGAGTTCGTGGAGCGATTCCGGGAGTTCCTGAAGACGTACGACTTTGTGCGCGATCGGTACAAGATCAGATGTTCCATCGCTTCGAATCGGTTGCCTTCGAATGGGACTATCAGTGCTAGTGATACTACCGTCGACTCGTATGGCGAAAATGCACCCGAAGGGGCGGTGGAAGGTTTCACTATCATTTACAACAACAGTTCATCGGTTTGCACCGGCGTGGTGCAGCTTGAAAATGTTATCAATGGAAACTTGACCTCAAAGAAAACGGTCCTCACACCACAGCCGGTCGAAGGTTACATTCCGCTCGTGGTTGCAACGTTGTGTGCCTTCTCCGTCGTGATTGTGCTAACGTTAGTGATTTTCGTGTTTCGGCAGGAGGTACGCGTGTGGTTTCACTCCAAATTCGGCGTACGCCTGTTTTATAACACTGCCGACCTGGACAAGAACGAGCGTGATAGACTATTCGATGCGTTTATCTCCTACAGCTCGAAGGACGAGTCGTTCGTAGCGGAAGAACTCGCGCCAGTGCTTGAAAATGGAGACCCATCGTATAAACTCTGCCTGCACTATCGAGACTTTCCGGTTGGGGCGTATATTGCGGACAATATCCTGCAAGCAGTTGAGTCCTCGCGACGCACGATCATGGTGCTGTCGGAGAACTTCATCAAATCGGAGTGGTGTCGGTTCGAGTTCAAATCAGCGCACCATCAGGTACTGCGCGACAGACGGCGCCGTCTGATAGTGATCCTGTTAGGCGAGGTGCCCCAGAAGGATCTCGATCCCGACATTCGGTTGTATCTCAAAACGAACACCTACCTTCAGTGGGGCGACAAGCTGTTTTGGGAGAAGCTACGGTTCGCCCTGCCAGATGCGCTCAACAATCAGAGGCGGCAGCATCAGCAAAACATTGCCCTCACCCACTCGAACATACGCAACAGCTACCAACAGACCCGCGCTGCTCCGTCCAACCGGACGAACAACCAGTTGAACGTGCAGCAACAGCTTCAACACGAGGGACGGCCGCAACCGAGATCCCCCGACAGCCATTCTAGTGCAGCTCAGCAGCAGCAGCTACAGCCTCTTCCTGGGCTGGTGATTGGTGTGCAACCACAACAGCTACAAAGTAACCAGCAGCAATCGCAACTACGTAATTCTAGTTCATCCGATTCATCCCCAAGAACAGTTGGTACTCATATCTAACAGTTGTTTCTTCTACTGTGAATATCGTGAAATTATTAGAAGTGCACGAAGATCCTACAGTGATGATTGCCCCTCTCTTAGAACAAGTAGAGCAAATAAAAACAAGTGACAGTTTGAACGGCTTTTGTAAGCGATAGGAGCGAACGCAACATCATAGCATTGTTTCGGGCTTGTTTTAACTGATTTATTTGAAATCGAGTCTTGTTCGCACTGAACTGAATTGTGATATTTACGTGTTTAAGTTAGTTCCTAGCATAGCCCGCTCCTAGCGCAGATTGAATTGATTGCAATGTATTCATGAATCGAAACAGTGTAGATTTAAACTGTGTTTGCACAAACGGTATACTATATTGCAAATTAAAACATTGGAGTTTTACAATAACGTTAAATGACATTGCATTTTTAAATAACATTTTCAATGTATTGAGGATTAGTTAAATGAAAAGTTACGCCAGTTCTTACAAACTATGACAAACGGTACTAGTGAAAACAAATTTTAGCTTGGAAACAGAATTAAACTAAACCTTTATCTACTACATAATGTTGGTTTTACATCTCATATGTTTGATATCTTGCAGAAGCAACCAATTAATAGCTAGCACTACGGCAGCAATACAAAAAAAAGTAAATTAATTTTGAGAAGATTTTGGATTAATGTGATACTTTTCTATGAGTTAATTGCGCATGGAAAATTTTTCACTCTTACTTATTCAATCCTTTATCACTTTGTAAAAATAGCTTGAACCACTGGCAATAGCAGTTAGCAAGGTAACTTGATCCACGATTGTCTTATCGTCGATTAAAAATTATAAAAAGCAATGCAAGCAATATTATTGACATACATTTTACGACCAAAACGACCAAATTGGCCTTACTAATTAGTGGTGCTTTGTTGATACCACTAGATCCAACCATAGATATGGTCGATGGACTGTGAATCAATGCGTGTGTAGATAATAATGTTAACATGACGAAAAGAGTTAAACAGAAAGACAATTAGAGAAAAACAAGAATTCAGAGACATATCATTCTATAGAGAGTGCACAAACAAGTTATACATACAGTATGTTAAAACCCTAGCAACTAGAATGACCGTTGTTTCAGCGGACATGCACATCCTTTAAAAAAGTATACATACATAATTGTTGTATCTTTCAATCGAAACTCAAATTGCGTATCTTGCTGCAACATCTGCTGTTTGAAATAGTTAATGAAAGATAATGGCCTTTAATTTGATCATCATAAATTTCAATGATGAAAAGCATATTTACATTCCTCGTAAAACTATTGAAATTACTTCATTTTTCAATTAGCATTATATAACTGTTTGATCAAACGGATAAATGTGCAAAACGAGGTTCAATCGTGTCCTTTCACAAGTGTGAGCTTTGCGTGACAGATTATTTATACTATTTTGAAAACAATTCCCAGATGTATAAATCCTATAGAATTGTTGGACGGCCAAGCCGTATTGTATAATCCTAACGTAATCCTTAAATACTTATTGAGCGTATGCATCTCCTCCTAGCTCCACGTAGGTTTAACATAATCCCGAGTTTAATCGCTTTCTATACAATTTTGAAAACCGTGCTCCTGGAATTTCATTTGCAGTTTTTCATTATTTTAAAATTTAGCTAAAAAACTAACACAACAGGTGACATCTAAAACTCTCTTCGTCCAACTCTAATAGAGATTTCCATATGCAGGTAGCATCAGGGCAATGGTCATTGAAAAGTGCAGCGATGGTAACGTAAAACAGGAATAGATAAGAATATTATGTAAGAAATGGAGCTTAATTTCTTCTAACTACAATCTGCATCATTCAAAGGGAAAAAATGGTGCAGTAAACTCTAGAACATTCAATTGTCTCGAAAAAATTGATTGTTTCCGAAGTGTAAATTTAAAAATCAACTAGTCAAAAATGCAAAATTGTGAATATAATCACCCTGAAAAATACTTCTGTTTCATCGAACAATTATACATATTCCTTAATTAGAAGTATTTGAGTTTCTTACAAAGTAATTTTGAATAATCAGTTTGAAACGATTCCATCGTTTTTTTTTTCACTTCACCTCATCAATTGTCGCAGAATATATTTCCGCAATTGACATAAAAATGCACATTCTGTTTTTAGAAAATATTTCATGTTCTTGAGATCGTGAAATTAAAATATTTTTGTTTTAAATCCAACAAACTGTGCTCCCTTCAATCTTACGCAAACGCACAGTGTTTTCATCATGGGATCCGTTCGTGAAGATTCACTGAGCTATCACATATTCTGTGTGAGTAGTTTGTAAATACGTAAAAAATGCACTCTGATAAAGGCATTTAATTGAGATTAAAATGAATAAAAACAAATAAGAAACCCTGTAAATGATTGTCGAAAAATTGAGCAGTACTTGGATGTGTTAATATTACAAGCAATTTTAGAATATAGACCTGAACTTTTGAAACGAAAAACTTTTTTAGATGCTGTATTGTTGATATACTTCATGTCCGAAACACCGAGGAGGATGAGAAGCAATAGAAGAATAATCTCAACTAGCTAAATAAATTAAATTTTCCCAAAATTCTTTTCACGTACATCAATAATCCGAAAGAATTAAAAAGCGCATCGCACATCGTGTGTGAATAAGTGTGATAGCTACATCTTTTGGGTTTATCATACGTCAAATGGCGCTGGAACTGTGTAGTTTAGATTGGTCAGATGATGTTCTTTGGCCGATAGTTGGTTTACTTTTATTTCTTACAATTGCAATGATTTAAGGGAATTTCGGGAAATATGCGTCAGATATGAAAAAAAACAATGTTTACCGCATACAATCTATGTGAAAGATGTTATAAAATTTACTTTTCCCGTAATCAAACAGAACTTTTTGGCTTAGTTCTTCTCCGGTAAAAAAATTAGAGGTACATTTTGCTCCACCGGGGCATAGCACCCAACGTTTTCTTATTTTAGACTCCCTTTCAACATGGCACCACATTTTTTCCAACGTGACACATAAATTGAAACTGGTGTGGAGGACGAACATCAGATTCAGATGTGAACCAAACGGTCTCTTTGGAACCGTTTCAAGCTACTGGTGCGTTGGCAAGATGTTTCTTTCCAAAAGTGTCCCATCCCGCCGGGCGGTGTCCGACAGCAAGAAACCCTCACCGCGGGTAGGACTATAATAGAAAGACTCGACCCACCAGTGCTGCAACATCAGGCGACGTTATCAAAGTTGACAATAAATAAATATAACCCTGCTGCATCGCTGGAAGCGTGACCAAACGTGTCAGTGGAAAAACACCCGGCTCCAGCCGCAGTTAGTGAAGACTTGGATGCCCTATATTTCATCCCGTTTCTTTCGGCCAATAGTACCTATGTAGAAACGCGTTGTTTAAACGTCATTTTGTTAGATTTTCTTCTACCGGCCATAACCGGCCTTCTTGGTCGGAAAATGTACAACGGTTTCCGTCTTTGTCGGGCCCGGCGAATATCTTTTGCGATGATGGATATTACAGACCTGCCTTTGGGGGAGTGGCACCACCCGCAAACAATACATACTGTCGTTTTATTCTATCAGCTTGCGAGAATAGCAAGAGAGAAAGCAGATTATTGCTGCACAACGACATTGTGACAGGTGTGACTCTCTTTACTGCAGCGAGTGTTACAATACTATTGGTTGAAATATTAATTTAAACTCTGCATCAGATTTTTATTTCCCATTCGTGGAATCGTCTGTAATCTTTGTGTCTTTTAATATTTTCCAAAAGGCAAAAGTAAGTGACTAAAACGGAGCATCTTAGAGACTACTGGTGTGACAGCTACGTTTTTGCGCGTCGACGCTGTCCAAACTCGCTGGCTAACATCTTTACGCTACTATTAACCCTTTTTTCGACCCCGCCAGAGCATCTCCGTGATCGATGGTGACGAATTAGTTCTAACGTGCTATCAATTTGCCGGGAATTTCAATTTAAGCACGAACGTACTTAGGAGCGACATCATTTAGAACATTTATCAAGCGCCCGGCTCAGAGCCAGCTCAGCAGTTATTCCGAATCCGACGGAGCGGAGTGAAACTGGCGACCGGGGGAGCTGTGTTTCGTGCTACTTTTTACTTTGTCTACTATTTTTCCTATCTTTGCACCGACGGAAACGGGCAGCCCAGTAGTCGGATGCTCACCTTGTCCACCCCTTTATCGTCACTGTCTATCATCGCCGAAAGACTAATGACGGGCGCGCTTTCTTTGCGTCGGACGTTTTGCCCCGAGTGGTGTCGGTGCATGGTAGGGGGTGGGGCGAGTAGGGGACGGAGTAAAAGATATCGTTAAGGAAAACGACGGGTTTGGCAGAAGAAAACAGATTTCCCAGCTGCGGGAGTATCTTTTTACCGCCTCTTCTTCTTATCCCGCCAGAGGGGTATCATTTTACGTTTTCTTCTCCAAAGTGCGAAGCAAAGGATTCTTGACGGCGAAGCGCGTGAGTGGTGGCGTGATGAAAAAGCTTCCCCGAAAGGTTACCGCCGAAGCAAAAACAAGCACACTCTCCGCCATGATTGATGAGTCCGTCATCTAGTTTCGTTCGTCACTTCTCGGTGTTGGATGCTACGTTTATTTTCCTGACAGAAGTAGATTGAAATGGAACGAACCGCTACACCCTGGGGCTGGTGAGGTTGGGGCTCGTGGCGGGAGGGCAAGCTATGCGAGCGTGAGCGTTCTGCGAGACGCTTCCTGCAGCACGGTTGAAAGGAAAAGCTTAGCTGGGTATATTAATTTGAGATGGATTTCAAAAGCTTTATCGTGTTGTTAGCGGTGATCAAATAATATCAATCATTTACCTGCGCGCTTAAGGATTACAACGGCTCGAAACAATTTAAATAAACGGCTTGCGCTATTTATTGCATGTATTGGTTGTAACTTTTATAAGATGTTAAATAGCTTTTTTCTATACCTGAAAAAACCCAAACAAAATCTCATACGATGGGTTTAACTCAACTAAGTCGGCGAAAAGTATAAGTGTATTTGCAAAGTTCCCAGGAACGCAGCATTAAGCAAAGCAAAGCAATTTTCTCACCGGCAAGCTTGTCCCCGTATAATACTCATATACCTTCCACGACGTCCGCGATGTATCCTGGGAAAGGGGAAAAATATGCTACGGCAAGAAAATGGAAAACTTTCCTCGTTAAATGCTGTTGAATTATTTGTAATTATCGACTCAGGCCGAACAGGCAAGCAAATAAGGTTAACTTTCGGGAAGTTTAGGCTTCACTTATCGGATGGATGAAAAGCAGTGAACGCAGCTGCGCGCTTTTTCATAACCTAACTTTTGTTCGTACATACTTCCAAAGCACATCGTTATGGAGGAAGCGTTGGTAGGTGCAGTGGTGGTGGTATCATAAAATCATCAATATGGCACACAATCGCCCCGTTCCGTCGCTTCCCCAGCTGCTAGCTCCAAAATCCAATAATTTATGCTGCCGTACTCGTGTCTTGAGTCCGGTCGAGGGCGTGATTTAGGTTTAATCCTAGTTTAATTGGCTACATTACTGAACGTTCCTCGATGCTACTGCACGTTGCTACATAAGAGGACGTCCGTGTGTGGCGTTGATTCCTATGCCGCAGCATATTCGTCGAATCCATTCCTGAACAGAATTTGGTGTTCGTGTTTTAGTGATGAGAAAATCGGATCTCACCTGGGACTCAATCAAGCCGATCCGATCCGAAACCGTTGGATCCCAAACCCAATGTCCAAATCTCAAATAACATGATTTCTGATTCTGGATCTGAATCCAAAAGAAGCTGAACCTTGATTCTAGACATTGACCCCCATTTCAAAACTGGACACTAAGGATCCCGGACTTGTATCACATCTGGATCGCTCCAACTACCAATCGAGTCCAACAACCCGAATCCCATTTCCCAACCCTAGTTCGTTCAGTGTCCTCCCGAAACACCTGAAAGCGAATCAATTGCAATGTTTCTCCAACCTGTGTGCCGCTTCGTCCGCTGTGTGTCTTTGTGTTGTATCCTATCCAGCAACGTTCCTTCCTATCATTTATTACAGTACATTGATTGGAGCGACCAAAATTTCGGCCATCGTTCGTTCGTTTCATCCTTCTGCGCCAGCTGTGGGTTTGGAATATCTCAGATTGGATATCATCCACCGCCAGTCCTTCGTTTATCCTTGCGTTTCACACTGTCCGGCACTTATCGCTCTCAATTTCAGCCGCAGTATCGTGTGCTTTACGCTGCTGCCGAAAGTTAAATCATGTGTGCCACCGTAAGATAAAGCTTTTTATCGGCGGATATAGGCACTCCGGCCTGCTCGAGCACGATGTGGCCATTTTTTTCCTTTTGACCTCGTGCATTGCATTATTTGCGAGTACAACGTTTTGCAGCTGGAGGGACTTGTCGCAGATAGGGAAAAACTGAAAGCAAATAGAGAAAGAAAAAAGTCACATGGTTAAGAAAACATGGCTCCATCGAGAGGAACATTCTGGATGTATATCCTTCTAGCCTTATGTCGTAGGTAAAAAGCGGCAGCTCGCATTGCCTGAGAAGAATCCGAAAAAAAACGCCAGGGGCGATTACGTAAGCTGTTGGGGGATTTTCCACGCACAACACGCATCCGCCCGCCCATCCTTGCGGGTCCTACAACGGTCGTTCTCGTTTTTTTGTATTTATCCTTCTTCTTTTCGATGCTCGAGTGCAAGGATAAATTTTTAAGCAGTGTGTGCACATACACAAATGTACTACGACGGAGGAAATGGTGGCCTCCACTTCCCCAAACTGCCAGTAGCGTACATTTTGAATGATACCATCCCTAACGACACGAGCAAGGACGAAATGGATGGGCTTGCGGTGATCACTTCCACCCGGAAGGTATCGAGTTTATCGATTACATTATGGCACTGAACTGGGGATTGTGGAAGGTAGTTTGTGGAGGAAAATCAATACTTTTCCACGCTCTCTCTCTCTCTCTTATTTTTTGTTGGTCGCGAGGGATGTTTTGAGCATAAAAGATACTTCATATCCATTTGTGGAATATTATTAAATACCTACCATTAAAGGCTGAAGGTTAGATTTAAGGTCATTTATGAATTTGTTGAAAGCCAGGTTACGGTGCTATATTTCAGTTTGCGTCTATTAAAGACGTTACATGAGGCATGAGTGAAAATTCAGCAGTTTTACTTATATTTCATTTTATAGTTGCCTTCTTCCTTTTAAAAATATTTGGTTCGACGTGAAAAACAAGTTTTGCCATATAAGCAATAGGTAGCGTCCACTGTACAATATTTTTGTTATAAATTAATGTCGCAAAAATATAATATTACTTCAACAGGGTTGCGAGTGATCCTTGTCACCATAATTTTCCTCATTCAGTTTCAGCTTCTTTGCTTATCGTTTGGTACCTTTTGCTGTTGCTTTAGCAAACAGCTCGATAAAGCCATAGCAAAGTAAAATAGAAAAGTCCAACCCCCTTAACCGGACATTAAAATTAATTTCCCATTACTGTGCCTGTAATCAAATCCCCATTTCGTTCGGCTAAACAAACGGTTCCGAACCGAACTGCTAGGCCAGCCGGCGCAAGTTGCCGGAACCTATTAAATTACGCACGCACATTTTCATTCCGCATTTGCACCACAAAGGTGTGCCCTAGCTTGAGGGACTAATAGGGAATGGCCCGTATCTGCGGAACAATGTGCATAGTGGTTTGCAAGCGCACTATTGTTTGGTCTGATTTTCGTGGAAGCCCTCGGGGAATATCTCTGAATTTTCTAGCAAAACCGTAAAATAATACAGCTAAATAATTGAACAATATATTTCGCAGTATCAGTGTTATTTTCACTTCGATGTCAATAATAGTATGATTTATTTTAAACAAAATGAACTGAAACTCAAAAAATATGGCCGGACTATTTTAAGAAAATTCAAACTCATAAGTAAGAAGATTTATATAAGCTTCAAAAAATCATTCAGATAGGCATTGTGGATGTTCATCTTGAAAAATCGTAGAGCTTCCTAAAAGTATTGTTCCTAAAAGTATCGTTGGTGTTCATGTTCATTAGTTTGGTGTAAATATCATGTTGCTAGTGTCGCGGCTAATTTTAGCTAGCATCTATACATCGTTCAAAAGTTAATTCACCGAAACACCACGACCCTACGCGGAGCCGGCACGGTGTCGGAATGTGTATCATTAGATTTTAATGCCACTTCCGGCGAAAGCGAACAGTGAAATCCATTTGCATTTTGCGCGACTGCATGCTCACTCGACACGGTTGCACGGTTGCAAGCCGGCGCATTCATCAGCAATGCACATGCACTTGTGTTCTCTGGTGATTGGCCTCCTCGTCGATCATAATCAACGATTCAACGCACATATGCCGGGCTTGGGCCTGAACTGCACTCGGCACCGAACACGTCACGGGAAAATCGATATGGCGAATGTCCTGGGTGTCCCTTCCGCAGTCGGTTCCGTTTCGGCCTCCGAGTTATCGCGCGTTTCGCCCCTACCCGCCCCTACCGTCTCGGTCTAGAACCTCTCGACTACACAGAGCCGAATCAGACGTCCATACATAATTCTGCTAAATTATTGATCAAATAACCCGGTCCCTGGAGGACTTTGACACATTGGAATCAGACTTTAATTTGCTTACGGAATATTAATCATTTAATGGACGTGTGTTTGTGTATGTGTGTCCTTGTCTACACGGGTTGTTACGGTTGGTCGGCTAGTGGAAACGCAGGGGTTGTATCGTTATAGAGCTTTAACGTAGAGCTTTCGATGACAAGCGTAAAATTTTGTTTTGCAAGGAAAATTAATAAACACGCTGAAAACAAATAGCTTGTGGGAAAATCGCCTTTTTTAGCTATATTAGTCAGTTATGTTCTTGTTTTGAAGAAAAACAACCAAAGTTTTCTGTAAAGATATGTTGATTAAATAATAAGTACATGGTTTTGATCTCTTAATCAAACACATTAAGAATGTAATGGGGATCTTATTTCAACTGGTTTAACAAACATAGAGATGTTCGATTTAATAAAATCATTAACTCAAAACCAATAGTTCAAAATCTGAAGCCATTTATTTCACCAGAAATAGATGCAGAAGAAAATTACCTCAAAGTAATTTAAAAATAGATTCCGACTCAATAGAATGGAAAAATGACATAAAATATCTTGGGATGAACTTCGAGAAACAGATAACGTTTAAAACTCAAATTATCAACACTATAAATAGGATAGATAAACTGATAAAAGTACTTTATCCCTTTATAAACAGGAGTTCGAAACTAAATCAGAAAAACAAAATTCTGCTTTACAAAACATGCTTTCGTCCCATTATTAGTTACGCTTTTCCAGTTTGGAATAATTGCGCACGAACTTTCATTAAGAAACTACAAACAAAACAGAACAAGATTCTCAAAATAATTCTCAATCTGCCACCATGGTACAGCACACGGTCATTACATGAAAGAACTAATTTACCTATGATAAGTGATTTCCTAGAAAATCTGAACTGCAACTATTATAACAAGTGTGAAATGAGTAGCATGTACTTTATAAATCAACTTGTTCTGCATAGGAGATAAGTAAATAAGTTAGACTAGGTTAAGATTTAGGTTAAGTTAAATATTATAATTTTTTTTTTCTTTTGTCTGAGGGTTTTTTTCCTAATTTTTTCCCGCGTTACTTAGTTCAATTATTATCAATTTCAAAATGGCAATGCCAAAAAATATTCAAATTCAACGTGGAAAACAAAAAGTGAACCCGGTACAACTGTATTAAAAATGATGTAAATCACCAACATATTAATTCAAAAATAAACCATATACTACTACTACTATTTAATAAAATCATTCACACAAAATAAGATATTGTAAACAACATGGTTATAATTAATTCATTAATTCATTAACAATATTTGACAATCATTAAATAGTTCGAAATTAGTTCGTATTCTATTACCTTTTTAGGTGAATTAATCTTTTTCAAATCATGAAATTTATCATGCACCTTCAACCGATATTATTTGGTAAGTTTAGCGAATGATTCACGGTCGGATCATTCAAATCCAAACGCAAATGCCTCGTTAAGTAGGGTTACAATTTCTGTTTCGACGCGTTAAAGGCATCCTAGGAATTCCCAAAACATCCACTCTAGTAACCATCTGAAAGCTTCATTTCAAAGTATCCCATCAATGTAATTTCGACCCAATTTTTTTCCTGGATAGAAAAGAAATTTTCCATTCAAAAAACGGAAGCATAGATTTAAGACGAAAATGAAAGGCAAACCATAGAAATCTCAATTAAACCGGAGCGCAAATGAAGGGAAAACCCTTTTTCGAAAGGCCCAAAGTCTCGTACCGGTAAGAATCCTTCGGTCGGGGTTCCTTCCGGTCAGCGGGGCGTAGGCCATGCTTTTCCGCTTTCCGTCCGTCTTAACTTTGTTCGGTTACTAATTAATTTGTGCTGTTTATATCTTCATTTTAAAAGAAAAGAAAAAAACTCATGGCGGAATGCAAAACGAGTCCGTTCCTAAGGATGAAGGTCTGTAAAATCGGTCTGTTTGAGAGGGCATCGGTGCCGGAATCGGTGATTGACGGCTTCACTAAGGGAATGCCAGAAAATTGGATTGTAGCGGGAAACTTTGGCGATAAATTTAATAACTGCTTAATAACTCGGGTAGTAGGTGAAGCGTGGCGTTCTACAACAAAGATTGTAACGTAAAAAAGCGGGTGTTTCAAAAGGGTTCATTGGATTAACAAATGCAACGTGGTGTTTTCTGGACTGATTAGGATTTTTTTAAATGAATGTTTTTTCTGTTCTTCAGAATAAAGTCAGTACTATCGATTACTTCTTTTTTGTCATTATATTTTACGAAATGTATATTGAGAGCGACGGCGTGGGTTCGAATCCCAACCGAGACCGGACCCTCCCCAGTACGAGAGGACTGACTATCCACGTACAACAGGGAAACAAGTCTCGTAAGCTCTTAACGGGCAGGCATGACCAAGAGATCGTTACGCCAAGAAGAAGAAGATATTGAGAGCACAAGTTAATTTAATAAAAACATTTGGAGAATAAGCTTACGTCGTAAGTGTAATGTTTTAGTTTGATTTAAATATCGCATACTGTACTTTAAATTAACATACGGTTGTTAGAATATTAAAGCTTGGTTAAAAAACGATTGTCTATTTTAGAATATTTTCACAAAGTTTTCCAATTATATCTTTAAAAACTCCTGTGTGCCAATTAGAACATCTTAGACTTAAAATGTAATCTCATACCGAAAAGGTAAAACTTTTTCTCCATGAACGTTAAGAACGGCCCTTTCCGCCTGGAATGGTTCACATTCACGGTGCGTTTGTTTTTCATTTGCCAACCCCTCAGTGGGTTGAGTAGAGCGGCAGGCTGTGTGAGTTTTCGTTTGGCTCACTCTCAGCTCATTACAAACAATCTCGACCTCTTCCACGAGACTAACTTTTGCGCGATTACACAAAATCATTAGCGGTGCAAAACTAACTAACAGCGCACGCAAAAATTGCTCATCCGCACGAAACAACCTCCCCCTGCGCTGCTTGAGAGTTTCCGCCACGAAACGGGATGAAAATCACGTTCCATTAACTATGGCTTGGGATTTCCCGTTCCCTTCGGGAGCCACCGACCGCGATGAACGCGTCAAAATGTGTTGCAGGCCTCCCGAGGACGACGGGGTTCATAATAACAAGCAGGGGCCGATCGACTGGGCGAAGAAATAAAGTTGCGTATCACTACGAAAGGTTCTCCCCTTTTTCCCGGTAGTGGCGTCGCCGGTTGGTCATCGCCAATTTATGCCGGCTTCCGACTATCCCCGGGCCTTCCTCCTTCCTTCACAAGTTTGGACATGTTTCCCGGGCGTTCGCCGGGCAAAGTGTAATTTATTGTCCCGTGATTTATACGCTTTCATCTTATGTTAATTAAATGAACGGTGCCATAAATTACCCTGCGCGGACCGTGTCGGGAAAAGCTCCACTGTTCCAAAACCCCACCCACGCTGAATCGTTAGCCGATGGAACTTTCCACCGCGTCATGTTCCAAAGGAGCATGTCTGACTGTGTGTTCGGGTGGCGTCTTTATCCTTAAGCCCACGCGTAAAGGATTTGCTGCGGCCGTCGGGAAAGAAAAGGCGAAGTGAGAAGTGAAAGCTCAACAGTAAGAGTCTTGACATCAAACCAAAAAAAGGAAAAGGATAACCTTTCTCCAACTGTCCCCTGGTTGCCCTCTCACGGCGGGGGGGAGAGCTTTGGTAAAGTTTGGTGCGGCGCGTAAAAATGACACCTCCGTCTCGAAGAACCCCTTCCCCCACCCGAAGACCGTGCGACCCAGCTGCAGTGTGAAGGATAATTAAAAGTTTTCCGGCCAAAAGTCTTTCCGGGGTGTGAATGTTTTTGCCAGCGTTTTCGACAGCTTTTGGGAAAAGTGGTTTGGTTTTTGGCCCGCCAAAAGTCGGTCGGGAGGAGAGGATTGGGTTTTCGGAGAAAAACACCCACACGCATGGAGTTGTGGCAACTGCGTTTGGGGGCGAAAGGGTTGGAAAAAAATGTGTTGAAACATTTTGTTCGCCTTCGTTTTTCAACTCTGGCGTGACTTTTCCCACAGTCAACCACTGGGCGCCTCCATCGGGTTAACTTGTTATCGGTCGCTCGCTGGCGGCGATTCCCAGAAACGATTCCGGTTGTGAACCGGTTTCGCTATAATTTCTTTAAAAGCCATCTTCAGTAGCAGCGCTTCGCCAGCCACAAAGTATTGCGCCCATCAACCGACCGGAGCCATATTGTGGAGGAGAATGCTGCAAAACATGCGGTCCGATGTGATGTCGGTCCTGGTGATGGAATGCGTTTCCGAGCGAGTGAAACGATCACACTGCCGACGATAACGCCTACAGTGGGTAGGGTCGACCGAAGGGAATGCTGGCGAAAGTAAATCGCACCCAACCGAGACGAAAATGACACGATAAAAACGAATCACCCCCGGGCCAGGCCTTCGGCGTGGAACGCTCTGGCAATAAAGCCTCGCCCCTCGCGGGAGGATGGCTGACATTAAAAATAACGTTCCACGAAGATGAGCGGCTTACGCGCGAGATGAAAGCGAATGCGAAATGCGACCAACGTCGCTGCACCGGCGGAACACGAAGTCGAGCGGCCATAAAAATCCTTATGATGCACTTTTATTGCATCATCCTTGCATCGTTTGGAAACGGAGCTTGGTCGCACGATGGACCAATCGCTGTTGGTAGTTTGCTGGGAACATGTACTTTATGCCACGGGAGCAACTGCTTCCTACACGACGACGCACAACGAGCGTACATCTAGACCGTCAAGTGGGCAAAGTTTAGAAGTTATTGCACAAAGGATATACAACGTACGAGAGTGAGGTTGTTTAACAGAGACTACACGAACGTTTCCGCTGCTGATACGCGCGCCACTTGATGCCAACACTCCTTGAGGCAACTTGTTTTGCGTATTGCAGCACCGGTAACTAATTTCATCAAGTTTCTGACAGACATGTACTAGTTCGTAGAGTTGCTAACACTCTGAAAGATATAATTACAGTGGCAGAAGCCGTTCTGAAACTTACTTCCCTAGCGTGAACCACTTGGTACTAGTATTAATTGCAAGTTAATTTATCTACATTTTTCCAGAAAATATTGCAACAACTTTTCTTAAGCAGTTTATCTCTATTTTACAATTTCAAAAAATTTTTAGCATGCAGTTCTGACTTGAAGTAGAATTAAAATCTATAAAATGAAACATGAAGAGTTGATTTTTATAAATTTCATTTGTTAGGAGTTGTTTGAATAAAACTTTACGTTCAAATAATTTGCTTTTTCAAAACAAAAGTTATTTATGGTAAGTCTGGTTTTTACATTTTTCGTATCAGCCGGGCGGCGATAACGGGAATCGTTTGTTTGGATCTGTTTTCTAAAATTTTGCATCTGTTGTACACTGGTCGTAATGGCCTTTACTTATACTTTTACCTAAAAAGCATTGAATTATGCTTTAGCAGTAACAGATTACAAATAAATGACATAAACATAATAATGCCCAGAAATACTTGGCAAGCGATAACTGGAAAAAAGTAATCCTGATTTATCTATGTAACAAATTTGTGAACCTTGATATCAGCGGTCAAATAAATCAGTTAATTGGCAGGTTCTTTCAATATTTTCGATATATTCACTTTTTGTACCATCAATCATGTGCAATGAATACTCCATTCCAGGAAACATAAATTGAATAAACGAGCCTTGTAGAGCTCACGTGTTCGATCAATAATTTAATTTCAATTAAGCATATCAGAAAGCTCTACATTAGAGTTCATGTTTCCTACGCTAACTGACAGCTTATTTATGGCAAAATAATTTACACCAAAGTTCGATGGTAGTACGACCTAAATTGTTCGTTTAATTGCCCCTCCTACATAGCTGGTTGGCTCGAAATCTTTTCCACCTCGGTGCATAATTGATATCGGTACATTTTTGCACACTGGCAGCATACATTCTGCACCTGTTAATGCTAACCATCAACTGTACGTCAGCCGAGCAGCGAGAGATGCGAGCCAGCTGTAACGTCATCGTCATCGAGAACTTAACTACGGTCGCACGTGTTCGTCGGCTCTCGATGTACTCTTGTTCGGAAAACTTGTTGCCCGCCTTGGGGCAGGAACCATTCGCAAGGAGCTTGGAAAGCGAAGGCCCCAGATGCACCATCGACGGGTTGGGTGCGCGAGGATTGGGGTCCGCTGGGAGCGTTTTCCATCGCGTTCCGGTGCCTACCTTCCGGTTGGCCGCCTCCCATGAGGGGTTTACTGTTGAAGTGAAGTGATTGATTATTTACCGACGTGAGCGACCGTGGCTCTGATGCGTTCTGGCAGCACAACCGTCAGAAAAGTCATGCACACGAAGTAAGCCATCCTTGCGACCTAGAACCGACGCACCGGGGCAAAGCAGAGCTCGGTTGCATAAGGGCGTGGGAAAGGGGAGGCGTTTTCCGAAAAGAGTGCATGGCTAGGTTCCTCAGCCGAGCGCACACCCAACATTGTTTGTGTGCATTTGGGTGTGCTTGCTTCTTCGTGGTTGATGAAAATGCTAGACCTAGACCTCCGCCTTGCAATGGGCGGAAGAAAAGTCAAATGAAAGCATACAGACTCACACACACACACACAGCAAGTGGTTCCCTTGCGCTGGTTCCCGTTCCCCTTTTCTCGCAAAGGAAATCCCTCTGGCTCGCTACTGTTGATGCTGGTACCGGTATTAAAGCGCCCTATGGTGGTAATTCAGTGTGATAAATTAGTTTGCTTTTTACTCATGAAATGTGCCACTGAAAATAGAATGAAAAATGATTACCGGTCGTTACGTTGGGTGCGGTCGTCGTCGGCGTCGTCGTCCTCGTCGTGAGGGAAAACACTTTATGACATTTTTGCCGCTTTATTTTCCCCGTTGCTTGCAAGAATACCCATTATGTAGCCTGGGTCGGTAGCCTGCCATAGCTTGCTTGTCAGGGTGCGCTTAGTACGTGCGAGAGTGTCGACGTAAGGGTTTCTTGCGAACACTTTGTTTGCTAGTTTCAGTGCAATCAATGGGATTTGATTTTTAGTAAATAGAAATAAATCTAATGAGGTTTCAAATGAAAAAATATCTCAAATGAATTGTGAGCTCGGAGCAAGTGTTATTTGGTCCCACTTCAAGAGATAAATGTTAGGCAATTGTTAGGTTTACTAGGTAATTATCCCGTAATAAATAATGGAGTTTGGAAAGCTCGTTCGATCTATTACTGTACATTCCATACAAAATAGATTGATCTCAGTTGATCAGTAAAAGTTTAAAGCAAAACATAGAATTTGTTCACCCAAACGGTGGTGTTATACTTTAATAATTTTACATCACCATTAACACTAACTTCTACAATTTTTGAAAACATTTGACTATATAATTTACTCAACCTGCGTTTTTCTAAAACCCGAGCAAAGGCTATTCTTTTATGCATTTTTATAATAACGATAGCCTACTGCTATATAATTAAGTGTATTCTTATATTAATGTGAAGGGCTGGTGATTATTTCAAACCCCTTATTTCAGTCAAAATCTGCCACGTTGGACGCCTTATGTTCCGTTCTCTGTATCTTCTCACTCGCGGTGACACTTCCTACAAAATGGCATAAAAAACGACGGGCGCCTGACCGATGAAGAGCTCATCATTAATCCACAAAGCCCCCGAGCCGCCGGAGGTTAGCGAAATGCATGCGCAAACATGTGCAGAACATATTTGTTTATTGATTTATGGCTTGCAGGAGCCGCTCCACCGGGTCGCCCGCATTCACGCCCATACTTCCGAGCGGTGGCGACTCTTTATGGGGTTGTGTGAAAAGTCAACAACGCCCGGTGACATTGTTGGAATCATGCATGTGTGTTTGTTCGTATGTTTTTCTCTGCCTGCGTGTCTGCACCATGCTCAGGCGTGGTATCATAAATTAACATCAATTGTAAAACTGGAAACACCCTCAAGCAACCCTACCGTGACCGAACCGAGCCGACACTTGATTGGCGTTGGAATGCATGCGTCCAATGGGTGCCATGGTTTTAAAGAACACGCTTGAACGCCACCCGTTTGGTCAGGCGTTAATTATCGTCATATGAGTAGAATAAACGGCTGGTCGAGTGCAC
Source organism: Anopheles coustani (assembly GCF_943734705.1). Classification (NCBI taxonomy): domain Eukaryota; kingdom Metazoa; phylum Arthropoda; class Insecta; order Diptera; family Culicidae; genus Anopheles; species Anopheles coustani. The sequence goes on from NC_071289.1 coordinate 38,716,965, forward strand.
CAAATTAATGCATGCGAATTACTTTACAAATCATTAAAACGCGGCTCACAATAGAATGAAATGAAATGGTATTTCGCGTAACCACCACTCCAGGCAGTGGTTTTACATCCTCATAATTCAGCATTGTCTTGTCTTCAGACCATATAACCATATTAATTCGAAACATTCTACACGCACCAGTTGGTAGCCATCGGCGTCGTCCTCCAGCAGGCGGTAAGTCGCCTGACATATGTTCTTTGTTCCCCAAACACACACACACACACACGCGCGCACTGCGGGGATCTGGAGCAGCTCGACATAACCACATGAAATGTGGTGCGTATTCTTTTCGGATGATAACTAATTTAAATTGAGCGACATGCGACATGGCGGCGGGTTGTCGGTTGGAAGGAAGAACCTCGTCGTCCCAAAACTCACGATTCCAGTGCGAGCGATTCGTTGCGGCACGTTGCGAAGAAGCTCGGGCTGCTTCCCGGAGGATGGGCTTGAATTTTTTGACTCCAGCATTCCCTCATCGTTATCGTCATCGTCGTCATCGTCATCTCTCGCCGGAGAACGCTGACTGCCGATGGAAGATGATGCTGATGGCAGTTACAAATTGATGTAATGAATATGAACGTAATTTATGACGAGACCTAATTGCTGTCTGTGGGGAATGTTTTAGTAGTGCTCGAGGACATCATCGTTGCCGTTGCCGTACACCAGCCTCTTCCACGAAGGAAAACCGGCGTTGCGCTGGTCTCACGCAAGGCGCGATGGCTTTTCGGCGCAAATGTGGCAGCCGAACGAAATGTGACATTAGTGTGATGGCTTTGCCAGATAATGGACTGATGCTTAGAGGTACCATGCGAATACGGAAGGCTTCTTCGCAATTTTCTCATTTGCCATGCGTGTCTGCTAAATTTTAGTGAACAGAGGCTTTTAGGTGGCAAATGGAAATTTGAGAACTTATCTAAAATAGCTATTGTAGTTCTTGGAATATTGACGTGTAGAATGTTTGCATTCCATCAAAAGTTGTCATCTGATTTCATTTATCTTACTCTAATACTCTTCCTACTGCCATAAGTTGTTTGATAAATTGGCTCTATCATTACCGATATAACTGCCGTTATAGTGATTTTACCCATTTTATAAAGTATAACCAATATCAAAATATTTTATATTTAGTGATTGTAGTAGTACGAAATGTTATTTAATTGCACATATAAATTAAATTCATATTTCACGCTTTTGTTTGGCAGAATGCTACACGTATTTTCTATTCATATTTTTTCATTGCAAATTTTATACGATAGCTGCTAAAGAATTTTGATTGAGCTTTCAACGAAGAAAAATTCGTTGTCCGATGTAGATTGCTAATTTCGTACGCTGTCTGCACCTCAACACGCCGGAAAAAGTGGCTCCGAAGAACCTTCAATTGTAGCGTTAGTAGTTTTCCTTTCCGTTATCGTTTATTTTTCAACCACACTTTTACACCCTCAACGCGGCGTGGAAATCAAAGCCACATCCTTCGCTGACAGGTGTTGAAAATCACACAACAAACGCAGGGTAAATCACCGCCGCAAGCTATACTGCCTTTGCGTTCGCCTGCTGCACCCAGCGTTTCCCGTTGGCCCCGACGTCGACCACCCTCGGACACTCTCTCGGAAGCACTCGAGCGCTGGGATATTTTCCATATTACCCATTGTGTTGTAAACTGGCTTGCACTTTTCCTTCACTTTTTCTTCTGCACAGCCCAGTTGAAGTGTGTGCGTTTGTGTATGTATGTGTGTGTGAGAGGTGAGGAAAAATAATATAGCCTAACGAGGAGAGAAAATTGCTTTTTAACTTGAACGGTCGCAAACGAGACACCTTGAAGAATGGGTACTTGTGGCGTGAAATCTTTTTTTTTTTATTTGCAAACAGTTTTCCATGGTGGAAATGCCCAAGCTTTTGTCATCTGATAATATTCTAGCTTATTGCATAATATTATGGAAAATCTCGGAAAGTGGCTGCCCATTTTATGTTCCCTGAAGCTGTTTTCAATTTTATAAAATACAGAGAAAACCACATGAAGTGTAATTTAAGTTTGTTGGGTGTTATAGGGATTGGAATATTATAAATAACCATCATTATAAGCAACATTTTTATTATCATGTAAATGGTTATGATAAGCGACTGTTGTTGTATATCACGCTTTAATGGCAAGAAAACTGTTGAAACAAATTGAGCCCTCTGTCATCCAAACCGTCGTGTCATTTATTGTCCTACTCAACTAATGCTTTAATTTTCCCTTTTTTTGTTGCAGAAATATCATCTACAATCTCAGCATCTACGACCTGTCGGAAACGACGCGCCTGTCGTGGTACTCCTCCGACGACGACATCAAGATGTGCATCGTGAAGGGCAAGGACGAGGTAGGTGTCTCTAAACCGAGCGTTCGAGTCAGTAGCGAGCGAAATAAGTAAATTTTCGTACAGCCGATTACTGGCCGGTTTCCCCCACCGCGCGTATCGAGGAAAACCTCCCGACGCGGGTCGTGAGGAAAAATGCTCGCCCATTTGCGCTTATCTCGGGTGGCCATTTCATAACTTTTCCAGGGGTTCTTCCCATCCTGCACCGGCGGCTTCGGTCGGTTCGTCGTAATCAGAGGCTTTTCAATTTTCTGCTAATCGCTCATAAACATACTGGGTGGAATTTAACCTTCACTCGCTGGCGAAATTCCCCATCATTTCTGGGCTATCTTTTCTCACACTCTATTTGTCTGGTGTGCTGCGCTCGGGACAGCCAGCCATCGAACGGGAGTGTTGTCCCGCTTCTTACCGAAATGCGGACATCAAAACGATAGGAGGGACACAATCGAGGAGGGTTAAATGTTGTTGCTAACGATTTGGTTATGTAAATGACTCTTGATAACATGTACCCACTCGTAATGATCATGAAAAAGTGTCTCATCGGGCTGCCGTCGGTGTCCTTCGCCCCGGGAGAATATGAGTGGTCTTCGATGGCCCGCCTGTTTGCCCGCTTTCAGCGTTCCCTTTTCGTATGGAAGAGGAGGTATAGGAACGAATTTCAGCCCAGCACGCAATATTCTCATCCCGTTGACGGGTGTTGGCAGTTGCGCTGCTGTTGGGTGTGACCTAGAGTAATTTCGACGTGTTGTTTACTTACACGCTCCACGTTGCGCAAATATTAATTCAAGATACATAGCGAATCGGTGGCGGTGGGTAACATAGATGTCCGAACGGTCCGTCGAGGCATTTCAACTTAATTAAATTTATACAGCTGCACAGATTAAAAGCAAGCTTTTTTCTTACCAAACCTCTTTTGTCCGGTTTGTCCAGGACTTCTTATTGCATGATATTGGTGTACATAGCACCAGATCAAGCGCTCCGCGTGAATGGGACACGCTTTTACAATCTTTACCGTATTTGCTAATCGTTCCCTACGACGCTCCTGTTCCACGTTCATCTCGCAGTGCAACGAAAGTGCTGCGGGATAGCTCCTTTTTCGTTCGTTTTGACGCTCTCAAGGAAATTAAAATTAAAAGCAATCTTAACGTTCGAAAGACGAATGAAACGGAGCGAAACGAGCGTGATAACGATTAGGATGAAACTGGCAACTCGGCCGCATAGCTTAGCATAAACCGGCAATGGAAATGGTAATGCTTCTATATTGCGGTTCGAAAGGCGAAGTGTAATCGTAAAATCTAAAATTCAAACACATTTTATCACACGGTTCTATTCATTTTCGTGTGCGGTACTAACAAGTCCTTTAGCAAATGAGATTCCGGAAGAGATGTTCCGAAGGGTAGTTCAGTATCTCAAGCAGCAATTAACTAGCATGTTCTTTACTCGTTTGCAACTAGTAAAATAAATCATGATAATTCAAAAACATTATGCAAAAAACATTTTTTAAAATTAAATATTGATAAATTTTGCTTTTGCATTTCTAAATTGAGATTTGTTTTAGAACGAAATAACCGTTATGATGTATGACAAATATTCTTTATAAATTCTCATACACCTTATCAATGGTGAACTATTCAATACTATACAATTTTTAATAATATTCTCTATAGAAACTAATTGGAACTAAGGCGTTAAGATGTTTTATTAGCTACCAGTTAGAAACAAACTTTTTGCTTCTGTACGCTTGTGAAAGTGATTGGCCAAAAAGCAATTAATTTGCTTGCTGAGGACAAAATCAAATATTGTTGTGTTGAAATAGATAGAAACAATATTTTTCTGTTCCGAAAATGGATAAGCTATGCCCCACTCTACACAAAATCATCGTATTACCGAAAAGCACACCACCGCCGTAAAATAAAATGGCAGCATTTCATTTCGCCACACAAAAGCAACCTGAGTTAAGGTACGCTCGCGTTTCTGTTTGTCTTTCATTAACCATTGCTCTAGCAACTATCCCTCGTTCGTTCTTTTTTTTTTTGCCCGGCAAACAAAGCTGCTTGTGATTTTAGCAGAATTATTCATTCTCATTTTGATTTTCATTTCCTCTCCCACCGCGTCGCGTTCGCGTAGGACCTCTGCCAAAACTACATCCGCGTGCTGGCGATTCCGTCGCAGGGGTCGCTGCTGTGCTGCGGGACGAACGCCTTCCGGCCGCTCTGTCGGACGTACTCCATCAATGGCAACAACTACACCAAGGAACAGGAGAAACCCGGCCAGGCGATGTGCCCGTACGATCCCACCCACAACTCAACGGCGGTCTTTGTTGGTAAGTGAAGGGGATATAGTTAAGCGTTTCTGTTTCTTCTGTTACGATCAATGTGGGATTTTCCAAAGCGAGTTTAGTTTATGTTTTATTATGAATTTATGTCTAGCCTATTGAATATTATTATGCTTATTTTTTGTATTATCATTAGATCACTGGTTTGATTTGAACATTCTTTCTATTGGTTAAATATGCGATCCAAAAAAGAAAAAAAAAACTTACTGACCTGGATGTTCAATGTTGAATGGGATGTTTCCCCCCATCGGAATAGATGTTTAGTGGTGGAAAAATGGAACCTCGTCATTTATTTAAATACTTCAAAACATTCCGCATCGGAACAAAATGCATGCACCGAAGTCCAACTCCTAACGGCATGGAAAATGCACATACCTGTAGCTCGTACGGTATCGGATAAGAGAACAACAACTTGCATTCCTTCGCTTCACCACCACCGGTCCTGTTGCATTTTCACATACACACACGTGCAAATCTCCACCGGACGATCGCTCGCAAGACATTTCCCAAAGATGGATGTCGTCAACGGTTGGCTTAAGAATCCAACGCTCCTACCGTCCCGGTGAGAGAGAAATTCACCGAGGGCGTATCGAAAGAAACCTGTTTTCACCAGGATAATTCATAAAGTTGTGGGAAAAATATGCATGAAATTTGTGTCCACTGCTGCTCGCCGCACAAGGAGTGCCGTGGACCGTGGCCGCTCGATACGAAACCGATTGAAGTGGAAAGCGTTTGCGAACGGAGGATTGCCACCTGAGGCAGAGCCGGAAGAGGGACGGAGGGGAGCAGAACAAACTTTTTCCCATGCATCTTATTTTTGTTTAGCGTGTCTCCTCGCTGCGTTCTTGTTGCTCGTGTTTGCTTTTCGGAGGGCCCCGTTTGGAAAGCCCGGCCAAGAGAGGTGGAGTTTTTCCACTTGAACTGGCGCTTTCTTTGGCATCTCGCTTTTATGTCTCGTTCCCTCCCTCCCTACCCTCCCCCGGTTGTGTACCTGTGTCTGGCGTGGTACAACTTTACGGTATTCCCTTCCCTGCTTGGCTTGTTCTTTTCCGCGGGTTGACCGACGATGTCCGCGGTGCTTGAAAGTTTTCCACTTTTTCTCCCCCGTTATCCCGTCACCTCAACCTACGAAAAGTTCACTTTTTGATCCCCCCCATAAGATGCTTTGTCAAGGTATTTTCGTTTAGCAACATAAAAAAGAAAGGAAAAACTGTCTGTTTCTACATGACGCCATTCCGGGAGGTTGTCGTGCGCGGAAGGTGGAATGTTCGGTGCGCGGTAAAACCAATGTCCTTCGGTGTTTTTGTGCATTCTTTTACTAAGGATTTTTTTTCCTCCGATTGCAACAATTGCCAGTGGGTGACCAAACGGTAGGGAGAAATGAGCCTCGTTTTTAAACCTTCTCTCCCTCTCTCCCTTTGTCTCTTTGCTGTAAATGGGGTTTAACTGACACGCGGGAAAAACACATCAAGCAAGAGCTACGAAATGTTAACCGTACCACACAGACCATGGCCCAGCTGTTCGTGAAACCATTCCTTCATTAGTCACAGACCGGAAATCACGTAACGGTTTCGTAACGACACCGCCTCGAAACGGAGAAAACCAAGGGCGGTCGCTAGGGCAACAGTGGTGGCAGCGGTCAGGTAGCGGAAACTGCTACATAAATTGGCTTACGAGTAATGACCTGACCGGATGTGCGATTGAAAGACGCACGAGAAAAGGCGAAGCGGGCGGAAAAGCCGGGAGGTTTTTATAAGGATGCAAAATAATAAGAACGGCTTGAGCAAACAGTGTGCCTTGGTGCTGCCTGAAGTATGTGCTCTCGGGAAACGTGGAGGTTTTCTGGCGCAAAGGTTTCCTTCCGCTGCCGAGCACCAGCTGTTGTGGCCGAAAGCCAGCAGAGACGCGATGGGGGCGCCTGGTGGTTTGTTGTTTTGTGTTACTGGAAGCAAGTGCTTGCCATTTCGAGCGTGAAAATGCTTAAACGTACTATCGCTAGCAACGGAGGAAAGAAAGGATTTTAAGAAGAGAACCCTCTTATAAAACGTGTGTGAAAAGCTGACAGAAAATTGTCTGCTGGGAAATATAAATCTTCGCTACGTTTTCCTCTTCATTTTTTATTCAAATCGCAAGTGTACCAGCGTCCAACGGTTGGTTCACATATGCAGCAATGTTGTGCTTACCGGGTAGTTTTTGTTTTGCTTTTGCACTACACCAAACTTTGCCATGTTTTTTTCTCGGGTAAAAACCCCGAAACAGCGGGCAGTACGAAACCTTCAGCACGATCGGGGGATACATTTTTGGCACCAAATTGGACTTTCCTTTCCCAAAACTCAGCCCGGCCGCGCGCGCGAACGGAACGTGATGAAAAACTCATCGCTTTCGGTCGTTATGTTACGGCATTAGAATTTTTCCCCCGTTGTGTAACGACTGGGGCGGAGGATTTTGTGCTTCGGCTGCAGCAAGAAAATCCACACCGAGTTGTGTTCATGGATGGCAAAACCTAAGCGGGGAAAAAAAAAGCAAACTCACTCAGAGACCATCGCGAAAGGATGCTCCGTTTCGTGCACGGAGGTCAAGTTTATGTTTTTGAAGGTTCAATTTAAAAGTAACTGAGACAAGCGAAAGGATAGGTAGTCTGTTGGTGGATTTTGGTTTTTCGCCGTCATCCAATGCAAACAAAGATTTATTACTTCCATACGTGTCCGATTTGCGAAAGGATTTTGTGCAGATTTTGCTCGCACTATAACTGTATTTTAACATACTCTTTGTCGACTTACGGACCATATTCACGTACGCGAAATAATGATACGCAGCGCAGCAATGAATTAATGTTGGAAACGCGCCTGTCGAGCGGTGCGTTTCTATTTATTTCGGTTCGTGCTGTGTTTGGTAGGTCTTCATAAACTGAGAGGTTTGTGCTTACTTTTCATTTTCAACTGATTTTAATACCCGATATGAAAGGCGGTTTACCATTTTCCCCGCAGGAATCTCATTATCCGGTGCCGAACGGTTTTGATTTTCTTTCACTCGAGCGGGGTGCGGTGGCTGAAATAAAGAAGGGATCGTTTTTCGAGGTGAAGGAAAGCCACGGAGGGGGATGGAAAATATCGGTAACCCAACCGTATCATCCCTGACGCTGAAAATTACGACACTTGAACTTGCTTTCCTTGTCTTTCGCATACATAATCTCACGCCCGCATCCCTTCATCCCGTGTGTTTTCGTTTTTCGAAGGGGAAAAACACAGCTTCGCGTACCTTTCCACCGGATTAAGGACCGTCTGTGCAGGGTGCTCCGTAACCGTAACCGTGCATTACACTCTTGTCCCTTCAGTGGGGAAGTTTTTGCGCGTTCAATCGGTTTCTGATCATTATCCATCAACGCAAACCCCAAACCGGGTGCCAGTGGAGGAAACCTGATCGTGAAAAGGTTCTATGTTTTTTTTTTATTATTATTATTTTTATGCTCTACTCGCGAGGTAGAGCTGCCTTTGCACGCTTGTGTCGGTGGCTCCACATAACGGGCGCTTTAATAAAATCTATCCGCTCACACAACATTTTCGTTTGATGTTCGCTGTGTTCGGTCGGGTTCGCTCGGCGGAAAAAAGTCCATTTATCTCGCCCGCACCGCGTCTTCCGTTTTCGCGAACATACCTTGATGGATTCCTTCTCGATGGCTCATTCTGATGGCGGTTTTCTCATGCGTAAAAGCAATAAACGTCCGACCGGTTACCGACCGATGCACAGGTCTGCCATCTAGCACCCAACCCATGTCTGGGGAGGGTTCCCCTGATGTATCGTAACTTAATAAGAAGAGTTGCTGATTGTGCGTACTTGCACGATATTTCATTATCCTTCGTTTAGCGCATGGGGAATACTTCGGCTGAAGAGGGAGGGAGCTTTCCGAGTGCGGTTTAGACTGATTTTGGCTTATATTCCTCGGTAGCGCATCTTTTGGCAACGTAATAGATTTGGGGGAGTTTTCGAATCGGATTACATTTGTGTTGAGTTTTAACATTCTTCAGTATATTCCTTTTCAATACTCGAACATTCTTCCTTTCATGAAATACTTAAGGTAGTAGTGTCCAAAGATTTACTTCATCTGCTAAATTTGACAAAAAGAATGATTTATTGTTGTTTTTATTTATTACTGACAAACTTTGAACATTTTCCGTCGCATTTTTTATTGAAGTTCGAATCAAGCATACAGTCGTTACCACCTATCTTTGCATCTAACCCACCCATAATAGACATGGCTAATCAGATTTCGTCTATTACTTTGTCTTCGTACTTTGTCTCTAACTCAACAGTGTTTGTCTCGTGCTCATCTGCTTTTGCCATTTGATTTCAATTTGGTGTCTTTTTAGAAATTTGTTTTTTTATGATTTCAAACTTGAATATTATTTGTTTGTAGTTAACATTATGTTATAAAGCTGCCTACAAACAGGTAATGACGCAAAATTAGTAATAAAAAAGCAATGAGTTTGGTACTGATATAAATTTGAAAAATATACGGCAGCGACTGTAACCAACAAAATAAGCGACCTTTAGCAGCTAAGAAAATAAGTTCACCAAAATTCACCCTATCTGTGCGGATTTTGAAATGCGAAAACAAAAGTGCACTAGGAATGTCCAAAGTAAGAGTATCCCCAAATTCACCCCATCTGTGCGGATTTTGAAATGCGAAAACAAAAGTGCACTAGGAAAATCAGTAAAAATGATAGTAATAGGCACGAGTTAGTTGTAAAGCATAAATGAATTAATGTTTATTGTTACAGTGTAATTTACAAAGAAAAACTAGAATTACCCTGTTTATTTTAGTGTTTTTGGCAGCGTTTAGTTTAGTTTAGTGCGATAGTTTGATTTGTGTTTCGTTTAGAGAAAGACGCTGGACAATCGTACCATTTCTAGCTTCACAATTTATACTCTTGCTGCAGTTATAACAACAGTCACACTTTATCGTTGTAAAGAGAACGTTCTATTCAGTGGTACTATATACTACACAGTAAAAAGTGGTACTATTCAAACAGCGATTTCCGGTGTATTACACCATCCCATGAAATAGTAATACTGGAAAATCGCTGTAGTGTTTATAACATCAATTGGACCTGGAAACGAATCCGCTACTATTGTAAAAAGATTAAGAATAAAGGGTAAAAGCAGTTTGAATAGATTATTTTATTGATTTTTGGCAACGGATTGTAGTAAAATAGAATATTCCTTTGGATTTGATAAAGTTTTAGTGGAATGGGAGACAACTTGCATCGATGCATTGTTTTAACTTTACTAATAACGTTGTAACTTGTTGTTTTCTCTGTTTATAGATAACGAGCTTTACTCCGGTACAGTTGCCGACTTCAGCGGGCTCGACCCTATCATCTACCGAGAGCATTTACAAACGGAACAGTACGACAGTCTCAGTTTGAATGGTAAGCAACGCTAAAGCTAAACTATAAAAATTACAGTTCGGAAAAAGTACCCTTCCGTTGTTAACACCGAACTGAACAGATAAGCTCGACTGTTTGCCTACCAGAGAAAAAACGTGAACGTGCGATGTAGAGAGAACGTTCGGCAAATGGGCATTGGATGAAAAAACTGTCGCATATTTCCCGTGGAACTGGAGCGAGCGGGCAGATTATTGACAATTTTAATTAAATTATTCTCAGCATTATGTCGCCCTGCCCCGCGTCGCTTCAGCGATAAATTCACCAACAATGCAGCGCCGCGAGTGTTTTTCGGTAGAGCTTATAAGCGTGCTTAGCCGTGCCGCATAATCCCCCGGTACGGTTCAGCGCACGCAAATACTTTGATCCATTCGGAATCACTCTAATTCCATCGCACTAATTGCCGCCGCCTTCGCTCTCCCCCTTTGGTCTCGTACCGTTTTCCAACTCCAACGACCAACGGTATTTTCCCGACCCACGCAACGGGAATCGCTTTTCATAATTTACCTAAAATGCACCCCGGAGGAGGCCGCTTATTGGTGAATAAATAGTTTGTCAGTTGGCGTAGCGGTGAAGTAAAAATATGTAAATATTAATTCCCATAATGCATCCGGTGTGTGAGGGGCACAAACTGTCAACGCGCCCGCATTAGGCCTACTCACATTATACCGATGCAAGGATTCGTTCCATCCGGCTCACTCCACTCCCTCCAGCCACTTCTAATCCCACGAAAACATTCTGCACGGAACCCTTCCCAACCCGAACCCCAACACGGAAACTCATCCGTCACCGAGTGCCATCTGGTAGGCAAATAGTTGTCGAGCATTAAAATGAATAATTAATCGACGTCGTGCGGCATCGGCAAGCGACGGCAAAAGGTGTAAATTGATCATTATCGCTTTCATAAATATTTCAGCGCCCAACTTCGTCGGCTCGTTCACCCAGAGCGACTTCGTGTACTTCTTCTTCCGCGAGACGGCCGTCGAGTTCATCAACTGTGGCAAGGTAAGCATTAGCAGTATATCGTGTCCGGCGTGTCCGCCGACGAGCCAAAGGTTCTTTCTCACGTTCTCCGGGGCGCCATACGCGGGAAACGCCCCTCGGGAAAATCCTTCGCGATGAAGTTAAGCATCAAAACGATAAATAAAAAATGTCCCACCAAGAGCTGCTGACCCACCATCCTATACCATTTTCCCTTACGCTTCGTCGACGTTTTCAAGCGTGCACAATATCCCACAACAAACAAAAAGCGGGCCAAGACGGTAGTATTTCATTTCACAGACAATTTCTTCCATTCAGTACCGATCGGAAGAAGTTGTCGCTGTCGTCGTCCGAGACCGTCATGTCGAACGATAATGAAATAACTTTAATTAAAGTGCTTTTCTTCGCTTGTTTCCACTGGTTGTTTTCCCACGTCGAACTAGACCTTTTTTCATGCTCCGCGCGGTCCTTGTTAGCGTGCGAAACGGATATTTCATTCCCTATGAAAAAAAATCTTATGATTTTTTCCCCCGCACTCACCCGACATTTTCCCCTTTGCCCGCAAAAATGTTAGTTTTGCTCGTTAGTTTTTTATTCCCTGCATAACTTTTTTATAACTTCAACCCACTCCCCGTGGTACGACCGTACTTGTGTCTCCAGCGCTCTAACTAGATTGAAGGAAATAATTTCATTACTGTTATGTCATATTGCACCCGAGCCTCTACAAACAGGTTGCTCCTTTAATGTTTTGTCGGTTTTTAACCTTCCACTCGTTCCTTCTACTTCTACTTTGCAGTCCATATTCAGCCGCGTCGCACGGGTGTGCAAGTGGGATAAGGGTGGCCCGAACCGGTTAAAGAATCGCTGGACGTCGTACTTGAAGTCCCGGCTAAACTGCTCCATGCCGGGAGACTTCCCGTTTTATTTCGATGAAATTCGTAAGTATAGAAGCATTTCACAGTCGTTTTGTGCATGTATTACGCTTCAGGGTAAACATCGTTGAGACGAAATAGAGTTCTTCAAAAAAGTCAATTTAAGTTAAATTTTTATTCGTTCCGCTTCTTTGTTTCGACATTGTAGATGTTAAATTTTTTTAAACATGTTTTTCAAAACACGAATCTTGCTAGAAAGATATCAACCAATATATAATAATTATAGATTATAGAAAGATGTTATATTTTGGACATTTTATGAATTTGGCATAATATTTTAAATATTTTAAATATATATTTTTGTTTTATTTAGTTCATTTGTATAATAGTAAGCCAGAAAATGTGTATGAGATAATGTATCTATAAACAATCAGTTGTCATGAAAGGGAACAGTAATTGGACACACGTCACCGCATATAAGTTACACTAAAAGGCATCGTTTGAAGCTCCCGAACACCCATTTAACGTTTTCGCTCAACTGCGAAGAGAGAAAACTGCGGCTTGCTAGCCGTTGCTGACAGTCACATCGATTTGAGGGACCTTTTAGTGTATTTAGCATTTAATCATTTCATTTAATACTTGTATACAATGCACATGTTTAACCTTAAATCAAATAATACTATTGATTAATAATGAAGTAAGGCTACTGCATGTTTTCTGTTGGATAAACAGCTACATTTATTCCATTCAATGATATTTCCAGGAATCAAGTCATCAACCTGCCAAATATTTCTCATTGAAAGCTGTTAACCTTTATCCAACCATTAGGAATATTAAAATCACATACCACAATACAATTGGATATTTTCAAGCAGGGAAAATAAATTGATTTATTGTCTGTTTAAATTATACTAATATTTAAAATATCTTAGTTTCAAATAATTTCATGAAACATATTCAAATTTCTGAAATATTCGATTGCGTGCCGTTTCTGCATTTTAAAAATTGGCTTCAAGTTGATCCAGAAAACTAGAACAAGTTACCACCGCATAAAGTAGCTGCGCCTTTTTTGTTGGCATTACTGCTCTGCCCGGTTCAATCTTTCCGAAGGTAAAAACGTGAGGAGAAAAGTTTACCATCAACGAGGCGAAAATAAGACATCACCCTCGCTCCAAGTTGGCTCCATCCGCCAAGATGGATGATGGGGTGGCAACAAAAGTGCAAAGACAAAAAAGTAAAATAAAATAAAAATCCCTATCGCCCGACTTTAGAACTGGTGCGCGGGCACGATGCACACTTCAAACCTTCGCCGGTGATTGCATCTAAACAATGACGCAGGATAGCCGATCGGAATAGGGGGCAGGGATGCGGGGCACGCCGGGATGCCGGGAAGTGAAATTGAATCAACAGCAGTTGAAAAATAGTTAGCTAGGAAAATATTGAAAAGTCAGTCCGCGTGTTTTTCGTAACGACGTGAAGAAGATGGGTGTGCAGGAAAGAAGCGATCGGTTCGCGTGGACGATCTTGCCGCATCACTCCTTTTTCTTGGGACCCTTTCACCCCGACATGTGGCTCAGTGTCATTGGCGCGTGTGCTTTGCGGTGGGAAAAATTGAACATCGCTACCATCGGAAAATGTTCAGCCGGATGCCAAAAGGTGCGGGTGCAGCAGCAGCGTCATCAATTCGCAACTTCTTTTCGAAGCAAAATGGTCCACCGGGAAACATTTCCTGCTGGAGCGCGTCTTGTGGAGAAGTTCGTTTAGGAAAAAATTGAAGAAAACTAGTTTCCAAATCCCTCCCATCGATGTCTTGTTTCTATCGAAACTCATTTAACTTGTTTGCTCTGCACCGTTGACGGTTGGTGGTTGCCCGTGTTTTCTGCTTCGACTCGCGTAGGTTCTATCCCTTGCTGTTATTTTATACAACACGCGTCGTATAAATTGATTGAAAATGTAATATTTTGCTCGATGGTTGCTTCCTACCAGAGACTGCATTTATTTAAAGAAATTTGTGGTTTAATTTTAAAATACCGTATTTACACGTGTATAACCCCGCCTGTATTTTGACCCATTACGATAAAAATGTGCTTTTATAAATTTATATCAAAGAATTAGTTTGTTTAGTGCATAGATACATTTACCAATTGTTTGAAATTTGTAAATACATATTTTATGTTTTTTACCGTTTTTTACTCCTTGTCCTAGTAGTTAAACTAGAACTATTTTAATTATTTAAATAAGAACATATACACACTAATTCAATCACATAATCTGATTTAACATTGTTTTAAATATTTTCTACCCTTTCGTGTCGTTATATCGGTAGCGCATCAAAAAAGGCAAAATAGAAATTAAATATTTTTCTACTAATTATATTGATTATCTGAAACCGTACGAACAAATGTATGTTTCTTTTCAAAACAATAATCGTAGGTGATTTTGTTATTAGTTTTAGAAATATTTACCCAAACATCATTCATCTGTTTTACATTTCTACACATAAAATCATATCTCTTATGATTTAATTGAAGACGTTCCAGATAGCATCTGAATTGTTAAAATATCCTACCTATTTTCTCCCTCGTTACAGAGTCCACCAGCAATCTAGTCGAGGGCAGGTACGGCCATGCCAACTCCAAGCTGATCTACGGAGTGTTTTCCACCGCGCCGAACGCAATCGCCGGCTCGGCAATTTGTGCTTTTTCCCTTCAGGTACGATAAATGCATCAGCGATGGTAAAATGATGGAGAAGCTATTTTGGTTGTGTTTTCTTTACCCGCGTGCTGAATTTTCCCGTCGTTTTTCGTCGAACGGAACTGGATGGATTCGAGTTGCCTGCTAGTTCGTTACTTGCTGCCGTAAACCTCCCAACCTGTTGGGACGTAAAACCGCTTTCGTGGCCGGGCTAAGTGTAAACACGTGGCTGCATCGATTACGGGGTTTTTGATAGAAAAATATGAATTTCCTGGAACTCGCTCCGGTGCTGAGAAGCTTTCTCTTGAAAGCACTCGACGGTACCGTACGGACGGGGCATCGGTAACAATTTGTAAAATGCAATTTTCATTTCATTCATTTAATTTCCCCTCCCTAGAGTTCAGGGTTTGCATGCATCCTAACCCACGGCTAACTCAGAAACGGGGGCGAGATAATGAAACATATGCATCTGCTTCGGAGAAGGTTTACCTTCGGTTTCGACTGCTGCCCGGTGTGGCATTTGGGAATTTGCTTGCGATGCTAGTTTTCTGCCGGTAATTCCATTAACATTGCTACGCTCGCTGCCCAGACACGGTCGAAACGTCCGACCACTATTGATCTGCACCGTTTTAGTTATGGAGCAACCTCCAAAACCGCATGCTTTACGAACGATGCAGTTGTTCTCGGGGAATTTTAGAATATGCGAAGCGTTTCTCTTTCTCTGGAAAGGGTAATTTCGCATTTACCAATTTGTAAAGCTAAACCCGCTAGTTATTGCCGGATGAGCTAAAGGATGATGCAGTATGGCAATATTTATTTCCATGCATGCGCTATGAACTATCACACATAACTGTATTGTTGTTTCTAATCGGTCTCAAGAGGTCTTGAAACACTTTTCACGACCGTATATTTTAATGAAACACAATTTCAACTAAGAGTGTTTGCAATAAAGTAGTCATTCAATAATCTATTATGATGAAATTTGGATATGGAATTTGATATTTTGTTTATATCTATAAAAATATTTCGACAAGATAAAACAATTGTTTAAAATATGGTCTCTTGTCGGATGCTTCTACATTGAACATCCATTTACAATTTCGGCTGAACAATATTGTAAGAGCCCGCTGAGAGGAATCAACTAATTACGCAAATTAATGATTGAAGGTACATTGATCACGGGCCATATTGTTTATTCCCCGTCTGCAAGCTGCCCCCACCGCTCGCAGGCACTCGTGAAAAGTATAATCCCAGCCCTACCAGGGCACAGCTTCAATCATCATTATCGCGCCCTACTGTCAAACTGAACCGTCGCTACTTTTCTATATTGCGTTTCCCCCCACGATCCGCCCTGTGCGCAAAAAAAAAGCACCCAACTGAGTGGGTGAATGCTTTGAATAATAAAAATAAAATTAAATGAGTGACCCGCAGGAAAAACCGCGCCACCGGTTCGAACGGCAGGAAGATGATTGATTTCGATCGGGCGCCAAGTGAGTTAATGGTAAAAGTCGTTTCGCTTTTATTACGCTGATTTCCGGAAGCCGGCCCCCGCTCCAGCGGATCGGGGAGCGTTTCGTGGAAAAAACCGCTCACTAATGACCTGTCGCTCGTTAGACGATTGATGGACGGGATTTAAAATTTCATTTCACAAAATCTTCCTGCCGAGCCGGCCTTCTCGTTGGTTCGAGTGTGTTTGACGCTGGAGCCGGTGTAAAAAAGGGAAGACAATTTCCTGAAGACAACCTGACTGTCAGCATGCCGGCCAGGTGGTCGTGGTTTCGGGATCTTTATCGTAGGCCAGTTTCGGTTCGAGCCCTTTCTTTGCCTGGCATCGATTGATTTCGTAAACTAGAAGTACTTTTCCCGCAAAACACTTGACAGCTCTTAATTACGAATATCTTTTGCTCGCGCTTTTTCCGCAACGTCTGATTTAAGGGTGTTGCGCTGGCATCATTTAAAGACGACAAGGTTCTCCCCGGACCGCCCAATCGGCTTGGTGAATTTTTAATCCCTTTCCTATCGCAAAACCCGAACCCTAAAGGCTCTGCCGCGTACACGGACGCGGACTGTGTGAACAAATTAATTTACACCCGGGCGCTAATTGGAGTTGAACTTTGTTCGCACAAGGGAAAAGTTTTCCTTTTAAGTTGGCACGCTAATTACGCTTAGGTTTCAATTGAATACTTCTCTAAGTTCCCATGTCGAAGCATAACTTAAGTCAATTATTTTGTTTTTACTGGTTTTACGTAGTGCGAGTGAAAAAAGGGTTTTGTGGCTAGGCAACAAATTAAAAATAAAAGAATAGAAGGTTCCCAACATCAAAGTCACAAAACATTCAGCTAGCTAGTGCTCCTTCCTTCAACTGTACTGGTTAATAACCATGCTAAATATTTTTCCCGAACGTACGTCCGATCCTTAGTTATACTTAATTATTTAGTAAGAAATCATTTAGTACCCAGTTTTTGTATTTCTTCGCCTTTTTTTTTGCTTTTTTTACATTTCGCGCGTACCGAAAGAGAAAATTGATGGGGACTTTTTCCTCCCTCTTGCGCACGGGAACGAATTTCAATTCGTGGAAACAAAATTAATACCATTACATCCACGAGCGGCCAGAAATGACTTCCTCGAAACACCATAAACCACACTTTACCCGACCCCCCCTCCCCCCTCCCCCCCATCCCTTTTGTAACCCGGATGACCCATTTCCTTTTCCCATCCAGATGCGTGGAAAACGTGTTCATTTTTTTCCCGTCCGTGGTTGTGAAAAATGCTCTTTATGAGGGTATTTTTAATGTAATCACCATTATCACCATCACCATCGCCACCTTGCCTGTGAGCCGCACGCACTGCAGGTGAAATGGAAATGTGTTACTCCTGTTTATGAATTAACCAAAACTGGATAGAAAAAAGCCATCGAAAAATGACTTTCCAGGTTAAGTTCCTATTTTGATCATTCAACTCTTTTTGTTTATATATACTCTTCTCCACGTTAATGTAGCGAATTTACATAATATTTAAAAATATGTCCATGTATATTTTCATTTACTCTTTTCTTCTATTTTTCAGGATATTTCGGACACGTTCGAAGGAAACTTTAAAGAGCAAAGTGGATTAAATTCGAACTGGCTGCCAGTGAACCCACTGAACGTAAGTATGCCGGCTGCTGGGAAAGATAAAGAATAAAAAAAGTGAATTTACCTTAAGTGAATCATAAATCATCGCAAAAGATCCTATTTTTGAAATATTTGGTTTGCTTCTGATCATGCGTACGAGTTCTAATAAAAAAGAAACAAACTGTTTGAGCTGAATCCCGTCGAAGGGGCCTCACTAATGAGCCCCTTCAAATGTATTGTCACGCCCACGGAAATATTATTTTCCAAATTCAATATCAGCTGCCCACGGATTGCTTCGCTACTCGCCGATGGTAATTGCCATCAATAGTAATCTTATTAGTACGGGAAAAGTAACTAGCAATTTCACCGGATGGAAAATGCACAATCTGAGGTGATAGAAAAAAACTGGCCACAGCTCATAGGGCAGGACGCGGGCTGAATATTTAGGTCTCGCCTCACGCACACCCATATACACACATCATCCCGCATAGATAAGAGGCGAAATTTCACCACTAATTGGATCAAAGCGACGTAATGTAAATCCCGCATTCTCGTGCCTGGGACTGCATCGGCAGCATCGGTGGAAAAGCTGCCGCCAGCTCGCACGCTCAGCGCCGGCCTCGGATAACTAATTAGTGCCAAACGTGTGCTTATCCCACTAATTAAAATAAAACCAAACGTCCTAGTCCACGTGGAGGTTTTCCCAGCCGGTGGGTTCGGTTTCACCGGTACGCTCACTGTGTAGTGTGCTCGCACGGAGGGGGAATGTCGTGGTACATATTTATACCATCTATTCGGCGAAATAGTTTCGAGAGGCAAGCGGGGCCATGCTGACCGCTGCGACCTTCCCGGGCAAAACTGCATCCGATCGGACTGACTGATATACTCTCATACCTGTGTTTGCTCGTTCTAGGTACCGGATCCTCGGCCCGGCTCGTGCCACAACGACTCCCGGACGCTGCCAGACCTGACGCTCAACTTCAAAAAGACGCACTCACTGATGGACGAGACCGTGCCCGCATTTTTCGGCTCACCGATCTTGACGCGCGTTAGCACGATGTAAGTAAGGGGGGGGAGGGGGGGGGGAGGATGCCGAACGAACGTTACCCCCCATTTAGATCTATTAAGCTTCGAAGTGAAACTCCGGAAAGCGTTAGCGTAGCGTAGAAACGGAAACACAACCCTGAACCCGAAAACCACATATGCGAGTGTGTGTGTGTGTGTGTTTGTGTGAGTACTTTCAAAAAGGAACTGTTGAACTCACTTTGCCCACCCGCTCGTGCTGCGCTCAGGTTGTGATAAGGACGGTCGGGCAAGAAAACAAAATACGACGGAGATCGTTTAGCACGTTGCTAAACTAATTATCAATCGTATGGATGTTCATTTGCGGATGGGGGAGGGGTATAGTTTTAGCCTCAACCTATTTGATCACTAATCATCTGTTTGATGCTCTCTTTGGGACGTTCTAGGTACCGCTTCACGGCCATTGCTGTCGATCCGCAGATAAAAACACCCGGAGGGAAAACGTACGACGTCGTTTTCGTTGGAACAGGTAAGCAAACTGGTCTCATATTGAAATGTTTACAGTAAAGGACGATCAGGTTTTTAACCCACCGATGCTTATATTAAGTATTATTCTTATTGTGTTGAACATGTTGGGTTTCCTGTCATATTAACTTGAGTAGTAGTTTATAACTTCCAAAATTTTATTTATACATAAGAAAATGTTAATTGTTAATAACATTGTGCCTACAAGGGCGATTTTGGACATTGTGCTAAAGCTGAAGGTCTTGCAAGCGTTAGGATCGATACTTCTTTTCTCATTCGAGTTTCGTTTCGTTCATCAACACAGAATTATTTGTGCGTGCGAATTGTATCTAACTTCTTTTTCTTCCACCCGACAGTAGTATGTGTGTGTGTGTGTGTGTGTGTTTTAAGAAAATTACTCTAACGACTTGTTTGCTCTTTTCTCTCTCTCTCTCTTCTCCCCTCCCTCGCAGATCATGGTAAAATCCTCAAAACGGTTAATGCCGAGTCGGCCGACTCCAACAAGAAGGTTACGTCGGTGGTCATCGAGGAAATAGATGCACTTCAAACGAACGAACCGATACGGACGCTGGAAATTGTTCGCACCACACAATACGGTAAGGATTTGCTTTTCTCACTTGCAGCAGAAAATGAACAAACAGTTTCTCCATTTTTTGGGTACCTGCTTTACATACCTTCCCCCACCTTTGTTTCGTCCTTTCCTCGTCGGTCAAACCTACTGAGAGTGCTGAGCGGATGAAAAAAGAACGGAACCTCTATCCTCCAACCCGACGTCTGTTTGATCTGTTGTGGCAGCGTGTGAAAACGAGGGCCAGTTTGGGGCTCAGTCGGAAAAATGGATCATCATCGTTGAAAGGGATGGCGTTTTGTGAACCATCGGAAATCCTTACGCCCGTCGCAGATCCCGGGGAGCTGTTCGGAGCGACTCGGAGGAACGGTATGGCGTCGGCACCGGACAGACGATCCCTACCGGAACCTATTTGCATTTTTCCAATCTATTTTGCTCCCGGAACCGGTAGCGGCCGAGAGCTGTGTCGAGAGCCCGAAACCGGTGGCAGCACCGGTTGCGAATTGTTTTCCCTGTGTGCTCTTTCGGATTGAAATTTGCACGCCGTGCTAACCTTTTGCCCGCACTCCCGGTCCCGGTCGGGGCTCGGGAACGTTAAATCCGATCGGTCGGAAGAATACAGTAGAATAAATACTCTAGCACTCCCGGACGCTTGCATAGCCCGAGGTGGAGCCACCACGTTTCGAGGACTTTTGGGGTGGACTGTGCGGAGTTTGTGAACTAGACCGATGAGTTTCCCGTTTATGTTTGTGCTCCCCCCTTTTTTTTGTCGTCATCATCATTTTGTTTTGCGCTCAAAGCTCGCTTTGTCTCGCCGGCCGCACACACGGGTAATTCGATTTGAGTATACGTGTGTGTGTGTGTCCAATCGAATCCCGCAGTTGTTCGCCCGTGGACCGGGGTGAACAAAATGCTGCCCCAGAACCAAACAAACGGAACCAAACACAGGCAGCTAGCAGCAGCGTTGGTGGGTTGTGGGCAAACTCAGGCGGAACGCCGTCAAACGATGAACAATTTCAGTTTTGAACCGCTGAAACGCAACATCCCTTAAGCAACGGGAATCGTCCGCCACGGGCGGATGGTCTTTGTGCCAAGCAGGCACACAATGGCCAAATGTGATCCTACCGCAGCTTCACCCACAACACGCTCGCACACACATGAGTCCGTTTTGTTTCATTTCGAATGGAACATTTGCTCTACAAACCTGGACTCACCGTCCATCGGTAGGAGTACAAAGGGAAAGGATTTGAAGTGGTGTGCCGGAGTTCACCGGGACACTGTGTACCACTACGAAGGAGCGAGAGAGAGAACGAGGTCAGATCGGAAAATTGTTTCCGGGGAAATTCCACCAAAACGGTCCAGCGAGAACTTTTGGGCGTAAAGGCTATTTCAGAACACCGGGAAAATCATCATCATCGTCATTATCATGGTCGTCATCGTAATCAGCGGTGCCGATATTAGCGTTAACGTCACCCGGCCCGGTCCATATCCTCATTTGTCGCTCTATGTTCTACGGTGTTTATACGCTCTGATTCATCAACTCCACAGTGAGTCTCACATAGAACGAGCTTTGATAGTACAATTTGTCCATGAATTTTGTATAATTTCATGTGTTAAGGACTAAAGATGGAGATGGATACTCCATAATTGAAATTGGGTATTTTAAACGTCGTGTCAACCTTTTGATTTTTTAAGGTAAAAAGAGAATATTAACCCCTTCACAGTCTTGCCAAGTTGAGAAAATGGCTCAAAAAATTGTCACACTGTTTTTTTTACATTTTTGTATAGGTTTTGGTCTAAAACTAAAAAAACGCACATATTTTCCTAAAACTTTTGGGATTTTGTTGTTTAAATGATGGTCAGTCAACATATGTTTTATTTATGATAATGATCAGCAATAATCTTCATGTAATAAGCAAAAAATAGTTCAATTGCGTCGATTTGTGTCAAACAATAAGCAATATGAATAAAAGTTTATAAACACGTAAGAACGTCTTTTCGAAGCAGGTACACTCGAAATAAACGACGCGCAACGAAAGTAGAAATAAAACGAGCGACAAAAAACTGCCCGGGGAAAGCAGTATAAATTTCATCCGCTTGCCCGAGACAGGATCGAGCAAAACAGTGAAGGGGTTAAAAACATCCTTTTCAGGAGACATAATTTCCAGCAAATACTAATAAAGAAAACTTTTGCCATTCTATAGGATTAGGATGAATAAATGACTTGACAGTTAACAGCAAGTGAAAGTTACTATCGTTTATACCGGCCTTAATACCGTGTTTTAATCATGGCTGATGGTTTATAGAATGTCTCTGATGGTACTTTTACCTAAAACGTAAAAAAGGATTAGCACCATAAGTGCTGCTAGTCGAAGATGGTATATGTTGATCAAACTTTTAGTGAGGCATTTAAAAATTGTTCTGCCATGTATATTTTAGTTCAACAGCAACAGTTCTCACCAGTTTTACAACTCTATTACGCCTTATATTTTTGCCGAATGGGAAAATTACATGATTTAGGTATCAATTAAAAAAAAAAACTATCAAATCCTAGGTGTTTTTGGATAACAATTTCTATAGCTAAACTTCTTAGAAATATCTGGAATAGTCCGGATCAAACTTTTAGTAAACCTTTCCCGGGAATCTATAAATAATTTATTGTAGAGCTGAACCGAATGAATGAGTTATCAACTTTAGTTCAGTTCAGTTTTCAGAATGTTTCAAAAGTGCCGCCATGTTTTGGCTCGCTTCGTGTCCTCCTTCATTGTCCCCCTTCGATCCACTGTGCACCCGATTTGGCCAAGGATTGACGCAGAATCATTTGAGCGTGAGATGATTATCGTTGTCGTTTCGTTCTGGGCCATCGTCTGGCTTCGGTCCCGGCCCGAGACCGGAAGCACACGGTTCACCGGGTGGCCCCGATGGGAAATTGTTCCGATCCAAACGGGCCACTGCCAGTTTTAAAGGGTGTAGCATGATGAGAAATATTATGTGCTTTCTTTTTTGCGTTTTGGGCCCATCGTTTAAAGTGTTCGTTTTTATACTCTCTCTTTGTCTTGCTGCCTCTCCTCCCGCGTTAACCCTCTCACCCGCTTGGGAGTAGAAGGTTTTATTAAATCGAGAAACAACCGATCGATCGATTGATCGGGGCTAGGTGGGCTATTCTTGCTGCCGACGGAGGCGCAAATTGTTCCGGCAAGAGCCCGACGAGCAGCATGAGATGATTTTGGCGGCAGCAAGTTGGGAAATCGAGTCACAGAAAGATGCAAGTTGGCATGGGAGAGACGAACGAATTAGTTTAACACTCACCAAGGCACGGTCAACCAAGAACCAAAGCGAAGAAGAAGCTCGAAATGGGAAAGAAACAGAGAGATTTCTAATGTTTCCACCAAAGGCAAAAACGATCGAGTCGATAGGGCAGCAATTTTCCGCCCCTGCGCCCTTATCGATCCCTCGGGTGCTCTATTTTCGTCCCTCCCTCTTGCACACTGCCTCTCCGGCCTCATCCCCTTTCTGGCACTTTTTCAAGTCGGATCTTCTAATGACACGTCTCTCCGACGTCCAACTTCCAAACTCGCCCGTCCGTCACGCAGATGCCCACCCCGATTGACAGTGACGCAATGACGTCCGGTAACGATGCTGCAGTGACAAATCGAATGGAAACCGAACGCGCACTGTTCCACCAGTATCCTTCCTCGTTTCTTCAGTGTTTGTTCCACCGTTTGGCGTCCTTTTTGGCACACATGAGCATTTGCAGAAGAGGAGCAAATTTTTCGCTCATTGCCGTTGATTGCTATGGAAAAAGAGCAAAAAAAAAATTCATTGCTGGTGATGGCCTGCTTTCTGGCATGTTCCGCTACCGGTGCCGGATGCTGCCGGTTTCGGTTTATCGATTTCCTTTGCCCGGTGCAGCCCATTTGTGGTTTATCCGGTGAGGAGGGTTTGCGTTTTTCTTTTTTTTTAACAAGACTCTTTTTATTCCACTTTGTGTAGCCTTAAACTATGAGAGTTCGGGCTCGTTCTTGTTTTTCCGGTTGATTATTTAAAGCTGTGATGCTTAAAGAGATTCCAGGCACTTCGTAGATCAAGAAGAAAAAATATTGGAAATCCTTATTCTGTATGAATTTTACGCTAGGAACTTAAAGAAATTCTTTCCGTTTCATTCCTTTTCGTCCGTAAAGTCCGTTGTTGGAGGAAAAGGTTTGAAAAAAATTCACCAGCAGAAAAATTAATACCCATTTCCTGTGTGCACTTCATGCTTCTTGCTAAAATGTGGTGTTAAAGTGCGCTACGAGGGCTTCAGCATCGGCCAAAGCTAAGCGGTTTAATCGGTTGCATCAGCAGACAGTAGTATCTGCTCATCTTACGTCTTAACCAGCTCTCGGCAGGTCTCACCCCGCCATGTGGCCTCGCTGCACCGACGATGGAAAGTAATTGTCGGATGGTCAAACAAAACTTTAGTTTATAATTTAATTGATGTTTGCCGAGAAAGCAGCAGATCTTCGATGTTCTGTGTTTCTTTTTTTTTGCTTCTTCATCTCTTTGCTCCTTTGCACTCCTTTGGAGAGTTTCTGCGGATGTTCCGAGAAGTTACTTCAACTGCAGGCGTCGGCAAAACGTGGGATCCGGTCCCAGTCTGCCGTTTGGGGGGGCCAACGGAACCAGTAGTTATGCGCTATGTTTTTCCCATGACGATGGAACGTCGCCGGGCAAGAAACATGCTGCGGGAATGCGGAATGAAATACAGCGGGACAACTTTTTGGGACCGTTCAAACACACCCTACCCGCCGTACCATTAGCAGCACTTTTCTTCAGCGTAAGCACATCGAATGTCAATGGCAAGCAAAGGGTCTGGGTGGGCCATCTTATTGGTGAGGGGAAGGTAGGCCAACATCATATAAACGAACTCATAATTAGGTAGTAATTGGAGCGAAGTTGCGAAGCTAAACACGGGACGGTACGCATACCTGCATTTTCGTTTTTCTTCGCTATACGTGAAG
This sequence comes from Anopheles coustani, assembly GCF_943734705.1. Lineage (NCBI taxonomy): Eukaryota > Metazoa > Arthropoda > Insecta > Diptera > Culicidae > Anopheles > Anopheles coustani. Next base: position 38,741,913 of record NC_071289.1, read on the forward strand.
TATTACGTCTTGTCGAACGTGAACGCGTGGACTGCGTGTACACACCGCATGTCATTATGAGACATTCATTAGACAAGTTTTTTTTTATGAAAAACTTCCTTTGCAAACATAAATCAAGTTCATAAAACCGAGTGAAACTAAACGAAAAGAAAATAAACCTCTCATTAGATGAAAATCAACAAATTTAACAGCTATTTTATCGTCATGTGAAAGATGTGTTCATAACAAAGTATTTATTGAGAGAGATGTTTATGCATCTACTAAAATGATGGGCAAATAGAAAACTAAAATGTATATGCCTAAGTTGTTAAGGTATGAATGTAAAAAATGTTCAGATTATTTGTGAAAAGGATACATCTACTAGAATCTGGTTACCTAATGCACGATACTTGTTCTTAAAGACGGAGTTGATAACAATTTGTTATTAGTTATTAAATAAATTAAATATTGTATGTTGTGATGTTGATAAAAAAATTAATCAATTATGCTTCAGCACAAGGAAAAGACTTGCTCAAACTGAGAGTTTTCTCTGTAAAATTTGCACTTATCATTCTCATATTATGTGAATGTGGACTGTGGTGCGATTTTGACGCTTCTGAATCGTCATAACTTTAGCTTAGACATATAGTAAACAAACTGTATCGTCAGATTGGCGATTTCATTGTTGCGTAATATAGTTATATTATCTGGGAAATGTCGAATTTTGAGCCGAATGGAAATTCTTCTTTTCTTCTTCAATTCGAAGAAAACAGCTGTTGCAGCGTTTCGGGAGCTTCAACAAGTTTACGGAGACGATACTCTCAGTAAAACTACGTGGCGTGGTTGGTTTGGGTGCTTTAAAAAAGGCGATTTCGATGTCAACGACTGTGCGCGTCAAAGAAGATCGCCAAGCTTCAGCAACGATCAATTGGTGGCATTAATCGACGAGGATGCAATCCAAACACAAGAAGGGCTTAGTTCAGAGTTAACAGTTACCCGCCAAGCTATTTCTAAGCGTCTGGCTGCGTTTAGATGACCACACTATGCGGAGAGGCAAGGCCATTCTCCTGCACGACAACGCTCGTCCTCATCAGTGACCAGTGAAAACTTATCTGGAATCGCTGAAATGGGATGTTTTACTCCACCCGCTGTATTCACCAGATCTTGCCCCATCCAATTTTCACCGGTTCCGGCCCATGGCACATGGATTGGCTGACCAGCAGATTTCCTCCTATGAACAGATCCAGAATTGGTTGGATACCTGGATTGCGTCGAAAAACGTATCATTTTTCCGAAAAGGAGTCCGCGATTTACCCAAAAGGTGGAAGAAAGTAATAAATAATAATGGCCAATACTTTGATTGACCCAATTTCTACAAATAAAAATGCCACGAGTAAAAATAAACTTAAGAAAAAACGGCCGTTATTTATTTGCGACCTAATATATCTTCACGAAACGACTATTTCAGAAAAAATTAACTGATTAACATTACATTCGGCATAAAAGAGTTAGTCTATAAATCAGCATTACAATTTAGTAAATTATTTATGTTTACATTTATTCTTGGTTGAAATAAATTTGTTTACTTAATTTTTGAAGAGGTAGAAGTTAAAAACAAAAAGTAACATCTTCGTTGATTCAGCGAAATATTTCAAAATGTACTGTGGAAAGCTTTTTTTCCCACCTTTTATAGTTTCAATCAAACACACATGTTTGGTAAAGTTTGAGTAAAAAATAAGTTGTCTTTTCCCCCCGTTTTTGTTTTATATAATTCAATTATATTATTCTCAATAAATTCCGTACTCCCCCTGAGTAACCAATCGTTTCAGGAAACTTATCGCAATAAACTAATTGATTGGAAATTTGTTCCTTTTCTTATTCACATTCTCCATTCGACGATGCATCGCGCCCTGGAAACATGAACGGTTGGCCGCATGGACTCAATCCCGGTTACCACGGATCGAACAAACGGTGAAACGAACGCGGTTGCCGACGAAACAATGGTTAACAAACAACATCAAATGACACCGCCCTCCCCGATGGATGATCCCTTCACTCATCCGCCACCGAATCTACAGACACGCCGAAGGACGGAAGTTATGATGATGGAAAATTAATTATAGTCACCGATACGACGGTGCTAGCGATTAAATTACATCGCTGCAGCAGCGAGAAGATAACAAGCTGCAGGTAATTATAGCTCGGTTCACCTTTACGTAGAAGGTATGCTCGGAACGGAGTGCTGGCCAAATCTGCTAGTCTAAGATCTGCAAAGAACGGTTCCTTTGCAATGATGCAGGTTATGGGAGCGCCATCGTATTTTCGGCCAGGACTGCAGCCATGAATATCCGCAGTCCAATCGGATCCCTTTTCGGAAGAGAATATTTACGCTACAGTAGCACATGACTGGTCATTTATCGTTGGATTTTTGCTTTGTATGATTGTTTTTAATTTGGTTTTCCATCTTTCTCTCTCATCAAAACAGCGAATGTGTTGCTCTGCAGGATCCTTACTGCGCGTGGGACAAAATCGTCGGCAAATGCCGGTCGCACGGTGCGCCCCGGTGGTCGGAGGAGAACGTGTTCTACCAGAGCGTCGCTACCGGTGACCATGCGGCCTGCCCATCGGGCAAGATGGCGAAGGACGCCAACGCAGTCGAGCGGCAAGGATATCGCGGTACGTGCATCTCCTCCCCGATGGAAGAAAAGGGAACAATCGGCGAGCTTGTCAACGGTGTACTTAATTGGATTAGTGATTTCCCCCGTCCTGGATGGGATGAGAGATTGGGGTCGTGCTATTGTTCAGATTCCCCGATCGGGGTCGCGTTTTCCCAGCGGAGTCTGGCTGCAAAACGCTTGAAACGGGCGCTTAAACCCCTTTGTTAACGCGAACACACTGTTGGGCGTGTTAGCTCCGGTTTGAAACGTTGTTATCCTGCGACTGCGAATCCGTGTGTCCTGGGCTTGGCATATCGATAGCCGGTTGCACGATACCGGGTAACCCGGGCGGGAATGGCCATTGAGGTTGTAAATCCCTCCGTCCGGATCCCATCAGCCGTCACGCGCTGTGGACGGCGCCCGTTGCGAGGCTGTAAAGATTTTTATCCACTACTGTTTGTTCTCCCTTTATTGCGTATCGATTGCGCCGTGAGTCTTTTCGCGTGGGATTTCTTGGAAATGGTTATTGTGTCCCATTTTATCCGATTGTTGTCGATAATTGATTCGACTATATCCAGGAGAAAATCGATCGGGATCACCTAATTTCGCCAGAATGCCGCGCGTATTGAAAAAAACAGTCAAAGCCAACATTGGAATAATCGACTTACCCGTCGCTCTCGGTAATCTTTTAGATCTCGAATACGATCCGCAGCGCCCATTCCGGGATCAGCCGGCAGACAAGATACAGTTCAACTCGGAAAACTACAACGACAAGGGCCCACAGATAACGCCTGACCTGATCAACGCCCAGTACACGGTGGAAACGCTCGTGATGGCGGTGCTGGCGGGGGCCATCTTTGCGCTGCTGGTTGGCTTCATCACCGGTTACTTCTGCGGCCGCCGGTGCCACAAGGACGAGGACGACAACCTGCCCTACCCGGACACTGAGTACGAGTATTTCGAACAGCGTCAGAACGTTAATCGGTTCGTTGAGCGGCCCCGTCCGATCTGCCGAAATTGGGGACCAGCTATGCTAATCCTTTTATCCCGTTCACCATCGCAGGATACAAGCCGAACCGAAGCTGCTTCCACAGGTCGAAGAAGTGACCTACGCTGAACCGGTACTGTTACCTCAACCGTCTAGTCAGAATAAGATGCAACATTCGCCAAAGAATACGCTAAGAAAACCGATGGGCCACCACCATGGCGTTAACTCGGAAACGTTGTTCCAGGTAGGGACCGCAGTAAAGGATAATTACAGAAAGGCTTTCGCTGTGTTAACTAACTTATTTTTATTTTCTTCATTTCACACAACCACGCACAGTTCCAGCCTGATAGCTACAATAACGCCCGCGACAACTACCGGGGCCGAGATAACTTCGGCACTCTACGATCGCATCAGGTAAGCCGAGAGGGAAGCTGGTTTTTCCGCCAGGCTAATGGGGTAGACAATGCCCGGTTTCCTAAGTAGTATTGCGTAGCGTTACCACAACCACTATAAACCACTACTACAAGCCATCCTTCCTGTCCCCTCACAAGAATGTATCCCTCGACGAATCCCATCAAGTGGGAATCATGGAAGCCATTGCGCTGCCCTTCATGCTCCTACAACGGTTTGAACTAAGAATTCAAGGCAAGGGATGGAATGGCAATGCAACCGTTTCTAGATGCACAGCAGCATCGTGTAAATTGTCCTACGTTGCGCTCGCTCGCTTGCTCGCCAGCTAGCTCGCGCTTGCATCCTGAAAATCGCGTGCTCAGCTATAAAGCTGTCTAACCTGCCAATGGGAACCACCCTGTTGGCGGTGTCATAATTGCGCAACTATCTCGTCGATACTACGATCTCCGGTGAATTTTGTTTTTACTCGCGTTCTCTTTGGTTCTCTTTTTAGCCCTTTGTCCCTTTTTCTATCAGAAACATTAATCACCCACTAGTAACACAAGCCTCCCCCAAACCGCGTGTCAGGGATGCGGTTCAATAAAAAAGAAAAAGCATACACAAAACCCCACGAAACTCACAGTCACATCACAAGCGTCCGTGCTATCAGTCGTAGATGCTGAACTTATCCTAACTTTTCTCTTTCTTCTCTCTCACTATCTTTATCTCTCTCTCTCTATTTTCCTCCATTTCCTGCTTTTCCTCTTCGCTGTCATTTCCAACAGGGTGATAATTATCGTCGCGGTGACGGATTTTCAACAACACGAAGTGTTAAAAAAGTAGGTTCCACGTAAAATCAAAATTTTTCCCCGTCAAGTTGTTGCCAATCGGAACCGATATTCGAATGGTTTCCTTGTTTCGTGTTTCGAAGTTGTACAGACAATGAGAATGTAAACGATCTTGTTTCACAGTTTTTATTCAAATTGTTATTTTTTTCAATGTCACTGCAAATATTTCCATCATCCTCCCATGTATTGTCTTTGTTGATTGAAATGAATGCCTATTTGAATTGCCAATGCTTTCGGATAAAATTGTTATACAATCGTAATGTGGCTGCAAGGCGCTTTGTTTGCTTATCCTTATCACTGATCCTCAAATGAGGATGTTATTCTTTTCTTTCATATTTGTATTTCATTGAATCAATGTAATCGATTATGTTGCTTAACGTTGTGATTTCATCTCATGCAGTTTTCACCTTTTGTAATGCTTCAATCATTCATCTCGTATCACTGATCGTTTATATTTAAATGATAATTAAAGTAAGTTAACATGATTGAGTCCAATAGATCTATCAGAAAAAATATATGCTAAAAGCATTGCTTTATAAAAGAAAACAAAATTCCAAGACCGCATGAATTTCTTTGTCTCAATTCTTTTGCTTTTTCAACGCACCTGTTCGTTCGACATATCACCTGTTTAACTTAAAATATTCCAAATATAAACTAGCCCATTCAGTGGGGTACTTTTATAGTTGCTCCGTAATGAACACTTTCACCTTAGATTCCGTAGCTTTACGTTGGATTATATAGTCCCTTTTTACAGGAGCGAGTAATAAGATTTAAAAATAATCATTTTACTCTCCCGTACAACGTTACCAAATATAAACTATTAATAATTTAATCATTTTAAAATATCGTCGCAGTATGAGAAACATTTCTGTAGTGGCACAGCTTACCGAATAAAATGTTAAGTTCCTTTCATGTGACGGAACACATACCATGATCATTTTAGCTAATAAATGCAATTTTAGGGTTCATAACATGGTTCGTGTTGAAGCGTAGTTTCTATCTTTCGATTAAAAAACATATATAACTGCATCAAAACGCTAATTTATCTTTTCATTTTTGATAGGTGATGACTCTTTCGAACGATTTAGATAAATTACCATTACGGTCAAAGTCTCTATAATTAAAATAAACTTTATTCGAAGAAGAATCTTCATTGTGAATCATGTGCCAACTTTAATATTTACTTTCTTTTTAAATGTTTGATAACTGTTCTTCTGTTCTTCAATCCATCAGTCGTTCAATAGCTCAATTCCTGAATGTTATTCCCAAAAACTTCCCTTTCAAGTTATGCATTATAATCTTCTGGTTGCCGTTTTGCATTCGGCTCTGATGTATTCGTTTCTTGTGTATGTGTTGTGCTTGTTCCTTTATCCGTCCGTTCGTCACTCTCAAACATGCCTGTCAAACTGCCAACGTCCAAGCGATTTGCTTTTGATCACGCCATTCCCGCAGAGTGCATATACATTTACAACAAATCCTCACATGCCCAACAAATGTTCCCAAAGCCGCTGCTGTTGCTGCTGCCGTTGCTCCTGCTTGCCTAAAGCGCTGCCTTATCCCTTTCGTTTGCGATCCACTGAACACTGTCTGCATACCGTGTTACATTTGCTAAACATGTGCTTTCATTTTCTTCCAGGTGTATCTTTGAGACGGAAACGGGGCGGCTGAGACCAGCCAGGGACTAATCAATCAAAATATGGTAACTATCCATTGCCTTTCCGGTGGCCGGTTGGTCGTTTGATCACCGCCCGCCTACCCAGCTCCGGGAGTCGTGAAAGTTTAATTAAAAAATAGCATTTTTATATAGGTCCTTAATTCAAACACTCGTAACAGAAGTCTCGGCCGTATGAAAAGGCAGCCGCCCCGACATGGCATGGGTAAGTCGTTGATGGTCCGGCAAAACTAGTGCGTCCGTTCTGTAACTAGAAACCTGCCTGCTTTCTTTCCAGTAACACAACATCGTTCCGACAGTCCGCACCATTCCAGCTCCGGTTCTTCCCCAGTCATGTCCAACAGTAGTTCCAGCCCTGCGCCTCCATCCAGCAGCCCCAGCCCGCAAGAGAGCCCCAAGAACTGCAGCTACATCTACCGGGATTGATTAAGAAACCGGCCCCAGCAGCAGCAGCAGCAACCGCAACAGCTGCAACAACATCCAGCAGTCGATGGCAGCGCAGCAGCTGGTGGCGACGGTGGTATACTATACACATCCGGCAACAACTATGACACTCCTTCTGGCAGCTCTCACTCTCAGCCTCACTACACTCTCTGCTATCCGTCCCATCCTGGTCCGAGTACGTCGGGTTATTCACCCAGGGACGATTCAACCGTGGAGCGACCGCCCTTCTTCAACCAACAAACGACTGTTCTTTCGCCTCCGCGGTCCGCTTCCCCGTTGCTACTGGCGGCGAGCTCCCGCAGCCACCCGGCCCATCTGCTCAACAGCACGAACAGCAGCGGCAACGACACGAGCAAGAAGCTGAACCGTCTGTCCACTTCGTCCTCGCTTTCCATAATCACACCACCGACGACACCGAAGCGGCCAGCAGGCCACCAGCACGGAGGAAGACGGGGCAGAAGAGCAGACGCTTCCGGCTCGACCGGTCGGCTAAAGCTGGCCCTCGGCACATCGCTGGCACAAAACTTCAACCAGAAGTTGGCCAACCTGAACGACAAGTGGCACGATTTTAGCTTCCTACTGTTGAAGTCCTCTGGCAGCGGTGGTGGTGGCGGTGGTGGACCGTCCCCCGGTCCCAGTGGGAGCGGTGGTGTGGTCATTCCCTTCGGTGGACGGTCGAGCGTCCGCAACGATTCGTACCACTCGATCGAGTCCGCCGTCACGTGCACCGCAGCCGACTTTGAGGCAGGCAATTTCTATCAGCGCGAAAGCGAAACGGAAAGCAATCCAGATTTTCGCACCGAGGGCGCCGCTCACGGTCGGCAGCTCACGAACAGCGACAATCGGCGGCACCGGCCGCAGCGCAATCGATTGGGCCCGTCCCGGCGCAACAGTGCCAGCGGTGGCGGCGGCGATCCGAAAGAGTTCGATATGCTCGTGCTAAAAACCATCGACACCGGGGAGGACGATAATGAGAGTTTCTAGGGTTGATCACTTTTATCATCGGCACCGGAGAAATGTACTGCAATCCATAATCCATACTTTGGAGTAGGCAGGCAGGGCATCGCACAGGAAGCGATAGCGTGTGGAAAGGTGATGGTGGGAACATGACTGGATTAGATAACAAAAAACATCATGTAAATAACGTTCGAAAGAGTAGGCTTTACTTTAAGTTTTTTTTTTTGTGAAGAAAGACTTCCAATCTTTAGAAAGTAGTTATTGAGGCATTTAATCATCAATGATGCATCATTAATCAACAAAATGAAGCACGGTTGATTTCAAAGTACTCCAGTGAAAAAGGGCAAAACAACTAAAATAATAAGGCTCTGCACCGCTTCTCAAATGCAGGAATGCAAAAACGTATAAAAACATGCATCGATTGCATTTTGAATTGATTTCACAGCACTCCGATCCCCCAATAAAAGCTTATGCTTAATATACCAAAAAAAAGAGAGCAAATCAGTAGAAATTGGACGCAAACCAAGTCAATGCCATTTTGGGTTGATTGCATTTATTGTAACGAACTGCGTTTAAGATTTCCAACATACACAACCTATATCTATGAAGTAAGGAACTAATTTTCTTTCCGTCCGTAGGCAAAACGGGTTTGTCCTGTGGATACTCAAGCGAATCATCGTCCCGTTGGTGGATGAATATCTGTGTTGAGAATGATTTCAAGGTTTTCATTATTAGGCTCTAAATTTGTTTTGTAGAAGGGCAGAGTTGCTCATAGGGATTCACCCGCTGTGTGAATCGTTAAATTAAGTTTAGCCAGCTTCATTTATTTTGTTTGTATTCCTTTTAGCTTTTGTTACCTCAGCTTTGTTGTGTAAAAGTTGGCGCCAAATCGGATCGGACGTTAGGCGTTTTTTGTTTCAGTTGATCCTCACTCCACGGCATGTAGTGGTGAATCCCCATTAAAGTGGCAAGTAGTTGGGTTTAATTGTTTTAAGAATCTCATTTTCTATCGGTTGATATTAGCACGCGGGTGAGGAACCGGAAACGGCAACAGACTGCATTACACTGTTTTCAGGGCCAATTCGTCGGCATCAAGCTGCTCTTTGTTGGTATTAGGCAGTCAATTGCACGCGCACGACTTTTGTTTGGCATCGTTAGGAAACACTTTGGGCTTGTTAAGTTTAACTTTGCCATTATCGGTAGCAACATTGACGCGACGAGAAAGGGTCGCGTTGTTGTCGCGTCAATGTTGCTACCGATAACGGCAAAGTTAAACTTAACAAGCCCAAAGTGTTTCCTAACGATGCCAAACAAAAACCGTGCGCGTGCAATTGACTGCCTACTACCAACAAAAAACAGCTTGATACCGACGAATTGGCCCTGAAAACAGTGTATAGCAAACTACACCATTGAGTCGCTTATGAGAAACAAGGAACGGAACATCCATGACATCTGTGGTGTCATTGTAGAAAATGGAATATAAATATTTCTAAAATGTGATGTTTAGTAACGGTTAACGTTTAAAGAAATATTTTATTTTTGCTTTTGGATAGATAAATTTATTTTTCTCCGATCCACCTGGGCCAATATTTTGTGTCGATTTACCTCGTTAGTAAACAAAAACCCCCTTTCTAGGCGATCAAATTGTTTCATCCGTCAGACATTAGTTTTTAGAGGACGCATGATTTACATAATTTTAGGACAGAATACTGTTGTATACATACATCCTTATACATCTATTTATTTAGGAGTCCTTGTGAATAAATAGAACATTTTCTAGTAAGTTTTGTTTTCTTTCTGTTTGCGTATGCCATTATCATTTCTTTGTTTGTTTCACTTCAGATTATTTAGGGAATATCGTTTCAGATTCCGGAATCGAATGAAACGAGCCGAACGTCAACAGAACATTAAACAGAACTAACGTTGAAATTTAGTCATTTCTCCATCATCACACGACTCCACCACCATCAGCACCGCGCAATGATGATCAGAACGCGCCTTTCGCGTCTCCCGGTGTATAGAACATACCAGTTACTGAACAACTTGAACTAACATACCAACAAACTAACATACAAAACAAAACACTAAAGAGTCAATTCCAAAATATTCTGTCACAGTGACAGCGTTACCTAGCAGGAATCATCCGTGTTGTAGATATAGAGCGTACAAGGGACGTGGGCATATTAGAGCGTCAAAAGGCAAGAAAAACTGTATCTTTCAAACCCGGTGAATCCCATAAATACACCGAGAATGGGCTTCATGGGATGCAGATTGCGGATGCGGAAGGATGCAGAGGCAGTTTTCATTTGCATAAAAATATTATATACATAACAAACACACACACCCATATATATATACAAACATACTCATAGGTAGTTACTAGCTAATAGCCACCATAAGCCTAGTCACTTACAAAACGTTACATCTTTTTGCTCGAGTAGTAAAATTTGAACCACACACTCTTCAAGTGGATAGTGTACATAAGTGCCCGGTGGAAAAAGGTGAGGGACACGCGGGCGAGGAGAGAGATGGCGCGAAGGAAAACAAAAACCCGCAACGCGAAACAAACCAAATCAGTAGCCGAACTGACAGTAATATCTACTGCATTCTCGTAGTACCCACGCCTAGTGTGGCAGTAGTGGATTTCACTTATTTACTCATCACATACGAATAGCGGCATGAAGGAGGCATCATTTCTTCATCAATGCAAGAAAAGCCAAACGGTGAGCGATCCACTTCCAGCGTGGAAAATACATAACGCCTCCGGTAGAGAGAGAACGAGGAAGAAATAATCAGCGATGAATCGGAAGCACGCAAACTCACAGAAAAAAAAGCGAAGGGTTAAATGGTTAAAAAAGAACTGTAAAAGACTGACATTATAAGCGCAAAAATGGCTAATTATTACCGAGTATAAATGCAAATCATCAAACAAACTAATGGGCGCAGCGTGTATCAAACAAACTCGCGCGCCGACGGGCTGAGATTGAGCTGAAAGGCGAACGAAAACATCTCACTCACAAACACTTAGGCACACATACACGTACACATACACACAAATCAACACATCATAAAGTTGCGTTCCAGCCGGGAAAGTGAGGAAAGAAAGCAAGTATAAGGAGTCAGGCTTTGCTGGAAGAACATTCTTCTGGTATGTTGTTTGTAAATAGAGGTACATTTATTTCGCAACCAAAAACAAAACGACCACAGCGAGGAACGTTCACTGTGCAAAGTGTTGTGGAACGCGTTCGCGAAGCAAAAAAGGGAATATTCCGATGAAGCTGGTTCCAAAATTTAAGTGTAAAATTTAATTTGAACATTTCGCTAATGGTTAGAGACGAGCACGAAGGAGGAAATCGTAAACACCACCCATTCCCGGTTCGAAGCGATTGCTCATCCTCGGGACTTGGTGGACTGGTGTCCCACGATCCTCCCCAGTAAGGGTTCGCTAAGAAACCTAAGAGTCGTCACCGCTGGGCGGTGAGAAAGTAAGTGAAGTATGTGTAAAAAGTACAAAAACTCAATCGTAACATAACGCAGCACACAGTTACAGTTCAGCATAAACGGCGGTTAGGGCGAGACAACAAGGGAGAAAGCTGCTTGCACCGTCTAGGGGTAGAAATAGGGACGTAGGGAATATTTAAAGCTTCCGTTTACAATAATATAATAAGTCGCCCTAACCGGACCGCGGTTCCGTCGCTGCCAAGCCTCGTGTACAGTGCACAAAGCAGTGAGGTTGTAGAACAGACGTAGAATCTGCTTTTTCCCAGTCATTCTTAAACGGCTACGAGAGTTAAGTAAACCGAGAAATTACCATTTTCTCCTAAATGGACAAAAGGAGCGGAGGAGCAAAAAAACACACACACAGTTCTTCCGGGCAACGGAAGTGAGGCGTCCGCTCCCTTGAACGGGCCCCTTTTCGGGCTCTCCTTTCTCTGGCCGGTAAGGTCGTACACGAGTGCCGAACAAAAAGAAAGAATTTATTTGATACAGGTTTAGTGAAAGAGAAAACAAAAACTTTATTGCAAACGATTTATTTTCGTTCACTGGAAGCATTCATTCGAAGTTGTTTCGCTTTGCTGAAAATAGCAGTTCGGGTGTATCTGTTTTCGTTTTTGCCTTAAAAATCTACTGTACATACGTAATATTGATATTAATCCTATCCAAATTCCTTTCCCACGCCTCTGTTTGCCAGGTGCAAAATGGGGAAAACTTTTGAACCTACCTTCCTTACTAAGTTGTTTCATTCGAGAGGAGCTAAATCTACGTAAATTACACCCGCTACCAATTTTATAATATTGTTACTATTTTGTCCCACTCTACTATTAAAGGGAAAGCGTTTTGGGGATGGTTTAGTTTCGAGTGCCGCTTTGTGTGATTGCAATTTAAATTGTTTGCTTAAGAGAAAAAAAATGCAGCTAACAAAAAAAAAACAAAAAATACTTGATAGTAATAGTGGTTGAGCGTTTGCGATTATGATAGTTTTGTATAGTTTGTAATGGAAAATTTTCTTCGTTTGAAAATCTTGTTCAAGATTGGACCGAGTTGTGGTAAAGTCAGCCCGAATGGAGATGTTGGCGTGGAGAGAGTGTTGAGTCCCCAGGCGAGAAGATCACTTCGATATACGCAGAGTAACTTACTTAACTCATATATTCATATACATAGAAAAATTATCTAACTTAAGTAGGACGAGGGCTTGACTCAACCTTTCCGTCGCATGGTGCAAGTGTTCGTTTCCGGTGTTCAGATCGTGCTGGTGCGTGTGTCTGAAATAACATTTCACTTGGCATTTTGAGCTTAAACGTTGCTGAGTGCAGCGTAAATTATGTTTCTGTTTTTTTAGAACTTAACTCCCGGTTATTATATCGACTTTTTAAAACATGCTCTAAAAAGAGCATGCAGTGAAAAAAACAATAGTAAACTGGCATTTTTTTTCTAAAATCCATCATCCAACTTGATGAGGGTCTCTTAGACGAAACAAACTAAGATACACTTCATATAAAATCTCGTAAATGGAGGAGTAGTATTATTAATTTTGTGATAAAAAAAGTATATCACCTAAAGAGGCCAGTTTATTTTTTGTAGACAGAACAGTTCTACTCAATAATAGTTATGATGGTGTTGCGAAATTACCGATAATTTGAAATCAGGTGTTGAAAACGAAAATTCAATGGAAACGAAATTTTTCATAAGAACCAAATGCTTGAAAGAGTACTAAAACATAACATTTTCGGGTATCGACTCTTTTCGCGATTTCGATCACCAAGAACACTAAACTTCTGTCTGAAGACCTTTTTCGAGCAAGCTTTTCCACATCCAACATGCACCAGGACCGGAAATGTTGACTTTCGGCCGAAGAATACATACAAACTAGAAACGAAAGGAAAACGAACACAGACAAAAAGCTGGCGAGAAAGAAAAAAAGGAATATAAAAATCTATTTACTACAAATTGCTACCGATTACTACTTAAAACTGCTACTAATATTATTATTAAACTACTATTTGAATAGTAATCATTATTGCCACTGCTAAACAACACTAGAACAGGGAAAACTTACCGTACGTACCGCGGGTAGCATACGGGAGACAGACGGGGGACACGAAGTAGAACCGACTTTTAGGGAAGCTCATGTTAAATCGCTACTACATTATTTAGCCATTTTATTTGACTGTTTCCGTTTTCTACCTTCATCATCTCCAGGATGGGAGTGTAAAAAAAGACAGTCCACTGTAAAAATAAAATTATCGCCAGCTACGGTTCTCCGCGTACGTAGAAAGTTTATCAGTAGGTATCAGGGCAGCGGGTATATTACCGAGTTTTAGCAAACGTAGCCATTTTCCCTTTATATGCCGTAGCGTAAAGATGCAAAACTTGGTCCGGATAGAAAGGTCCTTTCCAGGAAAGAGGTAAAGGAGGAACTATACTTCGAATTTCAAGCCATTTCCAGTGCGCCAACTTTTCCTTCTTCCGAAATTCCAATCAAAGTGCAACTAGTTGGATTCCTTCAGCACGTGGTACCCCTCGGAATAATTGCAATGATGCAAAACCGGTTGGTTTATCTAGTTTTCATGAGCTTTGTATCCAACGTACACGTAGAACGGAAAAGCTGTTTTTTGCGGGAAAACAGTAAAGGCCAATGGGAAAAGATTGACCAGGTAAAGATCACGTAATTCGGTGCGTTGATTTAAGCACTTTCACCCGAGCACAAACATGCACATGCATCCGTTTTTCTCAAGGTGGGACGAAAAACGAAGCACCGCGAGGAAAAGTAAAATGGACGCCGCGAGTACGAGAGCTGCACGAAAGGTTACGAGCAAAATGCTAACAATTTAAAATCACCCTCTCCAGTAGTAGTGTTATTGATCTTTAGGTAAGTTGAAACGATAGAGAAGGGAAGCAAGAGGAAGGCGACGTGAGGTGAACAAGCTTAATTAATATTTGAAAATAAATACACACACACACACATCCACCCACACTGACACATCTCCCCACTTACACCAAACCACCATCACATTTATCCACAGTACCCGCAACACAATTCCAAATAGAGAGCGATTAAATAATGAAAAGTCTTATATATATACATTATCTTAGCATTTGACTAATGGTTACGAGACCAAGAACAGAACAAAATAAAAAAACAAATTAAGTTTTCGCTTTTTGCTTGTAACAGTTAAGGAACGTAGTAATCGAAGCGGTACGAAAGTGGGCAATTGGACGGAAAAAGCTGGCAGGTGAACAAGATAAACGAGTTGCTTGGATTTTTCGGCGCGAACAAAAAGCAAAATCTGAGCAATTGAAGAAGCCGAGTAAAGCAACAAAAAGCACGAGAGGAAGCTTTTGAACTGTGATGGCCTTAATGGGCATTCGCTTATTCCTCCGGCGGGGGTTGGGTTTAAGAAATCCGACGTACAAAACACGAAAACTCAAGAGAAGCGAAGAAAAGCGTGCTGACAAGAGAAAATAGTTAAACCAACACAGAGTAAAAACCAAACGATACACAAACAGTTGTTGACGCTGATGCAAAACAAAACCTTAAACAAGAGAACAAAAATCATTCCCAGACACGTGAACACATGTCACTTTGAAAAGGTAAAATAAAAAGGGAAGAGAAAGAAGAAAATAAACAATCGTACATACGTAATGGTGTATAAAGTGACAAGTTACGTGAAAAGCAAAGATATGCAAAAGGAAAGCGGAGTACCAAGCAAACAGAATAAAACCTGTAACAAACCGACAAACAGAAAAAGGAAATATAAGAAATGACCTCAAAGTCACTTTCAAAGCTCACTACTATTCGCTCGAGGGACATAATCGGAAAGGTCCGCACTCCCAGCTACATACACACACAGACACACCGTGCTAAATAAACTTCTCTATACGAAATCTTCGCTCGCGTCAGCAAACAAACTCCCGAAAACGAGACTTGGGATGAAGTAAAAATTCATGCGTCGAACGCCAGCATACTGGCACCGGAACGAAGCTAACTCTTTAAACGATTCTAAACCATATTAGAGATGTCGGACGGTATCTATACGTCGGCAGGCTGTACAGCTGATACGTACCACGTACTATACATACATAAATAGAGCATCATCATCACCATCTTCGAACGTTCGTTTCTTTTTTCGCCTACGATAAGCGTTAAGGAACAGGTCACTACTCGAAACGAAACGTCGCACGTCTTAACAATTTACAGCCGCTACCGGAAGGTACTAAGGACACTCATACATACCTACATACATATACACAAACATACGCGTAATCAGCAGGATCGTTAGCATTAGCATAACGGGCAAGCGCGCCAGTGAAGTGTGTGCCATGCCGATGCTGCTTTGAAACAGTTTGTTCATTAGCAGAGTTCATTTTGTTTTCCACATTGCTTACGATCGGTTCGATCTCGAACCGACGGTTAGC
The DNA here is from genome assembly GCF_943734705.1 of Anopheles coustani. NCBI lineage: Eukaryota > Metazoa > Arthropoda > Insecta > Diptera > Culicidae > Anopheles > Anopheles coustani. The sequence continues at coordinate 38,757,765 of NC_071289.1, forward strand.
CATTTGCCAGAAAGCTATAAAGTTACGGTTTAAGTCTTTATAAATATTATTAGAAGAAAGATTTTTAATTGAACGTTTGCCAGGCATACAGTAGGAGAGACGAAAACAGAATCGCGATCACGAAGGGTACGACTAACGGAAACCGTTCTCCCAAGCGGCAAAATAAGGAATTTGCAGCAGGACAGCATCAACTACAGTAAATACGCACACTCACACAAAACCAAAAAAGGGCCGCTTTCTTACAGGCACACAGCACACCTTTCACCGCAACGGAGGACAGAGCGCGGAAACGTGAAAAAACAGCTCAAACATGGCGACGGTAAATTGTGCTTGGAGGGTAGATGGAAAACCCTCTCGGAGCGGAAAAACGAAACCGTGGCAAACCAGTGATCAGGGGGGTATGCGAGTGAGGCGAACTAGCGGTAATTGAAGTGAGAAAAAGAAGAAAAAAAGGAGAGGAAAATGATGGAGAAAAATTGAAGAGAACAAAACACAAACTACAGACGAACAGACAAGATATCGCTACAAGGCAAACAAGCAAACTAGAAAAATGTAAACATCTTTGAAAATTAGAAATAAAAAGAGAAGAGAAATGACAAAAAATATTAAATTTAGCAAGCTTTTGGGAATTTATTTAATTTTGTTTTATTTTATGAAAGAAGACAAGCGAAATTTCGAGAAAAAATAATAAAACAATAAACGCAAGGATTTCCAGGATGACAACTGGTACATCCCTGCGGTGGAAATATTTCAATAGAAACATTTCAACCATGCTTTTAAAGCTTTTCATGCTAAAGGAAACAGTAACGGAGAAGTTTTGCACGTAGTTTAAACTATTTACGTATGAACAATTGTTCATTGCATTCTTATTTTTTTACATTTTTTCAAATCATGAAAATGTCCATAAAGTGGAAAAGGGTTGGGTTTTTTTTGTACTTTATCGGATGACTATTTTATTTTCTTGTCTATTTTATTTCATTAGGAATCAATGATTTCTAAGCCCGTCATTGTTTTTCTTGGACATTGCTTTAGTTTTGGAGCTCCTTTCAGACAAATTAGAATCATTAGAAAAAGGAAACATAATAATTGAAACGAAAATTCGGGTGTTTAATTCAATTTTTGTTCTGTTTTAAACTAATAATAGAATGTTTTTGTTTTTACTGTTTTATTTATTATTCGTAAATTGTGTATGGTTTTTGGAAATTCATTTTTACTCCCAAGGTATAGATACTATAGTACCATATATGCTTGGGATTAAGTTAAAATCAATCAGCTTTTAGTGCTTTAATGCTAACTGAATCAACATAAAATGTAATTTTGCTTCATTTGAAGTTCTAAAGTTTGAAGGAGAAAAAATTGGCTTCAACCATGCTTCAATGTTATTAAACTTGTTTTGATCACAAATTTAATATTTTTATAGTCCCTATCATCATAATCTTCACCAGCATTAGTTTGATTGCCAAGTTTAAGGTTATGTGCTTTGTTTCAATTGTATAGTTTTTACGCCAACTCAAAGTATGAAACAATTTATCGAAAATTTCTTTCTTAACACCTTTAATAAGTAAGCAATCCGAACTAAATAAACAATATTTAACAGTGCTATAATTTTTCCAGAAGCCAGTTTTTATTCCATGTCGGTGTGTTAAAGGGGTTATTATTTGTTTTCTTTAACCCGCTTGTTTTCCGTAGAGCCCCAAACGGTGCATTTCACTGTACAATGGAAACATCCAATGCACCAACACCGACGTCCGAGTGATGATATGTTTAACAGCAGATGCTTAACGATAATTAGGAGGTTATTGATACAGTTCCATGATGTTGCCAGAGAGTGTGTTTGTGTGCGTGGGTGTGATGCCGTGTATTGTTCCTTCCATTCCCAGGGCGGCTAGCAGAGGCGGCAGACGAGATCGTTGTGCAGACGAAGAAGGGCTGCTTCGTTCGCGGCTGTCTTCAGAGCTTGTTCTTCTAACGGCCATCCTACTGAAAACCGGAAGAGCACAACGTACGAGTGTGTTTTCAAAATGACCGTTTGATGCCGGCGCGTGACTCACCTTTTTTCCACGCAGCCCCATAAACCCGTTGGGTACGCGCTTGAACGGGGCCGGGTTCATGGCCCCAAACGTCGGCTCGAGGATGAGAAAGTTCGGATATTCCTTCGCCTGGCGGGCCAAACTCTGCCGAACAGAAGATGGAGGTTCCACATTGAAGCAACAGCGGGCGATCTCTATGTTTTTGTTTTTTTTTGGGGAAAAACTTACCAGGTCATCCATACTCCATTGCTCATCCAGCGACGTGTCGAAGCTCTTCTTACCACGCATTCCTAACGATGGGGAAAGAGAACCAACCCGCAGGGGTATTAAAAATGTTTAAAAGCCGTTTAGTTCAAAGCTTTTCTTACCGATAAATCCCGAAGGGGCCCGTTTGCCATCCCTGTACGACTTCGGGTCGGCCTGAAGCGCCTGGTTGTTCCAGCTGAACAGTGAGAGTGACTTCTTGCCGCGCATTCCTAGTCGGAAAGGGGGGAAGGGAAAACAGAACCGATAATACCGGAAGCCGCCATATTTTCGGTCGCTTTCAAACGTACCGTTAAAGCCGGAAGGAATCCTTCGTCCTCGCATGCCGGTGAAGCCGGTCGGGGCTCGCTTCGGAAGCTGCCGCTCACCGCCGTATCCAAACAATCCACCATCGTGCAAGCCCAGTGTCTTTAAAGGAGGGGTTCGAAAGCAAAGATTACTTCTAAAGAATCTTTTCTTCCGATGGAAGCAACCTTACCCAATCGCCGGAAGTCCTGCCAATATCGTACGAATCGTCCCTGCTGTTGCCCTTGGCATTGTGCAGCTCCATAACCTCACTTTCCACTGCCAAAGCCGCCCTAAAATCGCGATAAAAATGCACCCCAAAACCCCATTAGAAGGTGGACCCCAGATGCATTCAAATGCAACGCAAAACCAAATGGATTAATTTAACAATCAATCCAGTGGCGCATAATTAGTGCCCCTTTCCCTGCTCCACTCACCTCAGTGCGTCCAGCAGTTCCGGGCTGGGATGCAACCGCCACGGCCGGTACGGCCCGTCCCCACCCTTCTCGTGCCCGCCCACCGTGGACGATGGAGGCGCCAGGTCATTTTCATCGAGCCTCATATAATTGCGTGTGTCGTCGTCATCATCCGGAGCAGCATCATTGCCGATTTCCTGAAGGAGAGGGGGAGGGAAAGGGGGGGGGGGGGGAAGAATCGGATCGGATTGCAATTAATGCAATTAAAAAGTGCAACCCGATTAATGCTACCTACCGGCGTTTGGGCGGGAGATTCGGGAACGCCACCGGACGCCGACACGCACACATGCAGCAGACCGAAGGAAAGCACCAGCGTCAACATGTATCGCTTCATTCTCTTTCTTTTATTCGGTGTCGGTTAGTCGCGGGAACACTCGTTTTTGTTGTGTGTGTGGTGCTTATCTGTTTGATGCTGTTTTGCATACAATAAAACATGGAAGAGGAAAGCAATAAAACATCAAATTTTTATGCACCTGCCATCGTAGGCGAATTAAGCGGGGGCATAATTATCACAATTGAAATCAGATCCTCAAGCAATACTATCATTAACGGGTGTGTCTCTTTGATTTCTTTATTGCCTGTCCATTGTGTGGCCCACTTTTTTTGCGCGGGGGAATTTCGGCAGCCGAATACGTTTCGCTTTGGTTAACTCTACGATGGAATTCAACACGTTGCCGAGCACGGGGCCTTGTTTATGGATGTCAAATTGGTTACGTGCCGAACGTGGTGATTACTTTCCGACACGACTCCGATGTATTGGCGTGTTTTATTTTCGGATTGCATTTGTTTTTGTTTCATCTTTTTTAATGTATTTTTACTAGTTTTGGTTTTTCCAGCTTCCTAGTGAGAAAGAACTTGGTTTTCCAGATTTTCTGGTTTTTTTTAATGCGAATAAGCGAAACGCTGGAGTAAAGGAGTAAGCAGTGTATAATAACTTAACTAAACCTTAATTACCTCGTAAATTAGAGATTTTTACTCGAAAAACCTAAAATGAAGAGTTTTGTTCATATTTTAATTGCCATGTTTTAAAAATACATGTTTTAACAGTTCGATCAACTAATCTAATCTAATGATCTTTAGCTTTTCAACAGTACGGAATGTTTTGTTAGAATCCATAAGGTTAAAACTACGGCAAACGCCAAGTTTAATGGGCTTTATTGAACTGATTTTATTTTTTTACGATTTCGTATGCGAGGGTGAATTTATTGATTCACTTGTCTTAACAAGTTATTCAGTGATGCCAGCGAACTAAGAAATGTTTTTAAATGTTGAATATTCTATTCTTACTGTATTTATTGGATTAATACTTAATACCTCAACACAATTTAAATATTATCAACCACGGAGAAAGTATTTGTGGAAAACTTTGTATTATGAAGAAAAGATCACGGTTCCGTTCTACACTGGTCTTTTTAAAATCTGCAGTTTTAGGAAAAAAATACAACCCTGATAAGTTACATTATAACCCCAATACCTACATACAACACCACTATGTGTATTTACAGTCAATAAATAAACAAACAAAGATGATATGTTACTTTTGAGCTGCGATAGTACATTATAGTACAGCGGAATAAATTGGCCTGTAATTGAAATTTTTGTTTCAGAAAAATATTCAAATCGAGAAGGTTTCAGTATCTTCTTCCGATTCCCGCTTACCGATTGATAATAATCTCATCACACCAAAGTTTCACTTGGGTCGAACGAGTACCCTTTAGGTTTTCCTCCTACCACATTAGCACCTGCAAAGAACGCCCTGACAAACGATTTTCCTTGGCCACATGACAAGCTACGGCAACGACGTAAAACTTCGACAACAAATTGAAACAATCTTCACCATCGATGGCATCAAGTACCCTTGTCACACCACGCAGCTAATGAAGAGTAATAGCTGCTGTTTAGCATCGTTAATTGGTTTATGTTTTGCGTCGAAAGGGTTTTCCCTGTGCGAAACAAGCCTCACTCTGGCTCGATCCACCACGAGCAGCACTTATGGTCGGCTGCCGGAGCCGATTTGTTAAGGAAAACGTAATGGCAATGGATGATCAATAGCTTTTTCTTCCAGCGGAGCGGCCTCCATCGTGTAGGTAGTTAGAAAAGCAAGTAATAGAATTACACAGAGATGGTCGGTTAGAAAAATGTCTTTATCAGGTTTGAAACCCTGTACGTCCAGTATGGTATGAGATTGTTCACTTAATCAATGAACGAACAAGACGTGTTTGCGTTTCGTTGAGAAAATGATTTTATTTTGCTAACCACGAGTAAAATTTAAAAGGAACTTACATTGGAGATTTTCCTTGTCCATAATTTTTGTGGAAAAGTTTAGGCATCCATTTATTTTCTTCTGTAGGAATATGTTTCCTGCTCGATATTTTTCCAAAATCAAATCCATCCCTCACCCTGATTGTTTATAGGGGAAAACAAAACACAAGGAAACCAGTAACAGGTTGGCAGCAGCTGTCCCAGTGCAGCACTTTATGAACAGTTTATCCAGCCCTTCGCCTCGTGCACTAAATCATCAACCCCGCGCTGGTTCGCTAAAACAACGAGACGGCAGGATAATATGATTTCCGGGCTGCCCAGCCACATACCTAGCCGTTGGCAAGGGCCGGGAACTTGGCTCTCCCCGTCGGCCAGGGCGAAGCAGTGCAACCGAAGGATGCCGGTGAAAGAAGCTGCCAGCTGCCAGATAGTTGTTTCCGATTTATTTAATGCAACTACTGGTCGGGCGAAGCGACTAAACTGACTGCCGTTGGTCGGTTTGCGAGATTCTCGGGGAGTTTGTGGTAAATTTAATTCCGACACTGGGCCACCAGAAGAAGGAACGTGTGAATCGTCACCGCAAAAAAAGAAAAGGAAGTGGTTGGTGTGAAAAATTCAAGGACGGACGTATTACTGTTACATTTATAGTGATATATTAATACATAAGCACACCGTCCGTTCCGCTGCATCACGTATTCCGCATGAATATTCACCGGATGCTGGCGGTCAAAGAACATGGTTGAACTAGAAAGCATACGCAGGTAATTCGCTGACACACCCGAACAGCATAAGGAATTATGCTCACGTACCGGCGACTCCGAGTGGGCCAAGAGTGCCGGTTACGGTTTCCTTCCTGAGAATTGTTTTTATTTTCCTCCTCCCTCGAAAGAATTTGCATTTTATTTTAACGCTTGTGTAAAGTGATAAAAATTGAAATGCCATTCGCGATGCTATCATTCAGGATTAACCCTTCCGAATCGGATGAGGGACGCGAACTACACGGATGCTGTAGTTGTCTCAGCCTTGATGCTAATTTTCTATCCATTTCATCTGCTTGACGGCGTTCTTTTTATCCTACTGTTTCCACTTCCACCTGGCTCGTGATCATATTCCAATAACAGAAACATTCCATAACTTAAGGCTGTTTTTGTTTCTTTTTTGTGTTTGACATCTCTTCACTTATTTCAATGAAATTTCGGTTCTCAAATAAGTTTGTTATAGAAAAAAAATATTTAGGACTAACGTTTCCACGATTAGACAAAGTTAAACATATTCGAAGATTTCGTTCAATGAAACGAAACCAGGAAGAAATTAATTTGAATTTTTGTTAGAAACCAACAGACATTGTGAGCGCTCAAAACATCAACTAAAACACACAGAGAAAAACGTAAAATTGTTTAAATTTTCTGTTTTTTAGGATCGAGATGTTTTGAAGAGGACGAGATGTTTTGAACGGAGATGTTTTGAAAGGAAAATTATGTTTATTGTAAACTATGAGCAAAATATAAAGAAGCATCATGCATATTCTATAACTATAAATAGCTAAGTTCACTGAATGAATTGCAAATTCAATTTCACCAAACGTACTATTTTCGTATTTCGTATTTCACCAAACGTACTTCAATTTCACCAAACGTATTTCAAACGGTTGAGTTTTTGTACAACTGCTTGAAACTAGGCAAATTTTCAAAATTTTTAGTTAAACAAAAAAAATATATTAAAAACTGTTTAATAATAATGCTAAATGTTCCGTTTACGTGAATGTATAGAATATCAAACATGTATGTGGAACATGTGAAGTAGTTATTACAAAACTGAAACGGTGCTTCTCGATTGGCAATTTTAACCATTTTTAAATAGAACAGGGGAAACACATCTCCAACCGCTTTGCCGTGTTGGTTTTCGAAACTACTTTCGTTGATTATATTTGGAAAAATAAAAATAACTTCCATGACTTTGTTTCATCCTTTCATTCGATGGGATCAACGGAGTCGTTTTGCTTCCATCCCGCCTCGGGAAGGATTAATGCTACAAACTACCTTCACTAAATGGAGTCATAGTCAGCGAATGCATGACCGGTTCATTCCATAACTCACCCCAATGCTTTCACACACTCACAAACGCACGCACACCGTTTTTCCTGTGCATTTTTTGTTTCTGCACGCTCCTGTCCTTTCATTATCAACACTCTTTCTTGCAAACATAATTAAATATTCAACTGCTTTCGGGGTGGCGCACATCAGTCCCGTGATGCCTTTGCAGCATCATCGCAACCCACCTGGTCCCTCCACTTCCGGCGATATTTTGCTGGCGCCCTCATAAGCATACAGTAATTACTTACCGGCTGGGCTTATTACGACCTGCAGGGTTGAGCCGTCAGGAAAGTGGCAAATCCGGTAAATCCGGCCAACGAAAGATGGAACGGGCAAATCAAATTCCAGCTCGGCTGCCAACGTTCCAAACCATTCGAAAACAAGCGTCCACGAGGGGCCCTCAGATGCCAATGCCTATTGCACCACCAGCACTTTAACTCGTTCACCTGGTTCTGGTTCAGATTTTTCCTACCGACGCGAACACGTGCTAACACCGTTGGCGCGCTCTAACGACAGCCCGATCGGGAGAAAAACCGCGTATGAATGATTCAGAACCGTCACCCATGGCACCTTTTATAGCGAAGCGCCGGAAAGCGCCCCCATACGGCCGACTCATCCCCGGCAACCCAGGCGGAAAAGCGGAAAAGCGAGCGAAGTGCGCTATGGGGCATGCGTTGAACCTCGGAGTCATCGCTTCGACCGTGGCGAAAGAAGACGATCGCCGGGCAGCGACTAACCCTCGCTGTTACCGGCATATCCCGGTCGGTGTGTAGGTGTGTGTGTACGCCACGTTGCAACTAATTCTGGAAGGAATTTTAGGCTTTTTGGATTTCGCAAAAATGAGACAAATTGGGTTCAAGAGAGGTACACCTAAGAAATGAACTTTCAAGGACCCGCAAAACCAACCGGGTGTTGATATTCAAATGTTGACTATGCCTAGCCATTATGCTCTGAAAAAACAGCACCCGTTCAATTTAAGCGGGTTTATTGCTAGATCAAGAGTTTCTTTTCCTGCTGGTTTTTAAAAATAATTTTTAAGTAATATTTTACGGTTGGTTAAGTTCAGTAACGTGTTTTAATTTGCACTTTATCTCTTACAATATACAGTTGCATAATCGTGCTTTCTTTGAAACGTCAAATAAATAGTAAAATCTGGTTGTGGAATCCGTTCTGAACCCAAGCACTTATGGTTTATCATTGTACGGTCCACACACTTTCATTATTTGCCACAATTAATCTGTACAGATAACGGATCTGCTTCGCTCGTCATATAAAAAATAACAAATAAAAAATATTGCAGATGTCACTTTTGGAGAATAAACAATCAACAAACATAATGATCCCTATAATAACTATGTTGGAAACTATGAAAGTACAAAAATAAGGTAGAGAAATTCGATTGATTGGTTGAAATGCAGTTATTATTTATTTTATTTTTATACGCACCAATCGTTCAACTATTCATTTTTTTTCTAGCATTAAATTTAAATCATTTAGTAAAATACACCACACTGCTTCGGAAGCGTGTTTTCACTATTGCTTTTGTATTGCATGTAAATTTTTACATTTTATTTCAACTACAATACAATTTTTTACAACCTTTTTCATGACACAAACTAATCCAACTTGACGCTTTTAAAAGACATCTAGAAATTTTGTGGTTTATAGTTCATTATGAAGTTGCCTATTTATAAACAACATGCTCAGTACATTTTGTTTGTAAGTTATGTTAAACATAATGTTTGTGCAAATTTTAGCTTTAATTTAAAATTTTTAAATATCTTTTTAACCTTAGTAGCTTTAAACTCGACAAGAAAATAAATATTTTTTTGTAAAAACGGAAACAGATTAAATTCGTACTAATAGAAAACCAACTATTTTCACTGAAAATTGATATAAAAATGGAATAAAATGAATTACGTAAATTAAAATCAATTCCCGCATCTCCCAAAGCTCATGTGGGCATTGATTATTTTAATGACATCACTGTACAACAATTAACAATAATACATTTATATGGTAAACAACGATTTCATTCGACTCACCGACGATGATGATGATGCTGCCGTCCCGTTTCCCCATTCCGCCGAAACGAGATTCCCAACCAATGTCTGCTGCTGGAGCGATGATTTTAGATATCGACGGGTAATTGCAGCAAAATAATTGAATCATCAATCGATCGCCCGTACGTTACGCTGCACTTGTCCACGCGAAAAGCGATGCTCCCGAGTCTCGTGTCTTCCGCCCCAACGTTTCGCGACCCACGGAAACCCCCCAGCACGACAAGAAACTGAAATGATTCTTGGAAATCGATAACCAACGCTTTGAGAGCCTTCGAGCCGAACCGCCAAATGGTTGGAAAGCGGTTCAGTTACACCACACACGCACACACGCACAACCGAGCTTGTGGCAGGATTACCTTGGTGTATTTGCGGGAAAAATAATGCCAGCATGTATACCCCCAAGCCGCCCTCTCACCTTCATGGTATGATGATGAGCATATGGCCAAAAACAAACGCGTGAGTTTCCGGAGCGGTCCGGAGATCGGATCGTCCTCTATCAGCGAGTTATCAGTCGCCTTTTATCGCCCGGTCCCGGTCTATTAGCGCTGGTTAGTGGAGCTTATCAAAGCCTTGGCCGGAGCGCCCTTTTGGCGGCCCGCTGATGCAACACGCGATGTCCATTAATTAAACCAACCGGGCGCTATCAGCGCGTTAAGTAAGTTTTCGATAAAATCGCCCGCGCCATGTGCAACGCCACCGTAGTCGGCGATTTGCAAAACCGACCGAACCGTTTCCACCCGAAGCCGGAGCCGCGATTGACAATAGTGCACTTTAAATGACTCATCGCGTTCCTGTTCTTGGGCTTTGCCGGGCCATCTGGAGTTTGCCTCCGGGCCATTCGCACCGTTTCTGCATCCGTTGCCGCGCTGCTCCGGTGGAAAGAAAAGTCGATAAAGACGATCGCCCAACTGCAGCGCACGATAATGTATGCTGGCCCTTCAATCCGATGGCCCCACATCCTCCTTCGCAACGCCGGATTCACCGGCAGGCACATTGTTTCCCGAGTTTCATTGCGAAAGGCGCTGGAGCCGCGTCGTGGCGCTCGTTATCGTGGCCGTTGTTTTCACTAGACTCGACTCGGCTCGACAAACTGCTGCTGGGCCAGCGACAAAAGATAGGCACCTTATTTATTATTGAAACCATCACGGCCCGGTGCCGTCCAGCGAGAGCCTGTTCACATCTTGATAGGTGTGGATTTATCTTTTCTGTGTCGCCAAACCAACTCTGACGGCTCTTTTCTGGTTCACTTTGAATGAATTCCATGTTTCAGTTTTGTCACATCTCTTTCTTTTTCCCTTCCTCTTTCTCTCTCTCCCTCGTTAACTTGCTCTTCATCCTTGACCGTGGTCCAGTTTCAAGCGTCAGTTCTAAGTCATTGTACTTCCGATTTTATGCTGCTTTACAGCTTCCTACACGCGATGTCGAAAGATGTATCTCAATTTTGCAAACAACATAAACAAAAAGAAACTTTTCCAATTTGTAACATGTGCGTCATCTTTACCATTTGCACAAAGATAATGTCGAAGTTCAAGTCCAACCATGGCCATCGTTCATTGGGAAGTTGCTGATAAAGAGTCTCCCCTTGCCCTTCAGCACTATTTTTAGATGAAACTGTAAAAAACTATTTAAAAAGGCATTAAAACAGCCAAGTGATAATCAATGAGGTGCTTGATTTATACATATTCTTGAAGATATTATTACGTATAACAAAGTGGAAAATACAATATAATTTTATTGTATATACAAGAACAAGTAAGATGTAGCATGCGGATTCAAAAATCCCTAGAGAAAATCCATTAGCTACAGCTTTAATTCGCTTTAAGAACGTAATTTTTGCAATATAAGAAGAAAACTCGTAATTGTTTTATTTCTTTTCTATTTACATTCTATTAGTTTAACTTTGAATATTTGGTGTTTTGTTTTCCAGAGCCAATTTGCATCTACTACCCTGATCGGCCATATATTCGTCATCTTCTTAATCTGCATGTTCGGATCCTTTTCTTATATTATACCTTATGATACATACTCTGTCTAGTTGCTATAATACTTTGATTTTCGTGATTTTCAATTAAAAATTAGCTCACTATCGAAAAGTTTTTCGTAAAAATCTTCTCAATTTGCTTAAAGAAATACAAAATCATAGAAGCACAAAAACATAAACTGTTTCATTTTGAGCAGAAAATGTTGGGATGTGAGAGATAATCTGTCGTTTGTGTCGCTAGATACAAGCCTATAACTGTTTATAACTGTTTTGTAACATCCCTGTAAGGACCGATAAAAATTGTAAAAATATTTTTTTTATTAATGTTTTCTATTTAAAAAAACTTTGAGATCATTAAAGTTCCCTAGAGTATCTTTGAAACTTTGAAAAAAAAATGCACAAAACCAACCCTTGGACATTTTTGAGCAATGATTTGTCAAATGTTAATCAAAAGTTCTTATATAAAGATAGATAAAATGATCAAGGGGTCGATATTGGCACAGAAACACATAATAAACCACCTAACTTTGTTAAAAACAATAGGATCTAGACTGGGAATTGATTAAAGTCCATTTGACTTATCATTTGTTGCGTATGTATCGTTACAAATAACTTTTTGCTGCTTAAAACGTTTATCTGCGATGGCTCTAATGGTTTAAATGGATATTTACTAGGTTTGAATAGGATGAAATGGTCTGAATAGGATATTTAGATATAACAAACTCCAAAAAACTTGTATCTATACATTAGTTTTAGATAATACCTTTTAATCCCGATTGTTGTCTTACAGTAACTGGACAAAGTATACGGATCTTAGGGCGAAAATTAGAAATTAGACTGGCATCACCTTTTTTTGGTATTATTTTTGGAATTTCAGTAGAGTTGTGATTTTTCTCGTTCCACATCGTCGATGCCCAACGTCTTTCTAGATTGATTTTTCACTTTTAGTTTTGACCACTGGACATAAGTGAAGGTGCAATTCTTATTTTGCATCATATTTAGTTTTTGTATTCATAATTATGAAACTAAAACTATCATCACTCTCATTAAAAAAAATATATAACAAGTTTGACAACAATAGATTTGATTGATTACTGTTACAGTGACTGTTTTACTTGCTATCAAATAATTTGCTAAGATAAATTAAGCTTAAAGTATAATGGCTCAACGGAATACTGTAGTGCCGTTGATTTATTCGACGTTTCGTATCATCATGCGTGTATAAGTCAAAGGCCGGCCACCGAAATTGTCCCAAATCATCGCAATCTGCTGCTTCCTGCTGTTCGCATAAGGTCCGTTGAGATCAGATGACCCACAAGAATCGTACCACCAGCCCCCCTTCCAGCTCACGGCGCAATTACCATTGAACCATCAATCATTGTCCTCATCTTTAGTTGTAAATTTGTCTCCCAACCGCTGCTTCAAAGTATCTCGTGCCGTTCCTTTAGAACGGCCAACAATCTTTAGTTTGAATTTCTCACTTTCGTCACCGATCTCGAAATGGTCGTAGCGTGCGTATCCATAATTGCCACGTGTATCATTCACCTCCACCATTAGCTCATGCTTCCGGGATGAGGTGAGCTGGTGAAGGCTCTCCAACCCTAACCAGAACTCGCCGTCTAAGCTACCAAATCCATCACGATAGTCAGCCCAATTGCGGTAAAAATCCTCTTTGCCATTAAACCTATGCTGAAACACGATCCACCCACCGCCATGCGCACTTTGTTCACAATACACTGAAATTAGTTTTTGACTTTCTTTCTGAAGTTGAATTGCATATTTGCCAGACACTTTTGTAGGCTCCTCCATGCATGACTGATAGATCACCGGTAGGGTAGTCTGGGGGAAGATCTTAGCGCCTTCATCTTGTTGCTTCTGTTGGTTGACTGATTCTTTTAGCTTCAAATGGATGCTCGTTGAATTCATCTTCAACATGCTCGCTGCAGTAGTCATTGCTGTCTTCATGCCCAACAGAACTTCCATCAGGGTATCGCTTCTTGTCTTCAAGCTAATCTCCATAGCGTTTATCTTGCTCTGCAGACTTTCATCTCTTCTTCTCACAGCATCATTTTCATCCTAAAATAAATGTTAATAACTTCAATGACACAGTTTCATTTAATTAGCTGAATTTAAATCAATTAACAACTCACCTGAATCGTGCGCTCGAGGACGTCCAGCTTCCGTTGAAGATTGCTTATCTTAGCAATGAGTTTATTGTCCAGCACAAATATCAAACTGGTCAATGTGTTTTGGAGCGCTTCATCTTTCACTTTCGTAGCTATGGCATTGTCCTGCATAGACATGATTCTTCGATTTGTTTAATTAAGCTTGTTCGATCTAGTATTGTTAAAAATTATTGATAATCAGCTTAAACTAATAAGTTATTAGTCATGGATTGAACTTTGAACTCTAACTAATTGAACCAGTGTGGCAATTCTAAGTAATTGAGAAATTCATTCTGAAATCTCCATAACAGATTGATGATCAAGAAAAGAACAATAAATTTGGAAGTAAATGTTAAATACTTTTATTTTTTTAATTCCATTTCTTACAACTGAACATAGTCTATATCATCATCACCTTTATAGCTTTTTATCTAAAAAAAATCTCCCAAGTAGAACATCACGATCAGCATCACACACAAGTCAAATTTATTTTTCTCACCTTAATAACACGCTCGATGTTGGCCAGTTGCTCTTGGAGCAAATTTATCTTTTGGTCCCTTGTGATCATTCCTTGCTCTATTCCATCCATTTTATGTTGTAAAAAGTCTAACTTATTCAATATTAACTCTACTCCAAAACCTTCTGCAGCCGAGATGTTTCGCACTGACCGTAGCAGTACTACACAGCACAATAAAATGAATGATAAATTTATACCCATTCTAAAAGAAAATAACAGTCGCACAAGTAACTTCTACCGAGATTGTCGCATAACTAACGAAGAAGATCGAACACTCGCTTTTGTACTCTCTGATCAGAGAGAAACAATGCCCAACTGATAACGAATGACTTGAATTCAAGGAATTTGCATTGCAGAATGTGTATTAGATGGCAGTTTGTAGGCGTGCATGTACTTACGGAGCTGGCCTTTATCGAGAACATGTTCAGGAGTTAGTTACGCTAGTTTCAACTGAAAGGGCCTTAATAAAAATGCTAGACACTGGTTAAAAGACAAACAACATGGAGTCAAACTATGCCCCGTTTAAAATTAAAAATAATTAAAAATTAAATCAATTGTAGGAACGTACACGACGTAAAGTTACATGATTTATAATTTACCTTTTGCCATCTACATATCTTTCACCAGAGAAGGTAGATAGGTCCGGAATCGGTATATTGGCTCAATTTTAAAATATAGGATACAAATTTCATAATACATATTTGACCTGGTTTTTACTTTACTAATTTGAGTTGTTTAGCTTCTGTTTTTAATACAGAATATGATCATTATACTAAAAACCTTCTCCCAGAGGTGGATTAAGCGTTCTAGGGGCCCCAAGCAGCTATAATTTGAAGCCCCTAAACCATACACTCTACATTCCCCACAACTTTTTCATTTTAAAATTCATAACACTTCACTCAACATTAAACCATAAAACGCATTAAAACTTAAATCATCAATAACTTTCGAAAAGAATCCATGATACTATTCATAGCAAGGAATAGAAAGATTAAAAGATTTTTTTCCTTTTTCAAACAACTTTTTGAACGTAAATCTGAAAATAGCTTTTTTGTGGCATGTCTGAAAAAAAATTAATGCAATTTAGGCATTATTCCTGTTTTTAAAATGTGTAGGACACATATGTTCATTAGACTCAAACTGTTGTGAGAATTGTCCTGTTTTTTAATGAAATCTTTAAACTAATCACACAAACATACGTTTGTGTATTTAACACCTAATTTACCACAAACAAAAACACGAAAATTTGACGTTTGGTGACCTTTTGTGCATCAAAACTCGATTCTGATAGTTCAATTCCATCATTCTCGCATTTTTATAATCATTTTCTACTTTCACTAGGAGGTAAATACACAAACTCGTCACACATTTGATAAAACAAGCAACTGTTTGGAAATTTAAAAAAAAATATGGGCAAAAAGTACGGGGTCCAAAGCAACTGCTTAGTTTGCTTACTGTATGATCTGCCTCTAGCTTTTCCCCAATTTAGCTTGCCTTTTTAATTATACAGACGTAAGAACCTAAGAAAATGCAATACTATTAAAATAAATTGATTGAAATTTATAATCTCTTGTTTTATTGGCTTCTTTTTCCGCTTTGAGCATAATTGTTCCAAAAATAAGATTTCTTTCTCTGCCAGCATACCTTTATTTATATACTTTTGTTTAAAAGATACGCGAATTAGGAAAACAAAATATCACATTCCATGGATGTCAACTCAACAGGTTCCTTTCATCCCTTAAAACCCTTCAATCCCACTCGGCCAAAAGAAGAATCCATAATCTGATAAGGACGTAATTTTTTTCAACTCTCCAAGAAAAACCCACCATCACTCGTTATCCTCCCAAACGCTGGAGGGAACTGCGTGGAGTACGCGTACAGCATGCGTACGGTACGTACACACATGCACAACGTTGGACGATGTAACTTGTGAACGGAAGAAAGTGCACTTCACGTACGCGCGGGGCTTCAAAAGAGTAACCAACGTGCCCGCCCGCTCCAGCCCGCTCCAGCTCTCGCTCCAACCTCCCCAACTCCACCCTTGAGCGCAATCGCACCGAGGGGAGCCCGCGAAGGGAAAAAAAGCAGTACCTCGCGCGAATGTACCGCGTAATTGAAGATGTTTCCTGTCGCCCTGTTACATCGCTGTACATTGTATTACTTAGCGCGTGTGTGGTGAGATTTTTTCCCCCCACGGCGATGACGTCCCCAACAGTTCCCATGAAGCCGCGGATGATGATGATGCATGAAACACACGAGAAACTCCATTTTGGAGAAATTTGCGATTCGTATCTTTACCTGAACAAACGAATTTTATTTTGATGATCAACCCAAAGTATCTTTGTTGCAATCGAACCTTTAAATGTTTTTTTGTTTTTTCAATTCGGTTTACTCCACGAAAATGAAGCTCCCCCGTCCGAAAGTCGGCGCAAAACCGCTACGAAGCGCCAAAAAATCTGTCGCTAACATTGAAGTTGTGGACCAGGAGCACAGAACTCTGTAGCTGGTTGCCGTTCGTTGATACAGTGGTCTCGCTTGCTCTCATGCACGCGCTGGTCCAGTTGTCTCGTTTAGTGTGATTCTTTTCTCGCATCGCACTTTGAACCGTTGCTGTAGATTGAGATGGTCAAAATCCTTCAGAGGTTAGCTGGAGAAACTTTTATTGTTGTACAGTGTTTCAGTGTTTTTGTTTTCTTAGAGCCTATATGTAGATGACTGTCGGGTAAAAAATCGTTTACCAAGCATGATTTTCAAATTCCCTACTGCAATTGTAAATCCTCACAGCACAAGCCAAATGTAACGATAAATTTTTACCGAAACTCCAGTACCAGGCTCGCAGCATGAGGAGGCCTCCCGAAAACCGCCCCATCGAATCGACCCTCCTAGCGTGACAAAACCATGGTACGCCTCTGTTATCGGTGTAAAATGTTAAAAACAGTATGTTTATCAAGTATGTTGCATTTCAATCCCTGCTTTTTGTCTTAATTCACCCACAAATTAATAAGAGTGTGTTTCAAACATTTTCTCTTTATTTCTTTCTCTCTCCGTCCACTGATGGTATGGTTTAAAATGCAAATCATTTGTCAGAATCTGTTTATAATACTACTTTCAGTGATTCGATAAAAATAAATGTCTGATTTCAGAAAAAAGGGAAAATAGGAAAGCGAACAACCTGCATCACGTCGGTTAGAACTGAACGTTTGTTCCTTCTTTTCAACAAGCGAAAAAAAACACGAACCGTTGGTTTCCAATCTTCGTGTCATGACGAAAGAAGGTGATGACAAACGCTCGATTACGATCGCTGATGGCCTGCGAATGGAGCTTTCCTATTAAAATGGCATTAAATCGAAGTAGCGCCACCGCGTTCGTTAATGATTACAATAATCATAGTGATGATGAAGAAAATTGACCATTCGCCTTCCCAGGCGCACAGCATTCGCTGCAGGCGGTCTGTTGTGTGCTCCGCGCTTTTTCTAACCGAAAAGAAATGGGACGTTTCTGATGGCGAGGTGAGCTAGAGCGAGCAAGCCGCCTTTTCCAATCACTCCTAGAGGTGAGGTCTCGTGCTTCCGTAACGATAATTTTTCGAGCTACAGGAAATATCACAAATAAAGGCTAGCGCCATAGCACCCGACGAACGAAACGGGATATTACGATAAATTTCCACTCCAATCGTATCCAAATTGTAACAGGAGCGAAGATGTGTCAGCAGTTGCACCGTTCAACGAACAAAGCGCGGGCACACGTGCTTCTGCTGCACCGGGCAGCAAAAAAAACGATAAACATATTGCTTCTCGCTCCAAAGAGAGACGAAAAAATTGGATTTTTAATATTTAAGTAACAGGACATTACTCTAAAACATATTGTTTAATGATGATAATAAACTCAAACATTATTGTTATTATTGTGTGATAGTTATTTAAAATGAACAGGACGCCAGGAATCAGGATACAACGCATGAGGGTGTTTGTTATCGGTTCAATTTTTTCACACTTAAAATGTTTTCTCATTTTGCGCGCCAAATTCGAAGCCAGTGTAGTTGACGAATTTGTTAAATAAATTTTTTTTAATAATCTATAAAGGCGATAAATTTGTGTAAGGCAGGAAATGCCAATTGAATAAGAAACATCATCATTGTTGAAAACTATAACGCACAGCTTATGCCTAACCTTTTCAAAACAATTGTTGCAATTCTAATAGTAGATAACAAATGCTGCGAACAAAGCAAAATTCAAGCGAAATTAAATAACTATCTAATAAAAACCAAACTGTAATTTATAATAATATGTATGCTAAACAGCTGTTTAGAAATCATTGCCGAAACGGCACAAAAATAAATAAACAATTAAGCTCAGAGTAAAGTTTTTTACTTTTACCTTTACCCATTTTTCATTCATTGATAAATTCTTCCATACTTTGGCCGAAGACAAAGCACAAGCAAACAACATTCAATTTGACTGACAATTTAAACCAACCGGTATTTCAAACCTGTGCCACAGTTTAATTACCACAGTATTACTATAGTACTCGTAGAGTCACTAGAGGACGCTAACATAGGCCACTAGAGAGCGCTAGCAGTTAACACACGTATCCAAAAATCAAATTCGAGACCTAACTCTGATCGAGACATTTTTTTAAAAAAGAAGTCTTTATTAACCGCTTCACAGTTTTGCCCTGGCTTGGGCAGTTTTTGTCGCCCGTTTTGTTTCTATTTTCGTTGTGCGACGTTGATTCTAAGTCATTGCATGTTTGTACATTTTAACTCATTTATGCGATATCAATGCGATAAATTGATCAAATTTTTACAAGGTCGTAAATATAATTTGTCGGACTGATTCAGTAACTGCCCGCCAGAAAAATCATTCACTGCCACAACGAAATTTTAGAAAAATTACGGAAAGACACTCCTCCCACTGATATGTTAGATCAAAACTCGGGCGATAAAAATGTTACTAAATTTGTAAAAAAAACTTTTATGATCGGGAACGAAATACAAAAGCCCATGATTTGTTTGTTGCTTCGTCGAGATGTGGAAGCAAGGTGTGTTTTAAAACAGAAAAAACAAATCAAATTGTGTCTGCTGCATCTAATCTAAGTTTACTTACGACATCGCGGAAGGATGTCCATTAACGTGAGCTAATGATTGAGCTCACCAGTGATAAACATCGGCAGCATTATCTCTCCCCAAAACGCCCCGAAGGGTGTGTTTGTGTAGAGGATGAAGCTTTCGAAAGGTGAGCAATCGTCGTAAATTAAAGGCTAGCATTAGATAAAAGTGGTCAGCAGCAACCGACCCGGCCAATCCCAATGGCATCCGTATCAACAGCAGCCACCACACGTCAGCGTGGATGTGATGAAGTGAAGATGAAAACAATGATCCTACCACCGACAGGACTCAGAGCGTCTATGTTGGTCGTTAACCGTTCGTAAGATATCCTAACGATGCTTCCATCGACCAAGGATGCGTGGTCCGTCTAAGGGTGCGATGTGTAGGGTGCACTCGTTGGCTATGAAAAAAGACCATGAAAACGAACAACGAAAATAAAGTGAAAAACTTGCAGCTGTCGCGTGCCGATTTTCTCCACACATGCCTTGTAGACGCACGTGTGCATACGTGGATCGCTCAGATCGTTCAAAGTGATTTAGTTTATTTTCTTTGCTCTCCATCGCATCCTTCGAGCGCCTTTTGGTAGATCAATCTCGTCGTTGCTTCGTTTATGACGATCCTTTTTCTCAGTTCCAAACGGACCGATGCTCGATGCTTGGAAAATACTGCTACACCGCCATTTCTGGTTGGAAATGAAGGCACATGATTATTTTAGTAAACGGTTTAGCTGTTTATTCAAGCTGATCTGAGACTTGAAGCCTTAAATGTTACACGATAAATAAAGTACATGTAGTTTGAATGATTAAATTAATTAAAATTATATTAAATTAAATTTAAGAGAAGTATCGGTGGAAAAACTGGTAATAATAATTACTATAATTCACAATATTATGTAAGATAAATAGTAAATCAAGATCACAGATCACTAGTAAATCAAGTAATTTTATACTATTCTCATTAATTTGTGGTCATCAACATGAAGATCATTAATGGAATTTCGATCAGAAATAGAAGTGATATTTGATGAATACTTCTTTGTATCGCCATGGTCAAAGGATGAAAATGCACAGCATGGTGTAACCACCGGTCCAGCATAAAAAGTTAATCCTTATTGTAGTGTGTTCCAGATTATAGGACGTCTGATCATCAGGATGGGGGCCAACATTAAACAAACCACCGCCAGCGATTGCTTCAGCTGGTTCCTGGGCGGCTCTCGTCTCGTAAACCTTGAGCGATCCGCGTCTCTCTCGCCAAGTGTGGCAGATGTTTCGGTTCAACGATTATGTCTATGCTGTCGATGCTGGGCCTCTGCGGTACCAGCATCCATCCATGTCTGTGTGCTTTCCTTTTACCTTACATTGTCCACCGGCAGCCGGGTGCACGCTGGAAGGCGAAGGTCCTGCGTTCAGTTCGGTCGATGTCTTCCGCTTTTGGGTGAGAGACGCATACACTTAAACACACATGATACGACGAAGGAAAACATATCGAACCGTTCAACCAACAAACCACCTGGCGCCGATCTGGCAGCAGGTCAACATTTAGCTTCTTCCTTTGCTGTTAATCCTCTTCAGCATGGCACGGATGCTGCCGGGAGCATACAGGGACTCGGAAGGTGGTGCAATGATGCTGGTATTGGAAGGGTGCACATTGGACCGCGACCGGTTTGGTGATGTTCAAAGTGCTAATTTTGACCGACGCGTGACGGCGCTGCTACAACAATTTGATCAGCTCGTGTGCCGATCGTCTGTCGATTGGAATTCGGACACCGGCTGGTTCGAGCAGCTGAGGTTCGGGGATTTCTTATCGACAGTTCAATAAAGAAGCACCTCGTAGGAAACACTGGGGGAATTATTCTTCTCTCGAGACAAAGCAAAGGTCCTTTTTATCCTGTTTTTTAATAGTTGAAATTGATGGTGTTTTCAACTTATTTTGATTTTGATAAATTTTAAACACGTAAAAGGTAGAATTTTATCCATATTTGCTTCAAAATAAATATCTCTGGAAAACGTTTGTATATCAAAATTGGTAATAGTTAATTAGATAACATTCATCTCAAGTTTATCAAACTTCATCGTACGAATTGTTTGTCCTATTGACTGTTTCTTCTGTTTGCTTTTGGACTCGACCGAATTTTTTAATCTTTCCTTACTTTTCACTACTATTTCATTCTTAATTTAGCTGTCTAAATCAGGGGTCGGCACACCGTTTCCAAAACGGGCCAGGTGATTAAAGAGAAACCAAAAGCGCGGGCCGGATACCTTAAATGATGATTTGATGTTTTCAAAGTAATACTAGTGTAAACCCTTTTGAATCAACTTTCTAAATAGTAAAATTACATAAAAATTGTTTTTTTGTGAAATTGAAATTTTTTAGTTGATTTTTTAAAATCATTTACATGCTTATTTTCGTTGAATTCAAAATATAAATTTTGGTTTATTGTACTTCGCATTGCTCACTTAAATTGTACTTGAAATTAACTCTGTACCAAAATTATTTTTAAATATTTTAGTGTTACTGGCGTACTACTCTCTGAGTTTCTAAAATAACTCAGCTTCGATACGTCTTTTAAAATTGCAAGCCTTTAGCTCGTAATGGGTATGAAAACTATATTCCTTGAATGTAGCTATTTTGAATGTCGGATTTTGGACGAGACTCACGACGCTCGGAAATTTTTGAACGATCAATAATATAAACACGATAGAAAAAGTCTTACAAAACCCATAAGAGAAAGTCACCAGGTGTTGAACAACTCGTTCAACAATTTTAATCTTCATTGTGGAAAAAAGCTTTAATTGAGAATTGAGATGGGTTTTTGTATGAAGCACTAGAGTTCTACTACGGGCCGGATAAAATTAGTTGGAGGGCCGGATTTGGCCCGCGGGCCGGACTTTGCCGACCCCTGGTCTAAATTATTAATATACTATTTTACTTCCTCTTCTTGTTGACTATTTTACTTTATGGATTATGGAAAAAAGATAAAAAATGTAACATTTTGCCAAGCTTTAAAGTTTTCATTTATTGAAGTATGTTAATAGATATAACCATGCTTATAAAGATACTTTTGAAGAAAAATATGAAAAGCGCAATGACAGTTTATTGACATGCTTTTCTTTTACTTATTTTACATGGATAGTTTCTTCAATAATAAAATGGGCCAGTGGTGAAAAAACAGCTATCTAACCTTTATTTGCTTCATAACAATATGTTAATCTAACCTCACTTTCGTTACGGTAGCTAAAGAAATTGCCTCCAAAAAACGGCAATAAACCACCAAATAATCTGCGATAAGGTCTAATTAGGTAAAACCGAACATTAGGCAAACACTGCCAGCGCTTTTACTCACCCATTTGCAGCCCTTTCTTTCGGATGCAAATGCAACCAAACCCCAACTCGGACTAAGAAAAGCTCCCGTTCTTCCTTCATCCACCCGGTAGCACCCGATCCGGCGCGGAAGTATTTACACCGAATTAATTGAGCACTCAGCGCGGATTGACAAATTACCTTGCGCATTCCGGTGCGCTTGCCGCTTTGCTCGGGGACACAAGACCGTTTTCTAACCGGCCAACAGTTTTCGGGTGGCTCGTGTTGGAGTCATAAATTAATGGCGGATGCTGAGAACAACAAAGCAAACAAACAAAGCTTAAAGAAAGTATCCACCAGAGGGAGGGGAGAAAAGCAACTGATGCTCCCAGGTCGGTGAAGATAGACACATTCCAGGGGCTGGCTCGGAAGTGTGCGTGATGAGAACGGGAAGGTTAAATAGTAACACACCAAGCACAGCTCTAGAGGCCCACAATGTCACGAGTGCCTCGAAACTCGGTGGGTGGAAAATGACACCTTCCGGTGGTCCATTTCTATTTTCCTCTTTCATGTCTCCGTTACAGCCGATGGAGCTGGCAGCGCGGAAATGTGGAAAAAGCGGGTCTTCGGAAAAATTTCAAGAATTTCTATTATATTGTAATTTGCCTGCTGCCGGGAGGCTTTCTCTCCGACTCAGATCTTCCACCTTCATTTCACCCGCACTCCAACACGCATTTGCGGAGATCGTTAGGGCTTTTTGTTTGCCCCTTCTCCGTGGTGGGTTTCAGTTTGTTTGAATTTAGCTACTGCGGGTGAACGACATTTTTGAGTCCGACTTTTCAATCCAGTCGTTCGGAGGGAGAATGTAAAAAATCCAAATTACCGATACGGGTCTAAAGTGCAGATCGATCTGGAAGCCATTCCCAGCGAGCGTCTTTTCCATGTGCAGTTTTCCCTCCTGCTGGCCCTGGCGAGAAAAAGGAAATAATTAGCGCTTGGGGTTAAGAAAGGTGCGGTGGTTTATAGCACATACGAACGCCAGATCCTTGCGCCACTCATACTGCGCCGCGTTGTCGTTGTAGCGGAGGAACTTGTCGCGGATCCGCACGATCGTATCTTCGTAGCAAACGACCATTTCCGTCGCGTGGAATGTCAGCGCGTTGATGATCCGGAGCGGACACGGGCGGAACGTGATGCGGCCGAGGACGAGGGAAGGATCGCGTGGCCAGCGGAGGCCGGTGGCAGGATTACGCTCCATAGCGGGCACAAAGACCGGAACCCGTTCGCCGTTTCGATTGACGCGCTCGATCGGCGCGAGGCCGGAGTGGAAGAACGCGCTCAAGTCTTTGCCCGCCAACGCCAGCAGCCACCGGAGGCTCTGGGGAAGAGAGGGATGGAGGGGGAGAAAACGACCGTTAAACCTCTCACTCGGTTCACGCCGGGCAGCGGAAAGGAAAGCTATAAAGTAAGATTATTGCCAAAAAACAAAACCAAACCGCCCCGAGACGCTGTTGTTTGTTTCGGCGTACCTTCTTCAGCGGGAGTTTCTGCTCGTGAGCGGCTCGAAACAACGGCGACACATCGATGACCGTTCCGTGGACGATGACCCACGCACTGGACGTGTCGTTGTGGATAACGACTTCATCGCGCAGGAAGTATGCGCCCGGTGACATGAGGAAAAGGAAAACTTCTGCGCCGAACTCCGGGTCTTCTTTAGTGCAACAAATTTAGGAACCACAATAACAAACAAATTAGTCAGAAACTCTTTCCCTTCGTCAACACGGACCGCTACGATCGACGCCTTCTAGATCTCGATACGTTCGATCCAGGAAGCAAAACGCCAACGTCCAATATGACATACACACGCCGGGAAATCAATCATTTTGTTTTCGTTTCATTTTCGACCAAGGTGGCCATTCTCCCTGAAGGCCAAGGAGCAGGCCGACGGGGAGCAGTGGGGCTAAGAAGAGTGTAAAAATTAACACCAAAGACATCCCTTCACGCGCGTTTGCTTTGGAATGTGGACGCGTCGTTCTCCAGCGCCGGTTGTGGACCAAATATCCGGTGACCAGCGAAGTAATCAATCAGTTCGAAAAATGAATTTAATACTCTCTCGCGCACACACACGTCAAACCAATTTACACGTGCCACGACCGGCCTCTGCGCGTTGGTGGCCCAAAGCAGTCGAACGGCGTGGCTCGAGCCCCGGACCGGATTATGCGGGCTCGATGCCAAGACGCCATACGGAACGGAAGAGCTAGAACGAGCGTAGCGTTGGGTTCCCGGGAGGAAGTTAGGGTTAAAGTTTCATTGGTATGCCACCAGCACGGTCCGAAAGGGCAGCATGGCCGGAGGGGCAGTGTAAGATATGCTTCCGCCCGTTCAAGACAGCACACGCCACCGAAGCGCACGTGAACGCAAATGAACTGTTGAAAATTAAAACGGGTGACAAAACAATCGGTGCACGGAAGTGCGGCTGTTTTACCGGATCCGATGAACCGTTCGTTTAAACAGGGTGTTATTTATTAGTAAAATACCACCAGGGGAATCCCAAATATCTTCTTTCTATTCTCTCCAATAAATCAACAGATTTTTTAATTCAAACGAAAGTGTTTTGGATTTTTTAGAATAACTGATTAATGTAGAATCCATTTATCGGAAATAAGGACCAACACCATTTAACTCCAACGTTTTAGTAAAAGGATGTAAGTCTTTTATTACCGGATACTGAATTATGATTTATGGTAATTAGACATGTAGTTTAACCCAAAGTTCAAAGATTTCGAGGTCAACTAATCTATCTATTAAAATGTACATAACCATTATTCTGGTTATATTTATCCATCTTCAATCTGTTTTACTATCAGCACAAGCTTTTCTACTGTTTTCTAAAGTATTTGTCATAACATCAATTTATCTGTGTTATTATCTAATGTTTGACTTAAACCAAAGAGCTATTTAGCAAACCGAAAATTTCCAAAGTCAAAAAGCTGAACAGTTTAAGAACGATAAACTTGGCATTTTCTGAGAATGTATTACTGATTCTCAAAAATATTGTTTTTAGATAAGAAAAGATTATTTGATTTGAAAACAGTTTTTCATGGCTCAGTCAAACAAGTTTCAAAATGGTGGTTGGTGGAATCGCATATGGATTTATGTAATTGACTATCGTTTAAACTGCGATCGCTTTAACTTCAATTTTTGGTAAATTGGATTTGTTTATCGATAGTATGGGTCAAAATGAAAACGATCGTAAAAATCAGAACAAACGATTGATACGCATTCAAGCCAAACTAAAATTTCCCAGTTCACTGGAAATTGATGATCATTTATGTTTAACTATCGTTTAAATTCCATATGCGAACGGTTTAACGATTCTGTTAGCGAATCTACATGTTATTATCACCCACTATTGATATTGAGGGACTGATTTTATTTTATTTTTGTTTAACACTAAACTGCTAAATATGTAACCGTAAAACCATCATACACTCCACATTAATCTCATTTCCCATTGGTACGAGGGGTCCGCGACAGCCGAGCGGTAGCGCCGGTTAGAAAATCGGCCCATGAGCGCCGGGGCTCACCACCTCGACGGCGTGGGTTCGAATCCCAACCGAGACCGGATCCTCCCCTGTACGAGAGGACTGACTATCCACGTACTACAACAGGGAAACAAGTCTCGTAAGCCCTTAACGGGCAGGCATGACCAAGAGGTCGTTACGCCAAGAAGAAGAAGAAGAAGCATTGGTACGAATGTGTTTTGTTCATTATCCCATAAGCACCTTGATTGGACCGTTACTTCAAAAACATGCACATCATTGCTCCCCCCCTCCACCAAGCAGGCTCGTTCTTTCCCTGTCTCCTCGCACCATTGGCAGACAATCGGAAGACATCGCGTACCGCGGTTTGAGCAACAATTAAACGCGCCCAAGATGGAAGATAATTCTACTTACAATCGCCCCGGGTACATCTTTTGCAGCAAGTGCGTCGCCGTCGTCGTCGCGGACGAACGCTAGAACGAAACGATCTTTGCATGGTAAAACATAGATTTCCTTCGTCTGCCGGCTCGCAACGAGCAGGTAGGTACATATTCACATTTCCTTTTCCGCTCCGGGTCATTAACATACGGTTTTGTGCAAAGCTAAGCGCGGTCCTACATGTCAGGTTTTTTACAGAATATTTACTAGAAGAGTGGAGGCCTCTGGAGGCCTCTTTTTTATTTGGGTTAATTACATTTCTTGTACCGCGTTTTAAACGACCTGATGAGCAAATCAAAATCGGAAAGAAATCTTTTCTATGTTTAAAGTTTAAGAACAACTTTCAGATGAGATCAACAGTGAAGTTGGTTGGTTGTTGTATCCATTGACTTAATAATACACAGCAAAAATATGATTTCTGAAGCAGTTGATTTTGGTAACGAAAAAAAGGTTGCCTCACCAAAGGATTGCGTGTAAACAAGATACATTCAATTTCAGAACGTATTCTTCATAAACGGTTAATCTCGTTAGATTCTTCTAACCAAAAATGAGCAAACAATAAAATGCCTACGTTCTTATCGCTAGTACCGAATTTAATGCCCGGAATGTGGCGTGAGAAACATGCCAGGCGGATGTGATTGAGAAGGGGATTTCCGTGCCGACCGTTTTGGGATTTCCCTCACGTGCCACCGTGCTTCCATATAGGAAGTTCGTTGCTTACGTTTAATGCTTTTCGCACGAAGTCTATTGTTTGCGCTCGTTTTGGAAGCCGCTCGATTGGGGTGTGTATTGGGCGCGTTGCCCTCACCAACCGAACCGGAGCTCAGGTCCTAGCAAACAACCCTTCTGGTGAGCCCTCCGCAATGTCCACGGTGGGCGCTGTGGGAACGTTTGATTAGTAAAAAAAAACAAGGGAGTTCGTTAGAACCGCTCGCGGAGTCGATGCGGTGACGTAGTGTGCCCGCCGCGTTAAGCCAATCGATGCGGTGGCTAAATGTCGTGGGCTAAAGTATGTCGCCCCCTTTTCTCGAGTGCGCATAAACGATCATTTTTCCTCCCAGCCCGAAGCCAACTATCGCCTCGATCGATGCAAAAGTGCAGATTGGCCGGACCGGGAGACAACTGGTTTGGAACCGTAACCGCCGGTTTTGACTCAAAGAACGAAGAATGATTGTCGTAGGCACTGCAGTGTGCAAGGCACTCAGCTCAGCATAGTCACCACGAGTACATGAAAAAAGATCACCACACATACACACACGCACATATGCACGCACGTACGCCCTTGGAAAGCGATCCGGTGCAATCCAACCGGGCTAGTAATTAGCGGAGAAAGAGTATAAATGTAGTATAATAACGCTTGACATGGGAATTATTATGACGGTATAGAGTGACGGGCGGAGGATGCGCTTGCGATAGATGGATGGAAGGCTGGATGGATGGACATTGTCTCTCCAGAACAAGCCCAGGGAACCGGGACAGGGCAAGTCCCGAGATCCGCACGGGCGACAAATGCATACGCATAAACACAATGTGCAGCTACAGTAGCGAACCGATGAAAGGCAACACAATACCGAAGGAGATTGTCATAACAAGGCATACTTTAATATCAAACCCAGCTAAACCGAGTGGACTAAGTAAAGTAATTCGATTCTTGGTTAGAGTATTTATTAACATTTAAAAGTTCTGCAGTGCAGTAAAATGTCTATGAAACAAGGTACAGTAAATTTTATTGATAGCTTGTGTCGAGTCTAGATAACATTTCGGACGCAAGTACAGAATAGGCATAACTACGGATATCTTCTTGGACCCATACATCTAAGATAGTCAAATTAAGGAATTTGCCATATTTTAATTTACTTTTTTTATTTTTAGTCTTTGATTTTCTCATCCAGCTTACCGATTATGGGTTTTTACTGACTATTAATTATTTTTTTGTCAACCTGCTTAAGACATATGAGATGCTGATATGTTTATGTTTGTGTGATCTATTGTATATTTTAGCTTTTTTATGGAGTTTTACAAATACTTAAAATCTCGACCTATACCTTTCCACACATAAAGTTTAAATAAAGTTAGCATCAACCGAAATTTAGACTCATCCATGGTTCTAATAACCCGGATCCGCGTATGTGCTAAAGTATCACTAGTCACAACAGTAATCCAATGGCATCGACATACATATGTCAAGGTGTATTCATCAAAAGTACAACACGGGGGAAATCGATAAAATATCAAGCAATTTAAATATGCCGTTATTGTAACTATTAAAGTAAAACATAACTCTGAAGTTAGCATTGCCGGAGCATCAAGCTAGTTGCAACTAACATGTAAAGTCAGAAACCTTTGCAGGACATTCCACATAACCTAAAGTTGATGACACTGGCACGAGGGCATTAATCGTCTTTAAAATATGTTTTAAGTTGACATTGATTGAACACTTTATTGTTCACACTCTAGTTACTCGACTACTAGCAGTTGGATAGAAATCTGAAAACAGTCTGCTAGAAAGACTTGATACTTTTTGCAGCGCCCTGTAGGTAGTCGCTTCAGCTACCTCCACCGGGCGACAACTGCTGACATTCCGCGAGCGGAGCGCGACGGACGGGCAAGGGCACGCGTTGTGGGGCAACAACGGCAACTTGTCGTCGTGCAGGTTGCCCGGCCCGGTCGGCTGCAACTTTTCTGCAACGGTAATCGCACACCGACAGGCGCGCGGTCTGCAGCTGCAGCGCAGGAACATGAACCCGTGAACCCGCTCCCCGTCGCCGGTTGCATCAAAACAACCGTATTACCTTTTTCTGCGGCAACGGGCCGGCCCGACCTGGCTGGCGTAATGCCACAATCAGTTGTTTACCATTGCTCACGATCGACTGATGTGCGAGGCGCTCGCTCTTCGCGACTGGTGGTGAAATTGCTTCGGTCACTCGCTGTAGGGATCGCTGCCGGGTTGGATAAGCCCTCCCGCTGTTCTCATTGTTGATGTTGGTTCTTTTTCATTCTCCTCGGTTGCTGGTGCTCCTCCGCCCAAGAAAACCGATCCGAATCCGTTGCAAATCGCTGCGTGTTAGTGGCCACGGGTGCAACGGGTGTGCCGAACGAGGCGTGACTTTCGGTGTGCAGTGTGCAGTGAGGTGTGCAGTTTGGGCTGCGAGGGTGCAAAATGTCAGCGATCGAAAACATTTCGAGCACGGCCCGAATCCGTACGGAGCTGCTGCAGATCATCAGGTACGCCACTTGACTGGATTTGCTTCACACTACTTGTGGGGGTTCTCGAGTGCACCAAAATGACCCACATTTAGCGAAAAGGAGGGTCAATGAAGATTAAGATGTTTCAAATGGTAGTGTAGTACCCACTAAAGAATATCAAATCCCTGAGATTTTTGGGTCTTTTGATAGAATTAGTTTTTTCTTCAATTAAACAAATATTTTTCAAAGCTTAATTTTCGAATTTAATCCTTTTTGCCTATTTTGAACATGCTTTATAGCTAAGCTAAGCTTCGATCAAGTATATATCAATATTAAAAAAAAAATTCTAACGCGATTTCCAACTTTTCAAAAAAGGTGTGGAGATGAAGGCAGAGTAAAAGTAGAAACCAAAACTGTTTAAAACAAGGCTTGAACTTGACTGTGATAGTGAAACACGTCTTAATATTGATTTTATGTCCATTATCAGAGCTCAACTAAAACTGAGAGTTACTGTACAAAATTGGTAAAGGTTATTATTTGAAGAATTATATAATACTTGACGACTAACCAGATCTAGTAAAATAATAAATCAAATCAGATATGTATTTTGTGTACACGCTGAACAACTGTAAACAAGTAGACCCAGCGATGTACAATTAAAACAATTTAGGTTAGTAATTGTGTTTTAAACTGCCTTCCAGCTAAACCAATGAGATATCCTATGTTAGAATGTTTCTTATTACGGTGCATATTTATAGAATTGTTACAGCGTTATGTGACACTTGACCCCAAAACAAGAATGCATTAAATACACATTTGTAGAAACAGGTACAAAATAATTAATAACCGCAAAAGAACAAATGATCGAATAACAATAAAACAACAGAATAATCATACTAGCAGTGTCACTGTTGTCAGCTGAAAAGAATTTCACATTTCAACCCACATCGCTTTCGAATAGTTCACCACCCATTGATTGGAGGAAAAAACACATATTTTAAAATCAACCTGCCGACCATTTCACAATGTTCATTAATTAGGCGTATTTAAATATCACGTGCTTTTTTCTAACTCCTTCTTGAAGACAATTTGAATATTTTCACCCCCGAGAAAGCGACTAAGAGCGACTAAGCTCTAGATTCTTCCCACCATAGGACTTAATTTAGCGCTCTACAATTAAGGAAGCATCACTCGACACCCGCTCACGTAGGAGTGGAGGAATTTATAGTAGTTAGCTCAGGTTCAGGCTAAGTTCGCTCCCTCAAGATGGCCCGGTATTTCCCCAGCAACTACTACCTTGGCGGCACCGCGGACGGTGCGGCTACTGGGTTGTATTAGACCCGCGACGGAGGTCTTGTTCGCAGGAGATTGTACGCCGATTCTTCCAAGACACCTCCAGCAGGCCCCATTCTGCAACCTTGGATATGTTAGTTTGTTGATAAATGTTTAGATAATTCTCACTCCGGCTTACATCATGCATATTTCTGTGTGCCCACCGAAGGGATGTGTGTGTGTGTGACGAGTATGTGGGCGACATTTAAAGGCAGGCTCCGACAAAAACGAACGAATATTCCATATTTTTCTCACACATCACTTCGCTCACCGTTTTCAAACCACCATTAGTCAGGCAGTCAAAGCAGGCAGGGATTGAAGTTTTTTTTTAACTAGCCCCAAAGCTAAACCGAGGCAAGAGAAAAAAAGGAAACAATCTGCGGTATAAATGATTTTCCATTCATCTTCTTTTCGGTGCGCCCCGGTCTGATCCGAAACTGATCGCTGTGAAACTGGACGCGGGCATCAACGGAATCCACGGACTTCACCTACGCAACGCTCTGCTGGCCACTTCGACAGGGAGAATAATTTAATCGTGAGCCAGCCGGTGCCAAATATGGTGACATCGCAGAAGGACTACGCGACCACGGTGAGTTTCTCGGCTGTTTCTCCGCTTCTGACCGTTGAATTTTTGTACCGTTTTATTGTTGAGGCTTAAAGACAGCCAGGGTAGTGTATGGGGAAAGATGGAGGCCGTTGTAACGCAACGCTGTTTTTGTTTCTGCTTTTTAAAATGTGCTCCAAAGACCCATCACTAATGAAAAACCCTGGGACCTCATCCCGGGTTGGGTTCTGATTGGTTTGCAATATTTTACACCCAGCGGAAGCATGAGATTTCGAAAGTGTTTCCTGCCTCAAGAAGCGCTCCCGTACCATAAACGGACCTTAACAAGGTCAAATTGAGTTAATTACGGCATGCCGGAAGACATCAGAAGCCGACCAAATGCAACCCCTCCCGACCGAACCTCGGGGCGGGATGGGCAGGAAGCAGCTGTTTTGCAACATCCCTCTTCGGGGTTTGGTTTTTGATTTTCAAGACGATGTTTTTCTTCAATTTTCGCTTCAGACCAATGTATTCATACCGTTTTCGGTGGAGTCCTCCGTATCTGTAACATCGGCCCACCTTTTTTTCCAGTTCCAGTGGCAAACAAAGGGGTCGCCGCGGTAACCCTCCCGGGTGACACGTGAACATAAAGACATTAAAAGTCGTTGACTGATGGGAGTAGCTTACGGACGAAGGAACAACCCGGACCGAACACAAACCTCCGGTGGCCTCTGAACCGCGAACCAGCACTAGCCACAACAACAACGCGTCCGCCGGTTCTGCCAAACTCTGGCCGCGCCGGCTTTGGGACAATAGACATTCCTTTCCTAATTATTTCCCACGGCGTTTTTTCCTTTGGAAGCGGCCGGGTTTGCGTAGGATTACGCCCAGAATATGTCCGTGTGTGCGATAAAACCCGGCAGAAGCACAGTGCGGGACGAAATTTTAAGTTGGAATGCAATTTAGCCCAAACAAATGTAGGGGACGTGGCGGAAAAATATGGTTGTTTACAAACATAGGCTTGCAAATGGACACCGGGAGTAGTTTATGTTGTGCTCTTTGTCACTTGCAAATTTGTTGCGAAGGCAAATTCTACTGGAATAACTTCATTGTCATTTCCTTTCTAAATTGTGATGTAAATTAGCACGAGCAAAATTGGAATTCCCGATGCAACCCCGAGCCTCGAACCACCCATCTAGCTGGCAGTGTAAATTCCATTTCTACTCTGTTCCTATGCCCCCCACACGAAACGAATCGTTCCCAGATTCTTGGGACCATTTGACTTTTTTTTGCGTACATTTATTTTAAATGATTTAAATTATTAAATGCGCCTACGCTCCGTTCCGCCGGTTGCCGGAAGAGTTGCCTCCGAAGAACTCGGTTTTATGATGGGTGCTTTTTTGTTGTTGTTCGGTCTTTCTTTTTCCCCCTGGCGTCTGTCTCGACGACGGTTACGCTCGAGAGCACGCGCACGCAAAGTAACCTGCCCGCGGTTGGAGGCGAAGGTTCCATGTTTGAGTTGTAGCTACCCTTCGAATGGACAACCCCCTTAGCTGTAAACGAAACCCCGGTCCGAGCATGCGGATGGGTACGGGTGCATCTGATCAAACCGAGCAGAAGAGGTCCCTCGCCCAACGGACACCATTTCATTCTGTTTGCTTTGTCTCGCATGCAGCGATGGGAGTTTTGATTATTTTTACCGATTGTTTAAATTCATTGTCTTTGTACAGTTTCACTTTGGAAAATCTCGAACTTCAACGCGTTGGATTTCCTGCGCGCTTACTGCTTTAAAAGCAAAAGTATGACAAATATATGTATCGGATTACACCGACGGTCGTCAGATAATGACAAAACCTTTCAGGGGTTGTAAGCTGCTACCAAAAACAAATAAGGATTTGGTAAGGTGATTTATGCGAGAGAATCGGAACATCTGCAAACGGTAGGCATGATGCGCAGTTCTCGCTCTAGCTGGGTGTTAAACAAACCAAGGTATAGGATTTCGTTTGGACACTTCAAAATTATAGAGAAAACGAACGGACGTGTGTCCACCAAAATATAAGAGAATGATTTATTATTAGCCAAAATCCTGCTAAAAGATACAATCTGTCAAAAGTCACACATATATTTTATTACATGAGAAGCACTACTATTACTCTTCAATACACTTATTTAATGTTTTGTTCTAGCAAAAGTACAACAAATTATCAACCCAAGCACAGAGCTGAACGAACATTCCAAGGTTCCATGTACAGTTTTCGTTCCATTTGAATGTCATATGTTTTCCATTAAAGGACAAGAAACGCGTACCGAAACAAAACGAAGCGAAGAGTAAAAATAACTTTAAAAATATCCTCCTCGTCGGCACGACGACAAGAACGACAAAAACACGTGCAGCACCGGAAAAAGGAGGATCCCTTCTGATGCAACGCGTTAACGCATACGTCTCGCGCACCATATGCTCAAGTGGCCCCGTCTCAATTAGAACCCATCGAGACGGACGGCCACGGAACATTACGTTTAATCTACCGAACATGCGCCGAACATAAGCAACATACAAAAAACGGGGAGAAAATCTGAACCAAACCACTTTCCGTTCAAGTCTATGGTAAACTCATTAGTTTCAAAAGCGGAGCGTTAGTAGTTCGGGGTTCTTAAAGGCGGAAATTAAAAGGGGTTCCTTCCTGCCGGGCGAGGATATCGATTACTCTTGGTACGCTTCCTGGAGCATTCAATCTGTTGAGCGTTTGCTTTCATTAGCATTCTTGTCTTCAAATAACGTTCCTTGTACCGTGTAGCATTACATTATTACACATGCTATAGGGTAAGTGCACCCATAGTGGAGCTAGTACCAATAGTGGTTGTAGTGGAATAAAATCCTAGCTCTACGCCGATATATATACAATGGAGTTATTTGTTCTTCTATGAAATGTTCTTTGATCTTCTGCGGAGTGTTTAAAAGATGAACCATCTCATTCCGTAATATAGAAGTTCCAAAATTCATATTTTCAAAACAGGTTGTCCCAACATGCTGCATTCCTTAAGAATCTATAACGAATATCATGATTTCCTTAAGGCTATAAATCACTGCAAAATCATTAAAACCATATGATTTCGCTACTGACACACCCCAATATAATTGATTTATACGAACTTTGTGTATTTTAGCATAATTTTATTATATTTTTATAGTTTTTACTATAGTGCCACTATAGGCACAAAAACCCAAGTTGTTCCTATAGTAGCCATAGATTTTTTCACAAGTCTATTTTAGTTTTATTCCGGTTTTGGCCAATATAATCAGGTAAATTTAGTGATTTTATTCTGTTTCTACAAAATAAACAAAGCGGAACTGGAGAGAAGGCTCAGCAGAAGAAGCAGAGGAAAGAAAAAGAAAGCGGGCGAAGGATACGCTATAAAGCACGTACTATTGTTTTAGCTGTAATATTCAGAGCATTTTTTATGAATCAAAATTGGACATATTTCGGTAAAACAATACAGTCTTTTCAATGACAACGCATTGGTCAAGGAGTATTTTACCGTTCTGTTTGAAATATGCTTCATAAATAAGCAATAGTCAAAATATATTCAAGTTTTTCGTACTACCACCATTATAGGAACACGATACCACAACTATAGGAACCATACCACCATAATAGGAGCAACCGACTAGGAAGAAAAATACACTTTTTTTCGTGTATTTTGTATGGTTTACGGTAAAAATCAATGTTTTTCAGAAGAAAAGTCATGTTTCGATCATAATTGATTCAAATATGTGGAATATTGTGTTCTTAACACTCATAAATTACACCTAATTGGTATTTACAGTACTAAGTGCACCACTATTGGTACAGTTACCCTAGTGGTTCTTATCGTTCCCCGCCTTTCCGTCGGCTGAAAGAAAGCAGAATTGTACCCTTGATGCTTTCTGCTGCAATTTCTGTCCCGTATCCATTGCAAAGTAGAAAAACACGGTGCACCGAAGGCCTTGCATAGGCGTGTCGCGAGCCAAAGTTCCGGTATGGCACGCTTGGATGGAAAGATCAACCACCAGGATATCAACCGTGAAGGAGTTATGCTAATGCACCGGTCAAACGCAGTCAACCAGCATCGAATACAACAACGCAGCCATTAGCGAAGGTTTGTAGGGTCTGCTTGAGATCGGGTTTGGTTGTTTCCTTCCAACCAGAGGCTCCAGAACTACTAGCCTTTTAACTCTGGGGATTGATTTTAATTTACACTCGCTACTTCCAGTTCTTCACTGAGGTAATGTTTGGTTTTATCGAGCAAACTGCAACGCTGGAAAAGAGAGAAAAACAATGCAATTATGTTGCTGCAGTCTCAAGTTCATGAACCCCTTGTGGTTTTGCGGTGGCGTGCCAGGAACAGCCTTCCTGGCCCGTGTGCAATTTATTTCCACTCGGTACTTCTCCACCTCAAATCCACCTAATCGCTCATTTTATGCGGTCTTGGTCGGTTTTCCCCCTGTTCCGTTTTATGCTCGAATCGATCGATGCTGCGTTGGTGAGGAAAAGCCCCGAACGGCAGAAATTAACGCATCCAATCCGTGACAAAATAAATGAAAACAAGGCTCATTCCGGGGGTTGATTGTGGAATGCATTTTGACAGATGGTTCGATCGCTTAAGCGCAAACCCTGAAGCCGTTCAAGCCAAGGGCAAAGGGGATTTTTCCTCAAATCGGTCGGAAATGCCTTCGCGCAGAATAATTTTATGTTCGCGCGTCGAAATGCAAAGGGTCCGCTTTTGGCACGGATCCAGCATATCCGTGGTGCAACCGAAACCGGGTGGCCGTAAGCAAAAGTTTCCCGGACCGGAAGCAACACCCTGTTGATTTCGGGCACGCGTATTTTTCTATTTTATTCCTTCGCCCGAGGGTGCGTTTCCCCTTGCGTCATTTGTCTCGAGCTAACGTTCGGCAACGAGCGGACAAATAACGGAGCCCGGAGCGTTCGCCCAACATATGCCAACGATTTCGACCCCCAGACAAAAGGACTCGTTGAGGTGCGTTGAGACCACCATCGAAATCGGGGAGGGATGGTTGGCTTGAGAATGTAAATTACGGGGGTGACATACTTCCGGCACTCCCGGAAGCACTTGAGGCGTAACTTCGTGGTGTATGGACTTTGGGAGGGCTTCGTTCCGGGTGAGGTTGAGCTATTTCGGCCCACCGTTGAACCCTCGCATACCGAAGGTAATGCAACGCATCGAATGTCCGTGCGGGCGTGTTTGGGTTGAAGTGGCATGCTGACATGGTTCGATGCCGACAAGCAGCTGGTTGGTTAGAATATCCTTTGCGATCCTTTATCGATTCAGTTAAAGAATAGAAATGGCGTACCATGATTTACAGCCAGTGGTATGGCGCATGCGTTAATATATTTGGACTTTAACACTCGAATACATTGCTTTGGAACTTGCCAGAATGCTTTTTTGGGCTCATTTTGACCCCTATTTTTAAAGCGCTCTAACTTCACTATTTTTGAAGATTTTTCAAATCCGTCAACTGTAACTTGTTCGTATATTTGTTGGCTATTTTTTTGGCTTATGTTTTTAACTTTTTGATCGACCACTTCATCATTCCGCTGGCTCGGTGTAAAGCAAAAAAGGTCGATGTGAATCGAGTTTTAAACTTTTATTTTTTCAAAATGTGTCATATAAACTCAGAAAAATATATGCGCATATATATATTAGGCCACTTTTGAAAAAAAAAATCATATTTTTAAGATAACAAATGACGCCACAAATTAACCTTGAAGATGCGGAACTATAAGTTACTATGAGAATTGGCGTTATTTTCGATCTTTGTGGCTAATTTATGGCGTCATTTGTAATTTCAAAAATAAAATTTTATTTTTAAAATGTTCTTCAACATACTAATTATCTAGCGCACTCTTTTTTTCTGGATTTACATTAAACATTTTGATTAAATAAAAGCTGAAAAAAACTAAATTTCGACAGTTTTTGCTTTACATCGAGCTAGCGGCATGATGATAAAATGCATTGAAAAACCAAAAACGTCAGAAGGTAGTCAACAAATAAACTAAAAAGCAAAAGTTTGCGGATTTTAAAAATCTTCAAAAATAGTAAAGTTATAGTGTTTTAAAAATGGGGGTCGTTCTAGGGATAGTCAAGTTGGTTCTTGGAACTGGTGGAACATAAAAATCTAAAAAAATTGTTTTAGATGTAGCTTTGGATTTTTAAAAAAGTGTTATTTTTTGTAAAATTATTCATCCGTTTTCGAGATTTTAAAATCGAAAATTGCGTTGGGGTCAAAATTACCCCTATTTGGATACTAGTGTTAACATATTCCATCCTTAAATTGTGCACATAAGTTGTGAAGCTTTGGTTATTCGAAATAGAAACATTTATAACGAAAGAACCTCAAACCTTTGGAATTGTGTACTATTCTAGAACAAATATTGGCTATTGGAAAACATTAGAACGAGAAGCGACACATAGTGACACGCACAGTGCGTAAACACTTTCCCAAAAGCCGTCAACATAATCATGCGTTACTGATGCGTTTTACGACCCATTCTCAATCCCAAAACGACTCGATTCGGGGCGCTGAACGGCCATTAAAACTGGTCTAATTTTACGAAATGATGCAGCGAGAATCACTCCACCGACCGAAAGGACGCACCCCAGCAGCTGCCCAGTTGCATCGGTTCCCCGTTCTCAGCATTAATTTAACGACACTGGACGTTGAACACGGCCAGCTCGTGCGTGTACATGCCATGTGCGTTCCGGGGATGCAGACAAATTTCCATCGACACATCTCCTCGGCGGGAGGTGATCGTGCAGTTAAAAATCGAATCGATTCTCTTCAAACAGTCGCCCGTGGTTTTATTACAGCCTTTCCTGCGGCTCTTTCTCTGGGTGCGATCAAACGTTTCGGGACGATTTTACGAGCTTCACGTGACGGACACATGGTGGCGCTACGCGCTTTACGGTGCATATGCGGTGCTTTTCCACTTGTGAGATGATTTTATTGCTGTATTTTCCGCCATTGAGCAAACTTAAAAACTAACGAACACAAATTAACCCTCCATTCATGCACGGAAGGTCATTAGAAGAACGCCGCTGAAGGCATTTGGGGAAAGCAAAACATCCTCTCAGATGGTTGGTGGAAAAATTCCACTTCAAGTACCAGCATGATCAACTCCGGTCGTCCTGCTTATCATGCCGACCCAGCAGCCCAGCAACCCTCACAGCCCGGAAGGCCAGCAAATCCCTTAATTGTTATCCTCTCGCCGTATGTTATGGCCGAGCCACCCTCTGGTGCATTGGTTCGATAGCTGTTCGACATATGGTGCCGGAAAGTCACCGAAAAGCGGCACAAACTGCAGCCGGAACAACTGACGCGCCTGAGGTTCGGTCGAAACGCAAACTATGTTGTGAAACGATGGGAGAAGTGTCGCGAGAGGGCATAGAGAATTATGCTATTTCACACATTGAGCCGGGATCGGAGCTGGGCCGAGGTCTGGATGGCATATGTTGCGGCTTGGCTAGGCGTTGATGACGGAGAAACAACGTCGTTTTTTTTTCTTTTTGGCAACAATGTGCGAACCATCCGTACATTACGGTAAAAGATGCTGTGAACGGGCAACATGTGTTTGGATAAGAAGGGTTTGGAATGGGGAAATGACAACAACAAAATGTAGGATAAGATTACTGTTTAAGAAGGTAGCTTAGCATAAGTCCACTTCGAAAAATTAAGCGCACTACTGTTTTAAATTTCTAATCGAAAGCAAACAAATTATGGTATTGTTCTGTTAATTTTACTTAATTTGTTTTGTGGCGTCTTCAGAGGCAACCCTTTTATTCAACGAAGAAAGTCTTTCTTATTTTAAAATATTCTCTTATTTTGATCTTTCCCTATTCATATTTTGGGAAACGAGAACATTGTTAAAAATAAAGGCATTCGCAAATTGCAAAATTGCAAATATGTTTTGGTAATATTATTGAAGTTACTAATAAAAAATCTAAATGTTCTAAAGCTATCTGAACAGTATAGCAAACGGAATTTGACAACTTTTTCGTATAAAACATGAACAATGTGTGCAAAATATTGATTCAAAAAGAAATAACTGATAATTTATCATAAACAAAATAAATTATGCACGTTCAATACAAATAGATGGTCAAACATGATTTTATGTTTTTACATTAAAAATACGTTTGCTCAAGCTCTTTGCCGACATGGTTATCAAGAAAAACAAATAACACATAGATATAAATTTGACAAAAGATTCTGTATCCGTAAAATAATTTGAATTCCAAAAATACTGTTTTTAAAACTGTTTCAACTGTTTTTGCTGTTCCTAACACATTCCTTCAAAGATAAACACATTCATAATTATATTTCTCAGCTTTCTCGTTTTAAAATCCGAAAACGGAAATAATAATTGATGGACACACTCGACTGGTATGGCCATTATATTTTCACCCCAGTAAGGGTGCATTTTGGCATCTGCAAAAAAAAGCTTCGATCTGGCCACTGGAAGCGGAAGTAAACCTCAACGGTGCAACGATCGGATGAACTGATTTTCTCCCGATCGAATTACGCTTTTGTCGGTGGCCGTCGGCCACAAGACGCAGGATCAACAAAAAGGCTCGAAAATCCGTGTGGCCCGGTTTTTATTTTTTCCTTCTTCACCGTCGACAGGATGTGCACCCCGAGCGACGGTTGGCGAGAGGATGCTGTCCTTTCGAAAGCGCCTGGCGTGTGTGCAGCACCCGATCGAAAGAAAGGGAGCACCCAAGGGCGGGGTGAGGGACGGGTGAAGAATTGAACCCAAACAGAACCGGGAGAAACTCTATAAAGTGCGATCATGTTCCAGGCCGGCAGATGTTATCCAAACCGAACAGAAACACTGTGTGGTTTCCTGCTCCGGGGAAATCTTGGCCTTGGTTTGTGTGTGTGTTTGTTGGTGTCCTGAAAGGAAGGCCCATCTTCGGCAGCGTCGATCGGTGCTGGCTGATCGGATTGCAACCGATCTTCGCTTTGCCCGGGTGCTTCTGGAAGATGAACGCCAATCGTTTTTACAATGAAAGAAGCGCGCGAGGACGGAGCGTCCAAAAGCGGTCCTAAATCAAAATGCAGCGATGAAGTCCCGGGTGAAAATTCCTGTGACAACAACATCTGCTTCCACTCGCCTTT
Organism: Anopheles coustani; assembly: GCF_943734705.1. Classification (NCBI taxonomy): domain Eukaryota; kingdom Metazoa; phylum Arthropoda; class Insecta; order Diptera; family Culicidae; genus Anopheles; species Anopheles coustani. The sequence continues at coordinate 38,798,528 of NC_071289.1, forward strand.
GAAATAACTCAATGTCGAGGCAGGCAACCGGGCGTATTCTTCGGCGTATGAAAAGGTTTTGAAAGAGCTCATCGGAACGGATTTTTCGGTTCAATCCGGACCTCTCGACGATTTTTCTTACATTTTCGGTCGCTGAATACATGCTCTTCAATTTATTTCCCGTAAGAGTCGGTTCATTTTAATACACCATGGCTAAGCCACTGGGAAGTAATTGGGAAATTTACTTTCAAAATATGCGTACACATAAGAGACTGATCAAATAAAGGCCTCCAATGTTGAAGACAGTTTGCTTCAAGTTTTCGAGCCCGTAACATCGATTTGAACCCAATTGTTTATGCATGCTGTCGTTCATTGATAAATTTAAGCATTTGTTCGAAAGGCACGAAAAGGTCATCTCCAAAATCTGTAACACGGCCAAAGAAGTTGGGCTTACGCTGTAGTCGTAGCTTTGGCGAACGATTCAAGAGGAACCATCCAATTCTATTATTTAATCCTATCCTCTACGGTCGCATGTTGATGAGCGATAGGCCATCAGTTTCCCTGAACTCCTCACCAACCAGAGACCAATGACCTCACATTTGAACCGCATTAATCCTTCAAATGAATGCAACGGTGCGTTTCGGTGAACCCTTTTTTGAATTTCTCCTATAAAACGAGGTGGAGAAATTGTATTGAGGCGTTTTCGAGGCGAAACGCGATCATAAAGGTCCGCGGGAAGATGGTGACTAATCGTGCGCATCTGTTCGTTGAACCTGGGTGGTTGTGTTCCTTCCTGTCAATGTTCCTCCATGTTAGTTTGGAGTAATGGGATTTGTCGAAACCGTGCGTCCAAATCCTGTTGCGCCTGACAGTAAGCCCACTAAGCTAATTAACACTATCAATAACTCAAACCTTAATGGATTTTGGATGTGAGGTACCGGGAGGAACAATTATTTCCCTCTTGATTGGATCCTATTTGACAGAAAATATTAATTTTAATCCTGAATAGTTATGAAGTTCACTAGAGGTGATCGCTTCGCGAGCTGGTTCTACAATGAAACAAGAGAAGTTACTTTTCCGCGGAAAAGTAACCAAAAGATGGAGTTCTTTTTGACCTGAAACGAGGCACGTAGCAATACACTAAAGAATGCACCTGCTCGTGCAGAACACACATCCCCAGCTACGTCTCCACCTTACCGCTCGAACCAACTGCACACCGGCAACCTTCTGAATGTGCGCGGTTGTTTTTCGCGAGCTGCACAACTGCATTCTCGTGGGTCGCACGATGGTAAAAGGTCGTCCAGTAAGCCCTGGGTAACAGTGTTTTGGGTGATAGAGCATGTGGATGAAAACGAGAGAGAAAAAAATGTGAAAGAGACATACAAAACAGCGAAAGAAAGGTGACTGCGTACCGGCGAAGGCAGGCGAAACAAATTGCTGCAAAAATGCATCTGCCAGACTGGTTTCGCCAAAACCATGCGACGCGTTATGGAAGGCTTACTGTCACAAAGTGTATCTTTATTACGACAACCAGCGGATTTTGGGCCGAAACACGGAAAGCCGTTGTTCAGTCTTGTTAGCAAGTATTTGCGAAGAGAAAAAGGCGTAAATCAAGATTTAATTAAATTATTTCAGTAGATTCTTTCTGAAAAATCAATTTTAACGACAAATTACCGTATTTTTGGCATATATAAAACTATCATTTCTTTAAACAACTATTAGTCTGAAAATAAGCAATGTTGTTAAATATGGGAATAACTTTTACTATGAGAATTAAATAATTAGTTTGTATAAGTTCATGTATTCCCATCAGTTTAAACTTCTCGTTTTGGCTGTGGTTTTCTTTAGATGCAAATTGAAATTGGGATACAAATTTTTTACTTCCCAGAAATTAGGAAAACACCAAAACTATTGAATAAAAAGACCAATGTAATTGAAGCGGATTTTGTAAATTCCATATTATCTATGACCCACATTTAAATACGATATAAGCGATTCGCATGAAAATTTCAATTGGAATTAGCAGAGCAAATTTAAAATCTAAGAAATAATGAATGTCAAAGAGCATCTAGAAAGATGAAATATAAAATAAGAAAAAGAGAAAAATTATGTAAAAAAAGAGCTGGGGTGATGCTATACGATGGTTATGTTATTACCTAAAAATATGGTTAACTGCTTCAAACACAAGCCACTTTCAACAAGAAATATCGCTTACCTGAGCTACCAAGAAAAAGACAAAGTTACATAACATCAGACCATTCTTGTGGGTCACTTGTTTTTGTCAAGCACCATTAACGAAACCTATTACCCGATATCATAAACCGTCGTCTTCCCTGACCAACCGCAGCTGCTTTTTGCACGGGAAATGCACTCCACTCCCAACCTGCAGTGAAGCCAGTCTCCCCAAAGACAGGAAGGAAAGCTTGACCAACGTGAAGATGTGTGGAAATAACTTAAAAAACCGACTTTTCCGGTTTCCTCCGCTGCCAGAAGTGCGTCCGATACCGGTTCCTTTCTTTTTTCAGTCATTCCTTTTTTTTGCAACAAACCGAATCGCCCGACCGTTGGCAGTTTCGTCGATATAAAGGGAAAACTCAGGGTGACTGAGGAAGAAGAAGAACGACGCTCGCGGGAAATGGCACCAAAAGGCAAATAAAAACGGCTTCTCCCAACCTTCAACCGGTCGACATTGCAAGGCCTTTCCGTGGCCCGTCTCCCGGTCCCGTGGGATGTCTGCTCTCAACCCGCACACTTTCACTCGACCCAAAGTCACGACGTTCTTGTCTCGTTTGCCCTTCCCCGAGCTCGTTCCAAAATAAGGCGCTTCCGTTCGCGTAAGGGTTTTTAGAAACTCGGTGCGCCATTTTTCGGCACCCGACATTGCGCAAAAATTGATAACCTACGCCGCTAATGAGACCGGTTCACTTGTTGGACGGGTCGAGTTCCGGTGAAATATCGTCAATTACATCGACCACGAAGAATGCGGACGTTCTTCCAGCTGTTCCAGCGGACGCACGATGCGGAGGCCGGTGGGAATCTGGCATTCCGCCGTTCGGTAGAAAGGTAGGAAATTGCTGTCTCACGACCCACCGACTGCCGTCTTCCGTCAATCAGTTCATGGTTGGGGTTTGGTTTTTGTGTTTTTCTCTCCTTCCTGTTCTTTCGTCTGGTCCAGATTGTTCTCCGTGCGTCCGCTCGAATTTGTAGTGCTTCGCAAGAACATTGTAAGGAAATGATCTTTCCCAAGTCGCCGGTGAACACGGTGCTCGGACCGAGGGATCATCTTCCGAGGCCATCAGATGAAGTGCGCAAACGCCAACGAAAGAAATACCAATAATCAAACAGAGCGACGGATGGGAAACCGCAAGGGAAATTCGAGAAGTCGAGAGCCGACAACAACACTTCGCCCGATGGAGCGAAAAAGAAACTTGCATACCAAATCGTTAATTATTGATTATTATCATCATTTAGCTCTTTCAGATTTCGGGATCCAGCGAGATCATCACGGAGGGGGCTTCACGCAGAAGGAAAATCCTCCGGTGTCGTACCCACCACCCAACCACCTTTTAATGGGGGGGAAAACAGATCAGTTTGCAACCGAAAGTGTTTGCCCTTTCCATGAGAAAATATTCAGATTCTTTTTCGGTTTCTTCGCGTCGCATCGCCGGGTAACAATCCTGGTATGGCACGGAATCACGCTCCTGCGTTATTATTAGCTATCCATCTTGAAAAGGCGGCCAATTCGTCCCACATTGTTCGTGCTTTTTCGCAAAGCACTTCGCCGCTAATTGCGAAATCTTTTGTCCGAAAAACAAGACACGAACCCCTCCAAAGAAAAGGTCACGCCATTTCAAGGGCATGCTTGTTAAGGATCGTTTTTATGTTTTTGAGTATGTTAGCATAGATATTTATGCGAACTTTTGCTTTCTAGTTGAAGTTGATCATACATATTACAATCACTAGAAAATGGAAATGCAATCCCACATTTGAAGTTATATCAGGATTAAAATATATTAATTTAACTTTTTAACACAAGATTACGCCAAGAAATAACTTGTAAAACGCCATGCCCTCGTACACAGTGAACGGGACTCTCCAGACACTCGATAGCTGCATGTGTGTCTCTTGTCCGGTGTCCACATTCTTCGCCATGAATTTCAAATGGAACCCTGTGCAATTGCATAAGTGACATTTTCAAGGCGGCGTGCAGCCAGAAGAGCTCGGTTTCGTCGGACGAACCGGCCGCCAACGAACCGTTAAGTACACATTTATAGACCGAAGATTAAAACGACATATTTTACAAAGTGTCCATCGTCCTCTCAGCGATCAGGGCGTTTTATCGTCTTCTTTGTCTCTCTTTCTCTCTCTTTGGAGAAGAATTTCTAGCAAGACGAGGTTTTTTCACATCATAGACGCTATTATATATTCTTTCCTGACGCTAGTCTCGATCGACGATCAAGGAAGAACACACATACACATACACACACACACATACACCCCTTACGCACTAATCAAGTCCGGGTTGATTAATGGTGGCTTCTTTCCCACCCGGGACCGTCGTCGCGAGCTGCCAGCTGTAGCTCGGAGTGGCGTTTGATATCCGTGAAATTCAAATAGATCTAATTTCCACCATTACGTGCCGGATCGATCCCGGGAACGAACAATTTGGACAAAGGGATAAAATAAATATGCATAACCACATTGTTGGCCGATGAGATGATCGGTGCCCCATTGTGCTCCAGCGTTTGGTGGCCGCAAGGGCGCACGATGTTTTGAGGAAGAGCATACAATGTTGTTTTTTAATAAGGTTGGCGTGAATTTGGTGTGGAGTTTGTCCGTCATTGGACGAAATATGACGTCCCTTTGCCGATTGTCGATGGGATTGAAATCGTGATCGTTCCGAGTGTTTTATGATGGACGTGCAGCTCCCCTTTATTAAAATACATGTCCGGTGACGAGCTGGAACAGCAGATGTTCGGCCCGCCTGTCTAGGAGGTCTCCTTCTGATAACGTGCCATTACACTCTCCAAGGCCGGGATGGGGGCAAGGGGGGCTCAACCAGCATAGATAAACGAGGCGTTTTCTGCGCCACTGCAGATGGCTTCAACAGCGGGTCGTGCGCAGAAAAGGGGCAGATGGTTTAAGCCAGTGGTCGACACACGTTACCCGAAAGGGGGCCAGGTGATGAAAAAGAGTACGAAAATTTGGGCCAAATATCCCAAATGATTTTTGACATTTTTAACTTACATTTAAACCTTGTTTTACTGAAGCATTTATTCTATATTATGTCCAAAATCACATGAAACAGTGATGTAAGATAAAATATTTCAAAGTTTTACTTTCAAGCATTGTTTTTCATTTGTTGTAGTTTAAAATAATTTATTTTACTCTACTTTAAACTACTCCTATTATCAACTTATTTTATCATTGGATGATTTGAATTCCCGTTCCGATTTCTCTCCGTTCCGGGATATTTGGAACATTTACCTTGACATGCAAAAATTGTTTTATTTCAAAGTAAACATGTTATTTTGAGGCTAGATGCTGGATTAATGAGACTGGCCTCTATTATACAACTCGTAAAACAGCGTCAACGTGCATTTATAGGAAAACCATGTGTCCTGCACGCCTCCAAAAATAATTGAAATGTTGTATTGTATGTTCCATAAACATTTTCTTACAGAACCGGATAAAACAGCTCTAAGGCCCGACGTTGCCGACCCCTGGTTTAAACGATTTCGAAACAATCCCTCCACTTACCATGGACTCGTCTCGCGAACGCCAGGTGCCATGAAGTTTCGAGTTGGGCGTTGTCTTAGCACAAACCATTCCCCAAGCACAAAAATATCGTAAACCAAGTGTCACAACTTGTTCAGCATTATTGCGAAAGGCTCACATTAAAACGGTTTTACGACTAACCTGAGGGTCGCCCTGCTTTTACTATTCGCCAGTTTTCCTTTACCATGTTCGGAATTTCCCGACCCAAACGTTGACCGCGTTGATTACAATACATCATCGTTGATTAGTCGGACAGCTGTTTTGGGAATCTGATTGGAGATTCTGATCATCGGCCACATTCCTGTCGGCTTGCCGGGGCACAGCAATGTGTGAAAATTCAAGCATCCGACCCTAAACCCCCTTTTCCCGGTCTAATTTAATGACTGGCCGGAAATCGAACATTACTTTGCGAGCTTCCCTGCCCTCCGCTGCCCATTATACAACCCAAAATCGATCGATGCGAGTTCGATTCACATTCCGCGATCCATCAAATTCCCGATAAAGTCTTGGCGTGCGAACGGGAAATTCCCCTCGGAGACCGATTCCACCGATCGGTTGTTTGCCAAAGCCATTCTTGCCCCATGTTCGATCTTCGCTGATTCGATGCCACATTGGTGTATGTGTGTGTGTGTGTGTGTGTGCTATGGCCAGGACGACCTTTGCAAGGTTAATGCTGAGCTCATCAGCTAAAGGCACCGCAACATTACGGGAAGGGAACGCGTACTCGCCGTTTTCCGCCGAGGTGTCTCAGCTCATATGAATGGAATGCTCGTGGCAGCAGCTGTCGGGGGCCAATTGGAGGTAGCTTTCGGGCGAACAAGCTAATTCTTCCACGGCTTCGATGGCGCTTCGCAGAAAATCGATCCGAAGACGCGAGGCCCAACATTTTTCGATCGTGTCATCAGAACGGCTCACATTTCGCTGGCCGAAGGGTCTCGGGCGACCTGCAGAAGGTAAAACATCATTTTGGGCGTCGAAAAACACGAGGCACACACTTACACACAGACAGGGATGGGGAAAGGCTCGAACTCAGTTTCATTCATGCAACACCTCCAGACCTCAGAAGGAGTTCGATGTGTCGTCGTCGAGCTGAACAGCGAACGAACAGAGTGCTGACCGGGGGGCTTTTCGCAGAATGTCGAACAGCGCACATTTCGCAACATCTGCATTTCTCTTGGGGTCGGTTTTGGGCTGCGGTTTGCACTTTCTTGTCCTCTTCGTCGTCGTCGTTGTCCTCGTCGTCGTCGAAGGCAGTGCATTGCACCGTGCGATGTCTTGGACGCAAACCGAGACCGAGACCAAGAAACTAAAGTTTCGTTTTTCGTGCGGTAAGGGGAGCATGGTTTCCTGTTATTAGCGTAAATTACCACTTCCTGAGCCGTTCCCAGGCGAGCTGGAACGGTGCCCTGGAATGACTATTCCAGGACCGGTTTTGCGACAATGGATCAAGTCAGATGAACTGCTGTAATCATAATCATTATTGCTTAATCTACTATTCGTCAAAGAATCCTTTAAAAAAATGTCAAAAGTAAGTCATGTTAACGCATTTATTCATGTTGAAAATCAAGTGTGATTGCAGAATATTTTCGGTGCGAAAGTAATAATTTACTGATTTTAAACTGATTTCCTGACATTATCTATCATTTGAGGTGAGTTTTAACTTCCAAACTGATTGCCTCAACATATGCAACCATTTAAGGGTGAGGCAACATTTGGAGAATATTATGCGGTTACTCGAAATCGTGCAGCGTTCATCCGATCTTGCATCATCCACATGTTTTCTTTCCTCAGATCTGAAGAGAAGAACAGTAAAAGGTACCAAAATACCGATCCCCAAAGGCAGAAACACCAACGACGTCTTAGAACATTCGCGAACGACCAAAACCTGAGACTGGAATCATTCCCACAAACAACCATTGCATCATCCGCCCGAGCCCGGACACCTTTTTGAATCGGATTGTTTTGCGAACGTCCTTTCTCCTGCCATCCATGGCAGTGTCCAATGGCGCTGATTGTTTTCCGAAACCAGACAATTCAATTAAAATGTAAATAAATCACCATCAGTAGAAGCATTAACAAGTGGATTTTTAAATGGTCACATATTGCTATAAATTTGTCAACCCATTTGGAAACTAATCGAAAAGACCTTGACGAGCAAACGCTCCGGTTTGTAGGATGTTTTCTAGATTTTCAAAAAAGATCCAAATATGAACTTTTAATAAATGAAAACACATTAATGAGCTTTAAATGTAAAATAGTAGAAAAAGCAACACAGTGAGGGACGAAATATGCTGAAACTCCAAATTTAACTGCCACTGAAAACTTAACAGAGCAAAAATGCAACGTTTACCTGTCAACAAAATAGGATTTAACAATCATGTTTCGAAATAACTAGAGCATAATTTTTTCCCAACATGGTACATTATTTAAATCTGAAACTAATTAATATTTTACGCCCATGTTAATGATTGGGTCTTAAATTTTGAACAACGTTATGTCTCCCGTTGAACATTTGTTAACTAACTCGCAGGGAAAACATATAAAATGTGCAGATAACGAAAAAAAAACCAGAACACATAAAACAGCACGAGCTAACATTGTTCAAATCGGATGGCATTCATGTTTATTCCGCCACACTTTTTGGTCACCCACATTGTTCACCACGTACGATTTGCAATGGGAAATTGTGCCGTGGGATAAAAGATTGTAGGTATCTGTTTTGTTCCACCCATTTTCCAATGCGCATTGAAATGTGCTCCCGCTGACCTGAAAACACGATGTTTTCCACCTTCCAGTCCAATAGCATTCGTAAATGAAGTCGTTGGGGGGGATTAGTTTATTTTCCTATCACAAATCTAACTGATGACGGAGATTTTCCTCGCCTTATCGGTAGGGAGTTATCGGTACAAGGTTGTGGCAGGTTTTAAATGTGGGTTTTCTTGGCAATATAGTTTCAAACTGTATTTTTATTGTTGCCCTACACAGAACATTGGGCTTAGAATTTATTTACGTACAAGTAAATTCGCCAGAAAGGTTTCTTTGAGCAGCTCCTTTTTGTGTTTTGAATTCTTTACAATTTTGGTAAAACTCCATTCGTTTGGCTTTACGTAAGCCATCACAAAATCAAGAAGAACCTCAAAAGACATTACTTTTCTTACATTGTTTTCATGTTTTATCTCCTGCTTCCCAGCGGGGTGGTCTCTTTTGAGCAAGACGGTTCATCGAGGAACCACCGACACAGAAAATCCGTTGGCAGAAAAATGGTACCGCCATCCCGTATCTAATTCCCTTTCGGTGTGTGTCGAGAAGGATGGAAGTGAACGAAGAAACGAGATAAAGACCGCTGCTACCCATTCATCCCAACGTCCCGCAAAGACTCAATCTTCCGCCTCTTGGGACAAACGTCCAAGCACTTCGGTGTGACGACCGTTTGGCAAGTTTTTGGTCACCGTCATCGTCGCCGTTCGGCAGCTTTTTGGTGATAAGTTCGTAGATTGACCTACCTCAAGCGCTCGAGGGAGGTGGCATTTTTCAAAACCGGAATGATTCAATGCCCAGCAAAACGGTCGCCTGCTTGGCATGGTATGAGTCAGGCACCCCGAGATGTCATAAAATAACCATCATTCGATTCGAAAAAGGTGCCGTTGCACTGTTCCGCATGGCTTCGGAGCGGAAGGTTTCGCCTTTATACCCGAGGCCCACAGTCTTTGTCACCGACGGCTGACGGTGAGGGAGAAGGGTAGTTAAACATTAAAACAACGCTGAACCATACTCGGAAGGTGCCACCAGCACCAGTTGCCGCTTTGTTGCGCCTCGGTATGGAACCAATAATTGGTCAACAGATAGGACCCGGCGTGGAAATTAGGCGTGAAGTGAGTGCCCAAATAATGGACACCTTTCCTTCCACCGGGCCGCTCGTAATGACACAGGAAGCTTCCATGGTGGCTGCGCTGATAACGCAGCATAATTTTAGAAAAAAGCGGTTACACAACCCGAAGAATGCAGACGCCAGACGCCACCGACGATGCGGAGCGGAGATCGATAGCGGAAGAATGTTGAAAAGCAACTGTGGCAATCGCGTTGACGACGGTTGGATGCATTGGATAATTTGCTTTCGAAGATGCCACTGAGAGGTAAAGGGTTTGACCAAGTTAAGTGAGACTCCAGGAAATAATACTCCAATGTCAGTTTAAGGAAACTATCTAAACCGTAAATAATTACTACAAATGAAGCAAACGACCCGCAATATTCAATCTCGATTCGATGAAATATTTTTCCTGCCATCCTGTAACGCTAATGGTGTCATATTTGTTCGCCCATCAAACAACCCGTTTGGTTTTCGCTCGCCTTTCCCGAAGGCGAACAAGTTTCTTCCCAGCCCAACTCCCACGCGGATCTTTGATTTCCCCAGAACTCGTTACGACTTCGGACGGCCTCCAGCGGGATGAAAAGCAAGGGAGTGCAAATGACAAAATGAAATAACAAAATATGCACCTATGCACCAACCGCACGGGTTTTTCTGTGTGTATGTGTGTTCGTGTGGCTGGAAGGTGGAGAATCGTTTCGTAGGATCGGTTTTCTCACGCAGCGACTCTTCCGCGTGTCGCCAGGCTTTCGTTCAACATGGCGTTGGAAGGAAAGGTAGAGAAAAAAGGGCAACAACAGTCGGATCGAACGCACGGGTTGGCGTACTTTCCAACACCTTGCCAACGATTTTCGCCGCCGCCAGCTGTCGGCCAGTCGCTCGGCTTGGGTCCTGGGTTGGGTACATTACCATTTTGCCACGGGCTGGGAAAAGGCGAAAGAAAAAGCCCCCAACCGTCACCCACTTCCAGCGAGGGACAGAGTGGAATGCAATGTCCAATGCACTTCGTCACTCCGGAGGGGGGGATGGCCGAGGGGAAAAGTGATGGGAAATTAGCACAGTTCACAGGGAAGGAAAATTGCCCACGAGAGAAATAGAGAGAGAGAGAGAGAAAGATCTTTTGGCGAAGAAGAAGGATCAGTGAAATGGGTAAGACTTGAAAAAAAAGAAGGGAGCAGTAGGTAAGAAAACCAAAATAACCGTTTTGCTCGACGCGGACCGCTCGTGGTCCACCTTTCAGAAAAACGGTGCAAGGCGCGTCGTTGTCGTCGTATCTTGAGCTCCACACAATTGCAAGCACGCTGCGAGATCGGATGCGATCGTTCACTTTTGGTCCGCGTTTCGCCCATTTACGGTGGAGGTAGTGGTGGTAGAGGTGGTACGGCCTTCTGTGACCTTGCCCGGAGGCGATCGTAACGGAAAAACGACTCCACCAACCGCCGTCGTCTCGGTCACTCGATCGCCACGAGCAACACGAGCTTCAGAAAATGGCAGAAAACGCGATCTCCGCGACACAGCACTCCCCATGAGCCTTTATTTGAGAGTGTGTGTGTTTGTGTGGGTGCTTGGGAGAGGGCAAAAAACATGAACGAACGTGTTCAAACACGTTGACTCTCTCCCGGTGATGAAGGTGATGCTGCACAGAGCTTCGCCGAAGCATAAGCGATCGAGGGCGCGGTGAGGAGGCTGTGCGGGAACGATTGTTAGGTTTCCACAGTGCAACGCGGTGAAGTTATAGCCCTGTGTGTCCATCATTGCCTTGGGACACGTCTTTATCCCCTATTCCCTATTCAGGTACGAGTCACACCGGCAGGAACGGTGGCCATTGGCGATCGATAAGTCATCGTTAGGAGCCACCGGATTGAAAAGTGACAGGTATGGGAAAAGGTTCCAGTTGTTCTTGTGATTCCTAGACCAAATCTATACAGTAAATCCCCGCAGTACGCTATACTCAATATACGCGATTGTTTTTTAATGACAGATCATAGCGTTTGAAGTTGTTGTATGAGTTCTGATTGTTAAATTTGGTTTGTTTTGGTAGAATGAAGTTTGTAATATGCAGTTTTAAACAGCCTTTTAAAGGCCATGACTGCAACGGCCTGAATTTCCATTTTCAATTGTTTTAACAATTAACACACGTTGGTTCTTGTTTTATAACGCTGCACTATAATCTTGAAGCGATTAACACCTTAACGTCCGCGCATTTCATTATGTCACAACGCTTTACGACTGGCGTTTGCACCAGTTTCTCCACATCTGGCCACCCTGTTTATGCCCTGTCCTTTTTCTATATTATGCACAGCAAAACGCCCTGCGAAGTTTATTATATTTAATTTGATGTTTGTTTACATCTAGTATAATGTGGCGGGTGTCAGGTGACAGGGTTGACAGAACACCGAAATGATGTTGATGAAAACCCATACTGTTTTAAAACCCCGTATGAGGTCTCTGGTCTGCAAAGTGTTAACAAGAGACAATTATTCTGATTTCCGACCATAATAATTCTACTAGTAAAATTTAAGGCTGCTCCTTAATTTTAGTTGAAGCTGTGTATATTTGACCTATAGTTCTAAGCTTTTAATTATTAAGGCATGACCGCTCAATCCGTATGCATTAAAAGTCAGTTAAATCACAGGTACTCAATTTAAATTGTAGCAATAAACTTCTTTACGTAGGCAAACAGATGCAAAATTACAATTATAAGATCAAAATATTACATCAATAGTTAGATACGAGCATTTCAATTCGAAAGGCCTATTGAGAACCAGAACAAAACATACATAATTACCTAGGAATTCAATGGACATGATATGGGACGTTCAAGATCGATTATGCTTTAGCAACAAATTGTAAAATGTTTGTAAACGTTTACACTACAGTTGGTGGATATCTTGAAGCAACAGGTAGTTGCTTAGATAAACCCAAAAAATGTTCAAAATGTCACAAATAAAATCCGTTGCTTCTAGACAACATATTAAAGCCCGGAAAAGGAAACAGTTGTCTACTGCTGAAACCCGAAAATCCTTTGGTGTAAAAATAGTAATTAGCATGCATTAATCAGCGAATCAGAAAGACTGCTCCTAAACATTCCATCGGTAAAACTATTGTTCTTGCCGTTCACAGTCAAACATCTTTCATCAGCCATCATGAATTCTTCCCTTCAAGAAACATATCAATTCACAATCCACAGCTGAACACCGGCCCAGCAGAAGGGACGACAAAGTAGTTGACTCGTCGCGCGAGTGTTCGCGAACCAAGTGCAAATGTGTTTGCCAAAGCCGTAAAACCAGTTTGGTGTTTGGTGCCGCTCCCGCGTCCCGCCACACCAAAGGGAGGGTGGACGCATCGGTTTCCCTAAACCGCGGTCAAAGCCGGCGAGATGCTGCGACGATCGGAGAGAATGGACCCAATGGGCCACAGGCCTTCCCACGGCGCGCACGCCGCGAGATAATTTGACAGTTGATCTGTCTCCGCCACGGCGAGTGGCGCCATCCCGAAAGGCTGGCCGGATTGGGCCTTCCTAGGGCTTTCCGGGCTGCGTGGATCTTTGGTGGAGCCGTTGCGTAACGTGCCTATACTCGTATATCCAGCTGCAGCAGCTTCGGGCGGGTTTGTGATCACGATCGCTGGCCAGAGCGCGTAGGCTGCGATGATGAGGTTTGAAATATGCTGTGTCGCTTTTCTTCGCTCTACGGTCTCAGCGTTATTTCCATGCCTTGGTGGAGGGACGGTCCAGGGAGCGAAAAGGAAACACTTGACCTTTTCGGCAGTGCGGCAGTGGATTCTATCGAAAAACCCCTCTAGCCGACTCTAGGCGTAGGTTTTCATTAGAAATTACTTCATCGCGACCGTCGGGATGATGAAGCTTCGAAGTTGATTGAAGATTGAATTTCATTAAATCCGATACCGAAACGCGTGGAGAAGTGGACCACTCTTCCGAATGGCGCTGTTATTTGGAGGAATTGTTTCACAACCAATATGGTCAGGAGTTTGGCGATCTGGTTCGGGTCCGGCCCAAGGTTGCCTCATTAGTCCCGAAAATCATGTCAGGCTAACACCATAAAAATGAAATTTTTAGTTCCTCCCATTCCACACTTCAAGCAGAAGAAATGATGAACAAAACCATTTCACATCGAAACGGGGAAACTTCTTTGGCCCTTTGCAATAAAATAGCTGCATTCGCAATGGTTGAAATGCGGCTACACAAAAGAGGTCAATACTCATTGAAAACCCAAGGGTGGAAGGTGTCTAGATCGGGCACCAATACCACCAATTCCGATACTCGTAAACAATCCCCTTGGACACACTGTGCGCCCCGTTCATGCACCCGATGCACCCGGGATGCACCCGGCGTCGACGTTTCCTTCGTGTGCACTTTCTGGTACGGATCGTCGACGGCAAGCGCACAGTTGCCACCGAGGTGCCGTAATTTTGTCCGCTCGTGCATTCGTTTTGTTCTTCGCGGCTACGAGACCCACACCGAGGCCCCGGCAGATGTTTGCGTTGTTGCAATGCCCGCTGTTGCGGCGCATCATGGCGCATTTCTATTCGTTTGGGATCGTGTAGTGTTTTTTTTTTCTTGCGTCGCTGTCGCTCTATCCTTTCTATTTTTCTCTCTCGCCTCGAATGAGAACGGATATGGGAGGCCGTGGAATGTGCAGTGGGAAAGGAAAGTGAACATATTTAGAGGTCTCGGAATATCCATCAAATGGTTACGTCTCTTCTTCCCGTGCCCGACCGTTGTGGAACGGCCTGAGGAGCGAGAACGCCAGGAAACAATTTCTAGGTTAAGTAATAATCCCATTTTCAACGGAAAAGGAATGCAAACTTGCCAATCTTGTTTTTTTTTTCTCTTAGTGCGAGGGTTTCAAAATGCATCTGTACCAAGTACCGTTTGAAAGCCATCGCGAATACGGATGCTGCATAAAATATGTGCGCCATCTTTGAACTATTGTAGTACTTACTGTTTTCAATACAAGGAAATTTGTGAGCGAATTATATTTTTCTACATAAATTGTACAGAAATCAGAAGAAAGAAGAAGTGTTTACAATCAGTTAAACTTCTATAAATGGGAACAAGAACCATATACTTATACCACTGTTAAATAGTTGCTACATTAGCTAACTCGCATGTAATGTAGCAACTATTGGACATAGTTATAAGTGATCTTAATAAAAGAACCATTATAAATTGAGTTTCGAGTCTCTATTTACAAATAGATCGTTGGTACTCCAATTTAAAATATTCAAAGGAAAATGGGCCCAATGAAACAACTTCCCAGGCCAATGGTTTGTATAACGATATGAGACAATCCAATGATTCACAGGATCTCGCAGTCTCTGGTTCATCGGTTGCAGATCAAACATCGTACAAATCTCCGCCATATCGCGACCGGAAATTCGAGATGATTATTTTCTTCTTCAGCAAGAATACAACAAAAAAAACAACATGTCCCATTTCCTCCTGGACTGGTTTGGTTCTGCGTAGACTTCCAGCTTCTTGGAAGGATATTTTTTTTCCTTCTTGTGTCTCCTCCGTCGCGGTTACGATCCTCGCCCAGTGATCGCCAACCCTCGCTTGGCGCACCTACACCCTCCGAGAGCATTCCCCGCATTGTTCCGCCGGAGATCCCTCTCAGCGTCTCCGGTCTTTCTTGGGAAAGGTTTCCAACAAATAAACAGCTAGAATCGTCGCGATGAGTTTTATTGCGGCCGGAAATGGGCACACCAACGCCCGAGTGTCGCGCCGTCTACCGCGAGGCTTCAAACGAATAAACAAAACGGATCGAAATGAAACGATTACACGAACAACATTGTTGATGGCCACGGGAACGATGAGCAAGGGTGACGCGCAGGAACCGAAGCGGAGATCAACGTGAAGCGACATGATCGTAGGCTATCAGCATAAGCAGGCTGAAGAAGGTGTGCTACCGATGACTCGATCGAATCGAAAACCGTTTTAAGGGTAGCGAGTTATCGGAGGAGGCAGCATATGGAAATGGGACCTATCGGAGTTAGTCTTCGGTCTCTGCCTATGATGGGAAAGGGAAGGTCGCGAGATCGCTGAGCAGTGGGACGATCAATGGGGTGTTGTGCACATTCGAATGATGCAGCAAAGATCGAGTAGGAACCCAGTGTGCAGCAATACCGGCAAAAGCCTAAAGCCCAAGAAGGGACGAGCCCAACATAACTACGCCGTAGCCCTGCACAGGAATCGACACGTTTGAACGGGCCCAAACACACCGAAACAGGCGCAGGCTGTACGGGCATTGGTCACGGATTGCTTCGCTTATGGCCGTCCGTTGTCTTGTCTTGTTTGCCTTTCGAAGGCTGTTTCGTGCGCGAGCCCATTTCTGGAACAGCTGGCTCAATGCCCCGAGTTTTGCGCGATACCAGCATCATTTTACATCGTTATGAAAATTAGTGTGGCATATTTCGCCAAAAGATTTATTAGATCACCGTTTCGAATTGAAAGGTGACTTTTTCTCATTTTTGACATAAAATAGGTTCCATATTGAGAAATCATTTAATCGAAAATTAAAATCATCGAAATTGTATTTAAGAAAAAGTTTGTTCAAATGATTCGAATCTGATGATCTTTAGTTATCGAATGTCATTTTTATGAATCGCATCCAATTTACTTTTTACAACAAAAAAAAACTGAAAATTCACCAAGATTGATAACAGGATCACCAAGTTCGTTTAGTAACACGTTCACATTTTTTTTTATAAAGTCATCCCTTAATGTATGGTTTTGAGGTTAAATCCAAGTTCTCGATCAAAAAGTCTCCATCAGGAGATAGCTACATACATTTTTGTATGTTTCACAACAAATCAGATTTATGATTGATGCCTTATTAGCATCCACTAATAATTAATTACTTAGCTCTCACTATGTTTTAAGTTGTTTTCAATCAAGCACAGTTAAAAATGTTCAATTAGTCAAAGGATGTGGGTTCCAGAAATGGTTGCCAATCAACATTATTTTACTTTCTTTATTGGGAGCATTTACAACAGGCAAATTTTTGAAGTTTAGGATATTTTTCACTGCATAGCACAAGAGTTGGATAGAATTTGCATGTAAAGAGTACACAATAATTTGGTACATCTCATCACTCGAGTTAAGGTCGTCGCCGTATTCCACACACTGTTGCGATTGTGTGAGAGCAGCATGAAAAAGCCGAAAAAACAACATAAACATCAGCTGGCATTCGAAATGACACGCGAGCAAACGAGACAGACTACTTCCGTCGTGAGTATGCATCTCGTTCGCTCATAACTCAAAACGGTCAGCTGTCTCTTCCTCTCTCGTGAGCATACGGTCCCGACTGTTAGACTGCCCGGTTCGTTACTTCAACGGAGTCCCACTTAGCCATTGCACAGCAAAATCGAACCCACGAAGTAACGAGCGCATGGCACTAAACGGTGTGAGTGTGTGCGAGCCAATTGCATCGCCCGTCGTAGGTATTGCGAACGTTTGGAAAACCGTTTACGATCAGTTGCTTGGTAAACTTGGTCGAGTTCAGTCGGAAAGTGTGCGATCTGTTCGCTCCGGTGATGAAACAGATTCGTAACCTGTGGTAGATTTTTGCATCAGCAAACGAGTTTAGAAAGTGTTGATAACTGCATACTGGTTTCGAGTTGTTCAAAAGTGTTGCAATTTTTAACACAAATTCAAACTAATGCGGATGTTTTGTACGTGAAAACATTTAAAAAAGTGTCACTATTGAAAAAGAGCGAAGAAAAACGTCGAAAAAAACAGTCTTCGCAGAACGGAACGAAATAGCCGCAACGACTTGCGAAGAAGGAAATACTGTGTTGTTGAATGGGAGGATTTTGATGAATGGTGAGGAGCAGAGCAAAGTAGTAAAGAAGGAAACGGTGTTGCTTTTTTTTGTTGTTGAAGCCTAAAGCTTGTGTTGTGCTATCGAAATTCAATCGAAACGAAGTGCCTGACGCAAGGTTGCTTCGTAAGGTTGGTCACAGCGGGCTCCTTACCGTGCGTGTGAAAAAAACGTCTTGTTCTGTGAGATCACCTCGATCAAATGGGTTCTGCTGGCCTAACCGGTGTCCAGTAATTTCCTGTGCAGTCGGAAAACAGTGACGAGCAGTAGTGTGCTCCTCTGAACCACCGACGATCGTTCAATTCGTGCGAATCAATTCACGGACGACAAAGGGAAGAACAAAACGGGCGATAAAACGAAATTACCATCCATGATGGTGCGCAGCCTGTCGCAGTGGACGAAGACGCTGAGTTTTCCGGCACGCATCTCGCCCAACCGGAACTCGAAAGATTGCAACGTGAACGTTCTACCGATCACGCCACCGCCGGCTCCGCCCCGCAACAAGTCCACCTCGACGTCCACCGCGTCCAGCACGATGTCGTCCTCATCGCCATCGTCCTCGTCGTCCTCCCCGACGCCACCCCCGAACGTGCCCATTACGGAAATTAGTCAAATCGTAAGTATGCGGGCGAAGTGAAGATCATTGGCTGGATTGTCGCCATTGTAATTGCGTGACATATTGGACCAAAAGATGGTTCCGCCTGGGAAAACACAGATCTGAATCACTCCCCCACCCTTTGGAAGCCGAGTTGATGTCTAGTTTATTCCTTGTCTCTTTTAGACACTTCGTTGAATAAACGCAATATCTTATCCTATTTAAGGACAGTCGATGTGTATGAACCGTTAAACAAGGCAAGTCGTTCGTTCTTCGGCTTTAAAACTTTTCATCTGAACCCGTGGAATCAAACTCTGCAATGGTGCACAATTTCCCCCAAAAAGCGATCCGGCAATGCGGGCACTTTTAGAGGGCCTTTCGGGAAGCAATTACTTCCGCCGACAGACCACAGCTGCGGGAATGAAGTTATTGAAGCCGGGTGGGCAGAAAACGAAAAAGGGTTTCCAACGACATGATGGGGGAGAGTGGGGCACTTTTTTCCACTGTCTGGCCGACCACCACATCTGCCACATCCTCACAGACCGCCGCACATGTTAATGCCAGGCAGAGAACCGAACCGAAAGAGAAGCCAGAGTTGCTGCCCCGGGAGGGAAAAAAAGGTCGAGATCGGTCGACCCGCAGAACGAAAGCTGCTCGAAACAGGCCTCAGGAAGCCAATGGGTAAACCCGGCGAGGTGGGAGGTGCCGTGCTGTGGAGCATGTGTAAATGTTTACACAACTTCATTGAATTTTAGCCCCCATACACACTCGGCTGGCTCGTTGGTGGACCGCGCTAAGTACATGGGAAGCCGGGGTTGGCTTTGGGAAAAAGCGACGTTCGGCCGGCGAGTTTCATTAGGCCACAAATGGGAGCCGCAGGTGGAATTCGGCGAGGAGCGGAAGGGGGACTGTTTATTTTCAACATTCTTGTAGTAATTTCTCCAACAGAAGCCGCACCGGCACTTCTCCCCCACCCGGTTTTCCTTGACGAATTCCAAGACGAAGACAATTTTTCCGACCAGTGCCGCGTTCCGATGTTGGCGAGCCTCGGTGCCCCTTCAGAAATCGGTGATGATTCTTCTAAAGTTTTTATTTTTATTTTTTATTACACCGACCACATTCGGATGTTGTATGTGCGTGCGTGCGTGCGAGTGTGTTGTGTTATGTGGAGGGCCCCCACTTCGTCGCTGGAAATTGTTTTCTTTTTATAGCCAAGCCCGGTTTTGATGGGTTTTCATCAGTGATACATTCTGTGCGTGTGCGCCTTCCTGCCGGGGCAGAACAGAGAAAATAGAATTCCACCAGCATGAAGGCGGCCTGCGGGACAGCTTCACTTGCTGCCGAGGTGGAGAATTGGAGAAAAACAAATCTTGTGGGGGGACACACAACAGTCGAGGGAGGCCAAAGATGCCAACGCAAAGAAAAGGGATACATAGAAAGTTTTATTTTTAGCAAAATCTGTGCTGGAGCGATTCTTCATTCTCGGCAAGAAGAACCCCACCAGAGGAGCCCTTTCTTTGTGCCTTTCCGAATATTACTCCAAAACCCAAATGGCTCCCGGTTGCTCGTGTCACCCGGCGTGATTTACGACCAGGCTGCCGATAAATCAAAATATGATTAGATGGTCGTAAAAAGTTGGTGATCTACGAGACATGCCAGTGGCGCACACGGGGATCAAGTAGGACCATGTTTTCCCAACACGCACTGGGGACGGTTTCCATTCCATAGATCACTTTTATTCCCTTGTCCCACGTGTTCGACCGTGTGCAGAAACACACCGTGCTTTCCCTTTTGTCGGGCGATCGATTCGATCCGCGAATCGATAAAAAGCAACAAAGCAAAACAACACTTACAACTTGCAACGGAGTTTTCCGGTGTGCACATTAACGCCGAAGATTACTTTCGTCCGAAAGAGTGCGTGCCTTTTCACGGCCGAGAGTGTTTGTGTGAGCGTTGAAAGTGAGCATAATCTATTGCATCGCGTACCAGAAGGCCGGCTGGGGGACGGGTGTCGAAGAACGGAACTACGGAAAAGCACCGAAAGGGTGGGGTGGTTGTTGTTGGCTTTGATAATCGTGAAAGTGGAATCGAAAAATTGAAAGCAACACTAACTAAACAAATTTCCGTTTTATTTCTCTCTCCTCCGTTTCTTGCTGCCTCATCCGGGTCCGGGTTGATTTAGATTTTGAATGATAGCCATCGTCGTTTTTCTTTTTCGGTCAATTAATGTTGGCCGGCGAGTGATGTTTACCACCTATTTCCTACGGAACATCCGTTCCTTCGATCGGTTCCAGAGCGTTGGCCTCGTCCGTGAAGGTGACGGAAAAGATTGGATTTTCCAGCTACGTTTTCCACCCGAAAACGCGATGGCGGGGGGCTTGCTATTAGCATTTTCTATAAATTATCACCCTTATTTCTGGAGAGGTGGAAGCTGAATGGATGTTTGTTTCGGTTTCGGTTGGGAAAGAAATTCGATCTTTCATCGACATTCTTCATCACAAGATCACTCTTTCACAAGATCCTTACGAAGAGAAGACGCATCTTTCCCGTATGACAGCAGCCCTTGTTCAAGACCGAATCCCCAATGGGTTTCTTCATTTTTTTTTTACTATTTTCTACCTTCGATTTCGAAACTCTCGTTTTCAATACCGCAAAGAAAATCAAATACGCCCCGAACTACGGCCGGCATTCTTGTGTGGGAAAACTGAAAAGCCTCTCAGCCAGCCTGGTGTTGATTGCTTTTCATTGTTCACACCCCATTGATGCTGAGTGTGTGTGTTTGTGTTGTGTGAATGCATATAGTTTGTCTAGATTGCGCCCAGTTTTCCGGCGATCGGAAAATCGAACCGGTGGCCGGAATAAAAGTGAAACTCGCCGCCCCAAGCCCTCGACAAACTAATTGAAACAAGAGATTTCTCCGGTACCGTATGTTTGCGAACGGAAAGGGCTAGTGGTAGGAGGGTGCAAAGGAAGAGGAAGAGTGAAGTATGATCGTGAAATTATCTCATTAGCTGTCCGAGCCGGATCGTTTAATCAATTCCGCGGTGTAATATCGCCACTCCGACCAACGTGCGAACCTTGTGCGAGGGCCAGGGAAAGGGAAAGGCACGAGGAGGCGGAGGGTCGTATGTGTGTCTTGGCCACGTCGGAGATTTGCATGCGAATGGGGTGATGTTGGGCGGAAAACGGAAACTATCACGCTTATTTTTGTGACCTAATTTAAGACAAACCGAACGACAGGATAGAATAAACTGAAAATTAAATTCCTTCATCGTTCAATTTATGAACTAAATTTCAATATAATATTATTTAACAGAAACATTCCCTGTAAAACCAACTTAAAAAAAATTAAATACACAATTACTTGAAATACTTGTTGAAAGTATGGTCATTGTCGATCTGTTATTCCTGTTAATTAAATTACACATTTTATTTGTACTGTCGAAGCAAATTCTTCAATTTTGCCAAACTTTTTGCCTTATTTCAGTGCAAGATATTGCCTTCCACTGGAACGAATCTTTTTGCTATTTGATGTCGTCAAAAATCGCGCTAACTAAACCGCGTCTCGTATACTCGGCGTCTCGTATAAACACACACAGACACTAGAGTCGACAATAGGGGCATCAATGAGGGTGCATTAATTTTCCAATTATGTTGCTGATTATTTGTTTTAGTGTTGCGCGCGCTGGCCACAGATCACGTCGAAGAGGATCCACAACCACCATCTCAAACCAAGCGCGCGCCCTCCCCTTTGCCCTCCCAACCTTCCACCCATCGACACATCCGTCAACGAGAAGGTGTTTAATTGAAGGGAACGGCCACGGCCATCACTCCACTCGTCTGCGGAACGTTCCACAGTTGGTGGCCGGCCAAAGACATTACGGTTCCCGTCCGGGTCCGGACGTCCAGTTGATAAACCCCGGACCGCCGATCTTCCGATGGCGCACGCATACTGCCGCGGTCAACCGTGGATGATTTATGGTTTTCTGTCGTACCCCTGTTCCCTGCCTCCTGAGCTGGAGCGTTCCGCCGTCATGAACCGGAAGATGCGATCGGGCGGGCCCTTTCTCGGGCTCTGGGAGAGAAATTGGTGGCCATAAACATTATGTGGCGCAGCCTTTTCTTTTTTCTCTCTTTCGCCGTGCCCTTGATGGGCAGCCATGTGGGGAGAAGTGGCATCAGCCTCCGAACTCGCTTCTCCCCGAAAGTTAACCCCCCCTTGAGTCAACTTAACCCTTGGTTTGGTGGATTTTCCGAAAACCGGTATTGTTTGCCGATGCTGGAGTCTAAAATAATTGGACTATGATTAGCAGTCCGGGCCAAACACAGCCGACCACGTCACGTTGTAGAGGTACATCTTGTGGTTCACTCAAAATCACACGCTGATTAAATCGTGTTACCATATTGTGAACATTCCAACATCGGGGAGCCTTTTTGTTTTGCGAGCTGTTGCCTCATTTTCAGGTTGTCACCTCAAAAACACACACACAAAAAACCATAACATTTTCGAAATTCATCGTGTCAACCACCAACTTCCGGTGGCGCAAAAGAGGTTCACATCGTTCACCGGCGGCCATTACTTTGAGACGTTGCATTCGTGGCTTCGTTGTAACATCTTGAACACTTCCTTCTTGGTGTTGCATACAAATACGGACAGAAAAGCAGTACCATTTCATTTTTTTCTCTTTGTGTTTATGTACAGCCTTTACAGGTTTATAAATAAACGGGTTAAGTTTTCCCTTTGTTTCGGTCTGCTGGAATGCCGAAACCCAAGCTGGTCTCAAGAAAACTCAGGCAGATAGAGGGAGGGGAGGGGGGCTCTTGTCAGAACGTCACACGTTGGCGTTTATTAAGGGCGAGAAAATGCGAAAGAATGAAAACTGCGCGCGTTTCACGCTCCGGCGTTGACTTTTCTAAAGGCAGCTTGTTGTTTTATTCTGTGCACACACATGATGGGCGAATGTGTGTGATTTTTCGGCCAGTGGATGGCAGCAAAAATGTATGAAAATAAACTAACGAGCGGAAAAGGCAACAAAAAACCACGAGTGCAAACTGCCAACGTATGCGGGCCACGCGGTTTTGGACGAGCTAAAGAGAGCACGATCCGCAAAAAAGAGGCACTTTTCGGTGCAGAGGCTCGTTACCCGGGTAAAGAGCTCCAAATGCCTTGACGATCACGATCACGATGGTGCCGATGATGATGATGACGATGATGGTGATGATGTGTGAATTTATGGAACTGCACGACCAAAGTCACCGGCTGAACAAGGTTACAAGGCATTAGAGCGTATGGCGAGCGCCTCCCAGCTGGCGTTATGCAAGCGGGACAGCTGCGGGATGTCGCGGCGTCGCTTTTCGCAAAGTACCATTTCCGCTGACCCCCAGCCCCAGCCCGACGACGACGGGGTGGACGGGGTTCGATCGGTGCAGCCTTCGGCTGCGAGCTCCGAACGAAAGGCGGCTCCACTAATGACCCCCAAGAGATAGTATCAGCGGCTGGTTGGCTGTTAGCTTTAATAACCTCACACAAATATGACACGATCCTCTCGGTCGCGCGAGAAATATGACATCCTTAACGAGCCCCCCTCCCCCCGGTGTGGATCGGTGTTGTCATCGATACGACGATACACAATCATTTAACCATCAACCAGCCAACAAATCTCCTTCGAAAGTCACACGCACGCGATGGAAGAGGAAAACTGCACGCACCTCTAGATCGCGCCAACTGTAACAAGGCCAACGAGTGCGTGTGTGTGTGGCGTAGAGGCGAGCACCATTTACACCACCATTGGCAGCTTCCGTCTCAATTGCCTCGATAAGAAAGGCATGTCCATCTGGAAGTTCTTGGAAGAGGTGGGTTTTTTTCTTCCACTTTCCAGACGATGACGTCGACAGAAGATCAGAAGTTTGCCCAGAATTACAATAAATCATCGAATCGGTTGGGATTTTTTGTGACCCTCCCAACAGGGTAGTGATTCTCTTATGACCATTTTATAGCCCTGTTTGCCTTTTTTGCCGTGTTGGTTGCTTGTTTACCTCGGGTCGATTAGTTCGGTCCATTCTGCACACGGTTCTGACACACATTTTCGGAAGTTGGTAACATACGAGAGTGGCGCATACGTGCGACATTCCAATTCCAAGCCCGATAACGACGCCGAGCCTAGAGGGTAAATATTTTCATCCCTTATCAGCTCCTCGACCATTATAACTACTTGTGGTCCCACGCGGTAGCTCCAAGTCTTACTCACTCCCAGTGCAGAAACTGTTCCTCCCCTGGCGGAGGAGGAGGAAGAGGTTATTTACGGGGACTGAAATCGAAATTATCAACCCCGCTGCCCAAACGCTTATCGCAACCTGGATTCAAGAGAATTAAATCATACCAAGTTGGTTTTTGCTGCGATGAGAGTGCGCTTGCGATGTTTGATGTTCCAATAGATTGAATCAACTCATTGATATGCTGCCAGCCTGCTGCCTTGTCGACGGCGTGTTGTGGGGCATGAGGTAAAACCTTGAGCGGGAGAACTCTGGACAAACTCTCTGCGCAAAGCAAACAAACACATCGCAAACAGGAACCTCCCGGATGGGACCTTCCTCTAGGCTGTTTCCCCCAAAAAGTGCGATGTTGATTGTACTGCTCCTCTCCTCTAAGCCTTGGAACGGTATTTTGTTCACGAGAGGCGCATAAGCATTTATGTGTGTTTAGTCCCTCGCACCGAAAGGGAACGGAAGAGAAGGCCACAACACATCCCCCAACAGTAGTGTTGGGAAGCTTTTAGGCATCGAAAAGGTTTCCTCCTGCCGTCGATCGTGTTTTGTAGGATTCCATTTCGGGAATGGACGCTTGTCCACCGGAATATGTCGAAGAGGGGTGGGAACGATGAAGGCGGGCATCACTATTTTTGATTATTCTGTTTTGATTTCCGTTCGGGCTCGATGAAAT
The DNA here is from genome assembly GCF_943734705.1 of Anopheles coustani. Lineage (NCBI taxonomy): Eukaryota > Metazoa > Arthropoda > Insecta > Diptera > Culicidae > Anopheles > Anopheles coustani. Next base: position 38,823,529 of record NC_071289.1, read on the forward strand.
GAGTTTCCTTTTCCTCGTTCCCTCGCCACGATCTGTTCGCTTCACCGTATCCCACCATTTGTGTGGAGGGCGCGGTCAAAGATCGACGAGCTGGTTCTCGATCCCCGTGATCCGGAAGAGTCGCTACTCGACCGTCGCTCCCCCCGTTCCTGGAAGCCTCGGGAAGTGCCGTTTGTTTTACTTCAAGCACGCTCTTCTTCTGATTCCGCAACCTGCCAACACATCGACCGTTGGTCGGTGAACTTGTGTCATAGTGGTTTCTGCCTGCCTGCATCCAATGAGCGGCCACATCGGTAGATTACGTACGTGCTCGGGCCGTGTTGTAGTACATGATGTGCGAATTTCTGCCTGATGACACACCGATCCGACGGCGCGGTGTGGTACTTGTTTGACCGATTTGGGAAACATTTTAATTTATTTCTTTCTTTCTCTCTCTCTCTCTCTCTACCTTTCTTCACAGATATATCCCGATCCTGAGTCCGAGAAGGCCATCATGGGCTCATTGGTATTCTGTATCCATCACAAGCAAGGCTGCAAATGGTCCGACGAGTTGAGGAAATTGAAGGTGATTATCATGGAGAGCCGCGCACCGGCTTATATATTTAAGATGGTGTTATTTTTTGTTTGTTTGTTGCCCCTTCCTTTCTTTCTCTCTATTTCTGTTTGTTTGCGCTTTCCTTTGCCACATTTCTTCCCACCGGGTCTCTGCCCTTGCAAACGTATGCAAACTCCACTCAACTCCGTGGTGGTTCCTCTCGCCCGAGCGAGATTCGATTTGGCGACGTTTGATGATAGTTGGCTGCACCCCGCAACACGACAACATCCGACCGTTCGCTGGTTCTTCGCGATCCTCGCGATCGGATCAAGCAAAAAACAACAAAACCCGGCCTGCTTTTACCACCACCAGCTCCAATGGAGACACCGATTAGAGAGAGGTTGCTTCTCTGTCCTCTCGGCCCGGCCTGGTGGGTTTCGGCGTGAATAATCCGCCAAGCGCGCAAAGTGCGCAGGCGGTGGCGGGTACCAGCCTTTTCGAAACAGGTTTCGACGATCATCGGATCTCAGATGAAACCCCTTTTCCGTACGACCACACCGGTTGTGCGGTCGGGGTGTCGCTGTGTGTCTGTATGTTTGCGTGTGACCTCGTCCTCCCTTTCCCCCGAGACCGAGGCACCACAAGAGGCGGTTGCCGCCGCCGCCGACATTAAAAGGTGCTCGCATTGAACCGTCGGTACCACCGGTGCCATTACCTTTCGGGTGCCTCGAGCTCTAATGAATCGCTCAAGTTCTCCCCAACTCCAAAACGGCCTACGCAGCTGCCAGTGGGACGCGAATCTAATGCAATAGAAGTTGGAAAAGGTGCACCAGTGTGCAGGGGAAGCTCCAGTCGTACTCCAGTAGAACTAGTATGAAGTCTTGGTAGTTTCAGTTGTAGCTAGAATCTACCTATTCCTAGTGTTGATTTTATTAGAAAGCCTACAAAGGAATTTGCAACGAAAATATGTTTTGAAGCCTCATAGAGAAGCTAAAATTCAGTTTAGAAATTTCATGGTAATTTGTTGAAAAGTACTAAACTCATTTCTAAAAAAGCTTTAACTATGTGCTAGTAAGTTATAATAGTTTTTTTTTTATGAAAGCACACGCCTCTTTCCGGTGTTTGGATTCTTGTCCTATGGCTCGGTTTAATTTTGAATTTTACACTCGTCTACTACAAAAGAGGAGGCTTTGAAAAATGTCGCTATGTAAAGGTATCGCATCTTCTCAGAATTCATGTAAAGTGAAAGGAATTTTTTAGATTAAATTTAAAAAACAATGTGGAAGAGTATGCGAAGAATTTTGAGCGACTTTCTTACAATTTCCTTCTCTCTCGCTGTTTCCAGGCCCACTTGAATACCTGCAAGCACGATGCCATCCAATGCCCGAACAAGTGCGGCTCGCAGATACCGCGCGTCATGATGACGGACCACCTGGCGTTTACGTGCATCCTGCGTCGTGCCATCTGCGAGTTCTGCAACGTGGAGTTCACCGGGCTGGGGCTGGAGGAGCACGCCGGTACGTGCAGCGCGGAACCGCTCTACTGCGAGTCGAAGTGTGGCACGCGTGTCCTGCGCGGCCGCATGTCCATCCACCGTGCCAAAGACTGTGCCAAGCGCCTGCGTCGCTGCCCGCACTGTAGCCGCGAGTTCAGCGCCGACACGCTGGCCGCACACGGTGCCACTTGCCCGCGCAGCCCCATCCCCTGCCCGCAGCGGTGCGACGCCGGTCCATTCGCTCGGGCCGACCTGGAGGCGCACCTGCGCGACGAGTGCAAGGCGCTGACGGTGCCCTGCAGCTTCCGGGAGGCCGGTTGCCGCTTCAAGGGACCGCGCCATCTACTCGAGGCGCACCTGGAGGCGAACACGTCCGCGCACCTGTCGCTGATGGTCGCCCTGTCCGGGCGGCAGGGCCAGCAGATCAACGCGCTCAAGAGCGCCATGGCGAAGCTCAGCACCAACTATACTGGTACGCTGCTCTGGAAGATCACCGACTGGGCGGCCAAGCTGCAGGAGGCACGCACCAAGGACGGCCTCGAGCTGGTCTCGCCACCGTTCTACACCAGTCAGTACGGCTACAAGCTACAGGCGTCCATGTTCCTCAACGGCAATGGGCCCGGTGAGGGTACGCACGTGTCCGTGTACATCAAGGTGCTGCCGGGCGAGTACGACGCCCTGCTCAAGTGGCCATTCTCGCACTCCGTCACGTTCACGCTGTTCGAGCAGGGTACGCTCGGTAGCGGCGGCGGCGGTCAGGGTGGAGTGGCGGAGTCCTTCGTGCCGGACCCATCGTGGGAGAACTTCCAGCGGCCATCGACGGAACCGGACGCACTCGGGTTCGGATTCCCGCGGTTCGTCTCACATGAGCTACTGAACAGGCGCCCCTTCGTCCGCGACGATACCGTGTTCCTGCGCGTCAAGGTGGACCCGAGCAAGATTGTGGCCGTGTAGATACCTCCTACGGAAGGACGAGAATCCGTCCTTGTTGTTTTGTACATATCGATGATGCGCGCAAAAACTCCCATTACCATAGTGCCTCTCTCCCGAGCGCGCAATATCTTAAGACTCATCCATCAATGCATCCCGCTTAGTTGTACATAACCTTCCCCTGATCCTTCTGCGAGCAAAACCGAATTCACCCTCCACCACCCAGTCGACATAATCCCTGCCGCTCGCTTCCGACCAATCGAGGAAGTGACTCTCCGGGTGAATGATGCCACGCGTTCTGTGGGGCAACTTTCGGGCGATTTTGACCACCAACACCACTCGTCTCGTTGGTTCTCGTTCCGTTTCTCGTCTCGGAAACGGAACGGGACACGTTACACGACGAGAGCAGGAGGATAGGCCAGATGCACTTCGGTTGAGTGGTTGATTGTTGCAATTCCTTCTTTTGCTTGCTTCTGTAAGGTAAGGCGTGTATGTAAAGTCACGACGGTGAACCGAAACACACAGCACAACGAAAATCAGCTTCGAAATCTCATTTGTTGCTTGTAAGGACTGAACGAAACGCGTCGGCGCGACGTGAAACAACAGGCTAGGTTTAAGGCAGTAGGCTGTAAGTTTCAACCACTTGTTTGGATTGCTTTGCACGGGAAAAAACATCGAAAAATACCCTTTGTTTTGGGGCAAAGTTTTAATCTCAATCAAAGTAGAGGACCAGAGACCAAACCATCCACTCCAGATATAAGAGAAACCCGAACATTGTTTGTGACGATTCATTCTGTCCTCCGTGCGTTTATTTCGAACTCCATAAATTGGGCCGATTTCCGATGGGAAAACCCTTCGTCCTGCGATGGACAGGGTTCAAGGCGCGTAGGGTAAGCATTCGGTTAAGGAAGTTTCCCTTTCCGTAAACCATAGAACGACGCTCTCTATCTTCTTCTGGTTGTGTTGAGCACAACAACGGTGGACGTAGCAGAAGAAACGATAAGAATGCGACAACGACGAACAGCGCAAACCGTAATCATAACACTTTTCTTTCGATTCGAGTCATTAGTGTTTAGGTTCATATTACTTCTTAGCTGGCTAGGGCATTTAATATCACTTGATAGAAATATATAAATATATATATATATATTTGTATTTTCATACTAACTTTACCGGATAGTCATCGCTTTGCTCTTCTAGTGCTTAGGAGAAGAGTTTCTTTTGTTTCATTTAATTTTTTTGTGTTTGTTTTAGTTTCATCCATTTGGACCGGGCGGTTGTTCGGGTGGCGACGGTTCCTTTCCCGGTCCGATGACTGTTTGGGGGGCCATCTGCACACTTGCGCCGCCCGCTTCCGTAGCTAGAAAACCATTTCTATTGCACCGTAAGACTCATTGGTAACGCGCGGTATCGCACACGCGGCTGGCGTATGATGTTAAATTAAAAACAAAGTAACTAGTATTAAGTTAGTCGACGTAAGGCTCGTAAGAGGACCACCGCTCACGGGTAGTTCTCTTATTCGTAATTTCGACAACTGTAAAAAGTGACCCATGTAAACAACGAAATACGGCTGAGTGTGTACAATTTGACTGAATATAAGTGAAAAAGTTTAATTGTCCGTGTTTTATTTCTCGATTTCATTTCAACCATATCACAAAATAGATCAATCGTTCACCAAGGAATTTAAAACCCATAAAATAAAAGTATATGAAGGCATTTACTGCAAGCGAGTAGAGCTTTAAATGTCCCTCCCTTTAAATTTGTTTCCCTCTTTGCAAAAGAAGCTGCACTTTCTAATAGTGGAATACATTTTTGTAAATTTAGTTTACTGTAATAACTCTAATTAAGCAAACTTTAACATACGCCAATTTTTGGATTCATTCTAAAAAATATTTAATATAAAATATGTTGGAGCTCAAGACTTTAAAATAAAAAAGTTTATGCTTCTTCTTCTTGGCGTAACGACCTCTTGGTCATGCCTGCCCGTTAAGGGCTTACGAGACTTGTTTCCCTGTTGTACGTGGATAGTCAGTCCTCTCGTACAGGGGAGAGTCCGGTCTCGGATGGGATTGCTCGGTTGGGAGCCCCGGCGCTCATGGGCCGATTTTCTAACCGGCGCTACCGCTCGGCTGTTGGAGCTCAAGACTTTAAAATAAAAAAGTGTATGCAAGATGTTATGAATATTGATTGATTGCAGAAAAAATAATGTCTACATGGTTCTGTTTAATTGAAAGATTCTGTTTTATTGCGTAAGTACGTGTCGATATGTATAGTAACATTCAGAATTAGATTGCGACATTCAATTATTGATCGAATTCTACGCCAACACTGTCGTTTTAAAATCAATAAATTTTATCAAAAGTACCTTCCAAACTTTAATTATGTTTTAATCATATAAAAACTGACACGGTAGGAATCTGTCGAACTATTTTTCAGCCACAAGTTTTCTGTAACATCTTTTTAATATATGATGATGTTACTTAAAAATGTCCAATTTTCAACAGAATTTGCTTAAAAGGTTGTTCTTAAAAAATGCATTTAGATTGTATTTATTCATTACTAGCTACACCACTGCCATTGTATACTAAACTAGAACCTATGCAATAAATTAGACTGCCTTAAAACTTACAGCTTGTTTACCATGGTCTCGTGTTTCCAGAACTGCCACTAGAACCACCCATGCTGAAGGATTGCGTAGTGGTGTTCATCGAACGCACAACCTTTTTCGTTTGTTCGACGCGCGCTAGGAAATCCATGGCGTGCGGTAACAACGGTTGAATTGTGTGCAGTTCCAGGACGGTGACGTTTTCTAGATTGACCGTATGCGAGCCCTCGCTCTTGATGAAATTCTCCACCGTCGTGCGCAGTTTGGCACACCGCACATCGTAGATATCCTTGATAAGTGTTTTAATAACGTCGGACGAAGGAACATCTTCCGGTGCCGTGCTGAGAATCAGCTTTGCCTCCACCATGTAGTTGTCGCTGGGCATTTTGGTAAATGTGCTAAAAGGAACCAAACGTTACTTCACAACCGAGATCTGAACTAATTTTGAATAATACCTGATTCGTTTTTCTGTTTCCTTGATATCTTCAAGTAGATCGATCTCCATCCAATCCGGTGTAACAATGCGACACTTTTGCTGCTGTCGAAGGTGTATTGCTAACCACAGGGGGACATACAGCGGTATGCCTCCACGGAATGGTTCAATGGTGCCCGAAATGAGGTAGATGGAATCATGATTAAAATTTGGAATTACACCAATAGGCGAGTTTTCACCAATAAATTCAAGCTCGGCCGGTTCCATGTGCAGATTTGGTTTTGTTTTGTGTGTAAACTGACTGCATTCCAAAATTGCGCGCTTTTTTTGACAGCAAACCAGGGACCAAGATGTAGACTGTAAGTAACACGATGAATTTCGAAAAATATATTACTTCAAATATGAGCCATATGAGGTGTACAGTTATTATCATTGTACATGTTTTATCTAAAAAAAAATGAAAAACTACGGCTTTTGAATTTTATTGATGTATTCCTCAACTAAACGTGTTTTCCGTACTGTCTATAAATACCTTATGTTATGCAATCTGTCAAATTAACAACTGACATTCGGCATAGGAAATATTTTCTTCAAAACCAAAATAAATAAACAGTGGTCACCTTCGAGCGCCACTTGTTGTGTTCTACCGATTGTAGCGTAATTTAGTAGTTTTTGTCGTAATAACCTCCGTAGGTAGGTATGTCTGAAGCAAAGGAATTACAAAACGATGAACGCGAGGCACTGGTGTCCATATACGAGGGCGACAGCGCGTTCAAACAAGTGAACTCAGAAACGTATCAATATAAGGTATTCAATGCAATTCAACAACGTGTAGAATTCTCGCCATTCGACTCCAGTTTACGCGATTTGTTTCGTTTCAGTACGGAGAAGAAGGCAATAAGTCGTTTCTGCTAGAAATTTGTTGGACAGAGAACTATCCCAATGAACTACCCACCTTTAATCTAGACACGTTTTACAACCGGAATCTGTGAGTGGAGATCCTTTACCCCTAGTGAGTACTTTCTAAAGCTCTATTTTTATCCCTTCAGCTCACGTACCGGTAAGGATAGCATCCTGTCGATCCTTCGCGAGGAAGCCGAGCAATGGATTGGCTGTGGAATGACGTACACTTTGTTCGAGTGCCTCAAGGATAAGCTGGAAGATTTGTTGACGGACGAAAATTGTAATGCCGGCGAAGGGCAGCAAGTGGTCATCGGTACGGTGGATGCTCGGCTGGAAGCTGAACAATCAAACAGTGATTCCGATGACGAAGATGGAAATGATGCAAAGGGAAACAAAAAAGACGCAAAGCGCGAACAGCTGACCAAGGCGCAGAAACGGAAACAGTGGGATCGCGTGGATAGCAAAGGAAATCGACAGCGGGGCTGGAACTGGGTGGATATCGTCAAACATCTTTCGCAAACCGGAGGAAAACCGGAGTAGTAAAGTTGTGAAAATGACGCGAAAAAGATAGGAAAATAAACTATCAATAATACTGTGAATATATACTGTAAAAATATCGGATAGCGATGAATGAGAAAGAACGCGCGTTTGTCGAAAGTGGAAATAGTTTTGTTTTTTGCTTTATTATCTTCTATATTCTACAATTCTTCGAGCATACGTGCGATAATTGATCTACTTTTGCGACTTGAAAACCCGTTCGAGATAAAAACCATCTAGACCGCTGGCGAATTCTACCTTTAAGGAAAACCCGAACAAATGTCTAAACGAACTATAGCGTGCGTGAATGTGTGACAAAACCGATATCGTTTTCTTCGCTATTGCCCTTGCAATGGCTTTTCCCGAGCTACCTTAAGAAAATGTAAATATCAAATTGAAATAGAGTGTTCTTGTGCTAACTTTATCACAGCAGTGAAGCATACATTTTGCGTAGACGGTTTAGGTGTGTTTGTCGTTCCTGCTGATTACCTCGTCGAGCGGTTGTAATGATAATATCGCTTAAAACTGGTGCTAAAAAAGACTATCGTTTAAAAACCGTGCCGGTTCACTATCATTCTTTGGGATCGGAAAGCGTTGCTGAAGAAGCAATTTGCTCTTTCGAAAGCGATTTTTTTTTTCTAATAACTCTTGGGAATGAATATATATTTTCCGTGATAGGAACTTATTAAAAAGCATTGGAAAGCCTTCTCAAAGCGAACTGTGGCGCCTCTTGTTCTCGTTCGTAAAGGTGATTTAAAAAACGATCAAAATCGTCGCACATGGTCGTTTTTTTTTGTAGGGAGCCGTCACGTGTTCATTCGAAACGTACGTTAAAATTCTTCCCGCGCCTACTTCACTTGCTATGCGTTAGGAATATTCCGTTAGAAAAATAAAACAGAAGGCGCTATTAGCCTTTTTTATTTAAACGTTCTCATCTATCTTTAGCTGATATGATAAAAATTCCCTACAACAGTTACTCACTTGTGACCGAGCCGGGGATAGGAAAGTAGTGTGTTTGCTACTATTGAATGCTCCACGTTCACTGGGAAAATCGAGTACCTAGTTGTCCACTACCTTGGAACCGAATTCTCTACTCAATCGTAACGAAGAACAGCACTACCAATTGCATTCTACCTATATGCTACCTACATACGTGGTGCTATTGCTTTGTATGCTGCGAGCAGTGTTATATCATTAGGTTCGATGCTAGTTCGGTGTGGCTAGTCGCAATCGCTGGTGTACTCTCTGAGTTTGGTCCTTACATGGTGCACGTGTGTCGATGGGACATTTTCCTATAGCTCTGACTAGAGCGCGCATTGTCGTTGTAATTTAACGTCATCGTTGCTGCCTGCCGTTATCTTAGTGTTAGGATGTATATTTAACTTGCTCCCTTCCGTGGAATGTTGCTCACTTTGACACTCACCGAGATGGTGGTAAATATTAAAGTGTTCAAGTGTATGAAATGCCAGCCCATGAAGGGAACAATAAAATAAAACGCCAATAGAAGACACAACACTACATCGGTCGGAACCTACCGGCCCTTCCTTGCACCGGAAGTGGGTAGCCCGAATGGTATCTTCGATGGCGCTCGGTGGTCTATATCCTCCAGTCTAGCCGGTACTCGTCCGTTTTGAGCAAATGCGCCTGCACGTTCCAACCCTCGCACTGGGCCAGGTTAAGGAACTCGTTCCATTTGTTCTGTATCTCCCAGTAGCGATCACGCAGTTGGTTTTTATCTTGCAGGTAGGAAGCAACGTAAAAGTACGATTTTATAATGTCCAGTGGTTTGACGGTAAAGTGTAGATACACGCCGACGTAGTGGCGCGTTTCGGCGATGAGAAACTTTTCCCGCGAATCGAAGCAAGCGATCAAGTTTTCCAAATCGTAGCAGTTGCGATAAAACTCCGTTAGTTCGCGCACCGAGCAGCCAATCTTTACCCGTGCCGTCAGTGTCACCGTTTGACCGACGGTGACCCGTTCCAGTTTGTTCACCTGTTCGGGGGAAAGCATCATGCCGCTCTTGAAATACTCTTCCAGCGCGATCAGGTACCGCGCTTCGTTGAACGTCCGCAGGCAGACCGCTTTGACGGCTTTGATGTTTGCGTAAATGTGCACGAGGGTGACGAAGAAAAATAAACCATACAGGATCCTAGACGAGGGTAGCAAAATTGAATGAATTCCGAATGGCCGAAAACTACACGTTCATTAAATGCCTTACTTCTGATTTTGAAGGTACGTTAGTAGGAACAACCCCACAAAGGAGGCTATCAAATTGACACATGTTTCCTGGGCGCTATCCTTCGATGAAACGTCGGCCAAATTTCCCCGGATAGCGTGGTGCTGCGTCAGGGCCGCTCGCGTCGCACCCCCTGCCACTCCGACAATCGCCTTCATCGTGGTCGTCGCACACAGGATGTACGTCGCCACCTTCGGGTAATACGGCAGCACGAACAGATCGATCGCCATGGCAACATCGTTTAAAATATCTGCCCGGATACGCCACTTTTTCGAATCGATATCCAGTTCCGAGCTATTTCGGTACACGAGCGCAAATGAGGTACAAAAATAGTATTACCATAGGGCTTTCCCCATACGTTTAGGTTGAGTGACACTGACAGCCTAATTGTTGGCGCCCTGGAAATAGCTCCAAGCCCAAATTTACCATCCCACCGGTGCACTTACCCTTTCCACCAGGCGAACAGGATTCTACCGAGATGACCCGATCCATCCTTGAGCACCCACGTAACGGTGGCCGACAGCGGAGTGGCTGTTTCGCTGCCAACTCCGACTCCTTTGAGAATGGCATGGGTTGTGAGGGTGCCTGTACAAAAGGATGCGCCACAACGGTGCCATCAATTATTAAAGCTTTCTGGCGTGAAAATGAAACAAAACGCCGGGACTTACCGCTGATAGTGCTGCAAAACGCTTGCAAGGTGTCCCACTTCTGGTAAGACAGATAGTCACTGCTGACACTGTCCGGATAGCCGACCGGGAGGAAGAGATGCTGGAAGAACTTTCTGATACTAAAACGCTTCCGTATCGACGGACGCTCTCCTTTAACCGTCACGCGTACAACGGTATCCTGGTCTGGGGTGGGAAATGAGCATAAATAATAAATCAACCTAAGTCCTGCCTGGATGGGGGTTGACGTGGGGGATGAAAAAGAGAAAACAACACTTACGATCCGGAGTGACGTAGAGAATTTCCTCTCCATTCGAGCAGTACTGTTCGCGGAAGTGTATTTTCATCCTGAGAACGCGATTTAAATCTCAAACAAAAGTCCAAATCTCCGGTGCAACGAAACATTAACTAAGCCGAGTGAGATAATTTCCGGAGGAGGAGGAAAATTTGGTACAACTACTGGAAACACGAACTTGCTCGAGACAGATACAATGGAATATTGTTAAAGGTTAACTGCGCGCACCGAAAACGTACTGCTCTCGTCTTCAGCAGAACGCGTTTTAACTTTACCGACGTGGCTTTCTACACGCGGTGGGCTTTTAACTTAAAACGAAAATAAACCTGGATACAGTTTGCACCTTCGCACCTTTGCTCTTTGGTATTTGTGCACTGTTTGTTTGTATACAGAAGTGTTGGCAAAATCAGGATTCAGAAGATTCAAAGACTCGAATTCGTGACAGATTCGAATCAGAGTAATTCGTTTGGGATTTGAATCAGATTTTATTCGTTTGAGACTTGATTTAATTCGATTGGCTTGATCTGATCCAGGCATAATCAGTATATAATTGAACTAGATGTTAATCGATTCAGAAGTAAGTCGAATTAGTCGCGATATCAGTCGATGTTGAGACGATGTGATTGATTTCAGTTTACTTGAACCGAACGCTATAGTTGGTTGGACCTGTATCGAAGTTTCACGAGATTTATCTTATCCAAGCTAGGGAAACAGGACATTGTATACAGACAAGATTCCTGGAGATCACGACAATCAGTACCAAGACCAGTATTGATTAGTTTATATCGTCTCGCGCCTGTTTGATGAATTCGGACTTGAGGATTCGAGTCCCTACAGGAATTTGTATTTCCCATCACTATTATACAGTAACCAAGGTGAATACATTATTATTGAACAACAATTTTGTTCGGGTCGCTCTTTCACTTGCCATCGATTTGTTCACGTCGGCTTTAATTTTAAATATTGAAACTTGGTCGTTTAACCGTCACACGTTCAACCAAAGTTACCCACGTAGACGTTCAACCGGACTACCCGTGTAGATAGATATGAAGGGTGAAATTTTTTGGAACCTCAAATTAACATACCTAATGAATTTTTAAAATTATAAAAATTATACAACATTTTGGGAAACACAGTATCTTCACTGAAAATTTCAAGTTTGACATCTCAATAAACAGATAATTAGTCTGAAGTACAGGAAAACGGAATCTCCCATACAAAATTTTTGGACTACCCGGGTAGTCCAGTTGAACGTTTGACGGGTATCAACCGAAAAACGCGAATAAAAATGATTTAAATTCCTTGAATTTTTTTTTCTAGGCATTCCAAAAGTTTCATGTTGATACATCTATCCAATCAAAAGTTATTTGAAAACAAAATTCCAAAAACTATCCGGGTAGGCGGTTGAACGGGTAACGGTTAAAAGTTAAAAATTAAATAAAAATGTTAAATGTACATAATTATAAGGTCAACAAACCTATACAGAACCTTACCTGAAACGTTTGCTTCTTCTTTTGAAAAGGTAAGGAAAAATTTCAAACAAATTTGGTAGGGTGTTTTGGACTATGTGGGAATCATATGCATAACGTAACATCAATATAAAATCGCAAATTTGGATCTTTGGGTATGTGGAAAACGTGGAAAATATATTTCGACAAAACACTTTGTACCGTATTGAAGAATTTAGACGAATATATAAAGTTTTGCAACGAGGCTTCTTTTAATTATTTTTTAGTTTTTTTCATTATGAAATCTTTTTTGTATAACGTTGAAAGTTTTCTCCAGGTTGTCGATTGACACATATCTAGATGATTGTTGATACCTTCGAAGGTTTTTGAAAAGCTTTTCCTTTCTTACTGAGAATAAAATGGACATAATCTCCAAAGAAGTTTTATATCTCGACTGGGACGAAGTGCAATGTTCTCTATCATTGGACCTGTTATGAAAAACTATAGAACTGAATTGAAATAGTGCCAAACTGGTACTAGTAGTGAACGGTGAGCATATGATAACTTGAGAACAGTTTTTTTATTGAATTACCAGCTTTCAAATTGTGTGTAGTAAACCATTTAAATTTGAAATTTTAAGCTCCTTCTAAATTCTCTCTTGATCTATTTTTCCGATCATTGCAGATTTGTATGCCTCGCTTGTGCAGATTGATTTGCTTTTCCATATTAGGTTTGTTCGTGTTCGTCAATTGCTGATGACGCAATCGTATGTGGTGCTGGTAGATGTTGGATACTCAGAGTTACAACACAGTATTTCTTATTGTTCCAGTATTCGTTAGTGTTAAAAGAACAGAAAAATAAAGCCCAAACATGCAAAAGAGGGTAAAAGAGATGATGATGATGATGATGAGTCCCACCTCTTACCCCAACACAGGTTTCTCGATCTCGTTTTGATTGACGACAATAAAAGAATCATGAAGATTTGTAAAGATTAGTGGCATAGTTTTCTAAGAATGTCAGATCTGCTTTTGTTTTTGGATATTAACGTTTTTACATTTCATAATGTACCAATTGATGCAAATTGCCTTAGCTGTCCTGGGGACGTGTATGAAACTGTTCATTTAAATTGTTTCAAATTGTTTGTTAACTAAATTGAAATTGTTTCCACCTTGCTCGAAGGATATCGACGGTTAGAGGGGAAAGCAATCAATTGTCTTTGGTTTTAGCTGGATTGGCATGAAAGTGTGAAGCAAGCTTCAAAAGATTGATCCAACAAAAATATTCATATTCAAAACATGCATTAACATATTCATTAAACCGAATCGATAGCTTACCTAATAATGCACTTTTTCTGCCTTCGAAACGAATTAACATTTTTAATACAGTTTTTCTGTCATGGTTTACTTTGGGCATTGGTATTTTCCACAGCCGTGGATTGAGTATTATGTAAATGTCTCCAACACATAATTTTCACGCGATTCTATTTATAGCTGCTTTAATATCCTTTTTTCTACTTCTATCGCCGCAATCGATGTGTGGCGTAATCGTTCGTAGGAAAAACTCTACTGGCAAGCAATCGTGTCGCCAAATGCTTATCGGTTTAGGAAAGCTATCGTAGGCTGCGAGGATGCTGCCCGCTTTCAAAAGGCAAATGCCGCCACAGCATGAGGCACACGTCCCACCGGGCGCTGGGGCAATAACTCAAAGGCAAGAATTCGCTATTGACACCACTATTTGTTTTCTCTTTCTTTGGGTGCGCGAGATTTCCATCGCAATTTTCTTGCCGCTCGCTGCAAGCGCAGGATCAACAATATTCTTTCCTTCCTCCAAGCATTAGAACTTGAAGCGGGCACAAACCACCGGAACACAGTCGATCAGGGACACGGTGTGAAGTGTGTTTTTGTTCGTGCCATCTTGAACCTTGGCCAAACGACACCGGCACGGGCAAGTGGATTTGGGGGAGGAAGCGGAAAATGGGCTTGCTGGAATGATTTATGGAAGGGTTGAGTGAAAGCAATGAACCCGCCAGGAAGGTTGCTAACAATATTACACGACGTAATAGGAGATTTATTTTGTGATCAATTGCATCTTATCGATGGTGAATGGGTTCGACCATCGGTGGGTCTCCCGGAGTGCGCCGGCTTCTTGCTTTGGCGAAGCGTGGTGGTAAGTTTTTCCACACCAAACTAAACGGGTGGCTTTTCCTTATCACCTTCCCATCGGCGCAGCGTACCGGGAGTTGTGCCTGAGGTCGTTCGGGCCAATAGAATCTATTTGAAGCACCCGGCGAGAGCGATTGCAAAACAATTCGGAGTGAAGTGAAATATAATCTGAATTCTTTTCAAAACAGGATCAAACATAAACACTCTAACGCTAAAATAAACCCGAAACCACACCGACAATGGGGTCTTTTACAAGCGTTGATCTCGAAAGTGTAGCAAACTGCCCGGTTAAAGTATATCGTCCAACAGCCCGAGTTTCCGGTTTCACCGGTGGGATAAAATAAATGATAGGCACCCACATCCCACGGGCAACACTGGAACAAAGACTGTGGCGCCTCTGTTTTGAAGTAATTGAAGCACACCTTGTAGCGAAAAGGAAGGAAGGAGGTTCATATAATTTAGTGCTCTCGGGGTGCCATTCTCGCCCCCAACCGGACAACCGGGTCCGCGTCCTACGCACGATCGACTTGTCCGATTTATGGCATATGTGCTCAACGGGCCTCTCTCACCCTTCGCCGCTAGGCGAGGAACCCTAGGATCGGGAGTTGGTCCCAACCGGATAGACCTATGGAGCGTCACCCTCCGAAGCGTTGCCAGAGAGTGGGCAATAATGTAATTGCAGAAAGAACGGCCGCGTTGCGTAGTCAGCGCTTGGTGGAGAACTATGATTAATCATACGTTTGATTCGTGGCCCCACCTGGGCACGATGTCAAGGTCCCATCGGCTCATCGGGAAGACACGAGGGATCGCAGTCCCGGCCCACGACGACAACTGGAGTCGAAAACATGGGCACGAGTTGGGCGCTTTTTCTAACGCGCGTGACCAAATGTTGAGGGAGCTTCTATTTTTGGTCCATTAATGGCTTACGAGGCGTGAATGGCTAGCGTATGTACTTTGAGCATACATGTCACGCGAACCGCTATTGTGTGGAGGGTCTGGCTTTGTCTGTTATGCTTTTTCACAAAGTGTTGAGTAATGCTCGTGACGAGGTTAAACATTATTTTGAATGTTTTAGGATTTACAACAATATTATAGCAGCACTAATAGAGCTGAAAATAAATTGCTCTTGCAAAAGTTGCCACAAAACATATGCGTTTGGTAAATTAAAAGACTATTAAAGCACAATACATGATTCACAGAAGCTTCCTCAATTGACTTTAATAAAACATTATTTTAGTTAGTTTGTATGTTTTGTTAAACCCATCCCTAGGAAAACCTATCACAAGTCTATGTTATAAATATTTAAAGCAACTTTGAAGTTCTGTTAATAGAAATAATTAGAAATATATCTTTTTACAATGATAAAAAAAAGTTGATACAAAATTGTAAACCATATTTGGTGTATAATTTTGTTTTTAAACAGTGTAGTTAGGTTTTGTTTAAAACAATTTGACAACTTATCTATGTAGTTTTGTTGTTTGATCACTATGATATTAGAAAACAGGATCATCACAACCTAACAAAACTTAAAGTAAAATAAAAAACGTAGTATAAAAAACTATTTTTTTGTTTGTTTTAAATTCACTTTAAAAACATTTGTTCACTTTGTTCATATTTTGTAAATAGGGTTTTGGAATATTAATATGAACAATAACTTATCTTTGACAAGCATAAGTATAGCAAAATTAGTAAATAGTTTAAGTAAATCTTCTGTTTTGTATCTGAATGTTCGTAATAAACTATTAAATTGAATATTTGTGAAAACTCCGTATCCTAAACTTTCGTTCAAATTACTATTTTATTAAAGTACCACGATGTCACTATATATTTTCTTGTGATCAGGGTCAAGTAGGTAGCAAAAAACCAATATTTTGTTGCTCAATCCAACGTCGTAAGGCGGTAAATAGATTTAAGCGAAATCGGGTTTTAATGCACTTCTCCCAATACTGCACGGCGTCGATTGAGATTATCTCCTGTTTATGGCTTCATTTTATTTACTCACCAAATAGAAGATGACGCACTCCAAGATCGGCCTACGTCTTGCCGACAATCCAAATCACTTCTCAAGAGGCGACCTGGAGTTTCCCAATACAATGCAACATCCGTCGAATGTACTGGAAAGGAAGGAGAAATAGTGCCAGCAGAAAATCAAACAAAACAAACAAAATTTAGTACACATTCGCCAAATGTCCAGCGAAACCGTTCGCAGCCATTAAGGTGTCTCCAAAAAAAGGAATCACCAGTACGGGGGCCGGGTGTCGATCGGTTTTTGGGTGCTTTCGAAAAACCCCGCACTCACCGTGTTGTGCGGCCTTCCCCGGGAATGGTGGACAACGATAGTTGCTAGATGACTTCAGTGGCAACTGGCGGCAAACTGGCCGAAAGGTCAACGGACACGAGTGGAACCGCAAGGCGCTGAGTTCTTCGCGGTGGCAAAAATATATTTATGTGTACCTCCGGGATCGGCTGGATGTCTGTTGGCTTTCCGAAAATGGCGTTCCATCGTGGGTGGACCCGGATCGAGGACCGATTGCGACCGAGAAGGGAAAATCCGGAACGGCCACTACGGCCGTGTTCGTGGTGGGTTGTGAGTGAGTCTGTGTCTAGCGCGTGCAGTGACACTCGCCACGAGGAGTTTCTAGTGACCATCGGGTTGGTTGTTTGGAGTATTTTTACATCCAATTGCGAAATGGTGACACAGCGTTGTAGGAAATTTGACAATCTGTGTTTAAGCGCATCAAGAACACCTTTTCTGTATATTTCTCCAATTCTTCTTTTAAAAGTCTCGAAATCAACAGGCAGAGGATTCAACTATTCTGTAGAAGCTGGTTAAATTATTTGCCGAGTAAGTGGTTCTGACACCGAAGAGGCTGCGTGTCGATGCATAATTGCACTGAGAAGCAAATCTAAGTGCCAGCGAGAGGTGAGCGAGAGGTTAGAGAATAATCAATATTGACGGAAATGCTAGGGGTTCGACGTCTGCGTATTTGCAGACATGTTCATGCTTACAACCGTGGCGACGCAAACGCTGAACCGTTCGAACGATATGTTCGATCGGTCGATCGTTCTACGCCGCACGGAGCAGATAGGTCTCGTGCTGTTAACGAAAAGCAAATGCATCAAAACTTACTACGCCTCACAAGTCTTCAAGCGCTTCGTCAGCACACAGAAGTAAGAGGTTTCGTCAGGAAAAGGAAAGAGAGATGAAAAAGGCCTCCAGACATTCCAGAGCCTGCCACACGCACGAGCACGACCCATGAAGATCGATTCGAGGAGCGGTCCGGGGATAGTGGAAGCGTTTTAAATTGTAGTAGAACAACATTTTACAATTATCGAATGTTTTTAATTGAAAGCAATACCGAGTCGATGGTGGGCGCCCGAGGGCGTATGTCGCTGACGGTGCAATGGCGCTACCCTTCCACATCTCGGCCGGACACCTTAGCACCTTGGCGATGATCGAAACCTGCGTACATGCTCGAGGTATCCAGCGTGGATCGTTGCAGATCGGTTCTGGGACCGACGAAGAAATGTTTGCTCTAGGAGCCATTTTCTGAGTGGCTTCCTTCCCCGACCGACTAATTATGCTATCATCCGTGTACAACTGTAATTGCACCGACTTCGATCGTTCTGCTCACCTTTACCGGGAATGTAATTACTTCATTAGAATGGCCCCGCAAGTAACCGATCGCGACAAACGGCGCACGCGAGGGCAATTGGAAGGAAAAGGAAGAACAAACAGACCACGATGCTCTCCCACGACGTAGACTGTTGCATTGTGATTGGCTCGATAGAGCACATTGTTACAAGTTTTTGATAAAATCACTTAGATCCACACTGACAAGAATCGCTACGCATTCGATTTATTGGGCTAGAGTTTCCCTCATTCTAATGTTAAGATTAAAAAGGAATTTAAACAGTTTAGTTTTTTATACATTCATTTGCACAATCAATTCATTAACTTATGTTATGTTTATTGCAATTCACATCGTCATTATATAACATCAATAATTACGTCATGTAAAATTAAAAAATCTGCTTCTGTTAAACAGTTCTTTTATGTTACAACAAGTTTTAATTTGTTAGCAAATGTCTATTGTTGATCAGCAATAATTAAAGAAGATTTTTCGAAGCAAAATTCCGTTTCAAAGAAGACTCTGAACTCAGACTAATGTAAACATTGATTAAAATAACTATTATTAACATCTTGTTGTATGGGAGATTCACGATTTTCATTTCTTCCTACTTTTGCTAATTTTGCTCTGTGTAATTCACCAGCTGTGTTTCGTGCTCTCTTTCACTCTACATTCGCGAAATAGCGAAAAAAACGTCTTATTATACATACCTAATGTACTGATTAATTTTTGAATTAAGAATTAACTAATTCTTTAACATTTAGCCACTCCCCCTTATCGAGATGATGTGCTGATGTTACGTTGGTATTAATTAAGTATGCGAGAAAGCAATATAACAAAAATACATAAATATATTTTTGATTACTTTATCCAAGTTTTCTTCAATTCAACCCCCCATATCAAAATTAAATGCAAAATCATTTCTACTGAAATTCTGTGATACAGTTAGCGTTATTTTCTCGACTCAACGTGAATCCGACAACGTCCAGAATTGGCTGTTTCAACTATCACAATTCAACGTTGTCAAACTACATTTCGATTTCATTTGTCTCGAAATGTGTAAATTAGATGATATACACAATGGTAGGCAAGAGATTATTTACTTACGATAAGACCTGTCTTGGACGTGGAGGTCGTGCATACATGGAAAAAGGCAAATAATAAAAGCCGACAAATGCGAATGACTGTTGCGTATGGCGTAAATGAATAAATTCATTTTATCAAATTTTTCATACGGGGAAAATTTTGACAATTTTGTTCGCCCATGCCCCAGGCTTGTTAAACAATGGCCTATGATCAATATTGGAACACATGCTGATGTTGTTTGCGGCATAATGTACGTCCCAAGTGATAAAAAAAAGAAATAAATCCTTGGCAAAACTTGATTTATTTTCAAATCGAAATATTATCATT
The DNA here is from genome assembly GCF_943734705.1 of Anopheles coustani. NCBI lineage: Eukaryota > Metazoa > Arthropoda > Insecta > Diptera > Culicidae > Anopheles > Anopheles coustani. The sequence goes on from NC_071289.1 coordinate 38,842,818, forward strand.
AGCATGCACATTGTTCTCCTCACCACAGCACGGTAGTTCAACGCGCAACACAATAGAAACGGGTCCGCATTTCGTGCATTCGTATGGGAGTTTCAAACACTCCTTAACACCCAGCTTTCCGACCCGAATGATGTCATCTCGATGAGTTTCGCAGACACAGCCAATACATAAGCCCCTTTTGGATTATAAATTAAGCATTTGTCGGAGTGAGTGTATGCTGTACCCTTACCTTATGCTAATTCCTTACCAACCTCGCTTACCTCAATGGCATCCTTACGCTAAGGAGGCATTCTTGGTGGGAAAAAATGAAGAAAAACTGCACGCGGAAAGGAGCCAACCAGAAACCACCATCGAACGGGCGGTGGGCGAAAAACCCTGGGAGAATTAAAAAAGGGCAAAAGAAATAAATTTGATATATTTTGTTCCTTTTCGCTGCTCGTCCTTCGCCTCTGCTGACTCACCCTGTTCCCTGTCGGGTAACGCATTGTAGACATGTTCGGTTTTTTGTTGCCATCGCTGTGTGTTGGTTTTTAATTTATATACTGTGCGGACCTTTTGCCGGAAAGTGCATTCGTTTGTTAATTCCTCGCGCATAGACGGATGACGGCGAAGGAAATGGTCATTTTCTGCAGCCCTAGCTCGATGTTGATGCAGCACCAGATTTAGTATTTTTTCTTCCCTTCAGGCTTTTTTTTTCGCTCACCCCGTTCAGTGGTTAGGTTCTAATGGGGACGAATGTGGGAAGTCCAAAGTTCCGTGAGGAGTGCGTCTGACTTCGATGACTCGACGACAAAGTTGCTCTTCCGTGCGTTCGTTTTGCAGCCGTTCGATTCGGTTGGCTGATCGCGTAGGTGGACAGCGATCGCGCTTGCAGAAAGCTGCTCTTAGCTTCGGTTATCATCCCCGAGTCCGGCAGTTGGCATGTGACGTCTTCGCCAGCCGGCGACACGCTCGGATGGGTTTCCGGAGTGGCTAACGCAAACGCGGTCCGAGGGATGCTTGACGATGGTGGGTCTATTTGATCGCATTGTTAGAGCTGAAAAGTTGTCAGATCGGAGAAACCGCATCAGCCAGCGCGTGTTTGTGTGTGTTCTGCGACTGGTTTGATGAGATCATAATTGCCTGCAAGGAATTTCTGCTCCCTGGCCAATTACTCAACTCCAATCCATCAATCACCATCACGCAGGCAGGGCTGGGCTGCGCTGGAAGAAGGGAATATCTGCCTTTTATATGCATAAAAACAATGGTCCAATCGGAATAGCAAATGAATTCAGCGATGATAGAATCCACTCGTATCCCACAGCCTAGAGCTAGGATGAAACCCTCATCTAACACCTCCTCCTGCAAAGGAAGATGATCTCACGCGGACTGCAACACCTTCGCCCGGGAACCCGAAATTGACTCCTACGCACGCATGGCTTAATTCATCGAACAGTCCTCCCAAGGCTAATAAAGTATTTCACCCAGCGTGTGTTAAATGTTACGAAATTCGGATGCTCACCGGTTGGTGTCATTGTACTGAGAGTTCAATGGCAGAAGTAGATTAATTTGAATCTACCAAATCTGGAACTGTGGCTCACCAATGTGGAAGTCCCATAAATGGGACGGACCTTGCTAAGTGCTGCCATAACGTTGGATTACAAAATATTACTTTCTGGAAACCTCTGCCATAAGGTTGCGCGTAGGTTCTAGCGTAAGGCAGAGATTAAAAGTATAAATTTTGACGTATTTCTCTTGGACAAGCAATTAATCAAACAAACCATGACAAGATTGTAGCATTTGTTATTGGTTTTGAACAAGAAAATGTTACCTAAAATAAATAAGTAAAAACCTTTTTCACAAGACTAAGAGAAGTTTTAAAATGTTTTGTACATGATTTCACAAAAAATATTGTTACAATCAAATCAAATAAATAATTTACTATCACTTAGATGCAGATTTTTCAACTAGTTTGGATGTGCTGCAAAAATCACTAGTCACTCAACCATTGATAACATTCAATATTACTTTTTATTCTCATCTTAGATGGAGAAAATCTCACACAGAGAAAACATAAAAACCTTATGCAAAACGTGAATGTGAAATAACCAAAGTTTAACAGTTTTTTTTTGCTATTTGCCAATAATTGGCTGTTAATAAAATAACAATCGTGGGATGTTCATATTCTATTAATAGATTTCAACCACATTCATTACGTCACAGAAATCGATACAACAAAATTGCACACAAGCTGTACAAAACGAATAAAATAATAAAGTTGAAAATTAGCGTTTGATGTATATTTTTATAACCATTTGATGGCAGCATCACGCTGTAGCCAAGCTATGAGAAGCTTTTTCAACCATTGCAAAGTATGCGATAATGGAAGTTGAACCATCAACTTGCAAGACATTAATTGTAACTGTATGGTTCATCAAACGTTTTTAAAGTCGGGTGTTCAATAGCCTTCCCCACGATTATGTTTTGTTCCGCATGATTGTAAATTCTTAGCGCTGGCAAAAATGTTTACTGCCTAATCCATTAGCATCCTAATGTTATCGGCGTCGAGCGGATCTGCCGGATAGGGCAAACATCCACCAGCTAGCAGGATGCAGCTTAGTTGCATCGGATACCCACCGGGGTTAGGTAAAACGAAAAAAAAGGCAAATTTATTTCACCCATTAATGCACACTCATAAACTGTTTGGCGAAGGAATGCTACTCCGGTGCGCGAAAAACGTGCAGCAGTCCGGTTCGGGAATGCTGGCGGGTTTACGGTAGTGCATCCTGGAAAAAGGGCGAAGAAATGACGGGACCAACGGAGGGAGGGGGAATTCACCCCTCGTGTCCATCATTGGAATTAAGATGAGAAACAAATGAGCCGACATTTGAGCTATGACGTGCCAACGGTCGATGGCGTGATGTAACGTCGGTTCCGATGTCATCCATGTGTTTGCGAATTGCGAGTGGCTTCTTCCGTTTGGCGTTTGGTTGCTTGCTCATTTGAATGCAATCCACCCTTGGCCGCGACAAGGCTGATCGCTCAGAAGGTTGTTTATTAAATTTGCTTGATTTGTTGAACAGCTGAGCCGTTCTAAGGCAACACTGGTCGAAGGCTATGCCAATGAAACCGGCTGTTTTAGCAGCTGTAGCGACGATAAGTTTGCTGATAAATGCATCACAAATTAGACAACCGATCGTGTGATCGACTGGAAGGCCCGCCGATAGTTTACGATGTGTTGACCACAACAATGTAAACCACGGGAGACCTTGACGATGTGAGGAATGAGAGATTATGATTACACAGTAAATTTTTTGTCTTCTCTTCGTCAAAAAAACAAGTGCTGCTTCCAGCCTCAAAAAACACTTTTCAAAGTGATACAACTATCTTTAATTTATCTTTCAACGAGCAACCTGAACGAAAGCTCACTGAAACGTTGAAATGTTTCCACCAACCCAATGTTTTTGCTACTCGTTCGAGGATTTTTCTAACCCTCATCGCTATTAATGCCATTATTCCAAAGACCCACAGGTCGGAAAATCTTCCGTTAGTTTCAACAGTTTTTCTCTTTGCTAGTGTTTTGCTCGATGTTATGTTCCCACTTTCTCAACAGCGGATTTGTGTTGCTCGTTGTGTTTCCTTCGTTTTTGTTTGGCGTTACAGTTTGGCGTAGCCATTTTATATGTTTTTTACTTACCTGTCCTGGAGCTCGACGCTGTCCGATGGAACGTGTGCGGACAATCACGCCCGGATGATGATTACGAAGATTAAACAATCATCATAATCGCGGACGATTCGCAGCCCAACATTCCGACCGGCATTGTCAGTTCAACCGGGGTGTACTTTTTCCCTCCGTTTGGTTGCTTTAGTGCCTTTTCCGATGGGGGAAATAGCACCGGATGCCAGTGTTGGTGCCAGTGAAATCAAAGTTCTTTCGCCAGCTTCTACCGATGCTCCTGCCGACCGGACTTGCCGGGTGTAATCAGAATAATTGATTCGGTGTAAAGTCTGCCCTCCGAGGCTTGCCAACGTAGCGTCGCCGTCGATTGTTTCTACAATTTGTGAAACACAGACACACGATTTCACAATTCCAGGTAACAACAGCGTAACCTCCTTTCTTCCCAACTCCAAGACGTAACGCACCCACGCTGATGGTCGAGGTTGCCTTCGACTGGCCAATTTTGGTGCCGGGAAGAGAGAGAGAGAGAGAGAGAGTGGGACAAATCTACACAGTTTTCTTCTGGGTGAATTGAGCTTCTTTGCAACTTTGTATAAAATGTGTTCTTTAATATTTTAATAGCTTAATCGGTGAGAAATTGCTTGAAATAATACTTTTAATAGAAGGTTGGTATTGAACAGACAACAAAGAAAATGTTATAATTTTGGGAATTTTTCTCGAAACGTTGTAATAAAAAGTGCAATCAAACGATTATATTTCATCCTTCATTCAAATCAAAGCTACTTTACACTTCTTACAGCCTTTTTCTAAATTTAATAATCATTTTACCTGATTTATCAAAGTTGGATGCATTTTGATGCGTTGAACGGGATTTTCGGTTTATTTTTCACGTTATTAAATAAAGTCAAAAAAATTGTAGGTCTTCTTTTTCTTCTTGGAGTAACGACCTTAAGAAAGTTGTAGTGTTAGTAATTAAATGCTTTGTTTAGGGTTTGTCAATATTATCATTATTTCCTTCTTTCTTTTCTAATTCGTCGTTTTTCAACTGTTTATAGATTATTGCTTTCATAAAAACAATCAATTCTCATTACTTGCATCATGATTATGATGATAATACAGTTAAGGTTGCAAACTTTTATTTGCGTATTAGATTATATATCTACGTTAATGTATTTTTCTGTTCCATCAACGCCTCTATTGTTTCAAACTTTACATAACTCTTAAACCTGTTTTACTATGCAGAATTTTCAACTTACTTACATTTCGTTGTTTACTGACGCAAGAGGATTAACCTGAATATTTTAAGAAAATTAACTGGTCAGATTCACAAACGAAAATTCACAATAAAAAATAGAATTTTATTTTTATCTTTTACGGCGAAATATATATTTGCACCAAAGTATCGATCGAGGGACAAACAAACCTGTCGTTAATCATCCCGGTTTCTCATCTTCTGATCCGAGAACCATTTGGTGATGCACGTGTCAGCGCCGAGATCATCAATGATCTATGATCGGGCGGCTTCGGTGCGAGCCGTGGCATCCGAATCATCCCATATTCCGCCATCTCGGGCGGTAGATTTTTGAAGCAAAACCCGCATCATCCGCGCGATCACGCCGTCCGTGTACAGAAAACGTTGCCCGTTCGGAAGACGTTGCGCGGAGTCAGCGCTGACAACACGGCACAGATCGCAATCGCGACTCATCCTTTGACCGACTCGATGGTTGGTCCCCACGGCAAAAAAGGGCGACTAATAATCAAGAATGTCCATCCACATCACGCTGTGACGCTAACGGCCCAACACTTCACCCCTTTGCCACGTCGTTGAACCTGAACCGGTGGTGTGTACGGTGTTGCGCGTATGATCTCATCCTCATCGGGGGGGAGAAGGAAGCTTCGCAGGGACCGGGATCCATCCCCGGCGGGAAATGGACCTGTGGCCGAGGGGTAATGAGCAACGTTTGATTCCTGCTGCCGGTTTGTTGAGCTGCTGATGAGCTGTTTTAGGATAAATTTAGCGCTGGGCTCATCGAGGGTTCGCGTATGCAACGGGATGATGCCCGCTAGCAAACGGGGGGATGGACCTTTCGAGGAGTGAGACGGGAGGGGAAAAGTGCAACAAAAATGGCGATCGAAGAGTTTGTGCACATCGATGCGCTCATTCGCGGAAGAACGCCAAACGCCTCGATCCGGCTACAGTTAGTCCCTGAAGCGGGCAGGTTTATGTTCTTTAGGTAACGGCCGCGGGCTTTCCATTTTCCCGTTGTACGATTAATGATTATCGCACATCTTGCCCGCTCGATGATGGTGTCAATTAGGCACAAAGCAGGATGGCGGACGCGAACAAGCTGGTCGAATCGAATCGAAGATCGAAGCCGGATTCAAATTCTCTTATCACCGATGCGTACCTCCGCGAGTGCACTATTGGCGCGCCGAGGCTTTTCTTTTACGATTTCGACCCGGGCTGCGAAGGGGGGAAAAGGAAAATTTCTTCTCACGCCAAAGTGTGAACGGGAAGATGCTTGTAAATGATCGGAAAAAGTGGTCATAATTTACAACCTTCTCCAGGCACTATCTAAGCTCGCCGAGGGAAAAAAACGACAGGAATGGAAGAAATCCACCGTTGATTGCTGAAGATGCCTAAATCCTCGCACCGTTCCGGGGTTCTCCTCGTTGCGTCACACGACTCAGGTGCCCATGTCTAATGGTTGACCTTGAGAACCTTCTGACTGGAGGGAGAATCATTTCACACACAAGGTCCCACCGTCGAGGCCGCAGAAGAAGCACCTTGAGAGTAGAGTAGGTTGGGGCGCAAATGTGTACTTAGTTTCGAGCTTTTCTTTTGGATCTTTAGTTATATTTTATCTTAGATCAAATTTATTTGCCTTAGAAGAAACATTGTACCAGCAAAATTGCATTTCAAGAGTTTTCAAATCTAAACATCTATAGTAATGGCACATGGCAGTATGAAAGTTGATAAATAAATATGTAATAGCAAGATTTTCTATAAGCAAATAATTCGGAAAATAAAATTTATGAATGTAAAAACAACTAAAATAAAAAGATGAAATGTTGTTGTTCAATTATCTTATATGTCAATTGTGAACAATTCATTTATCAAATATGTCAACAATAAACAACCTCATGTTGAAGAGTATATTATCAAACCAGATACGATAAAATTAAATGATCACAGTTTTTAGAAATAAATCGTTTAGTTTTGTTAGCATTGCCCAACATCACCCCAATTTACTCTTCAAGATTCGAGTAGCAAGAACATCCGTTGCCTCGAGGCACTTTTTTACTGCTGTTACAACCGAACTCAGATTGGTAGAGGCTCTTCGCTTACGTTAGAACATGCGTCATGGAACGAAATACGACGAACGGCCGAAGCTGCGTGGCTCATCGTGATTGCCAATAATCAGCAATTAATCGCATCAAATGTTGATAATTCCAGGGCCGCCAGGAATGTCCGCTGGCAGTTAAAACGACTCTCTTTCTCTCTGCGATTACCATGGGACCCGGGTGAGCTTTGGCCGCGAATGCTTCCTAGGAAAAGCTGGAATGCCGTAACGGTCGAGATTAAAAAAGGGTCTCTGCCTCCACGACACGGCCGTAATCGTCGACTACGTCACTGATTGGTGTCAGTTTTTATTTTCTTGCGCGCTCCCTTACCTTCCACTTCCCAACGCCGGAACAGCACTCGGCAGTGGATGGATGAGAAATTGGTGAATATGTAATCTACCGGAAAATTGCTTCCACACCGTGACGCCTCATTTCTGCTTCGTACAACCTTCCGCACCGAAGACGCTTAAGCTTTATAATCTCAACGTAATATGTTCGCGGTTAACCGAATTGAGGCGACGGTGTGTCATTGTTTAGTGCTGGGTGGCGTTTTTCGCGCACGATTGAGCTCGCTGTTCCGGGAAGATCTCGGGTGAGCATGAATGGAGGGATTTGTGCCGTGGTCCAGGGTTTTGCATTGCCTGCGCAAAAGTAGGTTGACATTCTATGCGGCGGATGAGAGGAATTGGGGTTTGTGTTTTGAATGGCACGATTTGGGTGACCGTTGAGCCGAATGTGGAGCAGTCCAGCATGATAGCATTGCAATGATTTGCTTCGGTTCGGAATTGGTGGAAAAGAATTACAATGCAAAGTGAAATTTAAATAAAAAACCACTAGTTTTAAGATCTTTAAATTATTCACCTTAAATAATGTTTCCCTTATAATAAAATAAAATTTCCTTTTACTGATATACCACACATTACTACAAAGGTTGCACCAAATCATTCTTTATTTTATGAATCTATAAAAAATAAACTTGGATTGGGTTGAAAAGTCAAACTTAAACTTGTGAAGTTATTTTCAAAATTAATATAATTTTAAATACATCGATGATGGATAATATATAACACCTCTACACAATTCGTTTCAAACTGATACAATTCAGTTTTTGTTTAAATTTAATGTTCTCACGCATGTATCGATTAATCATTTTTATTGTTTTTAGATGCATTTAAACATTTTAAAATCTCATTACTTTATCATACTATCAATTTGAGTATACTTCTTAGTTTTAAATTATTTTCTTGGTCCTATTTAATTTGTAGTCATAACTAACGGCTGAATGTCTTCTTTAGGGCGAGTTTATGATTTCCCAAAATATATTTCTGTTGAAATATTTTATAACTATTTTAATCCATGATCGTGACGATGGCCTCTTAAGGCAAGATGATATTCAAACGCAAAAAATATAACATTATTAACATGGTACATCTTATAAGAAAAGATAAACTTTATAAGCCTCTCTTTTTCAGATCAGTCTTTTAACATAATAATGAATAAGAATGGGGGTGCCCATGGCGCAGCGGTAGCGCGAGGAAACACCACACCACAGGTGTGGGATCGAATCTCGAGTCTGGCACCCTCCGGTATTACGAACGGCTGACCACCGATCTATAATATACCGTCTTTCGGTCACACAAACTCTCTTCAGAGAGAGGCCTTGTCCCACTAGGGGATGTCGTGCCACATAAAAAAAAATGAATAAGAATAATAATTTTGCATGATAATAAAGGAAAAACAAATGGTTGTCATGTATATTAGTTTATTGCTAATTAGAAATAGGATTTCAAAATCAAATATGAGCATATGAGAACGGTTCTAAGAGTACCCCGATTACCCATATGTCAGTAAGTTTGAGTATTTTGGCATAATAAAACCCAGTAAAGGATATAAACCTTGAAGTATCAACAAGCAATTTGGCTTTGATCGAACCAACATACATACTGGTTCTGTAGCAACATAAAGGAAGATGATATGGGACATAATTTGTTTAAAAAAACTTGCCAGACGTTTGGAATTATTTTGTTGTTGCTTGCAAAGTTGTCTCGCGCTGCCTAGGACTAATCAAAATTCAACACGGGCAAACGAAGAAGCTATACCGGTCCGAGAGGCATCCGGGCGGATCGCTTCGACCCGCAACGAATCAATGCTGTCCGGGCGAAGAGCGAACGAACATGATTTATGGTCCACCCGTAGGAGTTATAATTGAATTATTTTCCATTTAACACGTACCGACTGCGCAAGTGCACACCGTGTGTCGCCTTCGCCCCGTGCAGTGTCGATCACCGCGAGCCCTTTCGGCCGATCCTGCTGTCGGTGGCCCGTTGGTAACTTCTTAATTCTCCGCCACCACACACCGGTCCGGTGTGTGTTTGTGCAGAAACGCTTGCCCGTTTGCGTCGGGATACGCCCGACTCCGACAACATAATAGCGATCATAATAATGATGCACACACGGAGCGGAAGAATACGCCGGTGCGATAAGAATGGGTTAAAAATACTAAAAAAAAACACCCAAAGCAAAACGGAGAGGAGAAGCACGGACCAGACGCGAACGAAGGCAGGCAGATTCACCGACCGTGGAACAATCGCCCAAGACGGACGTCTCGAGGTGGGCGAAGGAGAAAAAAAAACGCTGGGGCCGAGTGGAACAAAAAGCAAAAGTGTTCGATCGCTATCATATCAACGTGAGGACGCCAGACACATCGAATTGTGCGCGTCGTTCGCATGCACAATGTATATTGCCTTGGACGGGAAGTCGCGGGACGGTTCAAACGTTGTGCATCCTGCGGCAGCGGAGGTCCGATCGTCGAATCGTCCGTTTCCTGTGGTTGCTTTTCCGTTCGTACCGTTCACCTGTCCGGCGGGTCGTGTCCCTTCACGTCTTGCCGAGCACCTTCGGCACGCCTTGGCTTACGGCAGGATCATCGGAGTTTCGATGAGCTGGTGGTGTGCGTGTTTCGGGGCATTAGTTTTGGCTGGTTTCGGCTGCAGGGTGTCGTGTCTGTGTGCTGACCTTCGGGGGAAATACAAATCTTCCAAAACGTGCAACCAAAATTGTTAGTTCGCGTTGGCGAAGGGAGAAAACGATGGAGAATGACGAAATATGAAGCGCGTTTATCGGGAAAAGACAGAAAACGAGAGGATGGAAGAAAATAAAAACGCCTATCGTCCGGAGTTTGCTGGAAATCGAGAATCAAGTCAAGTTTGCTCGCCCTCCAAGTGCGAGCCAATGTTTGCCAACAAACAAACATTGCACCAAAGTTGGATGGTTTTTTTATTCCTTTCCCTCCTTTTTCGGTGCGTATTCTCACGGCGGAGACCGGCGACGAACCCGGATATCTTCTTCCCAGATCGCCCTTTTTTTCGGCCTGCCTGTGCTCTGGTGGAATGCGTGACTTTCGGTTTCCCTTTGCCGGCCACGAGCAGGTACTCCTCATGTACCCTTTTTGGGATCATAGGGCGCAAGCAGACAAGCGAAACGCGAGGGGTGTTAAATCCCAATTCTTTTTCCGGTCATTCCCTGCGGCCCCCGATCCCTGACAAATAATGCAATTGACCCTTTCCGGTACCATCACGCATGCAGTTGGACCCGGCAGAAACCGAGGTTCGTCGCTGTCGGTGCCCCGTTGAAGTCTTTCGTTTTCGCCGTACGATTTGAACGCACCGCGGGGTTCGTCGCTTTTGCGTTCGGCGATGTTTTGCTCGTGAGCGACTTTGGAGAGAAAACATGTCGAAAGAAAAACATCGCACGGCCTTTCGGGTGAGAGTTTGTCACTCGCGCTCGGGCGGTTTGCGACGGCACGGGGAAATGCACAATTCGGTGTATGCTGAAACGGTGAAGCAAAAGATCCGGGCGAGATCTTGCATAAACGATCAAACATGATGTCATCGGCAGGGTGAGCTGATGTGTCACATTTGTTCGCACTTTCGTTGCATTTCTATGTTTCTGGTTAGGGTAAAATAATTCTTTGCAACGGGGAAGCAAGTACCAAAATTTAAAGTTTTGATGGTTGGAGATGTTTTCAAAAAACTTGAATTGAAGTATTTTTAGAGTGGCCAGAAGATTTTCGATATTGCATAAAATAAATACCATGTTTAGAAAATAAATAACATTATTAAATGCTGTTTTATAAATCCAAAGGTCTTTTATTAAGGTTTTGCCAATATTTTAGCTTACATAGAGAATATTCTGGAACGGAATACTAAAAAGTGCATCGTTGGCAATGGCTTTTCGGGGGTTAAAAATTTCACAACAGATGAAATCTCTCGTTTTCGATCCCTCCCTCTTGGCGAACGGCAGTGTTCATCAACAACATCACAAAAACCAGCACCACCTGAAGGATGATTGACCTTAAGATCGACCCACAACCGTGCGGGTCCAGAAGCACATCAACTCCCACTTTGAAAATCCGGCGATCACGAGTCGCTCGACGTCGCGGTTTTTTTTTCTTCTTTATTTAACATTCCCACCGCGAGAGCAAAACCTTGCGTGAGTGCTTTACATCGCGCTTCTGGCGATCGCGAGAGTTTTCACGGTCAGCGCGATTCGGTGGTTTGGAAATGCGCGTACTGCACTCACGCTCAGCAGCATCCTCTCTGCATTCTCCGAATGTTTCGGAAGGACGCAAATACAGTTCGCTCTCTTTAAGATTTTCGGAACCCGCGCGGGTTTTCTTACCGCGACGAGAGTCTCTTCGGAAAGTGCGAGGGCGCGAGCGTTGGTGGCCCACGTACAGGCTGCGCCAACAGATCGACGATCGACGCAACCTTTCGGGAGGCGGCACTCAGCGGCGCCTTGGGAACCCTCGATCGTGCGGCGAGAAACCGTCGCGTTCAGTCTTGCCTGAGACTTGGAGCGAGTTGGAAGTGTTTTTCCTTAGTTTGTAGTGGAGCGGCCGCTAAAGAAAAAGGAAAAAAGGCAGTCAGACCAGTAGCAAGCTAGCTAGCAAGCGAGCAAGTCTTGGACACCGAGTAGCAGCAGCATTGGCAACGCAAACGTCTCCTTAGTGGTGGTACACCGAGGAGCGTCACTTGGCTTCCAGGCTTCAACGACCAAACAGTTGATGCGAGCGAGATTTCTCCTGTTGGATTAGCGGAAAAGTTTTGCGAGCTTTTAAACCCTACATAACCTACCCAGTGAATAACCCTTTGCCGTGTGCAAGTGTCCGTTGGTGTGTACGCTGGTAGCGATTTTTTAGGATCGCTCTCGTGCGTGAATCGGCGTGCGTCGATCCGCACCAAACATCGTGCGCAAATAGGCAAACGAATTGGCGAAAGAAAAGTGCGTGGAAAGTGTACACGAGTCAACGCGCTCGCTAGTGTTTCGAGCAAAAAGGTGTTCAGTGTGTTCAAGGTGTAATAAAGAAAAAAGCTTGTAAAGATAAAAATCAAACAAAAAGTAATAAAACAACCAACAGTTAGTCCGTGTGCTCGCCACCGTCACAGTCGTCGTGGAAAGTCGTGGAACACAGAGCTCTATCGAGCAAGGATCAATAGATTGATCGTGCCGTTTTTATTTTTAAAGTGCGCGTGTGTGTTTGTGCGGATTCAAGACGTTGTTGAACGCGAAACGTTGTCCGGGAGTAGCAGTCGCCGAATCGAACATCTTCCCTTCTCGGTTGCCCGCGTTGATGGCAACGAGCAGCCATGGTGAAAAATGGTAAGTGACGAACCCCCAAATCGCCGTACGGAAAGCGAGGCCACGAAAATGGCGCTTCGGTATCTCAGTTTTGGGGCCGCAGAAAAAACAAAAATGGGGAACATCACGACTTCTTCGAAAAAATGGGAATGGAAGTAGTCGGACGAAAAGTTGCCAAATTTGTGCCAGTTGGTAGTGGGTTTGTGAGACGCTCGAGATGAACGTAAGAAAAAAAAATCGGTGAACGAAAAAGGGGCCAAAGAGTGGTTCAAAATAAATTAATTGTGTGCTGCACGTGAGCTGCTGTAGAAGACAAAATCATGATTTAATCAGTTTTTGAGCGGATGCGCTATTTTATCTTCAAGCGATTGGATGCGGGACGTTTTCCTCGGAAAGATTGTGATCGTGATCGATTTGAGAGTGTTTAAGAAAACTCAAAGTGTTGTGAGCAATAGAAAAAAGCTTCTTTTCATTGAAAATATTTCAATCAGCTTGAAATTGGTTTGTTCTGCGGGTAAAACATTTTTTAACTAGACATTTTTGGTTGCTTTTCTTTTCGCTCGACGGAAGCCCAACTATCCTCACTTTGCCAAGCGCATGTGCCTAATTGTTCCACTCGTTCAGTGTGCCAAAACACTCGGCCTGGCAGTGTCAGTGGGGTGTCTTCTGCATTAATATTCAGCATTAGAAAGCCCCGAACCGGAGCGAAGAAAAAAAAAACGCTACAATCCACTCAATCGCGTACACCAACACACGGCATGTGGTTCGGAAAATTACTCTCTCCTCGAACCGAAGGGTGGTGGCGTTGTGCGGTGGCCCGCAACGGTTTTCTCGAACGCCAGCAAAGCGAAGATCACGAAAATATATAAATTCCAACTCTCACTCATCATCGTCCACGGCTCCGGTACGGCTCACGATGTGATTTCTTGTACTTTCTCCGTTACATCCGAGCGGTTTCGCAAACACACACACGGTCTGGCGTCGGTGTGGAAATGTGGCGTCGGTCCACAGTCCAACACCAACGTGCCATCCGGTGTGAAACCGTAGAAGAAGCGGGAAAAAAGCATGCGACCGGACGGACTCCGTCCTGCGCTTCACTATCTTAATTCGATCTGCGACTCTGTTTCAACGCGATCGGCCGTAATCGACATCTATTAATTCTTGCACCCGCGCCCGAGAAGTGTCGATAGGGGGAAGACCTATACGAGCGGGGCGCGAAATAGCCAAAGTCGGGAGGACAAACGTGGGGAAAAAAGGGAAAAACCAACGACGACAGAAAATGTGTGGCGAAGGCGAAATGTGGTGAGCGTCAGTTGTCAATACAAGCCGCCGCGCGGTAGCGGCGCGGGACACGGCACGTCACAGGTTGACGGATGGACAGCCGGACAGGGCCCCCGATCTAGTGATGTACTGACGTGACCGGTTGTGTCCGATCCGTGCCATTTCGCGCATTCCACCGCGCGACCGTAGTGTAAAGAACGGCCCGTCTTCAGCACGTTCTTCGCCGGCGGAACAAGGGAACGATGCGAAGATGCGAATGCTGACCGAGAGCGAAGAAATAAAAGGAAAGAACGATCTTCGGACTTCACAGCCAGTACGAGCAAATTGCAAACATTGTAGTCGACATGTGGCCCCTCAGGGTCAGAAGCATAGAAGTCAACGGCAGGGACACGCACAAACACATACACACACACATACTAGCGCGGGCGCAAGAACAATTATAATACCCGGCGAACTTCACAAAAGGTTCGTCGCTTGCGATCGGATCCTGTGTACCGTTTCCCACTCGACGCTGAACTCTATCTTCCGCATCTCGCCAAAGTCGCGAATGCGTAATGAAGGTGCATTTTTGCACCCCGTCCCTCTTTGCAATGCGCCTTTCTTGAGCGATAAGATGCTGATGATACGCTGTCAATATAACCACCAACAGTTCTGTGTGTGTGTGTGTGTGTGATAACAATTATGACAACTCCTCCGGAGGATTCCAACGGACCGATCCGGAATGAAGATATCAGTTCACTTTGAGTTGGCCCGCTCGTTTGCTTTAATTGTGTCTGACTTGCGACCGAGAGTGTCAGCGGCTTCCATTTATCTTCCGGGGGGCGACACATACACACACACAAGCACAAAAGCCCCACAGGAGCCCGACAAGCTTCTCGAGGCACAATTATCACTTCACAATCGTGCACAAAATGCATTACCACTGGGAGGATTCATTAAGTTCGCCCCTTTTTTCCTGCACTGTTTTGAGGCAGCTAATTGTAATCGTATCGCAATTAGTTCTTAAGCATCCTCTCTTCACCTGCGCCAAACAAAAGCCATCCGAGCGCTAGAATCGTTCGTCAGCGCGGATCTCATTCGCCGTTCGGCTAATTCGTTATTCGCGCTAATTAAACTATCAACGTTTCAACTCCGTTTCAGTGGCTGCCAACGACCTGGTAGCCCGACGGTACCAGTCTTTCGGTGGTGTGTTGAATCCCCCTGAGATGCTGATGCACCGCAAGATCGTGCAATGACACAGGGCAGGAAGGGGGAAACGTTCACCGCAGGAAGTCCTAGCCTGGTAGCGCCAATGGCCAATTATCCGCAATTATCCAGCAGTGGCGTTTTTGTCTTCTTGCTATTAATTGTCAGAATTACCGACTTCGGAGCGACTTTGGATGGGTGGCATTAACATTCCACCCGCCATTCGGGTGACATTTGGCTATGTGGCACGCAAAGTGTACGGCATTGAGGCAACCCGAACTGGTTAGATCTGACCCGGTTGGCAGCGTTCTTTTTGTTGCTCCGTTCGAACCATTTGTTTTTCGCCTCGTTGCGTGTCCTTTGCATAATTTGCTGCAAGCGAGCAAAACAAAAAAAAATAGAAAAGCCACACATAATGACGAATCTTTAAATAGTAAAGTTCAGATGCATTTTTTCTCTTTCGTTGCGCAACGAAATAATCGGCTTACGTGATCCAACGCGCTCGTTCTGTTTGTTTTTTCTGTTTCGCTACATTTTTCGGATGTTTCGAATCTATTTTATCAATTAAATATAAATTCAAACGATCGAACCGTCCCAGGAAATGGCCGCTTTCGGATGCCGCCAAACCGGACAATTCGGAGAATCCCAAAGACCTTTTCAGCATAAATTAATTTGCAGCCCCGAAACGACGTCCGCTTTCCGGTTGGCCACAAAACCGGTCACACGAAATCTGCACGAAAGCGTGTTTTGGAGGGGGTCCAAAAATACCTTACCCTGTATCGTTATTCAGAAGTGCGGCCCGAAATTTCGTCTGGCGCAGCTGGAAATGTCAAATGCGAAATTTGTGGCACAGGTTTCCTTTTCTTGAATTAAAAAAAAAACATATTTTTCGCCCGACCGAATTCAGCGCCAGTGTGTGTGTGTGTGTGTGCGTGTGTTGGTGTTTGAGGAGCTTTTACCACTTCGATTCTTGTTGCCATTCACCGATTCGCAATGGTGGCGAATGGTAACTGGTCTCCGAAAAAGGTCGAATCCTTCAGCCCGCAAGCGTTGCAGTTGTCGATCACGAAACATATGACATATAGAAAGATTCCCAGCGCAGTGTGTGTGCTCTGTTTTACGCAGCGGAAAAGGCCTTTAAAAAAAGTAAATCCTTACCATTGGAAAAAAAAACCCCAGAAGTGCACATATGCGCACCCGAAAACCGAAAAGATTGGCGCCGCTGGAAACAAACAAGAGCTAAGCCAATCACCACAAAGGAAGTAGCAATAAAAACAAGTCGCCCCAGTCGAAAGTTATCCAAGCGGCTCGAGGTGGTAAAAAAGCGGTACAGTAAAGCAAACAGGCGAACGCGGATCTAGGCCCAAAATGTCGCACGGGGCTGACATAAGCTCCATCCGTTCGGCGGAGCCTTTTTAAATGTCAACCCGCAGTAGGCGGCTTGCAAAGGGGCGGTTTTGCGAAGGCGATCGCGCGCCCGTTTCCCCCGCGATCGCGTTGTGCAAAACATAAGGAGCGAGCAAAAAAAAACCACCACCACCGCCGCCGTCAAGTAAAGTCGATCGATCGAGCTTAAGACGGGTGAAGTGGGGGACGGTTCGAAAAAACCGAACGGCCTTGGATTGCGGCTTCAGCTTGCGGGGTTTGTGTCAACGCGCGTAACCGTTCGCTCGATTTGGAAGCCGCCGAGTTTGCCGAAGAACGGCCACGCTGCTGACGTGGCGTGGTAAATGTAGTTTTGAAATAAACCTCCACCCCCTCGACAAATGCGGGCTTCAAATGCGTAGGTGGCTTCGAAGAGTGGGTGTTTGCTTGACGACTCGCTCACCAGCGCCGGTAGGGTGGCCTTGGGATGTCCGACGTAGCCTTGAGCGGGGCGCGCACATCCACCGGAAGCCAGCAACACTAATTGTCCGTTGACGATAAAAATTACGCGCAATGATGGGCCGCTGACCGACGCTGCGACATCGCTGAAGACAATCGCGGCGAATCGCGACGAGCAGGAAAAACCAGATTACCATAGCACGGTGACATCACCGACGATCCCGACGTGGCAGTTTAGCGATCGTTTAGCGATCGATCGAGAAAGAAGACGATGGGGAAGCAAAAAGAGAGAGCGTATGTGCGTGCGTGTGTGTGAGGGGCCAGTTCAACGGAACGATTCCGCACAAAAAAAAACCGGTTGACATCCTGGGTAGCGGGGCTTCTTCATTAGGGCGGGCGCGCTGGACAGCCGAGCGGAAAAGATGTCATCGATTTGAATGCCTCCCGAGGTGACGAACCCCCGGTTTTTGCATCCAGCCGTAAAATCATACCGATTCGCACAGAGATAGAGCGAGTGTGGCATAAAAGGGGGATGGGGGGGAAGGGGGGGGGGGGAGTAAAAAAAAAACAACAGTATTATAATCAGCTGCATTTGCACTGCATCTTGGCCGCATAACAGGTCCCCCGGTGGCCACACACACCAAACAGGGTGTGCAGCCGCGGGCTCCCTTTTGAACGGATGCAACAAGTACCACGCATCAAGTGCGGTTTAGCGGTTGAATTCGATATCCTTCCCATCGCGGCCCCAAGGGTGTCGCTGGATGTCTCTTTTTCCGCACCCTTTGTGTGCGGCCCCACACGCTTGGAGCAATGAAGAGAACATGAGAGGAGGAAAAAATGGAATTCCTACATCTAAAAGCTACGCACTCGCCATGCTAGAGTGATAATCATCGAGGCCTAGACTAATTTATTGGCGATTAAAAGATGCAGATTCTGGCTAGTCACCCTGTCGGTTGAAGAGATTTTTTATCTTTTTTATGATTCTTGTGAAGACAGATTTGCAGAGATTCTCAATACTTTAAAAATCACAATTGAAGTTTAGGGAACACATGGAGATGCAGTATGGAAAACAAATTTGGAAAAATAATGAACAAATAAAGAAACCTACTTGTTACACGGTCAAAAGTTCACAATTTCAACAGAGATAATAGATAATGTTGGTGGTATTGGAATGAAATATTTGTCGGAATTTCCGTTTTAAAAAGACCACAAAAATTAATGTTTTTATTCCAATCACTTCAACTTCTGATGACCAAAGAGAGCCCTAAGATAACTCGCGCAGCCGTTTTATCGATGATGTTGTGGTTCTAATCACAACAGTTAACTTTTTATAAATCTTCATAAACAAATGTTAAGGCTCAAAGAAAAAACGACATGATGAAAAAATAACATAGAAAAGGGTAGATTGAGTTAAATTGGACAGATGTTCCAAACGTTTTGATGGATAAAAAGATATCGAATAATATAGCATACATTTGTGATAATATAGCTTTTCTCTTTTAAAAGCTCGAGAAGAGATTTAAAAATACTTGCCAATGAACTGATTTCAACGAATAAAACGTGGGCCAGAATTATCATATGAAGTTCAGCGGTTGTAGCTATTTGTAGGTTGAGAATCACTGCAGCTGGGAGAGTGGTTGACTTGTGGTTTGCCCCCTTTTCCAAACCCTCACCCCCCCTCTAAAGCGGTTTGCACCTCCTCAGGGCGTATGTAAATGGTGCGTCCTCCTGCATGTTCCGAGCAGTCTGCACCTTGTGTTTTAATGTGGTGTGCTGTTGTTGTTGTTGTTGTTGTTGTTGCTGCTGCTTTATTTTACGATTCTCTTCACTCTCCGGCCCGATAATCGATCGCGTTCCACCAATCGATCGTCGAGAGCGTCGTCATTATCGGCAGTGCAATGCAACTTTTGATGCCTTCGGGGCATCAACAGGGCGGTGAACGCGGGTTGGCGCCATCCACCCGTGGCCGTGGCCGTTTTGATGCTAGAACGATCCCGGCCGCCCGATAGTTCGCCCGCTTGCGGTCGCCGCTGGTGGTGGCCTCAGCCTTGCGCCATCCACATCCTGGCCTGTGGAACTTGTTTTTGCGAGAGGTCAAACGCTTTGGTTTGCAAACTCGGTGTGTTGGTTTTGCAGCCAGGAACTGTGGTTAAACCGGGCAATGGGGAAAGGAGAGAGAGGAGGGAGGGGGAGATCTCGCACCCCATCGCAGGCTGATTTGCAGCTGCTTCTACCGCGTGCTAGGTTGCTTTCTTGTTCCATCCACATCCGCCAAGTGGTATGCAAATGAGTGATTTTGGATGGTTTTGAGAGGCTGTTAAAAGCAACTCCTCAGCGCATCGCTTCTTCTCCCGCGATCGAGTAAGATCTTCAGTGACACCTCCAATGTGGGGGTCGCACTCGTCGGTGCCGCCTGTTGACTTTACGCAATCCAACCAGGTCGCAACACGGTACGCTCCGCACGCTGCGCAGCGAGAGAAAATCGTTCAGTTCGTTCGCAAACACAATGTATCTATTACCGGAATGAGGTCATCTCCCGCGGTTTGTCGATCATCGGCAGCGGCATCCGAAAGGCCAACACCGCCCAGTTTAACACGACCCCATTGAGCGGGTGTGTGCGTGTGTGAGAGAGTTGATGGTGCAAACATTGCGTCTAACGCGGTGATGCATTTTTCCTGTCAATGCCAATTTTGCATCACGCCGCAAAACGCGCCGACCAGAGATCGCGATCGGCTGCTGCTCTTCTTTTTTTTTGTGCGCTGCAGTGTTTTGCGTGTTGTTTCGAGCACTGTTTGGACAGCTGCAATTAAATGCAGCGAGAGAAGAAAAGTGCAAGAGTAAAAGTGTGTTCCCGTTTTGTTTTTTTTTTTTTAAGTGCCCTGCGCCGATCGATCGTCAAGGTGGCGGACGTGTTCCGTTCGAATGCCGGACCGGCACCGGATCCGGAGCGCAAAGTAAGCGTTGCTCAAGGCAGCCAACGGACCCCTTCACCACGAAGCGGGTACAACACCAGGGACAAGTGTTGGTTGATCGGTTTGGTGTTGGTTGGTAGCTGTAGATATGCCCTTTTCGATATTTTGAAAGTCGCCACGTCCCGGGGATCGAACATAACAGCGTCCCTGACGCTGGACGGATTTATCGCTCTATCACTGGCCACCCTTGGCTAGGATGTAAATGGCTGCGTGTGGATGTATTTAGGGATGAAAAATAATTCTCCCTCCCGACACAATGCGTAAATGGCCGTAATCCTTTCCATTGTTGCGCGAAGGACGGGGCTCGGGATGAAATATTTAATTTGATAGCAATTGCACCCTAATAGGATCGGGCTTTGGTGGAAAGAGCGGGTCGGTGGGTGAAACATTTCAGCGGGAAAACCCCCGTCCCGAGGTGTAAAGGCCGAACGGCGCGACAATGGTTAAGCTGCAAATTTATTCCTATCCACCATCTCTAAGACGTCGTCCAGCGTTTGCAACGTCGAGGCTGGGCCATGAATAACACGATACTTAGCGAACTCAGTTCTGCCGGTTGGTAAGGTGGACCCGGCCGGTCGGTCATGACAGATACCTGTGTCGATGGAGTAAACTTTAGCTCCTTCTCCTCCTCCGATCGCGCTCATGTGGTGTACGCAAATGTGCGAACAGTCGACGACTGCGGCGGGGTTTTGTTTCTGTCTAGCCAGGCCATTTTTTTACCTACCCCCCCCAATCCTCAAACCTCCACCCAGTCGATCATGTTGGGCATCAATTTTACTTTCATACTATTATTTACCGATCCGTCAAACGAACCAATCGAGCAACCGAACAGTACCTTACAGCCTCCCCTCTCGTTGGTTGGTAATGTAAGGTAGCCTTCACACACACACACACACACTCACCGCTTGGCAGCTCACAATAATCGCTGCACATTCGCCGGTAAATGGCCGTTCATTTGCACTTTGCGCCCGCGAAAAACCTTTGCTCGCGATGATCGTTTGCTTGGAAGGGAGGGAGAGGGAGGGTTTGCGGTAAAATGCGCGATCCATCTCGGCACGGCACGGGGTACCGACGGGCCGACGAAGACTTGCCATTTATTTCACGTGAGAACGCGCGCAGCCATCGCTCAGATGATCTTTAAAGGTGCCGTAGGAGTGGCTCGTACGGGTTCGTCGCCTGTTTGAAGTCTCCGTAAAAGTTCGTCGCTTGTTGAAGTCCCCGGTCGGCGGGTATCGCTTTCTTCGCTTGGCAGCGGGTAAAACCGATGCATCGACGTTGGATGACAAATTCGAGGCGTCAATTAGTTAGTATGCTGTAGTTTTTTCTTCTTTTCGTGTGTAGGTTTACCCTTGTTCCCCGAAGGCGATGGGGGATTTATGGAATTTTATTCATCTCCATTTTCGTGCTCGAATCATCGAATCATTCGCACTCCTTTAAAGGCAGTGGCTGGCCGTGAAGGAAATGAGACACCGGTACATGATGCATTGCGCTTACATTGAAAGACAAAATGCCAAGGCTGATGGCACAGCGCGGGCCGCCCGAGGAAAGGTTTGCAACATTAGCATGGGCGCCTGAAGAAAGCACCTCGAGAGTCGACGGACACGCCACGAAAACCGCGACGGATGAGGGATCGTTGCCGGCACCATGTAGAACATAAAAGAACCGAATTTTGGGGAAGAATTTTTCGGGCCCTTTTCGGGTCTTTTTTCCCTCTGTTCTTTCCATCTTCTCCCGGGATCTTGAGACAACCAAAAATTATTCGTGCGTAGAACGAGCGTTTGGAGCGCGAAGTGTGGCGGACTGGGGACGGTACATGTGGTTAATTACATGCTTGGTACACCGTACATGATTGTTTGAATGCACGGCATAACGAACGATCGGCGCTGGGAGTGCAGCCCACCCCGGCAGCCCTGTTTTCTTGTTCATTTTCCCCCCTCACCCTCCCCAAAAAAAAGGGAACCTTCGTCGAAAAATTAGGCACGGAGTACGGGTCCGCAGTGCAACGTGAAACTGAAAAACCCAACCTTGTAGGGAGGATTACTTTTCTGTCCGCTTGTTTGGTGTGCCCCTTTTCCATCACTTTAGTCATCCTCTAATTAACTTTTGCCTTTTTTCTGTCTGCTCCGGGCTGCTTTTCATCGGGTGGTCCCGGCTTTGACGATGGAAAATTCTGTCCAGAACGAGCGCCTTCTTCTTCATCTCCGTTCCACCGAGGAAGCGCTCGCCATTTGTTGCGCACACTCCACCGAACGATGTAGTTCGAGTTGTACCGGAATCTGTTCGCGGTTCGCTTAACATCCGAACACAACGGAGGCTCCGGGGTTCGCTCCGCGAAGGACACGGATTGATGGGTGTCTTTAATGAAATTGTCATTTGATAACATTGGCCCGCGGTCGGTCGGTGCGGTTTGTTTTGTTACGCTGCGGCAAACCTCGTACCGCTTCCGCTCGATCAACAGCGACGAGGCGGGATCCGTCCCCAAAGGAACGTCACTCATTATCGGAGCGATACATCAATCTGGTCTAGCCGAAAGCAGCATTGCGCACCTTCCAAACACCCGCTAACGATGTTTAATCGCAATGATCGATGATCGTATTAAGCCGTCGGGGAACCGACGTGGAATGCAGACCGAGCCGACCGCTGACCAGCGAAGTGCAGCGACTTTTAGGCGCGTCGGTTCAACCCCTAAAGGCCCAAGTTTATGTGAAGTCTCCGGGACCCATTGCTATGCAATCAATTGCCTATTATAATCAGGAACTATTGAATTAAAATTCGAAGCACGGACGAGGCCCACTAGGGAATGTCGAATAATATTTTTAATTGAATCCAAATTTGTTTATCAATCTATCAGAAAAATTGACAAAGTTACTTTGCAATTACAACAACTGACTGAAAACAACATTAAAAGATTTACTTTAATGGTTGGAACATAATATCATATATTTACAAATTCAAAATTAATTTTAAATTAAAACTATGATGTTCACATACTTTATGTTTAACATATACCATAACTTTGGAAATATATAAATTTATAAAAATTAATCTTTAGGAATAATATGCGCAAGATGCTAAAACAGAGCTTCCCTTTAAGACACTTCAGCGACTTGAGATATATTTCGATAGTTCTCTATGCGTTTGTTAATTTATATTACTTATTGATTGTAAACTCATTTATTTGATACCAACAAAATTTTGTTACCGAGTTCTTATAAAGTATAGGTAGAAAAACTGAATACCACTCAAAACCTATTGAAACACAACAGAATACAACACATTTGTTCAAATGTTGGAGTTATTTACGCATTGGGAACTTGAAAATTCTTTGCGGAAAATAATAATCAATTAAATGAATAAGATAGGCCTGAATTTGATCACTTGCAACGTCAAGTTGAATGTTTCGCGCGCCATTTCGTTTTTATGAGTTAAGGGTTAATTTTCACAAAAATTGATATGACAGGCTCGAGATGAGAGTGTGCGTGTTTTTGTCTACTGGGAGAGTTGTTATCCAGTCCGTTTTAGAAACTGATTACCCTCACATCGGGTGTCTTGAAGTTTCGATTCCAATATCCCGGGGAGCGGACGTCAAACCCATGACAAGGGCAGCGTTATCTGGTAGCTTAATCTTACCGTTAAAATCGATGAAAAATCATCAACATCACTATTACGACCACTTTTTTTCTCCGTGGCCCCTTCACCCACGGCCTGCCGGCAGTTTCACTAATGAGTGGCTCGGGAAAAGGCTCTCTTTCGTTCCCTCGTTCGATTTCGATCGAACCACCCAAAGCCATCGCTGACAAGTACGTTTGATTGGTACCAAACTCTTAGGTTCGTCGTCTAGAACGGTTGGAGCAGCATTCTGTCCAGTAACGGCCGTCATTGTCGTGGGCTTTCCTTGGCGTTTCGGGTCGCCGGCGGCTTCGGCGAACCACCATAAATCAACCCCACAATCGGAGTAATTACGAATCGTTTTGCCGATTGGCTGACAGTAAAACGACAATTCTTAAGACAACCGCGGCGTTCGGGCGCGCGCGCGCCGTGGACGATTGACGAGCAGCAGCAGACGGCGTAATCTCCCGCCCATTAGGGTCATGATGAAATTATAACTATCGGCCCGTTCCGGCCGGGCGTGTGTGTGTGTGTGTGAGCCACATTCTCCAATGCCCACCCGCGCCACCCGACGCACACGTGGAGCAGGTTTTGGGCCGAGGTCGCTCGCGTAAAACTGTGGAGAGAAACGCATTCCTACAGCCGCCATCCGTTCTGATTCCCTCTTTATGCCCGCCCGCTCCCCTAGCCTCGGGTTCCCTCCGGCCGACTCTGGCGTTGGGTGGATCGTTATGTTCATTACGGCCGTCATCATCGTCATCGTTGTCAGCAGCGGGCTCCTTCCCGCTCGAGAGTTCCCGCACGCACTGAGCGAACGACTCCGGGATAGGGCTTCATTATGATTCTATCCGCCAGAGTGGGACCCCGCTCCTTCTCGTTCCTCCCCCATCCGTGGTGGTTCAGCTGGCTAATTGGTTGTCAGGGCCGGTAGCTTCTGTCGTACGGCAGCTTGCAGCAACCGGACGCGGATGTCCGCCGATGATGTCCATTGCTTGAAAAGGGTTTCTCGTTTTCGCCTCCCAGGCGTCACTGTTTCGGGGTCGTTCCGATTGATTGATGCACTCGATTTGGTGTTCTCCAAACATTTCGAAAGTGCCTAAAATGGGAAAGAAGTAGAGAATGGTTAGTAAAAAAAAGGAGGTAAGCTCGAGAGGTGAATCACGGGTTGATTGTTTACGCTGCAGTCCCCAAAACATGGCGTTCTTTACGGCGCCATCTCGAAGGGAGGGGGGGAAAGGAAACGCCTGCGGGTTGAGAATTCGGTTGGGAAGTGGCCGTAGTACGAACATTACTCAACAACTCGTAAGTGGAAACGTGATCGGAAGGAGGCATCATCTCCGGAGTGGTTCTGATAGTCCTGTTTAGGCCTTCTTTATTTGACAGGCTCTCCTGTGTCTTGAGGATAAGTGGGGTAGGCTCTTCGTCTTACCCACTTGGAGCTGAAGGTTAGAGCACCGTTCGAGAGGAATTTTATTTGCAAAGCGCGTCCTCGTGGAACAGGATTGTTTTAGAAGCGAAGAAAGAAACGGAGTTGCGTCAGATGATGATGATGATGATGATGTACCACACCATGGGCTGCCTTATTATCTGGCAACGCTCTTCGGGCACTTTGCAACGGTATTTTTCGACTCCACCACGGGACGAGCATTCCCAGAACCCCGGTCTCGGCCGAATGGTTTATTGTTTACCCATCGGCAAAACACGGTGAAGAAAGGAAGCGCACGTCCCAAGCGAACAGTTTCCCTGGCTTTTCCAGCAGGCCTGGTTCCGATTGCACGCCCGGGCCCACACTCATGACTGACGTTTGCCGTGGGATGAAGTGTGTGTGTGTGTGCAATGGCCTCTTCACGTCACACGAAATGAAAACTCCAAAGAAAATAGGCAACGGCCGAACGGGTGGCGATGAGAATCCGGATCGCGGCCCCCAGTAGGTGTGTGTGTGTGTGAGAGGAGGGCACATGGGAAAAAAGGTCACGACCCACTTCGGGCCCCATCGGGGCACACACATCGGACGCACGTAACCGCTTTCCACGTGTACGCGCGCTCGAAGCTCAATCAAGCCTCACGGAGACGTTTGCAGCCGCAGCGCGGTTCAAATCAATTAAATTCATTATGCAACAGGTTTACCACCGGTGCGTGCTAGAAGGAGAGGCAGGGGTTTGGGGAGTCGGAAGAACAGGTCTATCGCCGGCCGGGAAAAAATGCTGCTCCGGGCCTGACAGGGTACACGATCTCGCATCTGGATGACTTAAACTCCGTCTCTAACGGTACCGGACGACGAGAACGGCACGTCGAACGACAAACTGTCGCACTCCTGGACCACTCCTCACCCCGCCCTGCCCCCTTCGTCATCATCAGTTACAACATCCGCCAGCGCCAAAGGACACAACCAGGACCGGTGTGTGTCGGTGCACTTTTAGGCATTAACGGTTATTTGTAAGACACATAATCAGCTTCAGCTATTATAAACGAGTCCACGACCGGTGGTGGTCCTGCACACTTCTCGCGTGCCAAAACGGTGGGCCGGCGCGGGGTGCAAGATGTGGGCCGCTTAGATAGTGTTGGTTCCGTTTTTCTCCACCGACCGGGCGAGCGAGCGGACGTGCGTGTCTGTCGTCGAGCACGGAACGCGTTAGCATAAACCACTTTGCGCCCGGGGCCGCCCGTGTTGCGCGTGCAGCGATCGGATGAATCTTTCGGTGTCTGCGTCCCGGGTGGTTCGGCGATTAAGGTGCGCCTACATAACCGTGCATGCGTTTTAGGTAAAGTTTTGCCGCTGCCTGTCGATGGGAAGACATTTGCCATGAATTATGTTCCTTAATTAGAGGGATTTACGTGTCTGCAGCGCTGAAGTTGTTTGCGCTCCCCTCGATGCAGGGGGAAAGATTTATTCGTTGGTACGCTGTTGCTTGTATAAACATAGAAAAACAGTACAGTATCGTATCGTAAGAAACTTTCCAGGTTAGTGTAAGCAAACATTCAAGTAGCAGCTTCATAAAACCCTTAGTTTACAAACCTTCTCTAATGGAGCAGAAGTCAAATATTAGCCCTTGGCGCAAAAAATGTCCGTTCTTGCCAGCTCTGAGAGTCTGACAAATGTTCACTGCAAGCAAACTGTTTATCACTCATAAACAAGCAAACTTCAAGCTATATAATGTAGCTGTGCATAAATTCATATACTAAATGAAGTTATGGCGAAGGGAATAATAGAGAAAACAAATGATCAAAAGTTGAATGACTATTTAGGTAAATGAATAAACAGTCTAGCAAAACAAATAAAAGAACATTACACGAACAAGTGTTTAAACAATAAAAGAGCAAGTTAATTAAAACAGTTAAAAAATCGAACTGTTTAAAACGCCGTATTTTTCGAGTGTAACAAATCACTCTTGTATGGCAAATTCATAAACATTGTGTTCAGATAACATAGAAATTACACAATGTGCTTTAGCTCTTACAGGGTTTTAATACTGTTATTTTTATACTTTTGAACAACTCTTTTGTGCTAAGCAAAATTGAAAGTCAATATTTTTTTGCAATGACTATTTATTTAAATGAGAGAGTATACATTTGCCCATAACAATAATAGAAAAATACATCGCCATATAAAATACCAGCAATACTTTTCCAAACAATTATCGTGGATGAAAAAGGTGCTATCATACACTTGAAAATGCAATCATTTTTTCTATAACCGTTATTATTAATCGATTATCGCTTGTTTCCATTCAAAATTAATCGAATAGGCGAAAAATACTTCAATGCCTATTTTGTGAGCAGACCATATGTTTCCCCGGACTAGTGGTGTCCAACACACTCTCCAGCATCCAAATGCGCACCCGTGTTCGAAAACCACCATTTAGCTGTTACCTCAAGCTATTTGTCCATTCACAACCAGCAGCCCGAGCGGTGAACGATTACCTTCGCCAAAGACGGCGCGGTCATTTGCTTGAATGGCTCCACCAGCAACACGTGAGCCCTTACCATCGCGGGTGCATCGGGTTGTGTGCGTGCGAAAGCGTCCGGTGTGCGGTGCACATGCACACGTGATAACATTTTCACGAGCAATTAAGTACGAAAACAAGTCCCGCGTGGAGCCGGGCAGCGCTGTTTTACATCGAGTCGGCTCGAGTTTCACGCCATTGCTGCGAACGGTGCAGGTCTTCGGCCGCTACCACCACGCGGGCAACCCGTTTAAATGCGCAACGGAACGATGTTTGGCCGCATGTTTGCTTGCCTACATTGTTGGCTGGACTCGTGCAGATCGATCGGGAAGCTTGCCTTTTTTCATCGCGCACAGGTTTGATTCCGCTGGCACCCGCAGGTGATATCGTTACCATTAAACTATGCTTCCCCGTTGTTCCGCCACCTGATCCCCCTTCTCCATCCTGACCGCATCGTCCTAATCATTCGGGAAAATTCAATGTATGTTGTGATTGCCACTTTTCCCAGCAGCCAAACCGTCCGTGGCAGAAAGGAGGGCAGGTAAAAGGGAACCGCAACCACATTAGAGCACATTAGGATCGTTCACTCCTCCTGCTCCGCAATGCAAATCCAAACGTCTGGTTGCCGCTGCTTTTTCCTCCATTTAGTCGAGGGCCGTTTTTGTTTATATCGCTACGCTGCCTACTTAGCAGCCCTTTTCGATGAGCTGCTTAAAAACAGTTATGTTAATAGTCGTGCAAAGATACTCGTTCGCGGGAGGGGGGATAATGCTAAAGAACAAGTTTCGAGCATTGGTTCTGTGTGTTTTTGTTGCTGTTGTTGCTCTCTCCCTGCTATGGTGTTATTGTTTTGCATCCAGCCTTCCATCGTAAGCCTTCTTTGGACGCCATTTTCCTCAGTTTCTTGATACAGACACACACACGGACGAGCGCGCCCGCGGGGATTGATCGAAGTTGCGGCGTGCAGATCGGATTTAGAAAAAAAGCCCTAAGTACACGATCAAAATGTTGTGCCCGGTTTCGTCTTTTACTTCCCCACCGCCTGTGTTCAGTCAAGTGAACGAGCAACAGCTCGAAGAAACGCTAAACGGAGCCTAGAGTTCCATCGGTCAAGCGGGTTGGCCGGGGAACGCAGGAGCCCTAGCAGCAGCAGCATAATAGCGGACAGATTGTACCGTTTTCTTTTTCATCTTTCCACCAGCCCGCTTTGGCCGATTCCCTTCCCTAAAAACAACCCTTGCGGGGATTAGCTTGCCACGGGGCTTTTAACGACCTTTGTGCCCTTTTCGGGGCAGTTGGTAGCATTGGCTGCAGGTGAAGTCCAGTTCGATTCGAAATTGGAAACATCAATATGTTGATTAGTAAAAGGGCATTCCAATTATCACCGAAAAAAACGGGAGGAAGAAGCATTCCCATATCTCGTGGATTCTTGGTTTTTAATGTGATCGATACCCATCGGGGTGGAAATTGCGTGTACAACGATCAAAACCGTCACAGTGTGGGGTGTTTGGGTGTTGGAAAAACATTAATATACATCGCGCTCTGCGTTTGCCTAATCTTCTCCGGAGCGGAGGGAAGGGAATCATTTCTTTTTATCACCTCAATGGGCTTCTTTCTCCTCACTTCAAACAAGGAAGAACGACCAAATTCTCGACCCCCGAGTGGCTTCCATTCGCCCAGCAGCCACCGGAATCTAGCCCATTCCTCAGCAAGGGGTTCAAGGGGTCGTAAAATTAAAATTTTATATCATCCTTCTCCCCGCAGCGGGAGCGAAGAACAAAACGCAAAACCAGCGCCAAGAAAAGGCAAAGATTCATGTAAGTCTCCCACCGCCACAGGGTGCCCATAAAGCCTGCTCTTAACGATTTGAATGATCACCGCCGCTGCCGTTTCGGTTCTGTCGGGGTCTGAGAAGTATGAAGCCATTTGGTGTGGAGCCATCGAAGCCTATTTTTTCTGTGTTTCGTTCCCGGGCGAAGATTTTCGTGCAGTTTTAGCCAGGTCGTCAAAGGCTCGTTTGCTTTCATCAGCGCTAAAATATAGAAGAGGCGGAATACAGCACAAGAAATTAATTAGATTACGTTGTAGGTATTTATCCCAATTTTTTTGGCCTTACCTTCCGCGCGGTGACTTGTCGCTGCCGCTAACGTTCAGGTTGAGTTGAGAAAAAAAAATAGGTAAAACGTTGTGACGTTAGCCTCGGATGACGTTGGATCGGAGAGGTCATGCTGCTTCTGGGTGATGCGCTGCAGATTCTTCTGGGAACCAAACCCCCATAAGCATACAATGGCACATTGTGTGCAGCGCACCTGCTACGGAGAACCGTCTCATTTCTTTAGTTACGCGAGTTGTGAACAGCCGCTAATGTCAGCGAATCTTTTGCCCGCCGTTCATCATCCGCAGATGTAACAGATGGTCAGGAGATTTGAAAATGGTTTTCGAAAACGAAGAAACAGTAATGAATGAGTTGGATTTCGGATGGACTTGGAAATGGAAATCAAAACTGTTGGTAGCGACGAAAGACTTCAACGGTTGTGCAAACGACGAACCTTTGCTTTGGAGGCGAGGCGGTATTCCTTTCGATCGATGTTTGCTTTCGGTTGTTTGGATAGTGTTTTTTTTACCTCCGGTTCCCATGATTGACTCACCGCCTGCCTTCACATCCTCCGCCTTTGAAAGAAAGTTACCATACCGCTCGCCAACCTTGTCAGCTTATCTTCGTCGATATCGCCGACCGTTTTTTCCTCTGATCCGCTCGTTTGTGAAAGCTCTCGGTGCTGCGGATATACCGTGCAGATTATTATATGCAAATGAGTAACGCCTCGATTTCGCACAGTTACAGAGACGGAGAGGGGGGGAAAACGGGTTTAATTTAACCCACCGGCTCCGCTGAAGGCGAGGTTATCCACTCCGCCCGCACTTTTCGTCGATGCTTCGGTAAGAAACTGGATTCCACCATCTGGGGCTACACGCCGGAGGCTGTTAACGTTACGTACGGGGTGCGTGCGTGTCTGTGTGTGTGTGTGTGTAACGGGGGTTGATTTGTACAGCGCCAACGCACGGAGCAAGTTTCCCTAGACGTCTCTCGAGAGTTGGAGAGCGCTGGAGGAGTTTTCGAAAGGCGTGATTTCTTTATTTTTCGATCATATGTCCTCGTCCCGCGTGTCACCCGTGAGTAACGCTGGTCCGCAGGCGAACCTCCTACGCGTCCTACGCTCCCATCGGGGGTACCTCCTCACAACCTACTACTCCAGCTCGCTCGCTCGTTGTCGAGGTTAAATCGCACCTTTTTCGAACCATTGTGATGCCGTCATCTGTCGCGCCAAGCAACCAAATGGACACATTTTAACGCCCTTTTTCTTGTTCTTCATTGCAGGTAAGATCCTGACGAGGCGGTGGTAGATCCTGGTTCTGGGACGCGCGGTTCTTTCACCGCCCGCTTGGGGGAGCGGTCAGTTGGTATGCGCATGGTCTGGAGTACTCGCCCTGGCGTACATTCATCGGGAGCCATTCACCCCGCGACGGCGGGAATCGATCGGAAAGTGAGAAGTTCGTACGCGGCCTAACAACCCGCTTGGGCTGAAGAAAATTGCCTAGAAGAAAACCAACAGAAGAAAAATATATATGTAAGAAGAGGGCGGAGAATGACGCGAAACAGATGCGAGTAAAACGCGCAAGATCACGCAAGATGATCTCTCACAATGAATTCAATTAAAACGATGATCGACACCGTCCAGACAAAGCTGCGTGATCAATCACGAGCGACGGTTGGAAAACGGCATGGCAGCATCGTATCATGCTCCGTCGGTCCGAGAAAAGACGCGCGCTGAATCAGCTGCTATTGAGGTCGCCCGGTATGATCGAGCACTGAATGCTGATCGAATTGCGCCTATATCTGATCCTCCGGCACGTAAGCTGATGGATCGAAGGAAGAGAAGGGTAGAGTGGTGTGGGGGTTGAGACGTTTTTTCTTTATCGACCTTTCTTACTCGACTTTTCGATGGTGGTTTTATTTTGACAACCTTGCCTTAACGAGCCCGACTCCACCGTTAGGCTGGTTTCGTGCGCAAGAGCTTGTAACGCTTAAAGTTGTTCTGCGCAGTTCTCACTGACATAGATCACCGCCTTTCCCCTTTCGATCTGTTACACAGTGGACCGGAGGGTGAACTTAGGGAGGGACATTTCCACGACCAAGTTTTCAAAATTCCAATGCATTCATTGAACATGGGAAGGCTCACTAGTAATGATTTCGAATATTGAACATTTTGAAACAAAAACAAAAAAATAAAAAAGTCCAAAGGGAAGATCGGAATCACGTTTTGCATGGTTTTTGCGATGTCATAAGTACTTTGTGAAATGAACAACCACAGGTTAAAATATATTTTGAAAGCGAAAAATTAAATACAATTTCCAGATGAACATTCCGGACGTAAGCGATTGTAAAATCGTCACAAAAATTTCATATAAATTGAAACATTTTCCAACCTAAGCCTGTAATGTGTTTCCAAGTAATCTATTGTGAAACCAAGCTTTTATTAAAATGGAAAATTCTTAGGATCGAATGTTTTGGCTGGACATGTTAGAAATTCAAAGAATTATACGTATAAAAAGTAAAGAATCGCATTTTTAACGATTTCTTCTCAAAAACTCCAAAGTGACTGGAATAATGTAGTTTGAATCATATTCTTCTAAGCTATGAAAAATTACAAAAATAACGCCTTTTACTTTTCACGATCTCAAAGTTCTGATTTTTATGAACAATCTTAAAAATCTGATCGCAGATTCTAACAAGTTGTCATATTTGCATGTAGTAAATTAAAAAAAAGTTGGAGTTGAAATAGTTTACCTAGTTGTTCTTCGCTATTTGACCTTTTGTTTTTTCCCCTATTTTGCTAATCATATCAAAAAGGTTCATAAAAAAAATTAAGAATTGAATTTAATTTGATAAGTAAATCTCCTCCAACTGGAACCACTGTGAGGCGGAGCAATCAGTATTGGTAGCGTGCATGAAAAGCAAACCCAATCCAAAGAAGTGTGTTAAATAACAAAGTTTCCTACATGTTTCGGTCGGGTTTTGGCTCAATTTTTTCTTGGCGGCCTCCTTTTGCGCTTCCATCCAACGATCTGACTCGGTCGGTCCATTCCTTTTCCAGTTGATTTTACGTTCAGGTTGAGGTTGTTTCCATCCCACTACTACCGTGCACTATCAGGTCACGCTGCTCGGCGTTCGGTGGTCCACGATCAAGTTCCATCTCTTTTCGGTCGCTGCCTTGCTTGCTTGGGGTTTCACCGAAACTCGTGCCCTCGCGTTTGGTGCCGTGCCGTACTCTTGAGCGGTTCTCCACTTTACACTCCATATGTGGTCCGTGGCTCCATATGCCCAATATGGGAGACTTATGTATCCAAACCTTGGCAAACGGAAACCACCGCTTTCAGGTGGCCCACGGCCGGGGTTTGCTGGTGGTGGTTGCATCGTAGCAACACAACACAGTGCTCGGGCGAACAAGAATCTTTTCCAAATGTTGTGAAATTTCTCTCGATTACGCAACGATTCTTCTTGACCCGCTTGTGCGGTCCATATGGTGCGTTGATGGAAAATAAAAACCCTGCAATGGCTTCTGAGCACTTCGATTGCTAATAGACGATCGGTAAGATAGCACTTTTCTCTGCGTAGAGATGGTAATAAAGAATTTCACAAGAGAAAAGTCCATCATAGGCTGCCTTAAGAACTCATTTTCCATTGCATTACGATGAGAACATTCCACCTTGAAGTAGCCCAGGCGGCAGTTAACAACGTTTAGAACTCGTTAAAGGGGGTTTTCCCATTTCTTGGCTGGACGGCGAGCTGTCCGGATCCGCCCGTTACGTTGAGGTTCTCATTAGCGGCAGGATAGTTTTCGAGTGATAAGTGGACATTAAGCTAGCAAATGAAAGAACGAAGAAAAAAGCGCGTTAGAATCCGGTGAGGATCATCGTTTCGCACTCGATCGTCGGACTGGTCGAAGATCATAAATCATGACCCGCGTTGTAGAGCGTTTGGAACCGAAAAGCAGTCGTTTTCTTCGCGGCCAGTAATCAATCCCTAATGAGTCACAACGAGACTCGGTGTAAAGTGCATGCTTTCCGTTGGAGTTTGATGTGTTTTTTCTTTCCACATCCATTTGTGTGCCTGCATTTTTCGATCAACTGACACCCGTCCCCTGATCGGGAAGAAGCGAATGGAAGCCAGGGTGCCCGTTTACCGTCAAGTTTACGAGCTAATCGAAGTAATAGATCAATGATCTCTGGCGGTTCCGGCGCCGGAGCCAGCGGAGGGGAGAGAACGAAACGATTTTAACACAACACTTACGAGCTGCAACAAAACAAAAATAAACTTATTCAGAGGAGAAAAAGCTACGCTTCACCCTCGAAACAAGGTGGAAAAAGGCAGAGAGAACGAACCCTCCTCGAATTGCGGGCGGGGTTGCAATGATTGCATAAACACTTTGCGCTACAAGTCAACCTGTGCGTTGCATAAACCGACCAAGCAGCAGAAAGAAAAGATCAGTGAAGAAGTGATTCACTGGGAGGAGAAAAAAATCTGAAACGAACGCCACAAATGTCTCAGACGATAAACTCAGCTCCGGGTTGTTGCATTAGTTCATTAAAAATAGATCATCCTCGAGGGTACGAGGTCCGGTAGAGTTGGGTCTGGAGGCGAAGCGGTGGATTCTTGTCGGGTAACCTGGACATCGGGATGTAATCGAGATCAAGGGCAGGTGAGAATGCGCACACATCTTGCCTTGCTCCACGATGCGTTGCACCGTGGGGAGGTTCCGAAGAGAAATGGAGGAAGGAACAGAGCAACAGAGAAACAGAAGGAACACTGCTTACCGAGGGGAAAAGGCCGGGAATCTTGGGGTGGGCGGTTGGGGTAAATTGGGATTTGAAATGGAAGAAAAACTAAATAGAGTGCACCGCAATTGCGTTCTGATGAGCATTACAATTGCGTGGAGTAGCTCCGGTCAGAGCCGAGAAGCCGGAACATCTGTTCGGATGGTTGAAGGATTTTTTGTT
Organism: Anopheles coustani; assembly: GCF_943734705.1. Classification (NCBI taxonomy): domain Eukaryota; kingdom Metazoa; phylum Arthropoda; class Insecta; order Diptera; family Culicidae; genus Anopheles; species Anopheles coustani. The sequence goes on from NC_071289.1 coordinate 38,877,332, forward strand.
TGATCGGTTTTAATAGTTGTCTTTCGTCTGGCGCAGGGGCCAGAAAAGAAGTGTTGCTTGCGATCGATCGCTGAGGACTGTGTATGTCTATGAAAGTATGTCTGTGTGTGTAATGCTGCAGCATCGGACATGCATTCCCGTTTGGCACCTGGATTATTGGGAGCGGGTTCGTCGCTTGACAGCTACAGACTTCGCGCGCACCGATCGACTAATTGCACTGATCCTTCGCGGTCGGACAAGGGTTTTGCTCGGTAGAAGAGGGTACTAATTATCGATCCCGGGGAAGTTACAAATTACCACCAGCGCAACCAGCACTACAACAGCGCAGAACACAACAGCACCAATCCCGAGTTCTGCTCTGCGCTGGAAAAACGGGTGGAAATTGTTGGCATAGCTTCGCACCGTCGAGGCGTTTGAGCATAAAACAATCATGAATCAAACCGAAACCCCCTCCACCCACCGGAGCTAGTCGTCCGGATCAGCCAAGAAGGGTTGGCCTAAACGTCAATCCGTCTGACAACCGATGTCCATTAGGGTGGAAGAAATGATCGGTTCGAGCAGTCGCCTTACGCCGAAGAGTGTGGTTGTTTTGTTTACCCCTTTTCTTCATCCGCTCAACATCTCACGGTGTCGCGGTTGTTTCAGTTTTGTTTTCTTCAGTCCGTTATTGTTTTGTGCGAGATGATTTAAACACGCCGCCATTACAGCAACCACCACGCAAAAGACAAACGCAGTGGAGGGAGGGGGTGGTAAAAGTGAGAGTTCAAATAGAGGAACCATCTTCTTTTCTAAAACAAAACGGGTGAAATCATCACTGGATCGCGACTGGTGAAAGTGGCCAAATCGACTACACAATCGAGGAATTCGAAGATGATGAGCGAAGACGAGGAAAATGGGGAAAACAAATGACGAAAAGGGTTGTAAAATTGAAACAACCCTCCCTGCCCCTTCGCTGGGGTTAGTTGTTTTCACCCCCCGGTTGTTGATCGGGATCGCACTTGATAGGTTTACGGTAACGGACGGTAATGGTGGCAATATATCAGTTTGTTACCTGATTTGACAGGACGGGAGGAGCAGTCAAGTAAGCCCGCAAGCTCCTCCGATGATACTAAATTTACTGCTGATAAAGGGTAAAACAAAAAGCGAAGGAAGGGAACATGATACCGAACTCCGCGCCAGAGCACCTCGTGGTGCGTGCGGGAAACATCAAGAGCCCGGCACGAAAAGGGAGGCAACCTTCGAGCTGAACCAGTTCCCTTAATTACGGATATCATTATCCGTCGGTGCAGGTCCGCTGCGTTCGCTAGCAGGATGCAGATTGAAAATAAATTGGAATCGGCAGATTGGCAACCGGCATTCCACCGCCCAAAGAACGCCCGGGGAGAAGCGAAGAAGCCGGAGGACTTTTGGTCTTCTTATGTTTCGTGCAGCAAAATAAAAAAAAGGGGAAAGACCCCCGCAAGTGTTTATGTAATTTGTCCGTGTGTCCCGCGCTCTCCCGCATTCCGAATGGCCTTAATTATAGGGGAAAAGTTCCGAAAAACTGCACGCTCGCAAGTGTGTGGTTCGGTCTCAGGCTGAAAGTACAAAAGTAGATTAATTTCGGCTTAAAACCAAGTGGGATGCTGAGACAAAAAGTCAAATACTTGCTGACGTAAAATCTGCGTACAGAACCGGAAGTGATTAAAAGTCCGTTTGAGAACGGATGGAAGAAGGACGCTCATGCTGTCTGCCTTTGCCTCCGGTCCATTACCGTCGAGTTCCGTTGATCGGTTTGATTCGAGAGAGTCGTAGTACTCCACTCGCAGCGGTCATTATGCGGGAAGTAGTTGATGCTAGTACTGGAAGAGTCCTTTCGGTTTTTTGCTCGTTAGCCACGCGCCACGATAACCTCGCGCTCACTGATTTCGTAGCTCCATACTTCCGCTTGCCCTGCAAAAGACGACGTTTGAAAGATAAAGCACTTGGCAGAAGACAGAAAACAACCAAACAGCAAACCTGCAGCGAAACATCTTCACTGAAGAACGAGTCTCATCGTTCGCCGGCCTCCATCCAAATCAATAACGTTAATGGCCGATCGGGGTTTTGCCCGGCCGGGATTCAGAGGCCGGGATTCCTTCGATCCGTTCGGTTTAACTCCTTCAAGGACGCCTCCGCCACGGTTCCTGTGGAAAACGTTCAACGCCGAAGTCAAGGTTAGGACACAATGCTTACCGCGGGTGCGTTCATTAAAATGGATGATTACCGGGAGTTCCCATTATTGCCGCGGGTCTGCGTGCGTGCGTGTGTGTGTGTGTAGGTCACAGCAGAGATTCTGACCTCCAGCCACCAGCGAGGGTACCGTCTCCGTCTACATCCGGCAAGCAGCGGGGCGCGCGGGAGAAGTGTCTCGGACGTCTTACGGCCCATTGTTTTAGCATCGGCCCGTTTGTTGGTCTCCCAAGTCCGGAACATTTTGTACGCCGCTGCGCCCTAAACCAACCGCCGACGCCCACTCGCAACCACTTCCCACCACTTCCCGCCTCGCTGGGGGCGACTTCTCCAAACTACTTACGCGGAACATCATGCCCCAGAGCGGTCCATTACTGAAACTTGGTGCCACTCGATCGGTCCACCGTGTCACCGACGGGTGACTTCAACTTCCGACGCGACCTTGCCGGGTCTGGGTTTAGGTTCGTACGGCGAGTGTTTGTGTGTTTGAGTAAATAAATGCCACCTTTTTCTATATATTGCTGCTGCTCGCGCTTTACCAAACGCCATGTTCGAATGCTAACCTTGGCTCACTGTGTTGCGCACGAATGTCTTTCGAATGAAGTCATACGGTTGGACCACATGACCAGAAGCCCTACTCCATAGATACACCCACTCGAACGAGCCGATCTCCAATGCGTGTTCGCTCACGGACACGTGATTTCGATGTTTCCGTACCCTTTTCGGTTGTATCAGAAATTTCACTTAAATTTATGAAACGAAAAACTCCCAACTGACTTGGTTGCGGAGAAAAGGCAAACTTTGACCGACAGCAGCATCCATTTTACCACGCAAAAATGTCAACTTTCCCCTTAATAACGCTTGTGTTCGTTCGTTACTTTTGACCGGCCGACGCAGGGGAGAAAAACGGCACGGGGTTTATGATTGGGGTCGATAATAAATTAGTCCTTCTTTGGCGCGACGCACGGAATCCGGTTTGATTGTTGCGTCGTGTTGCCAGATTTCTCTCGCGCGGTATCAGGGATTTATTGTACTGCCTTGCGAAAGCAATTGCGCCACCGACCCCGGGGAGAGCATTTTGCAACGCGGAGGGAGAGAGTGTAAATAATCACTCTTAAAGTGGCACCATGTTTGGAAATGTTTTGCCCAGTTACAACATGACGTACAGTTTTCTGTGAAGCAATGGGTATTATTTATTACAGAAAAAATGTATTTCAAAACGTAATTGAAAAAATCTTGATTTTGAATCTTTTTAGTTTAGTTTGTTGATCCATTGAAATTCATAATATCTTTAACAAGTTATTTAATTTTCAGACCCTGAACATTAAATCTCTTTAAACATAAACAAATTATCTGGTGTAGGTCGAGTAAGGAGTATCCACTAAATAGCCTAAAGAACTAAATTTTAAACGACTCAAAATTCACAAAATTTTTCGTTTTTATGCTCACTTCCACTAACTTGTTTTGTTTGTTCCCTCATTACAAAATAGTAATCTAAACTATAATTACAAAAGCTATTGAAAGCAAGTATTCATCGAATATGGAATGGTTGAATAATCCAAAAAACAATGACTAAATTCTGGATGTTGGGTCGAATATTTTTATCTGTCGATCCTTTTCCGGTTTGTTCGGATAGCTTATGTTTTCTTTATGAAATTATTAAATTTTAAACTCTGCTAAAACTTTTCCATTGTTCAATTCCAACAATTGATACTTTACTATCATCCTTTTCTTGGAAAGTAAGTTGCGAGCATGATTTGAAAAATTAAACAGTTTCCATTTTAAACTTTCCTACAGCACTTCAACTGTCGATGGTGCAGTGTTCGCTTCATAATAAAGAAATAAATCATTCTGACGAAAAGGCAAACCCAGCGTTGCCTGTTGTACGTGTGTCCCGATAGAGTCTCGGCTTTTCCCGTTGGATGGCAGGTTTGGTAACTGATTTTATCGCTTCCCGAGTGCCGGAGAGCGAGAAGCCCTTTGGGAATGCACGGGCAAACAGAACATACCGTGGAGGAGAATTCATTTCCACCGACGCCTTCGCCATCCTTCTGGCCAGCCAGTCAAGAGAGAGGGTCGATTGGTGATCAATCTCCTATCGCCGCCTTGCCATCTGGAGGAGTATTGTGTTTGAGTTCGCAGCTCCGGTGCGGCATTCCGGGTACACATCCGGCGTCGTGTGCACTGGTTCGAACAAAGCTTAAGCACTTAACTGGCCCGGAGTGCCATCCCGGAGGAGATATTAACCTTGCCCTCGGGAGTCGCGAGTGAACAAAAAAAAAAAACAAAAGAAAGGGCAAACAACGAACCCCCGGGTTGGGGTTCTGTTCGAGGTCGGTGGGGTTCGCGCTACCTCCACCGCGCTACGTAAAGCATCTTTCGCTTGACAAGTTGATTAGATTTCCGTGCCGCTGGGGAAGGCACTACTGTCGTCACCATGAGCCACCACTAGGAAGCCAATCTCAGGGATGAAGTTATAAAAATCGAGTTTACGATAGAGTCGGCTCCATCCGGTCGAACGTCAAAACGAGTCAGCGCTGGCGGCTTAGACGGGCGGCCGACTGGGACGTAGACTTGGAAGGGTACTTTGCTTGCTGCTGGGAAGATAGCAAGAACTTTGCCCCTCCGAAGTCAGCTTCTTCCGTTTTACTCTCACTCGTATTACTTTTCATTGCCCCGGAACCTTTGCCTATACGACGGATGTTGTGATGAAATTACTCACCTCACTTTGCGGTTAGGTGGCCAAGGCCCTGTTCTGTGTTTATCGCCGTCGTCTGAGAAGCTGGGGAGTGTTCGGAAAAGGGCTTCCATAGTGTACCTAAAAAGGAAACATAATTAATTACTTGAAAGTGTTTGAAGTATGTTTTAAGTTGGACTTATGAGAATCGAAGGAAGTGACAACATACCCTGGAAGCTGGGAGTTGCTTTCCATCACGTTACGATGACATTTCGGTTCCTCGAACAAGGTTCGCTGCTTCGGTCCGTTCGGAGAAAATAAATCCCTTGAGTGATGAGGGCGCGCAACCTCTCGCCGCTCGTTTGTCACGGGGAAGCTGGGAAGGTGACGCCATCAGCCCGCTTCTGAACTGACGGGCACTGATTAATCCTGCGACCGCCGCTCGCCTTTGTGGCCAAGCTGGAAAAGAGACGACGAACCGCCGCCCGTGAGGAAGCGACGAACCCTTCCCTAGAAACGTTCTCTCGTACCGTGTGGAGAACTTTGAAATTCCACTCTTACTCAATATCGTCAACCTTTCATCACCGTGGCCACGGGGATATCGCCGGCTGGTTTGCGGTGAGATGTTTTGAAGGGAAGTTTTTCATCGGCATGGGGAGGAATTACGCTACCAGCGGCTACCTTGAGTGGTTTTGCTTTTCCCTCTTGGCCGGCCCGTTTTCCGACTCCATACAGGAAACTCCAAAGAGGAACCGATCGGATGAGGCTTGAAAGCAGAATTTAAATTGCTTCTCACTCCAACCCGTCGTCCCGACGATGGATCTCTGACGGTGCGAGGCTCTTCTCGGTTTCGATGAACTTGAAAAACACTCTTGCGGCCGAGTGCGCCGAAGGGTGGAAAAGGGGTTTGCGGTTTGTTCCCGCCGTTCGGTAGAATCGAGCGGAAAATAGCGAAATAATGCGCGCTTATGTAACGCCCGGACATTCGATATCCCTCCGGAGCAATAATGGGCCCGACCGTACATGGCGCGATCAACTTTCTCCGATCGCTCGATGTGGCTCATTACTTTTCTGCGTGTGCGCAAGAATGCCCGGTCAGTTAGAGAAGCTTCCGAAGTCGTTGTTCTTTCTCCTCAACAGCTCTTCTCCATGCTGAACGAAGCTTCACAACCGCTTGATTACTTATGCCAGCCGGGATGGTTCCGCTTCCCTCTATTTTCTGCACAACGGCGGAGGCAAGGCCATTGCCATCGCAAATGAACCTCCTCTTTCTACTCTTCATACCTTCCGCATTCTCGAAGACCGAGGAGCCATTGGAAAAGAATATCCAATCCACAACCAGCCACTACCACCTAATGATATTCACCTTCTTCCTCCTTGAAAATGGGCGCCTGTGAGAAGAAATTGTTAGGAAAACACCAACCCCTGTCGGTGTGTGTGTGTTTGCATGGGTTGGGGTGAGCATTTTTCGCGAACGAGAAACACGGCCAGGCCGGGTATGATGGTTGATCATGAAGAGTGACCTCCAGCAAACCAACTCCAGCCGACCTCTCGGGATTGCGGGTGAAGGAAGAGTTTCTCATGAATTAAAGTTTTATGAAAAATCACCGATATATCAAGCCGGGAAAAATACTCGGGGAATGGCAGGGGGAAAAAAAACAGGGATCCGGGGAGAAGGACCAAGAACAAGCAACTCCAATCGGAACTCCACCGCACCATGTGGCCATGTTCTCTCCCACAGCGCGCAAATTCATTGTGGTGGTGTTTCAGCATTGCTGTGATGCTGCCTTGTTTTTTGGTTTTTATTCTTTTCGCTCGCGTAAGCGCTGTGTGTTTGCTCTGTCGTTGTTTAATGCGGTTGGGTGTTTCAGCGGGTTTCTTTTTTGTTTTGCTGTTCACTACCTCCACCTCTTTGCGGGAGAAATGATCGCAAGCAGGTTGGTTTTTCTTTAAATATTCCACACCGCGCGGAGTGCCTTCGCCTTGCTTTGTGCACGCGGCACGAAGATAGTAAAAACCCAACCCCGGTGGCCTGTGGAGCTGCTGCTGGTGGTAGTGGTGGTGGTGGTATTTAAGTATGCAAAATTATGTTCCATTGTTTCCTAAGTACAACGCAGAAAAATGAAGACGCATCTCATATTTTGCGCTTCCCACTCCGGGTGCGCGATGGCGGGCATGTGGTCGAGGAATGGCCGCCGCTTAATGACGGGGTTTGCCTCGGTGCACCAACCAACGAGACATACACACACACACACACACACACACACACAAAGGGCAAGGGACCGGGAAAGTGTACTTTAAAGAATTGCAACCCAAACCAAACCTCTAGGATGCCCCGTTAGTTCGACGAAATGCCAAACCGCGGGAGCATTGGCGGCCCGAACCTCGAAAAGGCCCTCGTCACGAAATGTTGGTAATAATTATTCGCACCAAGGCACGTTCGTGAGGTCACCGTGAGGGGTGGGTGAGACGATGAGGCGCACTTCAAAATGGGATAATAGAATTTTTTCCTAAAACGCTGCCATGGCACTTGAGCGCGAGGAAGCCCATCGTCATTGGCATCGCTAATGTGCAGACCAAATTTGGATGATGGCAGCGCGGAGGGAGAGGGGGGGGGGGGGAGGAGGAGGAAGAGACAGAGATGATCCTTATGCGGGTTGATACAAGTCGGCTGTGTACCGTTGCGAACGACATGATTCACCATCACCACACAGTGGCTCAGTCGGAGGGGAAGTCCGGTCATTTAGAAATGTTCACACAGTTTTATTCTGTATTTAATAAAACTTAGCGTTGTTTACAAATTTTTAGATTAAATGTAACGGACCCCTTTTTTATGAAGCCATAACGATTCACTAACTGTTGACTCCTCGGTTTAAATATTCTGTAACTAACTTAATTCTAAGGTACCTTATTTCTACAATGGATAGCTCAATGTAGAAATACATCAACGATCATAATTGAAAACGATGAAACAACCTCACATGTTTTAATTTTGATTTGATATTGTTTCCATAACATAACTTTTTTCCTATTTTTTTAACAAGTTCAAATGTCTTTCTAACGGTTGTAAATATAAGATCAAAGCGAAAGAAAATATCTGAAAAAAATGACACCATTTCCCTTTGGACTTCTTTGAAAAACTTTATCTCCTGCATTCATAGATAAAAATGAATAATATTCAGAACATTCCTTTTCCAACGATTTTTCTTTCTTAAAGAAAGAAAGATTTCGAAACTTGGTTTTATGAAATGTCAAACCAAATGACCGGTTTCTGAGCCGCTGTGCACCGGGGGAAGCACTTTTTCAGCGTTGGTTTAAGTTCTTTGAAAATAGAACCCACCATCGACCACTTGACGGACACGCTATTTTTAACTCGATGATTCGACCCCGGTCCCGGTGGCTTCATACTTCGACGCGTAAGCAAGGGACGGACGGATGTGAGCGGAATACATTTCGGTATGCTCCTCGAGAGGAGCGCACGTCTTGAGGGCTTGCGTCTCCATAAATTTACAATACAATACGCCGTTGACCGTGGCTTCCAACGAGTGGCTTCCGACGGGCGGGCGCTGCTTTTTTGAAATGTCTCACAACCTCCGAGACCAAAAGGGTTCACGTGCGTGATGACACGACCCTAACGGAGCTCGAAAGGTGGCTGATTGGGTACCTGGACAGGGGGCACCTGGGTTTTGTCAACACAGCACCTGATGACACCCGGTCGCAGCGGACGCTTTTCCGTTTCGCGTTCTGTTCACGAGGAACGGCCAGAGTTAATGCAACACCCCGCTACCGGATGAGCACACACACACATAAATCGTCGCACATGTACGTGCCCAACCACCCGGTCCGGGCTGATGACAATAAGTGCATATTAATTAACAGGTAGCTGGGTAGGGTTTCCACTACTGTTCGGCTCGTTACCGGCCACCGTACGTGCATCGTTCATTACCATATTAGTGTCGATTTCCTCCGCAACGAGACGAGGAAAGCCTCGCTTCTTCCCAACGGGTAAATGTGTCTTTTTTTTTCTGGGCACCTCCTATTGCCTCGCAGTTGCAGGTGTGATGTCATCTATTCTTTTCTCGCCCCCTTCCCTGCCCGTTCGCTTATGCAACGGCCGGTTCGAAGATGCACCCACGATAACGGACTGTTACCTTACCTTCGTCACGTTTCTTACATCTCTCATTTTCTCCACTTTTTCAGATGCATGCGCTTAGAAAACATTCATCAATATTGGGTAAGTAGATTTTCCTTTTTTAACACATCGTTTTCAAACGCCATCGATCCGGGGGCTCCCTAGATTTGATCGCGGAGATTCTGCCGTTTGGCTCTTCTGCTTCCGTACGGTGATGAAGATGAAACAACTCCAGTTCGCGCAAAGATGCAAAGAAAAGCGGCGCTTGGGACGATCGTAGTTGCGATCGCGATCGCGCTCCACATCCATCCGCTTGGAGGAGATCGGGCGGAGGGAGAACTCCATTGTTCGTCTATTCGTTTGGCAACAAAAACAGAAAAATCAAACCCCGGAGCGGGTTGAACAACACAGGGCAAGGAAGTGAAGCGAACCTTTGCCCAAGGTGAACCAAGGCTGGAAAAGAACAGAATACACCGAATAATCGAATTATACAAACATCAGGCAGATGGTAATTTGGGGAACATTTGGTTTTTAGTTATGAAATCTTCTAATCTTCGTTTTGTTTCGATGTTGGAGAGCAGTGGAAACGCCAAGAAATAGAAGGGCACCAAAAGACCTGTTGGTTATGGGATTATGTACCGTTTATGTGCCAAGAATACCGAAAGTACAAATAAATTTAGCTCTTCAAAGCACGTGTCTTTGAAACCGCATAATGATACAAGGCTGTTAGAAATACAAATATAAAAAGAAATCTAATTATGTTCCAGCAATCACATGCTTGCACATGCGGTGCAATTGGAACTTTTAAATGCATAGCCAATTTACCTTTAAACGTGTTACATGTTTATGGGATATTGCTAATTTTGTGCATGTCGTTAAGTACCGCGGTGTACACTTTTTTTACTACTTTTAATTACGTTTAGTGGAAGAAACTTAAATTAAGTGTTTTCCAATAATGTTACATAAATAATATCGGTTACAAAAAAATAACTTCAAATAACAAAAAATAGAAATCACATTATGTTGTAAATGATTGACAGCATTTTATAACAAATTGTTTAAAAAATAGGGCTTCATTTGGGTTACTTGCAATTCGAGTTTGAATATTACAGTTTTTTTTTCAATTTTCCAGTACTAATTTGCAAAATGTAAACATATATGATCATTTAGCAATGAATATACTCAAGTATCTTAACTGTATCAGTTAAGGTTTGAGAATAAGGATTTGAAGGAAATATTAAAATAAGATATGCATTTAAGTATGCTTTGGCACTCGGTTTGAAGGTGTTCTTAGGGCAGTAGTTGCACATTTTACAAACACAAAACAAATGTATACCCTTACAAGTTGTAGCTGATGTGATTTGAGACAGTTTATGGCTCGTTCTTTGATCTTTTCGGTACTTGGCTCGCATTAAACCCGTTCCAAATGGCACCGGGTCAAGGAAGCGGAATGCCTCCAGGTTCTAGGCTTCTGAAACGTGCCGGCGTGCGCGCACGCGCGAGTTCACCGTTCGAGGGCGCAATGCCATACCGGTTGTGCTCTCGGTTGGCCACGCCATCATCTGCAATGATAAACTCATTCCCATTCGTCACACACGGGGAAGAGGGAGGGACGGGATCATCATCACGAAGGTGGCTCATGTCCGTCGACGGGCGTTGCATATCGCTCGCGTTGGCAAATGAACTTGTTAACGCAGTGCGCCGCGAAATTAAAGTTATAATCAGAGCAAAGGCATAGGCAAAGCGTGTCCGGGACAGCTTATGCTGCTCGCGAGGTGGTGATATTTCACTCACGCTTCTCCAATCATGCAATTTACTGCACTGCGGCTAGATCATGTGGCGCTGAGCGTGTATGTGTGTTTGAGTGTGTGATTGGAGCATGAAATCCAGCATATTACCACGCGATGGCGGTGATGCTGGAAGGGGTCCGTACCCGCCTGCTGGTAAATGTCCGCGGGAGGACATTTGAATACGCGGACCACAGCCTTAAACGGACCGACAAGCGTCCACCCAAGGCGGGGTGCTGTTTCGGGGTGGTAGCATAAAAGTGAAACTTTTGCCTGGGTGTGGTTCGTACATTTGCAGAGGTTCCCCGCCGTCCCTCGCCCTGGCCTTCCGTTCCCCACGCGGCGTGTTGAGTAAAGTGAAGCAAAGTAAAAGTAAGCGCACGAGAGGTTAAAAAGTCCCATACGACCTCGCACCTCGTTGCGGTCCGGCAGTCTGGGAGTTGAGTAATACCTCGTACCGCAGGGGGAATAAACGTTCAACGTTCCATGCTCCCGAGAGGGCAAAGAAAAACGCCGTTCTTCATCCCGCCAGCAAGAAAGGGATAAACGAAACGAGCGAAAGGAGATACAAATAATAAGAAACCTGATTAATTCCTCGACCCTGGTGACGGGAACGGGCAAGTTTTGTACATTTTTCCATTTTCCCCTCACCTCCTCGTGAGCCAAGGGGGAATAATTCGTCCGTTCCGGAGCCTTTCGCGCGCGGTGGAAAATCGTGACGGCGTGTTGAATTTCTTCGTCAGGGTTTTTTTTTTCGGTGGCCTGGTCCCGCTGTCCGGGTGACACGCCCGACACTCCCACCCCCTCCCACCTCGGAAGATCGTGCGGCAATGCAGGTTCGTGAGCACGGATTGCGATCTCCCATGGGGGGCCAACAAACGAAAAATACTTTTACTGCAAAAGAAAACAAACAATATAAGAACAAAAACTACCGAACTACAAAAAAACTGCAGCAACAAACTAAGGCAAAAGTCAGCAAAACAACAAAAAAAAAAAATACACCGAACAAAACGTGCTATTTGTTCGGCGACATGGGGTTCGTCGCTTACATTTTTGGACCGCTTTCGTTCTAACACGCTCCCGGGTGCAGGCGTTGAAGTCTTTTGTTTTCGCTCGAAGCCTGAGGTTCGTTGGGCTTCTCGTCGGGTTTCGGGTGTCCTCGTGGGGGTATTATTTACATACAACAAATTAGTTGGGTGTGGTTTGCGCGTGCGTGAGAGTTATGCAAAGGAACAAAATTGCAAACTGTAAGAAAAAAGATGAAAAAAAATGCATCGAAGAAAAGTGCAAAAAATAATCGAAAGGAAGTCGCCACATAGCAGGCGGTACAGAGACACTGGGACCTCTCTCGGGCCCGTTCTTTTTTCACTTCGGTGCAGTCAAAACAATCGCAAATCTACTCGATCAATGCAACCCACCGGGTATTCGCATTTCGGTTTTAAAACGAACCCGCAGAAACCGGTTAAAAACTTGGCTTGTTTCCTCGATCTCCGGCAGCCTAGCAGCGACCGATCTCTCCATAAAGGTTTACCGCTTACCGTTGCAGCGACTTGCACGAAGTAGGTGTAGCCCAAGGTTGTCGTTGCGAGCCGAGGTGTTTGTGTGTGGGTAAGTGTGTCTGGTTTATGATGGCGCCTTCCACGTTGGGGACGTTTGCTTTGCACGGACGGAACTGCAACCGAGTGCCCGGGGTGACTATGCGGAAAATAAAAACAGTACGGATTTGATATTTGAACCGACCCGATTTCACATGATCGCAGGCGTGCATCGGATTGACCGGACAGGCGGTGCACCTTCGACCACTCAATGCAATACTACTACACGAAAGAAACAAACATGGAGGAGCGCTGACTTGACCCGTTTTAGGTGTGTTTTTTTTCCAATTCATCCCTCGTGGCCACATGTGCGCCGGTGTGCGTTTAACTAATTTCCCATGGCTCCCACGTACCACGTACGTTAATCATCTAATAAAACCTCTCACTGCATTCTGGGTCGGGGCGGGGGCGTTTGAGTGCAGTTTTTAAAAGCACGAACCCGACGACGCCGCTGGTGAGTTTGCATATTACCTAATTGTGCACGGTTTGTCGTTACCTTGGGCTCGTTCCGAGCTTCGGAAGGCAGAGGAGCAGCTGTTTTAAAAACACCTTTTCACGATTGCCTTTTTCACAAAACGCCCTGCAGAGAAATGAACTACCAAAGAAAGCATTATTTTTTCATACTGTAGTTAAAAGCCCCCTCCCGAAAGCAAGCAATCTTTCCGGCGACCCCCACGGAAAGGACCCATTGTTTGACATAATTTGGCGATTGTCCGCGATCAGTTAAACGGTTGTTTGCTCTGCCGAGTGTGTTGTTGTTTTGAAAAGGCATCGCCATTCAACGGTAAACTGCAATAAAAAGCGATAGATCTAAGGGGGCGCGCGACCGCTAAGTAGAACGGGCGCGCACTCAAAGCCGTGCATGATTTGAATGTTTTATTTGGATGGCAACATCGGCCGATCGACAAACACACACACCGATGACGTACACCGCGTTGTGCGCCATCATGCCGGTTTCGGTAGAAAAGAGTTGCGTTCGCGATTATCGCAGCGCCGGCCGAATGATCTCACACTGTGGGGTTTTGCTTTGGTTCGGTGGTGGTTTTTCGGCATCGGCTGTGGTTTGCGGGGTCGGCCGATGTTTGTGTGTTGTATATTTATTTCCTCTCCCTCGATTCCATTTCGGCACCACGCAGGGGGTAAGGTAAGGTAAGATAATCTTCTCGGCGGTGCGCGAAAAAACAAAAATAAAAGGGGCGAGAAACCTAAAATCTCCACCGTCGGCGGAATGGACGGAACGCGAAACAACGGTGCTTTCGTGTGCGCACGTTTGGACTCAATTCCCGCCCGCTTCCAGAGTGAAACATTCCTCGACACCCGCTCTCTCTCTCTCTCTCCCTGTGGATGGTGGAAGGAAACGGACCGGTTCGGACATGGCGAACGACGCGACGAGCAGGCGGCGATTTGCTGACGAGGCGGGCTGATTTTGTATCTCAGACGAACGAGATGGTTGCATCATTGTGGGTTTTGAAGGGAAGTCAGTTTTCTTGCTGCTTTTGCCAGACTTCTGCAGATGTGCAGCATCGGATTGTGATCTTCTGCTGTAGCAGATGCGACCGATGCTTGTTTCGTGGTGTTTCGGTCGGGTTAGCTTGCGCGGAAGACAATCACTGGCATTACCATACCGTACGGGCAGGCAGGCGCATAAATTACAAGCTGCTTTTTTGGGCGCAGCGTCCTGTTTGAGGCCGTGAAAAATGTACCACCCACCCGAGCCATCCCCGCGAAGGAAGCGAACGAACGAAATGTCTTGATGCGGCATTTAAGTCTCTTCTGTCTCCGCGGCAACACACATGTGTTGGCAACATTAATTAAACATTCACAGCTCGACGCATCCGCACCAGCTTCTAGCCCGGTGTGTGTGTGCGTGCGTGCGTGCAGAAACACAAACATGGCAGATCACCAACCGAACCAACTGAACAAACACACACAGGCTCGAAGGTCTCGGCGCGGCTTTACGTAATCGTCAAAGTCCACACACACGGGATTGGGTTGCTGGTGACGAACGCAAATGCCGCGGCCTCTGCTGGCGTCATCGGACGTTGTTCGGCTGGACGCACAATCCCACCACCGCCCGGCGCAGATGGTGGAAAATGTGGCAAAATAACGGGATTTTCCGGGAATTCGGACCGGGTTCGGTAATCCAGCCGATAAGCCGGTGGTGAAATGCCCATCCGGCGGCGGTATCAGGTCGCCGAATCGTCGGGAATGCCTGGAAATGGGGGATGTTTACCGCGTGCTCAAAATGGGAACGACCACGGAACGGCGCAAAGGAAGGAAGGGTACGAGAAGTTCGCGAGAAGTTTATCGACTTTTGTCCCCCTTTTGGCACGAGGAATGCTCGTTGTCACCTGGCTCGATCGATCACTGCACAGGCGATTTGACTCCACTCGACGTCGCCATCATCGAAATCGGCGTCACGGGATGAGATTGAGGCGGCGAACCGAGCGAGCGAACGAACGTGCAAGACGCCAGGGGGCGAAGGTGTTTCCTGTTTCCTCTACCGGTTGTCGTAAAGTAAAGAAGAAAAATAAAGTGCGCGGGAAAAAACGCTTCACGCAAGAATAGAATAGCGGGAAGAGGAAAAACCCAATGATGGCCGCCAGCCAAACCGCGCGGGTTGTGGGTTCAATCAAACACCATCACTACCACCACAGACTACAACAACGACAACAACGGGTTGGCAAGGCAAATCGGAAATAGCTCCGGAGTAATTTCCTGTTGTCGTTTGTGGCAACGCATTGCGCTTGGTTGGGCGGGGTTGGGGAGGGGTTCGCAGGGATAAACGTTTATGACAGCCTATAAGCGCTTTCCACAACGATGAGCCGGCGGTGTTGTTAAATTACATCCAGTACCAACCTCATTACTTGAGCAAATATTGTTTCATCAAAAATGGTGTCTCACAAAACCACAAAATTCTAGTCGAGGCTCAAATCAGGGGAACGTGAGGTAAATCCGTTTGAGAGGCAATATGCTTACTTTCATGCATGACACGAGCGTAAATGTGTATATGTTACACGAAAACTAAGTTTCAAAATAAAACTGTGTTTTGTATAAACATTACAGAAACATTAAATTTATAAGCCGACATTCTTTAAGTTTCCGGTCAGTTTGAACCATACTTGGTGCAGATATAGAACATAAAAAAGGCTACTAAACAACATTTAGTAGACTAAAATAATACATCATAAATCTTCCATAAAATGAAACCAATTATAAGTGGAAATATACAAAAACAATATTTGCGAAAGAGTTGCATTAGTACTTTAGCACTATTTAGTAGAAACCAAACTGACAACGTCATAGTTTGTTAAAAGTTTCTCTAAGTGTCTTCGATATAAATAGTAATATACGGAAAACCGAAACCGAAATATTATATCGCCGCTTAGACTTGGTCCTTAGAACAAATTAAAAAAAACAAAACATCTATAATGATTTGGTTTTGCTTGTTGAGATCTTGAAGCACTCCAACCAAAAAGTTTAATTTATCTTCCACTATCTTCTTATGCATGATGTGAAGCTACTTGTTTAAAATATTCTTCACATGGAGCAAAGAGGAATTATTTTCAGGTTTTTTGCGTACACAGTTAGTTTCATTTGAAATCACTTAAAAACGGTGTAAAATTACTCCACGTTACCCTACACTGCCTTGTAAAACAATTTAAGAAGCGAAAAATGATGAACCCGCTTGCTGGTCAGTTGTCGTTTGCAAAGCAAAATGAAACAACTCGGCGTAAAACATAACGACAGCACCTTCCGCGCAAGTGCAGCGACAAACGGACATACGAAACATGATAATTATGAAGCGGCTCACCTCTCCGTTCGCAGAACTGTCCGCAGCATGTCATCATCACGTCGTCCGGCCGGGGCCAGGCAGACAACAATTGTCGTCGTTTCGATATTTTGTTCCGATCGTCCTTTTTTTGTTATTTGTCCTCGAGTGTGTGTGTGTGTTGATTGTGTTGCTTTGTTTCTCTCTCTCTTATGTTCCTCCTGTCGATCTTCCGTGTTCCTCGGCACATCCGGCATCTGGGGTGCGGCTATGGAAAGAAAGCCTCCGGGTCGTTGAATCCGATCGATGTTCGTCAAAGTCTGCAAAGAATGCGGTGTGGTGTGGTGTGGTTTTTTATTCCTCCTGTTTGTTTTTTCGAACACTCTCCGATGACAACCTCGACGGAGACGGTTCGCCAACTCATCATTTCGACGGCGGTGATGGCTTAAGTGCCCGCACATTTCCTCGGGAAGTTCTTCCGAATCAATTGACGGGGGGTTGAACGATCTGTCGATTCTGCATGATGATCGTTAGGAAAATCCTAACGTTCTTCAAATGCAACGCACAGCGGAACGCACCGGGGATGACTCGACGGAAAACAACCGAAGATCAAACTCATCGTTGTCGTTGCCCGTGGAAGTGGAAAAGTAAATTATTCGAATTTCCCCCCTACTCATTACCTCCAACTACGGGGTTTTCCGTTGAAACACTCCAGTACTAGAGGTTTGAAGCGAGCGACAACGAGCAGCCAACTGCATAATCGCCCTCGGGTTTCGATAAGTGATCACTAGAATCAATAACGATGGCACGGCGGTGCATACACCCTTTGGGAGGACTTAATAAGCTCTTATTGGCGCGCGATGGCTTCCGAAAAGTCTACTGACCTTAACCCCCTTCGTCGTTGTTTCACCCCGTCGGTCCAGGAGTTCCTCCTTTCCGTTCCGCCGAGTGGGGCAGAGTAAAGCAGGCAGCAGCTGGCCGGCCCGCGGGGCGAAGGTGTTAAATTGCTTTAATTAATGGCTGCACACGATTGCATCCACTTAAACGCTCTATGCAAACAACCTCATAACATGCCGCAAACCGACCGACTCCCGCCGTCACACTAAATCATGCCGGGAGTCGGAAGCCTTCAGCTGGACCTAGAGAGAGGGTTGGTATTGGAGGTGATGGTGGCGGTGGTGGAAGCAAAATCTGACCACTTGTGCTGGCCTCTTCGGTTCCTCGATCGGTTCGCGGGTTTTCGGCGTTTTCTTCCTCCGCACGTTCCTCCGAGGCGAAGTTGGTGGTTGGGATTTTCCAACACCGTCTCCGTCTCCGGCTCCGTTCGTCCTGGGGATACCAGAGCGCGGTTCCTCGCGAGGTTCCTCGCGTGGTTCCTCGCGCGGTAATTGTGAACCCCCTTTTCTGGCGGTCGGTACACCGCCTTTACCAGATTCTGTTAACTGATAAGGAAAATGAAATTCTCGCTTCGTTTAAATCATTTATTTATAAGAGATCCATCGGGCGAGATAAGGCGTCGGAAACTGGCGGGAAGGTGAAGGTGGGCACGGCGGGGAGAATAGATTGCGATTGCGCGGCCTGCCGAAGAATGTGTGTGTGTGTGTTGTTTAGGGAGTTGCTCGAAGAACGTCGAAGAATTTCGAGTGCAACCCTTGAAGCCGGGCGAAACCAGCTGCTCCAAAGGAGGCGATCGAAGGCTCAGGAAACAATCACGCGCGGAAAACAGAACACTGCGGGAACGGCGAGAACTTATTTCTGGCCCCTGCCTAGTTCTGAGATCCTCTTACCCGACCCGAAGTCTGTGCGCGGAGCGATCAAGGCATCCGCAAAGGCAAAGGAAGCAAATATTTATAAACACATATAATTTTAATAGACCTCAGTGGTCCGCAGACAGGTCGATCCTAGATACCGGATGAGGTGACCGTTGGAGGAGGGGTGGTGCAGGGATGCAGAAACAAGAGAATGCGAAAGATAGCGAACACAGGTCTTACGGCCTGGTCTTGGGCCGCCTGTTCGCGCGAGGATCAACGTGAAGGCTCTGATAGAGATTGTTCTGATCCAATATGAATAAACATATGTTTGGCTATACATTAAACATGAGCTTGATGATTCGAGATGGATGAGCACGCAGCAAAAGCAGCGGCAGCAACGGCAGCATCGGTATCACTTTACCTCCACCACTCGAACCGATCGTCATCCGTCTTCTTATCGCCATCACTTACGCAGAAAAGCGAAAGAAGAAGGTGATCGCGATCGGGCGGAGAGAACACGTACGGGAGGATGATGATCGTGCACGACACGTCCCATACACACACACACCTATGGTGGATGCAAACCGTCTCGATCGTGTGTCCGCGAGAGGGATTCGCGAAAAACGCGTGCCTGCTAGGGCAGAAGGTAAACGAACGACCTTCTCGTATCCTTAAGCCATTATCAGGCCGTCGTGGTCGTGCGTTTTATGCTCCTCGCCTCGGATTCTGGAACCCCCCCCCTGGTGGCGTAATAGCCGAATGGCACGCGGCCTCGGTCCGCCTGCCCGGCGAGGGGGAGGGGTTGTGAGAAAATTAGCATTCATATTTCCTACGAGCCGCCGTCTAACTGTTCTTGCATCCTCTAGGCACGGCCGGCCACTCTAATGCTCGCCCTGCCCGGGAATCAAGTTTGGTTGTTTCTGCCTTTCTTGATAGAACCGGCCACCTCGGCCAACCTTGGACGGCCGTATCCGTAGGCCGTGGCGTAGGAATCTAGTTTTGCCATGTTAGATTCCAGTCCGGGTCCGCTAAAACTGCAGTTAGCTTCAGTATCATTTTGCGCCCGCACGCTTCCATCCGAACACCCGTTCGTACTCTTGTGTTGAGGGCCTCCGGGATGGATTGATGGCCTTTTGACGTTCAATTCGATACATCTTGTCAGAATCAGAAATTTTAAGAACACAGCTTTTAAAGAAGCTTTGGACAAAAGGAAGTTTTTTTTCGATTAGATAATGTCCTTTTAAAAATATTCGTTTCGTTTCAGCATTATTTGTTAACTTATCTGTTCGTAAAATTTATTCCCAATATCATGATGAATTAGTTGGATTGTTCTTTATCTTGCCCAACAATGAAATGTTTCAAATATGTTTTCAAGAAGGATCTATTATCTTGTGTTTAATCAATTCTGTTAACGATTGCTTTCTATATATTATTTTTCTCTTTGCAATACTTCGTTTTTCAAGTGAAAAACTGCGTAAAATCTTGTTATTTTGCTATCTAATTCTGTTAGATTTGTTGCGTTACTCCAATACAGTTTGTTTGTTTATTAGCGGTTCTATTTAACTGTTTTTCAAAATTATGTAAACAGTTGCTTTTACAAAATGTTTGTTTTTATTTTTAATTTATCTATTTCCTAGCTCCACTCTAACGTTAATACAAAATACTCAATCCTTTGAGTTTGATTGCATGCATTGTTGTTTTTATTGACGAATGCTTTCTTTAGGCATTTAGAAACATACTACCGTTCACTCTCTGCATAGCACGAGAAAAGTTGTGCATTTTTGCGCCTAAATCATTGGTCCTTGTATGGAAAAAAAACCCGCTAAGGGGAATCTTCAACCCTTCATGAGTGCCCTCCACCAACCGTCGATCGGTGGTTGAATGGCGGAATTTTGAGTTCGGAAATAGCCTATCGTGTAGTGTCACTTTTATGGGTATTTTAAAGCTCAAAATTCACCTTGCGCTGGGTTTTCTGCACGTTCCCCGCTTGAAAGGGTAGCGAGTGTCGGCGGAAAACACGAGCCAAACGTCACCCAAGCCGGAGATGGTGCCATTCGCAAAGGGCGGAACGGCAGGACGCAACACGGGGTGAACGGGGTAGTAATTACGGCTGCCTGTAACTGATTTACAGCCGCAATTAAAACGATCTTAAAACAAGCAACATTCTGCGCCGTGTGCCGGCCCGCGGATGGATGCACACGCTATATACAGTGCAGTGCGCATTCGTCGCGCTGGGTGTGAGACGAGGAATCGAATGACAAGCAAACGGCAGGTTCGTCGCCGTGGTCGTCGTTGTCGCCAACGTCTTCGTCGTTCCCGGCTCTTCTGGAACAATCGGGTGCGAAGGGTCCTCGGGGAGCGGAAACGAGGCCATTGTAGCCTGTCAGTGCCCGTGTAACCTGAGGTGGGTTTTAGACCCGCTGGGTAGAAGTTTGTGCATATTGTTTTAGTGTTTTTTCCCCATTCTCGGCTCTTGTTATTTCACCAGTTTGTTCCCATTTCCTTTACATCAACGCAAACATTACGGGAGGGCTGCATAGGAGTTCCTTTATTCCTGCAAAAAACCCACACCCCGTTCCCGGAGTGCCCTGCATTCAGACAATTAGTGTTGATTTTATGTTTCAATGTCTGTTTTTTTCTCTCTACTGTCGCCTGTCCTTCCCGCGTTTGTTACACTTGCCGTGAAGGCATCGCATCCACTTGCCACGGAAGGGCGCATGCCTGCTTCTTGAAACATGAAAACCTCGCCCGACCGAGTCATATTAATTTGAACCTGCCCTGGAGGAGGGTGTCGAGCAGTGAGCTTCGATTCAACATCCTCCCCGCCTTGCGCAACCCTGCGCGACATCGTCTCCATCGTTTGTCGGATTTAATAAATTTGCATTAACCTTTCATTGTCGCATTGCTTGTTAATATGTTGGCTCGGCTTGTGTAACATGGTTATAGCATAAGAGCGATCCGATGTTCTACCGGTCGCTCGGGTGATCCCCTCGCTCACCACTGTCCACATAAACACGATGGATTGTCCTGTTGGAGAAGGGGGAATACTATGCTATCCATGACGGAGCGAATAATTGCTACATAAATTTTATGCACGTATTTAAATGAGACGGCTTCTCTTGTGCCACGTATCTTCCTTTACACGACCGATCATTCTAGCATTAAACATCGGATTGTATCGGATGGCGTTTACCAGTTATTAAATCGGGAAACCATTTCCGCTCCTAACATGCAATGGTACATGGGCAATAAAATAACCTTTACCGCCAGGTTGAAGACTGTTTATAACAAACGATGCCATTGATATGGTGGTCTGTAGATGGAGTATAATTTACCATGCCATGCTGCAATAAAACATGAGGTAGGAAATGAAGTATTTGCTTTGTTGACCCAATAAAGCATTGCATAAGAAGAACGTTTAGGGGTACGCTATTCAGCATCGCACGGTGTTCCGATCGACACCCGGTTTTGGGTCATGTTTTATAATGAAGATGCTCGCTACTTTATCTCAAGTTCACATGCTGAACAGGAGCCCTACTTTTTGTTTGCCTCGGACAAAGATATGCGCTCTCATATCCACTCGGAGTGAAGCGTGCTGGTGCATCGGGAAGCACGGTTTAAACACAATGGATCATCCCAAACGGCTCGGGGAATGTGTAGTGTGGTAACGAACGAGGCAAGTCTCTTCTACCCTCCAGGAGATGGGCCCGATATTCCGCCACGGGACCCTACGCCACTGCCGATCCCGTTAGAATTTGCTCGTACCTAAACTAAAAATAAAGAGAGAGGGCAACGAAAACGTTAAGAAGTATAAAAAAACGAAACATAAGCCTACAAATCTAGCACAAATCCGCGCCCCATTCCGACGCAACTAGTCCGGACGTGTGCTTCTACGCCCTTTGCTTCACGGGGTGGGTGGAGGGGATGTGCGAGGGGGTTTTTACACCGATCGACCGCAAGCAGCAGCAGCAGCTCGTTCCACGGTATCAGTGGGAACGATCGCTCACAGACCCCGTTCCGGCAAAGGGGTGGCCAACTCCGGTGGAGGTTGAGATGCTGCAGCAGACCAAGCACAGACCCCCTTAAGCCGGCCCTAGACACAAATTGAAATAAAAGCACACGCAGACAGACGACGGGAGCGAGGAGAACAAAACAAAAACGAGTAAAAGAAACGAGAACGAAACATTAAAAACCGTCAGACAAATCGAAGCGAAATTATATAAATTAGTTCACCCTATTCTAGGGGGCAGCGGCACTCAAACACTCCTCCTCAGGCCGAAGCGAGCCCTTCCCTTCGTGTTGGTTCAAGATCACGATCGGACCACGGCGGAAATCGGACCACGGATGGCATCGGCAAAGCCCGCCGAGATGATCACGTCATTCGGTTGTTTTGTATTGTAATCATTATGTTACTCGCGGGTCATCGCTTCACCCGCTGCACTCCTGACGGCGCACGCCATTGCTCTAGTCGTGAAGTTAATCTTCCTTTTTGCAAGAAGTGCAAAACAAAACTGAACTAACGGAAGGGGTCCGTGAGGGTGGGGGAACATTTTTGACGGCCTTTTAACTTAAGTGCATCTTCAGTTTGTTAGAAAAACGGTATTCTCAACCATTTCTGAGTTCTGGGGTTATTTTCTTCTAGATTAGGGAAGAAGCGCCTGGGACAATCCAACCAGATACGGTGATACAAAAAGCATGCTAGAATGACAAACGGGTGCACGAGGCTATCGGCGGTAACTAGTTGGGCCCTTGCGACGACCTTTACGTGATCGTAAGACTGATCCTACAAAACGCGAAAACCGTTCCATACCGACGCTGCTGACCCAAGCATCCGTCCGTGCAGCGGTAGAGCACTGGAAGATGGATCAATTTTTCTTCTCCCACCCTCCCATACACCTCATAAACCGTAGGGTTCACTTCCTGGTTCACAGGCAAACGACGGGGCGATCGCGATCCGGGCACGCTCAGAATCTGCTCCGTCATTTGCTTCTGGTCGTGTGGCCTTCTTCGTCGCAATGGTTGTTCTTCTGTACCTCAGTTCGCTATTTTGCACATTGTCCTCTTCGGCTTGGCACCGCACCCGGCGAGATGGTCCAGTTTCACCTGGAACACCGATGGTACAACACCGTTACGACGACCGGCACCGTCCGTCGAGTTCCAAATTGGAGTCTTCTCCTCTGCCGTGGCAAGCAACGAACCCTTTTTCGTGACAAATTGATTTGATCGTAGTCCGCCCCTTCGCTTCGTCGGAGGGGGGGCTTTCAGGCAGAGACAATTCTTTCAACTCATCGCTGCAATGACTATCATCTTGCTGAAGTGGGCGAATCAAGCTGCAAAGGAAGTACAGGAGAATGTGTTGTGTAAGGCGTGTTGTATTGCTCTTAGTTCCGGCGTGCTATTCCTTACCCGTTGGATGCTGCAGGACGCGGGATTTGCATTACTCGGGATTCTCGTGAGTTCGGTTGATAAACAAAAATTACAACTAACCACTCGGGACGTGCCGCGAGTAGTCACATCTTCGGCGTGGTGAAACGTAACGCTACCCTTTTACGGAGCGTCCGCTTCTCTCATGGAGCAGGCGGAAGAGTTGGAGGAGTTCAGGGACTACGTGGAAGTTCGCGATGGCTAGCAAGGGTTTGATCTAATCTAAAAATGATGAAGTTCCAAGAGCAGCACCGAGCGGAGAGAGCGAGAGAAGAAAGAGAGAGATAAAGATTCCCATACATCATGCCCAGGGCTGCTCCCCGAACTGCGTTCCGCTGCTCACCCCTTGGATTAACGGGTTCGGTGCATCTTCCTTCGGATCGGATGCCGAGATTGGGGATGCAGGACGCCGCGGTTGGCCCAAAGATGGACCAACCTCGCCAGCACGACGGCGGTGAAAACGAAACATACGGCCGGCGACGACAAAGCGGCCACCGATGTCGGAGGGGGGAGGGACAGTGACCTCTTGGCTCGAGGCATTTCCTGCGACTTTGGCTTCGCGAAAGACGGGAAGACTACATCGATTACCTTCCGATGATATTATGATGATGTTTTTGTCCCAAGCGAGAAACCGGAGGCGCAACGAGAATAGAACAGCGAAGGGTGGGTTAGAACGGCAGCGACACCCGGGAAGAACCGGGTGCAGCTCGGTGCAACGGGTTTCGCGGACCGAAACGAAGCGGCATTGTGATGTTGTTGTGTAACCGGGAGTTACACGACGATGGCGACGGAGCGGTGGGCAACGCAAGATATGATGCAATAAGTGTAATCATAACTACTTGCACCCTTGCCTTCGCCCCTTAGCGCCCTCGGGTGGAAGACCTGACTGGCAGAAAGTTAAAAGGGTTTAACGGGGCTAAAGAAAAAAAAGGCAAGAACTCAAGCACCCAGCGCCGATACTGGGACGCTTCTTTATCGATCTTGAGAGAACGCGCAGCGAGAGGTAGAAAATTACTGTCCGTCGGCAGGGACACTGAACCCAATGGTAGCCGGCGAAGCCGGAACGTGCACTGTCATCAGTGTATTGGCTCGCTGAAGGATTGAAGGCCGGTCCGGACTGGAGCAGGGACTATAGGTTCGTCTAACCTGTTCGCTTGGTGGAACTCGGAAGAACGAGAACCCTGACGACGACAAGACGCAGAGCTCGGGAATGCTCAAAGCATATCGATTGAGCTGTCCACTTTGAAGTGTAACGAACACGCGTGTATTCGCGTGTCGGGTTGTCTCAAGTGAGACACTTCACACCCTTGGGAAGCCGGTTCAACGACCGGGTGTTTGTGGTTTTTAGGGTAATTTGGAGATCTCCAGCAGAACGGAACGGTGATTGTTTTTTTGTTTCTCACTCTTTTCGGTTATGGTCTTCCCAAAAGAACCGTTCTGTCAATCGTGTGGACTCCAGGGAACCTGTGGCCGTTGCAATCAAACCGAAACGACTTCCAATGGCATGTGATGCCTTCATTCCAAGCGCAAACGATTGGAGATCATGTTACTGATGATCATTCCGGCTATACTAATGATGACCATGATCATGATCATTGCCACGACGACGCTTTTGTTTGCTCTCCATAGCGAGGCGAGCGGGGTAAAACAACCAATCGTCGATGGGGATCATAATCAAAACTGACGGAGAAACGGACGAAAACCCAAACTCCAAAATCAGATACCGCGAAAGGTGAACATGGACCGTAACATCAATGGCCATAAGACGTCCGAACTCGTGCGAGAACGAGACACATATACACACATTTGGTCTTCCAGAAAGTAGGGCCCCCGGGTAAGCAATGGCAATAAATAACGAAACAAAAGATCCAAGACCGGGTGGGAAGAGGTCCATCGGGCGGGACCGTTCAAGAAACGCACACCGCACACAGAACAATCTGTAACGGGATTGTGTAAGAAATGGTTGACTTTTCATGCATTCGACCTCAAAACTCCCGTTTCGTCAGAAATCTCAGGATTCAGCCGGTGAACTTTGTCGCGATGCTGCGGCAAAGCGGAATGCTCGTTTTAGAGGTAACGCATGTTTGACAGATCGGCATAGATACACTCGCACACACACACATTCACCGATACGGTGAAGCTGTTCGAGAACGTCGGATAAAAGATTGATAAGCATCAAGGTCGGTTGATGTCACTCGTATGAAGCACTGTTGGAAGTTCGACCAGCTATCCTTTCTGTAGAATTTCTAGCCGACAACAGTCAAACTGTCGACCGATCTTCCAGAACCCAATTTATTACGTCTACCCGTCGGGCTAGTCGTTATTCTTTGCCTTATCCTCCCAATACCCGAGCACGGTTGGTCTTTACGGATAAAACACGAGTAAATTAATCTGTCATCTTTTTTTATAGCGCGCGACGTTGACTTCTGTTCCCCGGGAGACACTAATTCTCCGAACATCCAAAGTGCCCATCCACTTTATCAAACAGCAGACAGGGCAGGGGCGCTTTGGAGTTGAATTTTTATGTTGTTCCTCTTCGAATAGAGTTGCATGTTTTTGTGTCTGGATGGATGGACGGATGGATAGATAGACTCCGCAGCAAAAGAGCTCAGCTTCTGGAGACCCTTGGCACCAGAAACATGACATCGATCCCGATTAGCACGGCTCGTCGATATTTGCGAAGAGTCTAGTCCAGTTCGTGGCGCGAGATTCCGCAGCCCTTTGCCAGGTTCCCTTAGTCGATAGAGCTGTCCACACATTGCTGCCGCTGCTAACGATAATGGCCGCACGTCGATGGTACTCGCTGCGTTGTCTCGGCGCTGAATTCCGACGCGAGTAGAATTAATGAAGAGTTTAAGACAAAACTCTCCGCGAACGGTGCGACAGCCGAACGTCAACTTCATCGTCGCCCGGCCTTGGCTATCAATTATCTGGAACGTACGCTGAGGTCCACAACACCGCGCTCAAACTTAAACACATCCATCCAAGCGCGTGCGTCGCTGGCCAGCGGAAAGAATCAATAATCTGGTCCTGGGGTCCGGTGGTATTTGCTGAAGCCTGACATTCTGCCTGTTTGTTGTGCTTTATTTCTGTCCTTCGTCCATCTGCGAAAATCCTCCTAGTCCGCGAGCACCTTCACCAACCCAGCCCTGCCACGCCAGCCTTCACGGACATCCTGGTCGTAGAAGTTGATCCATTCTAAAGTCTCTGCCGGCTGCAGTTCGGCACTAGAACCTGACGGACTCGCAGAACGCCCACGGTCGTCGCCGAAGGTCGCCTTAATAGGATACGATCGGAGCCAATCGACCGTGAATCATTGCAGCACTTATCACCCACTCAGTCGGCTTGATCATTAGCACACGCCTTCGGTTACCTTCCACGGCGGACCGAACCGAACGGAGTGGATCCCGTATTGAGGCAAGTTGTCTGCAGTTGTCGGTTAAACAAACGACGGCGCGACGCCGGACAAACACACAAGCGGATAGCTTTTCACACCTTATCCCTTCGGGGTGCGGCAACGTTCTAGCGTCTAGAAGGAACAACCCGGGAAGCACACAAACGGGATGCACATCCCCTGCCGGAGCTCACTCGGAGCTACCACCGAGGGTCGAGAAATATGATCCAATTTTAGGATGCGTGAAATGGGATGTGATTTATGTTCACTCATTTTCCCGGTCGGCTACCAAACCCCGTGGCGAAGGACGCACCCGGGGCGACGGTAGCCGCTACACAGCTTACGGTCGCAACAGGTACCCCATGCCCATCAGGCAGGTACGTGGAACGAAGACCCGATGGAAATGTGATCCTCACTCCAGGATCATCCACTCGTTACAGATATCGCCCGTGACGGAAACTCTGACCCGAGGTGTTTCGATTTACAGACCTTGAAGGATCATGAGGATGAGCTTACAAACAAACAAACAAACAAACAAACAAATGATGGAGAGTGTAAAACATTCAGCCACTTAACCTTAAGTTTCTGATGCTTTTACGACGCCACGTTTTCCTTGAACGGTGAGGTGAAGTGTCAAACGGGTGGTTATTTATCACCAACCGGTTTCTACGTGGACGGCATTGCAATTCATCGGTTTTGGCCGATCTTTACCTGTGTCTTGGACTTTTCAACACGTGATTCAAGTGATTAATTTGATTTTTTTCAAAGGGGTAGATATTTTACACACTATTAGAACATCCGTCACATCGAACGCCAAAACCTTGGGAGTACGAGAAATACTTTGAAATCGACCCTGAAACTAACGCCAAACCCACAGTTTACGATCGCACGCTCCGTAACCGGGGTGAAGGAGTTTCGAAAAATCCATTCGTTAAGGTTTTACTACCCCCTCCGGGAAGAATCGTAATGCTGATCAGTGTCTCAATGAAGCCCGGGCATAAATCACGCTATGCAAAACGGCCAACAACGGGAACGGCACAGAACACTCAGCGCCATTTCACCTGCCGCCCCTGAAAGATTCGTCGATTCGTGGTAGGAATTAGTTGCCTTCCACATTTTGCCACCCGTTTGATTCCAAAGACCCCGCCATAAATTCTGTCGTCACTAACGATCGCTTATCGATCGTAAAATGCGATGAGTCGGCTTTGTTCTGCAGGAACAAATCACGGGAGAGGGAAAGACATTGCTTTAAGTCCCTCACTTGAGCCACCGGATCGGGGAAAAAAGTAGCTCATTATACGATCGTAACGAATCGGTACCGTAACGGTTAGGAGTTCTGAAGGTAAGCGGTAGGAAAGTCGGTAGAAATACAGTAAGCCGAGCCTCGCCTATAGGCAGAGGGAGCGTATTATCCGGCGTGACTGACGGGATCACCCAGGATAAGCGCCTTCGCGCCGATCGTAATTGGTCGTACCGGTAAGAAGCGATGAATTCATTTTTAATAATAAATTAAATGAATTGGTAATTAATTGCCACCGGGTTCGGCAACGAGTGCGCATGCCGGTCGCGTCTCGATCTCTTATTCGATCGGCGATACAGCAGGTACAATGCTGCTGCAAGTTTGCCACCCTTGAAAAGAAACTCGATCCCTTGGACTCCCGGGAGGCCCGGAGTTCGGAAGGCAAGCTCAGTCAGAAAAAAAGGCGAGCAGAGCAGAGTCCACCACACGTCCCGGGAACGGCAACGGCAACGGTGGTGGAGAGGTTCAAGTTTTTATTGCAATTTTATTTCTGTCACGAGTATGTACGACAGCGAACATTCGCCCATCCGTGAGCCGTCAGTGAGCCGGGGACCTCCCGAGACATGGCCGAGCAGCCTTTTACAGCCACGCCAAGTCTCGGAGCGGAGGGATCTGTGCACCGTCTGGGGCTCTGTTTGTTTGTCAAGTAGATTACCATAAAACGGGCCTATCGTTTGTTAGGAGATTTCATTAGAATTCTTCATGCCTCTCCGGTTTTCCGTGTAGAACATGTCTTGCGGCTTTCCTCGATTTCTCCCGGGGCGGCCAGCAGCTATCCCGGCGAGAAGGTTAATGATCTTACGACTTCTAATCAGCTCGTACGGTGCCCCGACCGTTGGTTGGTAGGCGAGATACGGGGTAAATTTACGACCCCTCTCTCCCGCTAATGGAACGAAATGAAGCCATTTCGAGGTTCTAATCTTTTGAGAACTTCCCCCCCCTGGGCGAGCACTTTGGCACTCACCGAATCGGCGCAAATGGTCGCTTGGATGATGAAAAATAGCGAAGAATTATTCATTCCGACTAATTGGCGAAGATGCAACGCGACGGGTCTTTGTGCCATGTGCCGAAGATCAATCACGTCTCTTGTCGTCTACCGCGAACCGACGGAGCATATGAACCGCATTCATCAAAGTGGTATGTCCTCAAAAGGCAAACCCCCGTCGCGGTCATAACTGGGCAACAGTTGGTCCAACTTTGACGAAAGGTTGACACAAACCAACCCCTGCTCCAGAAAAAAGGCGAGAAAAAGTCCTTTTCCGGAGCAAAGCATGGACCAACAACGCATGGATACACAAATCAAGAAACCCGCCTCGATCATACAAGGACGCACTGCGACGACACACGTCAAACAGACGCCCGAACCCCGGCCCCGAGCTGAAAACTTGTCCCGCCCGGGTATTGGAGACGATGTTCGTGCGCGATTAACATGGCAGAAAATTGTAAGCATACCATGCTGCCACTGATAATGGCGGCGAGCAGTTTTGCTGCCGGTATTTTTATGTAGTGACGAGTTGGTGCGTCTCGTCGCTTAAAACACGGGCGGGGAGGACCTCTGAGTCTGGGGCCGATTCGTGCGACGTCGAGGCGTTATTTATGTGTATCAAACGCATTGTAATAGTGCAATCCATCAACACGGGTTTTAACGCATTCTGTGACAATTAAAATTCTTACATTAAGGATTAATGTCAAAAGTACGTGCTAGGATCGTGTGCCGGTCGATGGCAAGGATATAATGGAGAAATTCCTTCCAGGACGTTGTATCCAACTGTGCAATGTGGAAGCTCGAAGGCAGATGGGATGTTGCTGAACGCTCATTTAAATAAATGAAACACGTGTGATTGATGTTGATTTTACATTATTGCACACTTAGTGTGTTCAACAAATCTCTATCACACTATTACTTTAGTTCTTTTTCCTATCACACTATTACGTTAGTTCTCTTTACTAGACAAGAATTCGTTGACAAATCATAATGTTTGTCTAGTTTGCATAGTGAAACCTACTAACATTTTACAAGATATTAGTTTTTTATTTGGGAAAATCGAGAAGTTAAGAAAGTCAAATTCTCTAGGAGTAATTGAATTTAATGTTAGCACTAAAATCTTCGCTGACGATGATGAAGAAGCTTGCGAACAAATATTTAAACAACAAAGTCTCTTTCTGAATTCTATTTAGTTAAAGCTGAATACGGTAAGCGTACTCAAATTAATTGAACAGTTTCCAGTATTTGAAGCCCTTTTTGAGAATAAATAAGAACATCAAGTAGAAATAAGTACGAAGAATGAAGATCTCACTGATTTATGGAATGCAGCAAATGAGAAATAAGACTGTTTTGGTTTGCGAGTTTGAACCTCCATGTTGGGCCGAGCCTCCCTGCTTAGTCTAGAACTCCCGGTAGCGCTGGGAATCTAGAAATGGAGCTTTTCCATCCTTTTTCCAGTGCGATGGGAATTGGAACCCTCCCGGAGGGCATCGTAACTCCCGATATCTCGAAAGCAGCGCGCACTCCCGCGATCGGGGCGTAATGAACGAAAAGGCAACCGTGGGTCCATGATTGCATTTTGCGTGCCGTGAACCCCTTCCAGTCCGAACCCAGCCACCATCCCCCGCAGGAAAAGCGGGATGGAAAAGTTGCACATTTAATGAATTATGGCCCTTTTTATCAACGCCTACCACCGGGTTGCGGGTGCGATTCGGGCGAGGGAACGGCGGTAAGTTTGGA
The DNA here is from genome assembly GCF_943734705.1 of Anopheles coustani. Taxonomy (NCBI): domain Eukaryota; kingdom Metazoa; phylum Arthropoda; class Insecta; order Diptera; family Culicidae; genus Anopheles; species Anopheles coustani. The sequence continues at coordinate 38,908,100 of NC_071289.1, forward strand.
CTCGGCGGTGAAATGGGTGTAGTACTCGTTAATTGTGCGACCGTGGTGTGGCCATTCTATTTTCCTCTTCCATTCCTACGTCCAGTGTCGCTGATTTGGGTGGTACAGCTTTCGTTCTCTTCCGCCACTGGAACAACGAGTTGTGTTGGATATTTTTCGAGTGTGTATGTGTGTGTGTGTGTGTGTGTGTGTGTGTAATCAGCATCCGATGAAATGTACGGAACGTCTATAGGCGCGTACAAAATTTATGGTCCCCGTGCCGAAGGGGCCAAAATGACACCAGCCCCGTTTTTAATGAACCACCACCTCGGTTCAACTCGGTTTCCCGGCGAAACCCTTCGGGAGCTCATTTCTTGCACCTACTGTGTACCAACACTTTTCTCTTTTTCACCTTTCCACCGTGTCTGTTTTCCGGCGGGAAGAATTGTCCCCGGCGCAGTGCATGGCACCAACGGAAACGGCCCTGATATCCAGAAACGGATGCTGTACATGTTCATGTAGTGTTTTTCTTTCGTTCCCTTAGTTTGCTCAGGTTAATTCTCCCTCTTTTCGCTCCCCGCGCCAATGGCATGCCATTCCGCGGGGCCGCACGGTGGATCCGTTTCGAGGCGGAATTGAATCAGTCTTCCACCCCTTCGTTGCAGTCCAGTTTTGGCCACCGCGGTCGGGGAGGCGCAATAAATTGCCAGCAGCCTGCAAACGTACACGATCGCCACCGCCACCGATCGGTTTTGGTTGTGGATGAATTTTACACGGTTAATTTAATTCCATCACCATCATGACCGGGCGGGGTTGGTGGCGTACAGCAAGGCATTCCTTCCAGCATCGGCCATTGTACTCCAGCTCTCCCTGATGGAAAGCCAACCCACCCCCCCGAGCCCCTCACTGGCAGCACATTCCGGGACCGGGTGTGCGAACGTGCGCAGCTTCCCATACCGAACCAGATACCGGATCGCTCGCCGATCGAGGACTTTGCCAATAAATCTTCGCACCAAATGTTTACCGTGCGTGGTCCGTGTGATGATGCGTTGTCCAAGCAATTGATGTGCTCTCGTTCTGCATCGGAATGTTCGTCCGCCCGAGACGGTACCGATCGAGCATAATTGAATGCGTTCCGTTCCGATTATTGGCAATATTGGTCGACGTCGAGCGACGGTCGACGGTTGTAATTAAGGCGAGCAGTCATAAATCATGTCCTGTCCTTTCTATATTTATTCACGCGTCCCCATCCGGGCTGCTTCTAGGAATAGGGTGGTTACCTTTCCGTTTCGGTGCACTCCCTGACCCCGGACGCGGCATGTTTGGATTGTATGCTAATAGGATTTTTATCCTTTCCCTCGCCGCACACGTGTAAGCGCGTGTGATCTCGGTTGCTGTGTGTGCGACGATCGTGCACTTCCATGTGCAATGCTGCACTTTTTCCGTCCCCCGGCGAAGCGACGTTTGATAGTGTCTACCCAACCGTCGCGCGTCCTGGTCGTCCGATGGCGTTAAAACGCCCTCCCGAGCACCGGAGGATGCGCCAGTACCGGAAATAATATAGTTACAGGCTTTTGGTCGGCCAACGGCGAACGATCGCCGTCATAAATCAGTGATCGATTTCTGTGCTAACAAGCGAGGGGAATTCATTGTTTCTGCCGTCATAAATATTGATTCCCGCTTTCTAAGCCGACACACGGCGGTATCGCGGATCGGTTCGATGTTGGCCGCCAAGAGCCCGACCGATTCGACCGGCGGTACATTATCTCGCGATCCTCTTCACGTGAGGCAAATTTGTATTTTACATACATCATTACGTTCCATCCCCGTACTATTACGAGCTCGTCATCCGCTCTCGGTTTTATCGCCGGGTTTGCGCGAAACCCACTCTGTTACACCTTTCCCGCAGTTGTCCCGGAGGCTACAAGGTACGTGCATGCATCCCACCGAAGACTCCCGTGCGGAACAAGCAACAACAGCAGGAGCAAAAAAAAGCGCAAGAAAAAGGTTAACGAACGGCCACATTCCTCTTCCTCCCCGCTGTGGGTAAAAAGGCACATTCCGATGTGGGAAAATGGACATTGCTCCCGCGCCATGTCAGGTTGTAATAAGCACTTTTTATAAGTGGTATCGATAAAATGTACGATTTGCTCAAAGTTGGGGTTTCGCATTGTACGACTATTTTTTTTTTGTGCGCGCAGCTTTATGTTGATCAATTATCATGTGTTGTTCCATTGAGTTACGTAGCTTAGTTGGTAAGACGTTGGTTTCCAACCTACAACACAGATGGTTCGAAACCCACTTGAACCACACTTTCGATTGTGTTCATTTGTAGTTTATTTAAAAACAATATTATAATAAAGTTTGCAAACTAACCTTTGACACTGAATATTCTATTTCTGATGTTGCACCGATACAAGAACCGCAACAACTAAAGCAAACCGGTAAAGATTTGTTGTCTCGTATTGTTTGTTGCTTGCTGATTGTTTTGCAATTACCGGTTGCACAATAGGTGAACATACTTGTTGTTCTGATTGGCCAGCGTGGCAAATATTTTGCTTCGTGCTGTACTAGCTGTATTTCCAACATGTAACGGTAGCTGGTCTTGGCTTTTTTCATCTCCGTCCACCAGACGGTCAGGCCCGATGCACCACCGGTGCATTTTCTTAGCGCATCCCATCGTGGCACAGATCTGTCAAGTGCCACCGGTGGAGATTGCGTAAGAAAGCAGTCGGTTTGGTCCGCTTGCTTTTGGCACCTGGCTCCGGCTCGGCTATTATTATGCAAAATCGAACCGATTGCCAGCGACAGATAAGCGCCAGTGCGGACGCAGCGAACCAAGGCATGCTGACCACGGCGAGCTTGCGACGCACAACAAATGGGTAGCATTTTCACCGAACAAGCGATGCGGTTTTGTGCATGTTTTCGAAGATGTTGGTTTGTTCGTCGCCTGGAGTGGGCTGAGCGCACCATCAATCCCCGGCAGGTAGCGTCTCAGATGATGGGTGCAATGGAGGGAAGCATCATCACGGCTTTGTGATGCACTTTAAAGGATGATTCCCAAGAGAAGGGAAAGAATAAACCGAGGCTTTTCGAAACCCAACGTACGACGGATGCAACCTCCGAACCGGGAACGTACCGGTAATGGGTTAGTCACGCTGGCCACTTAACACCGGGGCGATCTTCGCGTCCCGGAAGAAAAGAATGACTGTGGGAGCACTCAAAATCGAAACTGAGGTGCACATTCTGCTGGAGGTGTGGGGTTGGCTCGTGGACTTGTTCGACCATTCGTCTCGCGGAGGGTTTGGCAGCTGATCGTAATGTAATGCACCCTAGAGCATACACAAACACACACACACACACACACTCCCAGCACATAGCGGTAAAAGTGCTCGGGAAACCCTTGACGGAAAACTAAGGGCTATAGATAAACAGGCACGCCACCTTCTCCGGCACCAGCCAACGCCAACCGGTATTGTAGTTCGTTACTTGTCTGATGGGTTCACTTTGTCAGTCGTGCAATATCCCGCAACGGGACGCCGTGTGCAAGCTAATAATGCTAACATTCACTCTTCTTCTTCTTTCTTTGCAGCAAAAATGAAAATATTTTTGCCACTAGTGGTGTGGATAATACTCCTGTTTCGAACGGTAAGTCCTATATTTTAAGTGGAAACTTGATTATACAATTTTTCGTTTATTTTTCATTTCATTTTAATCAACTTTATATATGCTAATAAATCTACATCAATTCGAAAACCGAGTAAAACTAGGCTAAATTTGGAATTAAACTCAATAAAGTAAAATCAGTGGACCATCAACACTAGAGAATTGAATGTTAAAACTCCATATTCCATTGCATTAAAAGTCAACTTTGAATAAGTATGAGATATGAACAACTTCCTTTTTTTGTTAGCCAAAAAGTGTTCGTCAAAATGCTGATAGTTAAGATGTTAGATCGAAATGATAAATTAGGTATTGTAACAAGCGTAAATTATTTTTAACTTCTAGAAGACACGGTCAGCAAATTATGAAACAAAAGTTGAATAAATGGTTATGCTTAAAGTCAATTTACATCTTCTTTCAGCAGAAGAAGATATTGTACAGTTACCAATATGTGTGACAATATTGTATAGTTATCAAAATTACTTTTATATTAGTTACAAACAAATTGCTAAAAACATACAATTTCATAAGCTTCTTACACATTATAGGTTCGTGATATTTTTTTACGCCACGTCATAATTCTATTAAAACAAAATCTTCTCTTGCCCCAAATTAACAGTGTTGGTGATACAGAATTTACTGATTGATAATTATAGTTTCCATTGAAACTTGTTCAGTTCTTCGCACTCGCAACAACGGATTTCACTTTTAAATATAAAGATACAAAATGAAGCAAAATTGTGAAACAGTGCTGTTAAATTGAGCCAATGCAAGCTGGCCCGTCGAGTCGTTTGATGAGGCGACCCGATAAGCGCAAAAAGCAGGCTTGAAACCGTCCTGGGGCATCCATTTGATGCAGTTGCATCGAAATGATGTAAGTTCCCCTTGGAGCCGCCTTCGGGGAGCATTAGCGTGAAGGGTAAAAATGCAACCTTGCACTTGGAAATGCAGACGCCAAAGCAAGGAAATGCGCAAAAAGGCCGATGCGCAGCAGACGAAAAACGAAAAAATGCACACGGACAGGGGAAAACAAGCAGACTCACCAAAGCGCTTCCCGTCTCTCGCCGGTGCGTATCACTTACGCGGGCGCGTGTAGTGTCTTTCGGATTTGGTTTCCTCCATTTCGTCGCCATTTGCTCGCGACCCCTCCCTCCGCGGGGTCCCCCGAAGCTTCCTGTCTGCTGCTGCACATTTCGCCTTGTTAACGTTGGCGTTGCGTGCGTGCAAACGCGGGCAGGCACACGTTTTCGTAATTAGCGCCTGATTCCGACAACGACGCCGTCGGGACGATGCGTCCATCCCCAGCCGGGCGGTTGGACCGCCAACATTCGACCGCTTAACGAGAGACGCGATGCGTCCCCTCGGGGGCCGTACGTACGCACGTACGTTGGGGATATGCTAAATTGGAATTTTATTGTGCGACCAATGTGTGGAAAGAAGGGTTTCATCGAAGGCGGCAAGGGCAACTGCACCGAATGGCGGTCTGGGTCTCGTTTGTTGCCTCGAACCCGGCAGCGCCCCAAAACAAATCACCGATCACCGACAATTCCGCCGTACACGGATAATTGTAGGAAGCATTGCACCGGAATCGTTATTCATACCGCGAGGATCTCGCTGGGAAGCTGGCAACGCTCGCCGAATGAGGATGATATACTGAATGCCACACGTGACACGCCATTAAACATGCTCAACATTCAGAATATTGTCATAGACGAGGAATCAGTGATAGCCGCTCTACGGAAGCTGAACAAATCATATTATCCGGGACCGGACGGCATTCCTTCCGTAGCTCTAGTCATGTGCGGGAGTAGTCTGGCTCCCCATCTCGCCCGCTTATTCCGTCTGTCTTTTCTCCAAAGCACTGTACCAAAGATTTGGAAAACCTCCTCAATGGTACCTATCCATAAGAAAGGCGATCTCAACGTTGCATCTAATTATCGAGGCGTAACATCTCTCACCGCATGTGCCAAAACAATTGAAATACTTATATATAACGCACTGATTAATCCGTCCGCGACGTACATCTCTTCGGCTCAACATGGGTTCATGCCTAAACGCTCTACTTCTACAAATTTAGTAGAATTTGTCTCAGAATGTATGAGTAGCATGGACAAGGGCAAGCAGATTGATTGCATTTACACAGACCTGAAAGCCGCCTTCGATAGTGTATCTGTAGATATACTATTAGCTAAGCTAGATAGGCTCGGCATGTCAGAAGCAATCCTGCTATGGTTCCGCTCCTACCTAAAAAACCGGGTGTATTACGTCAGCTATGGTAGATCTCGTTCTAACGCTTTCCTGTCCACGTCCGGAGTTCCGCAGGGCAGCAACTTAGGACCATTGTTGTTTTCGTTATTTATTAACGATCTGTGCTACGTTTTACCGACCGAGAATTTCCTCATGTACGCAGATGATGTGAAACTCTTCCAGCCAATGAGTTGCGCTAATGATCGTGATAGCTTGCAGCAGTGTTTAGATAAGTTTATCGACTGGTGTGACCGTAATTTCCTAGTCATTTGTGTTGAGAAATGCTCTGTGATATCATTTACTCGTCTAAAAAAGCCTGTACATGCTGACTATAGAATAAGACAAGCTATTATAACGCGTACCGACCGAATCCGTGATCTAGGTGTCCTTTTAGATAATAAGTTAACCTTTTTACCACACTATGACAACATTTTAAAGAAAGCTAATAGGACATTAGGGCTAGTTAGGAAAATGACATCTGATTTTAGTGACCCTCTATGTTTAAAAACTATCTATTGCAGCCTTGTTAGATCAATATTAGAATTCGGTTCTGTAGTGTGGAGTCCAAGTGTCGCGTCCTGGACAAATCGGCTTGAGGCTATACAAAAAAGAATGACTAGGTATGCCATAAACCTTTTACATTGGCCCAATAGCAATGACATACCATACTCTACACGTTGTCTGCTGTTAGGGATAGAAACACTTGAGAGAAGGAGAGAAAAAGCCAAGGCTATGTTCATGTTAAAACTGTTAAAAGGTGAAATCGACGCCCCGAACCTACTGCAAAAAGTCGGTATCCAAGTCCCACGTCCAACCGCTAGACATTACACCTTATTGATGACATCGCGGCATAACAACCAGTATGCCAGCAATGAGCCTATTTCTGCGATGATAACTAGCTTTAACAGAGTGTACCACAGCCTCGACTTCAATAGAAACACTCATGAGTTGTTTGAGGAATTAAGACACGTGTCCAGATGAGTCCTTGTTATATCACGTCCAGTAAATAACCATTTTAAATGTAACTATGTCTTGTGAAGCCCACGGAGGCCGACAAGTGTCTTAAACAAACAAATAAACAAACAAATAAACAAAACGCGGAGAGCGTATATAATTGGAAAACAATTTCCCTTCCTTCGCCTTCGGGATGGTCGTGCCTAACTGCATTCAAACGAATATTCCCCGTTAGGTGTGCGGGAGAATCCTCGCTGGGAACCGATGTATCACCAGCAAGGAATCAATTGAAACATCACGCAACTGGAAGACTTTTCCTCGCGGTCCCACCAGGTCTGCAACTCTTTCTGTCATTCGATGGCCATTCCGGCGAGATTCCAATCGAAATCCCTCGACCAATCAAGGCTAGAACACCCCTGTGCCCGCTGGAAGGTGCGTGTGATCTTAAATCAGTGATCACCACGCGGAGCATAAGGTAGTCGACATGTACTAACGTAGATGCGCCTGGTTTCCTTTCGGTGCACCGTACTCGTTTCGTTCGGTGCTGCAACTTCCCTTAACGTATTCCAACAGGGACGACGAGTAGCAGTGATAATAATAAAAAAACGGAAACCCCATCGACCACCGGTGGACCGATGCGATGAGCACATTTTTCACACGACCACTAGTGAGAGTGGAAAATGATGACTATCGCTTCGTTTACACTTCTGCGTTTAGCGCGACGTCGACGTGGCGTGTTTGCTGTAAGACGATCCCGGTACACCGGGCTGTGTTTTATTTTTCTTGAACGGTGTTGTACTTTCCGGCCCCCGCTCCTTCCTCCCCCGATGGTCAATCACCAACGGTGCCGCCCAAGCCGAGCCAATATTGTGGCAAATTTATACTCAATGAACTCCACCGCTTTGCCAAGCAACCGACGCCACCTTCATTCCATTCCGCATCAAGGTCGGTCGTTACGGTTGGCGTAGCCTGGGAAAGGATCTACCGCTGCCGCGCATCCATTTTCCAGCATCGTGGAGCAAATGAAAATTATTTAAACCCCAGCCGCATTTTATTTTGTCTTCCTTCCGTGCTCTGTTTGTCGGTGATTGGAGGTCGAAGTGTTTTGTCCGTTCCTTCGCGCGAACGATGGGTTTTTTAAAACTCGCCTTTAAGTGGGAGGCGATCGCCATTAAGGAGTGGTAGTTTATGTGCCAGTTTTAAAATTGAAAGGAAAAATATATATCATGCCATTAACACTGCAAATTGAATATCGGAGGTGGTAGTAAAAATACGCCGCATTCCACAAACGGGGACTATTTTAGAACAGTTCCTGTGAGTGCCTTTTCCGATAAAAAGTTCTTGGATCAAGGAAAAAAAAATGAACAACATAACGACCTTTCCCGGTAAAATGTAGCTCGTTTAAGTGGAATCTTTTCAATGAGAGCTCGTGTGTGCCTAATTAGTGGCATTTCTCTCGCTAACAGCTGCCCTAATGAGCGGTCTTGGTCGCGATGTGAATATCGTAACCGCTCGTTGCTAAATATCGACCGAATCGCAACAGTCCTGTGCTGATTGGCAGCAAAACCGTAATAGTAATAATGGTAATAAAAAACAAAACTGCTCGCTACACGTCCCATTCGTGCGGCAAAGGAAGAACGTTCCATCATTCCGCCGGTCGCGAGTGACGAAGCGAACGTAGCCGTGTGTCTGCACATCCGTCTTCGGAAACTGTGTCATTAGCTTAACGATCAGGCTGCTGCTTCGGGATCTTCCGGGAGTGAATCTTGGTGCCCATCTCCAGTCGCTAACTCTCGCTGACCTAGGAGATGAAAAATCATTAGTCCGTGTGTTCCGGTTTCGGAGGGCTCTGCACTAACCGTATTGGGAGCGCACCGCTCGATAAACAATCGTTTCCCTGGTGTACCGGGTGACTCGTTGGTTTATTCCCAGTTCGGCCGCACAGCTCCGGCTACCGTGGGATCGAGAGTATGGGATCCCGATTGATCGTGGCATGCATACACTACGGTGTGGAACTTGGACACCCCCTGGGCAACTTGAAAACGGAAGGATTACGACACCAGAACCGGCCCCAGCGTTGGTTCGAGCGTACTCCGGCACGGCATCCGCAGAGGACGCACTCGACAAGTGACGGCGCAGAAGGAATAACTGTTCTTTCCTCGCCGTAGCAACCCGTACGGCTACCGTGCTTACCCGACAACCGTGGTCTCCCCTCGGGGAAAAGTGGGGCCACCGGGCGGGGGGTTTGTTTTTATCTGACACTAGGAAAACCGTGCCATCCGACGGCGGCGCGGTCGCCTACCTTGGCGTCCTGAAGATGGCACACACCACGGCATTACCTTTGCGCGGGTTTTGCGTGGAATTTCTAACCGGGACCGGGACGAGGGAGACATTATGTAGGCCGCCATCGCCACCACCGGTCGCCACCGGCATCCTCCAGGGGGTCGTCGGTTGTAAAAGCCAAATGTCATACGGCGGCCGCAGTGCTGCCAGTCAGTCGCCGATCGATCGGCCAACTCTACCGTTACAAGTCGGCGAAGACGCGCGCTGGTGGCCAGACGCTGCACTGCCAGGGCACTTAGAGGGTTTGTGAATTCCCCCCCCCCCCGTTTGTTTTTATTCGCAACCGAAGGGGTTTTTGTTTTTCACATTGAAAACCGGTCAACATGCACACACAAACCACTTTTCGGAAGAAAGCAGACAAACCGGTTCGTCCAGGCCTGGTGCTAAAACGGTCCCGTGTCGTGGCAGGCCGCGTAACAACTTGCCGTGCGGGAAAAATCGGTTCGGTTTTCTCGCTTTTCGCCAACAACGTGTGACTCTTGGTCGGGCCCAGTTTCTAGCTCGCAGGCGTCGTTAACCAGCCGCAGCCGGGTTTCCGAGTGCGAGTACCGATGCGGACCGAGGGATTGTATGTGGGTCAGAGAACTATTGGCAAATGTCAGAGCTAGCGCGTCCCGGCAAGAACCTGGACCGACGACGATGTTCGCTGGCACATTTGGATGTAGTTGACGGTGAAAAATTGTCTGCTAAACACGACCCCGCCGTGCTGCGATGGAGGACACGCGATTTGGCCGCGAAACAATGGCCTCAAAATGGACGTTATTAACGATGCGACGGAAGGCGGAAGTACAGAGCGCTCCCAAACTGTCATCGCTGACCCGAATGCAACTGTCAAAAGAAGAGAAAGAGAGAGACCGCACAGCAGCGTTTTTTTGTTTAACTTTCCACACATAAAAATGTTAAAAGGTTAGTTTTCAACTATGTAAAACATTTGTAAACATTGTGTCTTAGATGTAGAAAAAAAGTATCTTAAAATGTCCAATGATGCATGCTCCACAAGACGCCAAACTGGTCCAGGCCCACACTAAACACTGATTCCCTTCAGCGTCGAACAGCGAGAAACTCGCGGGCCCAAGAGGTGCTTATTAAATTAAATCTTTCCCCGGCCGTACCGTTAGCCGCTTCGCAACGCCCATTCCGGCGTGCGCCCCGATGTACAATGATAGAGTTCAATGGAAATGAGAATTTATCTGCGTTATGCTCTAATCAGAGCACTATCGGGGGCAATTTAAACCGGTGACTAGTCGACGGAATGCCAGTACAATCAACCGAGCCGCAAAGCGAGAACCAGAGGACTCGCGCCTTTGCCCCAAACAACACCTTGGCGGCGGTGGGGAACCCATTAAATTTAGACGACCGTTCGGGAGCTCTTTATAAGGACGTACCATCGGTATCTGCCGCAGGGAACCGTTCGAAGGTGACGGTGTTCTGATGAGCGCTTGCCGCCTCATAGGGAAACCAATTCTGGGTGCCAATTTAGCCACCGTAATGGAGACAGTGCTTCTGACAGGCCGCCACCGGCTTTCGGCCAGACATTGGACACGTTCTGGCGGCACCGTTCCTTCTCTACCGAAGATATATTTCTATTTTCCAATGTTTTTTTGTTTCCATTTTGTCCTCCTCCTCATCCAACGCAGATGCCTACGGTATCCCGCGGGACTTAAGAATCATGGGACCTGAAAGGCTGTGTTCTTCTAATCATTAGTTAATAACTATTTCGCCCGGTTAATGTCCGCAACTAGAATAACACACACATACACACAGACACACGGCGAAAAGTGGAAGAATGAACGAAAGCGCGCGGCTTTAGAGGGGAGGTTCCCGAAACGAAGCTGAAATTAAGAACACGACCACCAGATCACGAGCAGAAAATGAAGAAGGTGTGGAGTCTGGCGGTACATTGAACCTAGCGGCTGCTCGGGCAAAGAATATTGACCGCCAGAGCAAACGCCACATTGTTTGCTGCCAGCAAAACTTTATCTCTACACACCTTTTCTGCCCTTTTTTTTTGGTGTGTTTCTCTTTCTCTCTTGTAGGTCCCTCGCTATATAGACGAGATGGACGTTTTTGTTGATGTAATTTTCAATTTCCTACGCACTCACTTGGGGATTACGGTCGTGGTTCAAACATAATCGAAATACACGCGGTTCTCCAGACTGGGACTCTCTCGGGGATCTCACACACGCCAATGCGCGATCGAACAGCGCCAATGTAAAATTGAATAATTTCAGGTGTTAATTGATATTTGTAAGGGGTGGAGTGCCGAATATTTTGGGTCTGATTGGATTTCCTTTTCCTTCCTGTCTTTCATTTTGCGCCAGCGCGCGCCGCTTCTAATCAAATTCGGACCGACCATGGCAAGGAGTTCTGGAGGAGCGGCCGGTCTATGAAAAGAGAGAAGTTAGACCTGCTAGCGCTACGTTGCCTGGGCGGCAAGGTTTGTGCTAGATGATGGCTGGGTTAGACAGTCCTGGAGTTGGTGCGTGGAGAAAGAGACTAGACCTGAGTTAAACCCACATTCTTTCGATGTTATCGGTCAACAAAAAACGCTTTCAAGCGATATTTATTTTCATTTTCCACCATATTTTGCGAGCGCCAATCAATATAATCGCTCGGAGGTACCGTTTTCACAAACAGGTACCATATAATTATCCATCTGTGATAATGCCGGGTGGTAAAGGTGAACGAAACCATGGCTCTAGATTTCTGTTTTTTTTTTTTGTGTTGTCCTTTCCAACACTTTCAATTTATGACTATCAAAAAAAAAACAACTATTAACGCGTATTTTAAACATACAGAAAGGTAAAATTATGATGGAAGATAATGTAAGATGTTTGATGGCAAATATAGCTTGAAGAAAACACAGTTTTTTTTGAGTAAAGCAGATTGTCCAAACCGTAGTCAGCTTAATTTAAAGAGCCTAATTTTTATATTTTACATCGAGATGAATAAATATGAGTTAAAAACTATTATTCCACATTCACCGTCAGCTTGAGCTCTGATCTCTGCTCACAAGCATAACCGTTTTCTCCGTACTTTCGATCGCGCACAAATGATACGTCTGCCGTATGCATCGTTTCGCCACTTATTTGCATACAGCCTCACCCGGTTACGGCATTTTAGGGGCTTCACTTTCCATTTTCATCATTATGATTCACTTTCACTTCTCTGGCGTCGAACACGAAACACAAGCGGGTTCGCGTAGTATGGAAAACAAAAAAATGAAACCCTTCGGAAAGGGCAGCACGCACACCTCAAGGGTTTCTTCGAGGGATGTCGACAGGGCCTGTTGTGGTTCCGTTTTCTGCACAACGGGCTCCGCAATAGTCGGATCAGCTCTAGGATTGGTTTTTTGCAGAATTGCAGAACCAATCCACTGCTAAAGGGATTATCCTAATGAATTCGTACTGGTGGTGATCAGCTCGGAATGCTCCCCCGGTTGGAAATAATTAACAAAACTGTCCCAACGTCGGGTGAGTTAATTGAATAATTGACGTCGCCATGGGCACATCGACAGGCAGGCGCACAGAGTAATTTTATTATCTGCATTTTCCGCCGCCCCTCCAGGCGGGCCGGAACGCGATTAAAGCAGCATCTCCAAGGGGAGCGGGGAAGTAGTTTTAAGACAATCCTTCACCGATTCCGGCGCGGCAGAAGAAGAAACACGCGTTGGCTTAACCCTATTCACCAGGCGGGACGGTTGCGGCTCGAAAACCGCATTTGCGGCGGATAATGGAGCGTTCCTTTATTCGCTTGCCGACAGTGCTTACGCAAATATTTGCCGTAATGATGCACACACACACGCACCTAGCACCCTCAACCTTGGGCCCACGGCTACGGGCCCACGGGCGTAAACCCCGGCCAGTCGTAGGGAGCATCTCCGTGCTGGTGGACCATTTTTCTTTGCCGTTGCCGTTGAAGATTATTGCGAGCGCTTCTCTCCGCAGGGGTTCTACTGCGCCGGAATGTGGCCCCGTAATGGTTGCCGGTGCGCAAATCTCAATCACCCGGGAGGTGGGCAGACGAGGAGGACTCAGTGGATTCCATTTGGTTTAGCGATTTAATGACAGGATTCACCACCCGGAGTTAGGGAGGATGTTCCTGCGGCGTGTGCTACTTCTTATATTCCAACCCACGGCTCCAGTGAACCGCAGTAGTTCATGGTTGTATTAGAAGTACGAAACAAAATCTGGCACTAACCTGGAATTGATCAATTTGGCAGGGTTTTAACAGCTAGCAAAGAACATTTTACAATCGGAAATACTTCCACTTCAATAGCGAATAGGCGGCGAATTGTTTAATTCCCCTTAATCTGCTCATTCTCGAGGTATACCAGCACCTAATGAAGTTAATGCCTCCCCGCTGAATGGTCATTGTTTTTTGTAGGGACTCTAACCGATCCTTCCATAGGCGTTTGGACGCTAATAATTGCGTACACTTTGTTCATAACTCGCTAGGCCAAGGGGCATGCGTTAATGGTCGCCGTTTGTCGCTAATGTGTCGCCGGTAAGTTGTTCACACTCCAGACCGACCATAGGAAGCCAAACATTTGATGATGGGCTCGCGGAGCCTTTTGAACTCGGGATGTTAACGAACGAACTCCACAGAATGATCCGGCAATGCAACATGACGTTTTTAACGACCCCTAACGTGGATAGGCATTTACGCACGGTTGGGACCAACTTCCTTCCCCGAGAGCGCCCGTATTCTGTGGAGTGGCGACCTGTGAGTGGCGCTGGATGAACAACCTTTTCATGTGTTGACCTTACAGTGACTCCCAAAAAAACCAGTTCCTTAACGATGTGCAATTCTCGGAAATTTGGTGTACAGCCAAGGCAAATATAAATGGCTTACTTTCGGGTATGGCCATTTATCATCATTTCTCGGCTGACTCACGACGCCCGGTGAGAAATGGCAGACGTTTGCCATTTTATTTGAGGATTCCTGTTTTTTTTCCTTAGGGGCTCTTTTCTCAGCTTGCTTTGGTCAATTTTCATTCCGCTAAAGCAAAGAATGCCACTGCAATCTGTCCCGGAGGGTACAGGCATACAATGGAAAGTGCTGCCTTCTTTGGCAATCAAGTGGTTTTGGGAAGAACCTGAAATTCCTCGTCGACTGGGGAGCGCATTAGCTGAAACTCCGAGTGGAGAATTTCGGGAATCTTGTACACTCGTTACGGGTCAACTTTCCTCGTTCACCCCGAAGCCGGGTCCATTTACTACCGATATGAGAGTAATAAATCTTCCCAAAGCCCCATAAAAGAGGAAGGTAGCGTGTGCAAATTAATAAGCCTGAAGTTTCCCCCCTTTTTGGTTTCGTCGGTTCTTGGGTGTGCCCGCGCGCCCATCTTGCATCTCTCGGGTGGACGACCATTTTATTGCCCTCTGGCGGCCCAAAACGTGCCCATGCTTCACCATGCCATCGAGCATGCCGAGACATAATACCGAGCAAGCAGTCCGAGAGCTAACGGATCCTGATCCCGAACGAAGCCGGAGCCCATTGTGAGCGCCATTATTTACAGTATCACCAGCGGCTTTTACGACCCCCGCGCGTGGAGCGGGATAGAAATCGGCTAATTACCATGTCGAAAGCGAATCGTAATTAAATGCAATCAATAGCGACACCCCACCACGTGGTCCACGATCATCCAGCGCCGCCGTCGATCAATCAAGTCGCGTGACAATCAGTTTTACACCGACGATCGATCGATCGATCGATTGCACGACTCCTCGGCAGAACACGGCTCGGTCGGGTCTACCGTTAGAATTGGGGAGGTTCCTTGCTAGACTGATTGTTTTCCCGCCCCGCCACACGATGCAATGGGCTCGAGAATCTTTCGAACGATCCCTTACGTCATATAGGGATTGAAACGAACGAACTGGAGGAAGGTGGTGGGGCTCATAGAAAACCCCACTCACAAATAATAAAAAGTTGGGCTGGAAAGCACGACTTGCAACCGAATCGGATGCCAGACACGGTGCTAGAATGCCACCAAGAATTCGTTCCGGTCAACCCGGTGGCGCAAAGCGGCATAAAATACGCCTTTTACGGAAGCTGCGGGCGACTCCTGCCACCGAGGGTTTAGGAAGTTCGCAACGCTCGGGCGACCCGTCGTAATCTAATTTGCCGCCAACGATACATCACTGTCCGACGCGCCTTGTCATGGTGAGCAATACGAATTGACTCTGCGTGTAATTTATCGATTAATATTGAAACGTCGCACTAGAATGCAACAAGTTGGGACGATTCGTGGGCTTGATCGGTCCGACGATCGGTCGCTTTCGAACGCCCTCAGAAACGGGAGGTTCTTCGCACTCGAACCAATGCGTACGGTGGAAATGTGTAGAAGCCAAACGTTGGTCGATCCGATCAGTAAACAATGTTGCTGAGGCGACACCGTCGCCATTATGACTATTATCATCTCTATCCCCCATCACCATCATCATCATCATCATCCTTTGCGTCAGTTCCCTTTGAGACTCGGGGAAGCTAGGATTAATTTTCCCCCTGGGATGCTTCCCAACCGTGGTCGTGTTATTTATGCAAGTTGAAACATTCTTAGCGCCACTCTACCGGCGGAACGATGTTTTGTATCCATTCTTTTTCCCCGCACCAAGCGCGTAATGAAGCAATAAATTGCCGCCATATCATACACATTAAAGCGCGAATGTCATTTGTCAATTGAGCCCGAAGGTTTGAACAAACGGAAAGCTATAAACATGGCCATTACATTGGACCTCCGCGGTCCTACTGGTTTGTCAAAGGGATTATTATTTTTCTTGTTCCTCACAAAAGAGGATTAAGTCGGTGAGATGAGCAGCATAATTTATGCGATAAAAAGCAATCTTATCGCCGGCTAGGGGTCGTTTAAGATTTGTGCTTTGCTGGTGTGAAACAAACCGAGAATGACTTACCGGTTTCCAGCAGGGGCCATTCTCTTCTCAAGGGCCGGTTCTTGGGGCTGGAAAGAACCAAAGAAAAAACAATCGGTCCGTTTAGTGCAGGTAATTGTGTGTACAAAACAGTGCCACATTCAATTTTACAGTTTGAGGTATTTGTTTTCCCCTCGCCGCAGAAGGGGGCCACATTTCACCTGAGCCATGAATTCTGAATTGGTTTTGAGCAGTTTACCAAACCTAACTGAGTTTTACGCTAGCGGTTTTCTGAAGAGTCCTCTCGCGCTAGCTATAATTAGTTTCGTCACCTCAAGAACGTTCCACATCAGAACGCAAGGGCAATTGTCTGAGCTGGTCGTAATGGGTAGAGAGATCCACATCCACTCCAAACCCAAACCAACGTCAGTACAACAGGGAAATGCGCTCTACGTGTGCTCTGCAAGAAGACGAATTAAAACATAATTTAACTCGTCAACCGTTTGAAGGTGTGTTAGAAACCGTTAGCCAATTTTCTCCGCGACCCATTACCTCATCGGGTTTGCTGGTCCTGAAACCCAGGGGAACGGAAACGCAAACGACCATGCAACTCCATCCGTTCTTCGACCAAAAAGTTTATGTGTGTTCGTTCATTCCACCGATGGCAGTGAAGCTCAGAGTAAATTGCACGGCGTGGACAGAGGAATCGTTATTAATTATTAATAATCACCCATTTTACAGCCGAGCAGCAGAAGAGCAACCTTGGAACGTTATTTATCGGCCCCGAACATCCCGAAGGGTCGCACGATTGCGATCGAATGCGTTGTTGTTTTGAAAGATGAAAAGCCACATCCTGGGCAGGGCCGGCGCCCGAGTCGGTCATCGTGAGATGACCCACGGCTGGATTCATCTGCTTCCTGTTTCTGCTCTCCACGAGCGGAATCGTGAATGCGCCTGTGATCCGTTCGCAGAGTGCATTTGCGTCGGACCCTAAAGTGAAAGGTTAACTAATAGATTATCGACGCCAGGCACATTGCATGTGTATGTGTGTGTGTGTGTGTGTCTATGTGTAGGGCCAAACCTAAGAACGTTCAGTTTAGCTTGAAGCAGCCGCACGACGATGATTAGTTCCTCACCGCAGCTACACCGATTAGCCATCGCGATCGGCGTGGGCATCCGACCCGTTATCTTCGGTCAGAGATCTTCATAAATTTCCCGATGATTACAAACAGTTTTCCACGGATCAGAGTGAAGCGGTCCCTTGGCGATCCATCCATTAGCCATCATTAGTTGTCAGGCAAGAATTTGAACGGACATTACCATTGAACCTGCAAGCGAACGTGTTCGGTATTCGTTTTCTTGAAACCGTTTGTCTTAAGAAAACCTTACATGCCGTACGCTGTCCCGGTCCTAAACGATTACTTACACCGCACGAACAAACACAACATTTCCATCGGTGCCAGCGGGAGCATCGGATCGGTGGGAATCAATTTCGGTGAAATGTAAACACAAAGTGAACCCACTGACCAAACATTCAATCGTCACGCTGGACAGAGCACTTCAATCTCGCACGGCGATCGATGCATTTAGCCCGGGAACCTGCTGCACCTGGTTGGGAGTGGAGAAAACATCCCACCCGGCGTGACTTTGCAGGTTTGCCCGGAGGAAAACTAATTACGGATCGATTCCAGTCACCGTAGGAACCTCGATCAGAAGGCAAAGTAAAGGCAGGGAGAGCAGGGAACTAATTCAGCCGAGGGTCAAGGGCCGTATAGAGGAATGGACCGCATGCAATAGTTTGCAACATAGTTAAGCGACGAATGCGCTGTTCAACAAAACGCCGTCTGGTAATTGATTTTATTTGATATGGATTTATAATCAATCCCGTAACGCTCGCTTTGTTTGCTCGTGAAAGCGGCCCACTTCTTGAGCAAACTGATCATATTTACCTTGTTTCCTTTTGTTATGGAATGTCTCCGTAAAACTCCTTCAACAATGAAATGATTAATAGAGAAAACAAATTTCAAATAACTTACTTAAAAGATGCCAAGGCATCTGAAAAGCTTGGCAAAATGTTAAAATTCTGTATCATAAGTTTTTAGGGACTTCATGTAAACCTTTAGGTGAAGTTATCCTCATCTGTCCACCATGCAGCTGTAAAGCGCTTTGTGGATATGTTTCTTCTGATGTTATTCGTATTACATGTCTGGTTAGGAATGAGAAAAATCTAGTTGTTATCAAATTCAAATTGGCTTGAACAGTTCAGAGTAACATGGATGTACAAGAAGTTAAATTGCTACATATTAAACATATTTTAGATGACTACTATTAGAAATTATAACCCACGATTCAAACTAATTAAAATAATTCCAACACAAGAACATAAATATCGTTCGTCTACCCGCACTAAAAGCATTTTGTAAGAAGCTCCAAAGGAACTGCGTTGATGTACAAAAGCAATATCAAGCAGGATTTATGGGAAACTCGACACACTAACAACGGTAAATCTTCGCCACTTTATAAGCCTAGGACGGCGTGTACCAGCAGACCATAAACCAGCGAACGAGCGAAACAGGGAATGCTTATTTAAATTAAATTATTGTAGTGCATGTACAATCTAAACTGGTGCATCCCGCCCCATCCGTGTATTGCACCCCCTGTGGCACTACTGTCCATCTTCTTTCTCCTGTGCATGTGCCTGTGTTCTGAAATAACCGATTGTACCAAACGCTGGCTTAAGTGGTTATGGGGGCTCGATATCGGCAAACGAAACGAACTGTTGAAACAAAACCATAAAGAAACGGCCGCTCCCTTCGGTCGCTCTCTAAAATCTGCTTCCATGTTGCCAACGAAACCATTTATGCTCTTTAGCATGTGCGATTTCGAACTCATCACCAGCATCACCCCCACCACCACCACCACCACCACTGCCAGGGCGATAAAAGTGATTGTTAACATGAGACCAAGGCGATTTGGTCTTGCAAATGCTAAACGAATAATAAATCAACATGTCTACGATCCCGGCAAGAGGTTTATGGTACGTTCTATAAATCTTCGCACCAAAACAACCCTATAGTGAGCAATCCATCATCGAGCGGCTGACCTAGGGAGCTGAGGGCCTTTGGCGTGGGCATTGTAAACCTGTTAGTTTTCGGTTCTGTGCCGAACGAGTCTGGAATAATTTTCCAATGGCATAGAATGGGATATGAATCAATTTACAGATCGACCAATAAAACCCGGCATACACGTGAACCTAGCTCCTTAAGATTTGATTCTCACTGAAATGAAAAACAAAAAACAAATATGGAACTCTTTTTTCTACGGTTCGTGGTGAAGTCAAAATTATAAGTTACACTAGCACCGTCCGCAACTGACTGCAAAGTCATGAGTCGTAATTTAAACGCAATAGTTCTGGGTCGTATAAGTCGTATGCAAAGTGTACTTGTACAGCCAGTTTTTTTTTTATTTCATTCCTTCAACATTTCGCGTACATTTAAAAGCGTATAAAAGTTGCACCTGCCATTTATTAGACTCGCCGTATTATTAAACCAGCGTCGCCAGCAAGCCTAACCGATGGAGACGAGTTTGCTGTTTGGTGGCTTCTGCTCAAGTGTTAAACTTGACGTTTAAGTAAATAGTACCCCATCATCAGAACCATCGAATTCCAATCATTATCCTTCCGCGCGTGTAAACCTTTTATCGTGTTCAACTCGTAGGACCAGTGTAATAAAGGGAACGGTCGGTGTATAACCGGTACGATGAGTGCGTATGCGTGTATTTTGCTAACAAGTTCAATCAAGGATGCTATGGCTCCTGGATCTCCGCCCCGGTTGGGCCTCTGCATGGTAATAGCATGGCAATTTCTAGCTGCTAGGTGTCAAGAAGTTGTTTCTTCCTCCTCGCTTCTCACATTCAATCTCGATTATGAGTTTTATGACTCTTCAAACACAATTATCGGCCTTCATCTGGTGCCTCCGATATTCCGGTCCTGTGAGCTCCGTTTGAATCAAGCGTGAAAGAATAATATACATAATAAATATAATTTCGCAATCGCGATCAAGAACCATGCAGGTCAACATGGCGCTTGCGATTGCTTCCTGCTTCTTGTCCGAAACTGCTCCGCAGGATCAATGGACTTTGACATGAAAGGTTACAATGGACAATTGGATCCATTTCCTACCGATTCACGCACCCTACATACAACATTGTATCACGTGACGGGTTCTCTAGGCGATCAACGAATTGCAATGGTTGAGTTCCCCGCTGGCATGATAGGCCTATTTAGATGTCAGCCAGAGAAAGCCCCATTTGTGTAGGCCAGAAAGTAGAAGCTTCTGTGAGAACGCACCGAACGGCTCCATCGTTCGGATTCTTTCCTATTTTGGCAGTGGACTTGAATCACAATCGAAATCCGCTCGTAGACCGTTATGGGCGCATTCCCTTGGAGCGACGTCTCTGGGAGCCACACTTGGCCACACAGTCGAACTCTATTCGTCGGACATAACTTTCGAGGGCCCCGCAAGCCACATAGGGAAACCGTGTGGGCCACAATAGGGAAAAAAGCCGATTGACGAACGGGCCTCCCCTGCGGCAACGACCGTCGAACGTGAGGCATCGGATTTTGTACGCGTCATCGTTGTCAGTCCTTTTTCGACCGTTCAACATTAGCTGGGTAATTGTTGGAATGTTCTTTACGCACTGTTCGCTCTCGTCTCGTTGCGACGTTCAGCCGGTGCCGTTCGAGTGCCACCCAGTGCGTGACAGTGAGGCTGATCGTGGGTTGCTGCCATTACACATTACTTGCCCCAGCAGTACCCAAACGGCCCAACACACCGGGGGTGGCTTTCCCTCGAGCTCCTGCGATCCGGATATTAATTTGTGGTCCTCCAGCATCGTTCGTTCGGAAACCCCAATGGAACGAGCTTAAATTGAAATTTTATTTCGGGACGCATCCAAAAGTGACTTAAAGTAGAATGAAGAAAACAACATTAGTAACAAAATGCGATCATGCTCGAAATACGCTGCTAGATCGTACGATTGCGAGAACACCATCACTGTCGCAAGGGCTATGGTAAATTGGACGAATCATCCTTGCTGCGGGCGTCTATTTGATTTGATTTTACGGCGTTGGCGATCCGGGAAGACCACAAAGCTTCTGTGGTTACGCTTCAGCACCTTCCGTGTGGTAGAGAGAACAAAAACATAACAAACTTTGAATGGAAGCAAACAACTTTGGCCACGTTCTTGGTGGTCCACTCCAAACTGGGATGGGATTAAGATGGGAGAAGGGTAACGGACAGGCTGTGAACCGGTTCCCGTGTTTTTTTGGGTGCACATGCCTTGCCAACATACATGCTCCGTTTGACATAGAAATGTATCCCTTGCGAATAAATAGCCCTCATTCAATTAAACAACATGTTTCATGAAACACGATCCCCATCCACGCAGACATCTCCTTACCATGACAACATTCCTAATGGTGTTCTTTCATTTCCTCCTCTCCTAACAGGCAAACTCACAACTGTCCGCCTCACGCAAGCACGTGGGAATCTTCGGCTTGAAGCACGAGGTATTCTTTCTCAACCTTGAGGATGGCTATTTCGGCTGCCAAGTCAACGAATCCACAGACTACCTGCAGCTGTATGAGCTGTCCAAACTTTGTGATGGTACATCGGATTGCTACATGGGCTCCGATGAGCTTAGGAATAAGTTAAAATGTACAAGTAAGTATGCCGTCACCGGGTGGACGATGACGGGACACTACTGGCGAGAGGCCGTTTAATGATGGCACTCAAATGCAAATAATTCCTTGTTTTCCTTTTTTTCTTGCAGACGATTGTGATAAAGACGGCACAGCTTGCTCGAATGGAGTGTGCTTAGACGGCCAATGCCACTGCAATGATGGCTTTGGTGGTTGCAACTGCCAAGTTCCGGGTAAGTCGTACAGGCAAGACGTTTCTCTCTTGCATTGACCAACCTTCAAACGATTTCGGACACCGAATGCACATTCATCAATCACGAGCACGATCCTGAAGACGGTGTAGTGACGTAAACAATGAATTAAATTATCGATTGTGTCAAATTACCTGGTTCCAAGGTATCGAGGCAATTTTTGATGGTCATATGATTGAATAGATAACACAGGAAACATGCAGGTTACGACCTATTCATCTGTTTCCCGTCCGAAAGGAAATCTAAAACGCATGAAAGATACATTTATCATCCCGATGATGTGCTGGTGGCTTATACCATGTCATTCGGAAGGACGTTCTCATCGAATGAATCGTGTAAAAGCACCATGATAATTAAGCCAATTTGGATTCCAGTTTTAATTACCTGCTTTACAAACAATTTAACATCGACTGTGCCTTCTTTCAGACGATTATAGCGATAAAAGTGCTTTTTGTTAATCCTCAACTGTTTCCCTTTGCTAGATGAAAACGAATGTAAATATCGACCGTGTGACGTTTTCGCCCACTGTACAAACACCCTTGGTAGCTTCACCTGTACGTGCTTCCCTGGCTATCAGGGCGATGGTCTTCACTGCGAAGGTAAGCGATAATTGTGGCAAATCACAGGATCTCGGCTCAGTACCTTAACTTCCTTGTTTGAATCGACAGATATCGATGAGTGCCAGGATCCAAACATCGCCCAGCGGTGCGTGGAGAATGCCGAGTGTTGCAACTTACCAGCGCACTTTGTGTGCAAATGCAAACCCGGCTTCGAGGGTGACGGTGAAGAACGGTGCACAGGTAAGGGCGATGGAAGCCGAATGGGTCGAACTCAGCTTGACACACCGATTTTCTCTCTTTCTCGCGCCCGGGACAGATATAAACGAGTGCGTGGATCCGCAAGCGTGCGGCCTGAACGCGGAGTGCGTGAACCTGCCCGGCAACTACACCTGCCAGTGCCGGGAAGGTTTCTACGGCGATCCGTACAACGGCTGCGTCGATGTGGACGAGTGCGTTCAGCCCGGCGTTTGCGGACCAGGTGCCATATGTACGAACCTTGAGGGCGGTTATCGCTGCGACTGCCCGCAAGGCTTCGACGGAGACGCACGCTCGGCTCAGGGTTGTCTCGACTACGATGAATGTGCACGATCACCGTGTGGGCGGAACGCGCTCTGCCGAAACGAGGTAGGAAGCTTCCGATGCGAGTGTCAGCAAGGATTTTCCGGCGATCCGATGACGGACTGTCAAGGTAAGTGTGGCGCCCCGAGGGCTTTGGGACTTGAAAACCAAGTTCCGAACCTCGATGGCTCGACGAAGGTTTGTTCTGCGAACGGGTTTGTTCGGGCCGGTAGCCCGGTTCGTTCGCGATGGTAAACTCATCCCGGTCTAATCACTGCTAACGCATTTCGAAACTCTAACTTTCAATTCGCATTCGCTGCTATTATCGGCCGGCGCGCATACGGCACACTGCATCAACAACACGGAACTGGCATCAATATCATATTATACACGCAACCACGTGGACACAACCACCGGACACGGGCAAATACCGGGCACTGATACGCCAACCACTGCCTGCTAACTAACCGAAACCGAATCGACCACCACAAAAAAACTCAAAACAATTCAAAACGGAATCATCATGTCGAACTTCATCACACACTACACCTGCGTACACGCAACCACCAACCACCCGACACAGACGTTGACGAGTGTTCCGGCAATCCGTGCGCGGAGGGCGCCGTCTGTACCAACGCACCGGGCGGCTACCGGTGTAGCTGCCCGGCCGGGCTGACGGAAACGGACAACGGCCAGTGCACGGACATCAATGAATGCGCGAAAGCGCACGCTTGCGGAGAGAACGCCAAATGCATCAACTTCCCAGGCTCGTACAAGTGCTTGTGTCCGCAGGGATACGAAGGACGCGGGGAACTGTTCTGCAAAAGTTAGTTGACATCTCGCTTGCTTTCCATTCCATTTTTCCCGCAACCAGTGCAGCTCACGATGACCGACCGGTGGTGGATATACGCTGGAAAAGAGGATAACATGAGGATAATGTTACTATATTTAAATTAGTCAAGTATAGCATTTACTACAACGAAACTTAAAACAAATCTTTAGATATCTATTCTTAATTCAATGTGAAATTTTGATTTGATTGTTTTTTTATAATACAATCTATCCTTAACTCGGAAATGGTAAAAATATGGCAATATTGAAGTCTGTATAACACTAAACAATTGAAGGACTTCTTTCGTGGATCACTGAGTTAGAAAAGAATCCGTTCTGAAATTAAGGAAATTCGATAACGTCTATATCAATTTATGATCCGCTCAAAATTTCAAAACTTATTTTAACATATTCCACCAATTAATAAACAATTAGCGAAACGATATAAGAAACTATCGTTTGAATGAAATTGAAATTCGTTTGCCTAGTGCCTACAGAAATCATTCTATTTCAATTCAATTTTCCTATTCTGAAAATCAAATGAAAAGCTTGCCATAACATTTTCGTTCTCAAGAAAAAAAATCCTTCTTTTTAATTCAATTTTCGTATTCTGCAAAATCAAGTATTAGGTATTCCATAGAATTTGCATCCTCAATTAGATCGCTATCCTCTTCTCGAGCGATCCCAAGCGATCAGTCATCGGGGCATGGTTCATCCACCTGCTTTAGCTTCATCCACTAATCTCGCATTGTTCAACATTACCAACACCCACCACCTACACTCCACACGCGCACATCCGCGCACAAACACACACACACACGCACACGTACATGATTCTGTTTCCACCTTCTAGATGTAAACGAATGCCTTGATAATCCATGCGGGGAAAATGCGATATGCACGGACACGGTTGGTAGCTTTATTTGCTCATGCAAACCAGAATACACGGGCGATCCGTTCCGGGGGTGCGTCGATATCGACGAGTGTACGGCGTACGAGAAGCCGTGCGGTGAGCACGCGGTGTGCGAGAACGCCTCGCCCGGCTATAACTGCCTATGCCCGCAAGGATACCGCGGGCGGCCGAATGCGAAGATCGCCTGCGAGCAGGCGGACGTGAACGTGCTGTGCACAACCGCGTTCGACTGCACCAACAACGCGGAGTGCATCGAGGGTCAGTGCTTCTGTCAGGACGGGTTCGAGCCGCAGGGTTCGGTGTGCGCGGACGTGGACGAGTGTCGCGGTCGGAACGCGAGTGCTAGTGCTGTGTGCGGTCCGTCGGCGGTGTGTGTGAACGTGCCCGGCTCGTACCGGTGCGAGTGTGAGGCGGGGTACATTGGTACGCCGCCCCGCATCCAGTGCAAGCCACCGTGCGCAGACGTCAAGTGCGGTGCGAACGCGTACTGCAAGGCGGAAGGCCAGGAGGCGTTCTGCATCTGCGAGGACGGGTGGACGTTCAATCCGGCCGACATCGGGGCCGGGTGTGTTGACATCGACGAGTGCGACCGGGGGCAGGGTCCGAATGGGCGTTGCGGGGTTGGAGCGATTTGCACCAACCACCCGGGAAGCTACAGCTGCAACTGTCCACCCGGGTTCACCGGAGACGCCACGCGGCAATGTTTCGACGTGGACGAATGCAGTCGACCGGGTGCCTGTGGAGTCAATGCGATATGCAAGAATCTGGACGGTTCGCATGAGTGCAGCTGTCCGCCGGGCTCCGTGCCGGATCCGGACGCGAGTGTGCGCTGCGTGAGTGTGGTCGCCTGTACCAAGGACGCCGATTGCCCCGGGAATGCCGTGTGCGATCAGCATCGACGGTGCCTCTGTCCCGAACCGAACGTGGGCAACGATTGTCGACATCCGTGCGAGAAGGTCACATGCGGCCCGAACGCCCACTGCATGCTGGTAGCGGGTGGTGGCGCGCAGTGTCTCTGCAGTGAAGGCTACACTGGCAAACCGGGTCAGTGTGTGGACATAAACGAGTGTGGTGGAAACCCGTGCCCCAGCGGGGCGGTCTGTACGAACCTGCCCGGTGGCTACACATGCCAGTGTCCAGGGGGCAGCTCGGGCGATCCGTACTCCGGCGGATGTTCCAAGTCGGCGCTGAATGCTTGCGGTGACAACAACCCCTGCCCAGTCGGCGAAAAGTGCATCCAGGACGTGTACAGCGGCAACAGTGTGTGCATCTGCGGACAGGGTTACCGACGGGACGCGAAGGGTGTTTGCCGGGACGTGGACGAGTGTGCGGATGGCTCGAAGGCGGCTTGCGGTGTGAACGCGCTCTGCAAGAACCTACCGGGCAGCTACGAATGTCAGTGTCCGCACGGATTCAACGGCAATCCGTACCAGTCGTGCGACGAGTGCAACAGTGCCGAATGCCGGTGTGCCGCACCGTACAAGCTGGTGGAGGGCAACTGCGTGCTCGATAGTTGCTCACCGGACGGCAAGTGTCCTGGTGGGGCAGAATGCATCTCCATTACCGGCGGCGTTAGCTACTGCGCATGTCCCAAGGGCTTCCGGACGCAACCAAATGGCCACTGCGAGGACATTGACGAGTGTGGCGAGGGCCAGCAGGTGTGCGGATACGACGCCATCTGCCTAAACACGATCGGTGGCTATGAGTGCAAGTGTCCGCTCGGGTACTCGGGTGATCCGTACCATGGGTTGTGTGCGCTCGCCCAGAAGCGCTGTGCGGCCGACCGGGAGTGCGGTGCGAACGAGAAGTGCGTTCAGCCGGGTGAGTGTATCTGTCCGCCGCCCTACTACATGGACGCCTACGATGGCAATCGGTGCAAGAGCCCGTGCGAACGGTTCCCCTGTGGTATCAATGCGCGCTGCACACCCTCCGACCCGCCGCAGTGCATGTGCGAGGTCGGCTTCAAGGGTGATCCACTGACCGGATGCGTTGACGAGGACGAGTGCGCCAACAGTCCGTGCGCGTACGGGGCGCAGTGTGTGAACCAAAAGGGTGGCTACAAGTGCATCTGCCCGAACGGAATGGTCGGCGATGCGTACAAGGGTGGCTGCATCCTGGAGCAAGGCTCGGTCAAGAGCCAGTGCCGCCGGAACGAGGATTGTGCCGAAACGCTGGCCTGCGAACGTGGCACCTGTGTCAGCCCGTGTGCGAGTCTACTCTGCGGAGCGAATGCATTCTGCGAGCCGGAAAAACATGCCGCCTGGTGCCGCTGCCGAGGCGGGTTCGTCGAGGGACCAAATGGAGACTGTGTATCACGTAAGTGGCCGCTTTTTATACCTGGCACGTGGAACGTCACTATAGAAACTCTCTGCAGCAAATCTGGATCTTTCCTTATCAGTATGGCCACCCATAGTTCAAAGCAGAAATAGTAGAATTTTGTAGCCATTGAGTTCTGAAATGAGAAGTAAAGCTTAGTTCCACTACTGTCAATTCGTTTACGTCCTATCTTTATAGCAACATTAAAACTCACAATTTCCTTGTTTCTTTTATCATCTACAGAATGTGAAGGTTATATGTGCGGTCAGGGTGCAATGTGCATCGTGTCAAGCGCTGGTCCAACCTGCAAGTGTCCACCGGGTGAGATGGGTAACCCATTCCCGGGTGGTTCCTGTACGACAGATCAGTGTTCCAACAGCCGCCCATGTGCCGATCCACAAGTGTGCATCAACGGACGCTGTAAGCACAAGTGCGACGGCGTGGTGTGCGGCATTGGAGCAACCTGCGACGGTACCAGTGGCAAATGTATCTGTGAACCGTACTTTGTCGGAAATCCGGAGCTCATCTGTATGCCACGTAAGTATCCGACCAAACACAACAAGTACAGCAAAGTCTGCGAGATGTTTTTTCCGATACTAATCTATTGTTATGCTTCTGTTTCCCTCTAGCGGTTTCATCGCCCGCCTGTGAACCGTCCTGCGGGCAGAATGCCCACTGCGAATACGGTGTGGTACAGAACGTGTGCATTTGCAACCCGGGAACCTCGGGCAACCCGTACGGACTGTGCGAGCCCCAGCAGCGGAACATGTGCGCCCGGATGCGTTGCGGTACGAATGCGGAATGTCGCGAAACGCTTACCACCGCGGAGTGCGTTTGTCCGGGTGGGTTCAGTGGCAATCCATACGTTGCTTGTCGGGATGTGGACGAGTGCTCGTCGCCGGGTGTTTGCGGCGAGGGCGCACTGTGCATCAATACGGCCGGTAGCTTCGATTGTCGGTGCGGGCCGGGCTTTGGTGGAAATCCGTTCGTCATGTGTTCGGCCATCGAGAAGAGCGTGTGCGACAATCCGCGACGCTGCCAGTGCGGCAAGAACCTGCAGTGCCCGCCGGGATATAGCTGCGAGCGGGGTGTCTGCAGGGATCTATGTGCGAAGACCACGTGTGGGCCACGGGCAGCTTGCGACTCGGGACGCTGCGTATGCCCACCGGGCTACACCGGTAACGCGGAGGACCGTGTGACCGGGTGCGTTCAGGAAGGCCAGTGCGACAGCGATGCGGACTGCGAGAGCTCGAAGATTTGCTTCCAACTTGGCAAGGGAGTGCGCCGGTGTGTGGACGCCTGCAGCAAGGTACAGTGCGGACCGAACGCACTCTGCGTGTCGAACGATCATCGCAGTACTTGCATCTGTGCCCCGAGCTACGTCGGTAATCCCGGCGATCTTACGGTGGGATGTCAGCAGGAGGCGAAGCTGGTAGCCGAGTGCCGCACGGATGGCGAATGCAAGGAGGGACACGTGTGTACCGTCACCGAAACGGGCCTGCATGCGTGCGTTAACCCGTGCAGTATGGTCGAGTGCGGTGTGCACGAAACTTGTACACTGAACGAAGCCAAGCAACCGGTCTGCCATTGCCAGAGCGGATACCGCTGGAACCCGGTGTCGTCGACCTGTGTCAAACCGTCGATTCCGGACTGCACGACGGACGCCGACTGCCATCAGGTGGCTGCTTGTCGTCAGGATGAGGTTGGGGTGCTCAAGTGTGTTGCCGTTTGCACGGAATTTACCTGCCCGCCGAACTCGGTGTGCGTCTCGTCAAACCACAAGGGAAGCTGCCAGTGTCTCCCCGGGTACACCGGAAACCCGAACGATCGTAATGGATGCCGACCGGAGCAACAGAACACCTGCCTCACGAGCGCAGAGTGTGCCGAATCGGACGCTTGTGTTACGCACGAGGGAGCGCTCGGCTGTCGGCCCGCGTGCGAGGGCATACAGTGCGGACCATTCGCGATCTGCGTCACCAACAACCATCTGGCCCAGTGTCAATGTCCGCCCGGTTCGTACACTGGCGATCCGTACGATCTCGCTAAAGGATGCCAGTCGGTACCGTGTGTTTACAACCGCGACTGTCCATCGAACCAGCTTTGCAACCGGATGACGCACAGTTGCGTGGACGTGTGCCAGGAGGACACCTGTGGTGAGAACGCCGTCTGTATCGCGGAAAACCATCGCTCCGTGTGCCAGTGTCCGCCCGGGTACAAGGCAAACCCGATCGCCGATGTGGAGTGCGCGCTGGTGAAGTCATGCGAGCCGAACCCATGCCACCCGTCGGCCACCTGCGAACCGGGTCCGGATGGATACATCTGCAAGTGCCCGGTGGGACAGATTGGAAACCCGCTTACCGGCTGTCGGGATGAGGGTGAGTGCCCGAACGGGGACATTCAGTGTCCGGAGAGTAGTGCCTGCGTCAACGGGAAGTGCGTCGATCCGTGCGTGGGCGCTTGTGGCATCAACTCGCAGTGTGCCGTCATTAACCGGACGCCGGTGTGTAACTGCAAGGCAAAGTACGTGCCCGGTGCGACCGGATCGGCTCGGGATGGTTGTGTACGCCAGCGAAGCGGATGTTTGAACGATCTCGACTGCAATGGGGATGTTTGTCGCGGTGGCCAGTGTATGGTTGCGTGTCGCAACACGAACGATTGCTCACCTGGAGAACGCTGCCAGGGTAGTGTTTGTACCGTGCCCTGTTCTGCCCACAGCCAGTGCGCCGAAGGACAGGCGTGTGCCGTTGGAACCTGTACGATCGGATGCCGCAGCAGTAAGGATTGCGCCGGTTCACTGGCCTGCATCGACTTCAAGTGTACGGATCCGTGCGCGGCTGGTAATGCTTGTGGACCGAACGCCCTGTGCACAACGAAGGATCACGTGCCGCAGTGCTCTTGTCCCGCCGGCTTCGAAGGTAATCCGTCGCCCGATCAGGGATGTGTACGTATGCCAACAACCTGTGAATCGTCGGCTCAGTGTGCCGCAGGGCATATGTGTATCGCGAACCAATGCAGCCTGCCCTGCTCGGAAACGACGGCTCCGTGTGCCGTCGGTGAACGCTGTCACAACAATATCTGCGCCAAGGTGTGCTACACGAACAACAACTGTCTGCCGGGTGAGGTGTGCACCGAGGCCGGAGTTTGCGTGCCAGGGTGTGCGACCGATGCCGACTGTCCTTCGCAGCGCATCTGCCAGGCAGGCAAGTGCAAGTGCATGAAAGGATTTATCGGTACGCCGTACGGATGTGCGGATATTGACGAGTGCTCGGAAGCGCCATGTCATCCGACGGCCGTTTGCGACAACATTCCTGGATCGTACCGCTGCCAGTGCCCCGACGGATCGGTAGGTGATGCTTACACGAGCCCGGGCTGTCGCAAACCGAACCAATGCAACAAAGACACAGACTGTACGGACGAGCTAGCCTGCATCGGGGGCAAATGTCGTAGCCCTTGCAGCACCAAGCAGTGCGGATTGAACGCGGAGTGTCAGGTTGTGGACCATCGGGCGGAATGCTTCTGCCCTTCCGGCTACCTGGGCGACGCGATGGACCGCGAAACGGTCGGTTGTTTCAAGGTGGAGTGTGTCCATCACGAGGACTGCTCGATGGATCGTGTATGCAGCGACGATTCGAACAAGTGTATCAATCCGTGCGAACAAATCAATTGCGGACGAGGAACGTGTCAGATCGCAAACCACGAGGCATCGTGCGCCTGCTACCAGGGGTATGCCTTCGTGAACGGGAAGTGTGAGGACATCGATGAATGTAAGGGTGATCAACAGTGTCACGAGAGTGCGATCTGCGAGAACCTCCCCGGCAGCTTCGTTTGCTCCTGCCCACCCGGGTTGGTGGGGGATCCGGTCAGGGAAGGTTGTAAGAGCGCCGCCGAATGCATCTCGAACGAAGACTGTCCAAATGGGGCCGTGTGTGTGGACTCCAAATGCCGGAATCCATGCGCCGAGGAAAGTGTGTGCGGAGAGAATGCGCTCTGCACGGTGCTCGGTGATCGGGCGCAGTGCGAATGTCCACCGATGAGTCGAGGCGATCCGAAGGTCGCCTGCCGGAAGGTGGAATGTACGAACGCGGACGAGTGCACGACGGACAAAACCTGCATCGGGTACCGGTGCCGCGACCCTTGTACGCTTAAGGCTGCCTGCGGCAACAGTGCGAACTGCGTGACTAAGAACCATCTGGCCGTTTGCTCGTGCCAACCGGGCACAACCGGCAACCCGCTGCTCGGGTGCGTTCCCCTCCAGTACTGTAACAGCGATCAGCAATGCCCAACGGGGACGAAGTGCAGTGGTGGAGTGTGTTCCTCCCTGTGCGCCACCAACCGCGACTGCATCGACGATCAACTGTGCATCCAGGGGGTCTGTCAGCCAACGTGCCGCTCGAACACGACCTGCCCGGACTTTCAGTACTGCCACAATGGTATCTGTACGCAGGAGTTCAAGTGCCGCTCGGACGAAGACTGCGATGCGGACGAGATGTGCATCACCGACTCGAGTGGCCGTTCGGAGTGTCGTAACGCATGTAATGCCGGGCGTGTCCTGTGCGGCCGGAATGCTGACTGTGCCGCCCGCAACCATGCGGCCGAATGTGAATGCAAGCAAGGGTTCTTCCGCGATGCGACCGGCGTTTGCCGCAAGATCGAGTGTCAAACCGACGACGACTGTTCCTCGGACAAGATGTGCGAGAATCATGCGTGCAAGATCGCCTGTCTAACGAGTGAAACACCATGCGGGCCGAACGCGCTCTGCTCGGCGGAAAACCACCGGCAGGTGTGCTACTGTCAGCCGGGCTTTACCGGCGATCCGCGCCAAGGCTGCTCGCTGGTCGACTTTTGCAAGGAGAAACCGTGTGGTCCCGGGGCCAAGTGTCGCAATAGCCGCGGTTCGTACCGTTGCTCGTGCCCGGTCGGACTGGTTGGTGATCCGTATCTGACCGGTTGCAAGAAGGCGTCCGAGTGCGACCAGGATAGCGACTGTCCCGAGGCAGCCGAATGCGTCACGGTGGGTGGAGAATCGAAGTGTCGTGACGTTTGCGCCAACGTGGCCTGCGGACCGAACGCGGAATGTACGGCACGCAACCATAACGCCGACTGCCGCTGCCGCCAGCGGTACGACGGCGATGCGAAGGATCTCGTCAATGGCTGCAAGCCGAAGGCGATGGCCTGCAAGCGCAACCAGGACTGCCCAGAAAATTCCTACTGCCACGGGCAGGTCTGCAAACGTAAGTTCGGCTGTCCGGGTGATTTTCGGGTGATTTCCGGGTGGGCTAGAAAATGACAAGAGGAGTGCTACACCGTGTTGGTTCCTTCGCCGAGCGGAACACAAATTTATGTGAACAAATTCATTGTTTTTGTAAACAGATCCTACAGGAAGGCAAACAACCTACGACAATAAGTGTTTTTCCTTTGCAGTACACTTCTATATGATTATTCCCCTTCTTTTCCACAATCTCCTTTTCGACACTTTCAACCGAAAACAAACAGATCACTCATTGCAAAACGATCGTACATCTAGCACAACTGATAAATTAAACATCAGCATTGCACGGGATACCGCGAACGTAAAACCACTAAATTCATTTTCATTTAATTATCTCCGAACTATAGTAAACACGTAATATGTTGACTCTTACTAGTATTGTTAACAATTTATCCAACATGCCAACCAATCAACAACCAATCAACCAAACTCACAGAACCGCTGCGCGGCACAAAAGCGTCATTCGAATCACACGGCTTCGTGATCTCTAGTAGGCCGGCTAGAAAAAACAAAGTAAACTGTCAAAACATTCAACATCGCAGTAAACAATAGCGTTAATTCATTCTCACACCTAGTTTGTCAAATCTTCACCTGATAATTAATTTTTCACCTAACGAAATTGTTAAATCAAGGGGAAAATGTGGGACTACGTGGGGTTAATGAAGTTGCCAGTGTGGACCTTCTTGAAACTGACCGAAGTTGTGCGATTATTTCCACAGCGGCCTGCTCCGAAACCGACGAATGTAATCAGGACGAGGTGTGCTCCAACGGGCAGTGCATCAATCCATGCCACGAACCAAATGCGTGTGGTATGAATGCCGAATGCCTGATGGGTGCACATGCCAAGCAGTGTTCCTGCCCGGCAGGATTCACCGGCGATCCGGCTCTAGAGTGTGTGCGAGGTGAGTAGCGCCGGGTGGTGCCGGGAAGCCAAAAGTGGTGACAACACCAAAACATCCCTTAATACCGTGTGTTTCGTTCCGTTTCTAGTTCCGATTTCGTGTGCCTCGAGCGCCGACTGTGTCGACGGTAGCGTCTGCAAGGAATCGATGTGCCTGCCACGATGCCGAAACGATCAGGAATGTGCGCTGAACGAGAAGTGTCTTCAGGGAAGCTGCATGCGTAAGTATTTTCTGCGGATAAGATCCAAGGAGTCTTCGTTGCTAATACTTTTTTCTTCTGTCCCTCGTAGTGACTTGTCGGCTGGATAACGATTGCTTCCTTGGGCACATTTGTCTAAGCGGACGCTGTGTGTACGGATGCCACGCGGACAGTGACTGCAGTGCGAGCGAAACGTGCCGTGACAACCGGTGTGTCAATCCGTGCTCGGATAGCCCGTGTGGACCGAATGCGGCGTGCACCGTGGTCAACCATCGTGCCAGCTGCTCTTGCTTCACTGGAATGGTACCGAGTCCGACGGCAAAGGTGGGTTGCGTACGTGCACCTGCCCTGCAGTGTACGGAGAATCGTGACTGCGCCGACGGAACATCCTGCATCGATCGTATGTGTCGGCCGGTGTGTGCCAATGACCAGGGCTGTCTGAACAATGAGCGTTGCGATGGCGGTTCGTGTCGACCGATCTGCCGCAAGGACGACGACTGCCGTACCGGTGAAATATGCCAGGGACAGACGTGCATGATCGGGTGCCGATCGGACAGTGGATGTGCTGATCAGCTGGCTTGCATTGGACAGCAGTGTACCGATCCGTGCCAAGAACCGACCGCTTGCGGAACAAACGCCGAATGTGTGGTCATCAACCATCGGAAGCAGTGCAGCTGTCCGGGTGGTTTAGTGGGTGATCCGTTCGGGCTTGGCTGCCGAGTGGAGACACGGCTCTGCCAGTTACGTACCGATTGTCCCAAGGGACAGGCGTGCTATAGTGGGACGTGTATGCAGACTTGCCGTAACGATCAGAACTGTTTGGCCGATGAACGGTGCGTACGAGGAACGTGTCGCACGGTATGCAACAGTGATGCATCTTGCGGAAGCGGTCTAATCTGCGAAGGACGCATTTGTCAGGCGGGTTGCCGCTCGGATACGCAGTGTTCCAACGAACAGGCTTGCATCAACAAGAAATGCACAGACCCGTGCGCCACGCTCGGCCAGTGTGGCTCGTGCTCGGAGTGTAAGGTGATCGATCACGGTGTACAGTGCAGCTGCCCGAACGGTTACCTCGGCAATCCGCTGGTAGCGTGCAGCCCACCGGTGGAAAAGTGTCACGCTCAGTGTACCTGCGACGAAGATGGAATGTACTGTGTAAAAGCTTGCCGCCAGCTGAAGGATTGTGGCTGTGGACAAACGTGCAGTCGAGGCAAGTGCCGAGCGAAATGCAACCCGGGCAACTGTCCAGCGGGGCTACTCTGCCAGAATGGCGCTTGCGTGGCTGGATGTCGGACAAATGTGGATTGTCCGAGCGAGCGCACATGCACCAACGGCAAGTGTGTTGATCCGTGCGCTGGTGGAAAAGCGTGCGGAAAGAACGCGCTCTGCCAGGTTTCGGACCACCGCTCACTGTGCCTGTGTCCGGACGGTTTCCAGGGTGATCCGGCTGTGGGATGTGTGCAGTACGAATGCCAGACAAACGACGATTGCGAACTGGACAAGAAATGTGCCAACGGAAAGTGTACCAACCCGTGCCTGATTCCAGGTGCCTGCGGCCTCAATGCGCAATGCCGTGTCGTGAACCGGCAGGCGCAGTGCAGCTGTACACCCGGTTTCTACGGAAACGCTCGCCAGGAGTGTCAGTCGGTGCAGAAGAACAGCTGCGCTCAGAATCCTTGCGGCGAGAATACCGTCTGCCGGGAGGACGAGCAGGGCTTCGAGTGTTCTTGCGAGCCGGGCTGCGTCGGCGATCCTCGACAGGGTTGTCTGTGCGAGGGCAAGCTGAAGAAGGACGACTGCGAGCAGTACGCATGCGGCACGAACGCTGTGTGTCGGATGACACAATGGGGCGCACCGTCGTGCGTTTGCCTACCGACACACCCGCACGGAGACCCCTACATGTCATGTAAGTCGCAACACACACCGATATCCTGAACACAACCTGAAGTGATACTAATCTTTTCCCTTGCTTTTCAACAGGTACCAAGGAAGACACCGATACCGACTGTCGTACGGTCGGTTGCGTCGAAGGAGAGTGTGTGCGCGATGGGGCCAAGTTTATCTGCCGCAAAGGTAAGCCGAAATTTTCTTCACTTATGCTTTCCACCTCCTGCCCTCCGATTGGCTTAAACCAAAACGAGTGTACTTACCCTGCCGTATCTTTTGACGATACGCGGATCAGGTTCCTGTACTGTTCGCCGCCCTACGTCCTGCGAACAGTAATGGTTCCTAGGTCCGTTTAAGCTCACCAATTAAACTCAACGCATCATCCTCTAATATGCTCTCATGCCCAACGATCGGGCATCAACGGAACAGTTGTGCCGATCGATGGGCCATTTTTGATATCATCTTCTCTAAACTATTAATCGGATGATTAAAAAGCGATCACCTCGAACAACTAAGACTTGTTCTAATATCGGAACTTAATTAAAATCCTAATCTGTTATTCACCCATCACCAACCAATATTATCTGTCACTATTGTTCCTAAGTTTATACAGATAGTCTTTATTTAGCATAATTGCATGGATGTATTCATCCATCTATTTTATTTTTTGTGTAATACATCGTTTAATGTGAGTACACTTAGCGGAATATGACGCTTTTACCCGAAATCGAAACTTGTTAAACATTGACGAAACAATAAGTTTCATACGGAAACTTTAAGCTGTGATATATTTTCACTGTCATGTACCAGTTTCCACTTAATGCCGTTTTTTCTTGCAATTGTTTTAAAGATCTGTGATAAAACAAAGATGTAATGTTATGTTCGAGCAATGTTGCCCCACACACAAAATTTCACACCAAAGTCTGAACATACACTACTCACCGTACACTTGCGCAAAAAGGCAAACAAAAATATGGGGGTTCATAAGAGCCCTTCCACTACACCCTAGGTTAGTAATTCGACGTGTTTTTCGTCTTGTGTATAAATTTACAGCAAACAAAATCAACCAAAAAAAACCGCACGACTTATTCTACTGATATATCTGCATATATACATATCTTATTACACCCTTTATCCTCTGTTTTGCGAATCTGTACTGTTTGGTTTTATTTTTTCTAATTCGATTTTCTTAACGGACGAGCTTATTCTAACTGGATACAGAGTCGTTTGTTTGTTTGTCATTAAATCAAACCAAAAACCGATCTAATGTTCAGAAATGTCGCTGTCAACATCGCGGTTACCCAATCTGCGCTGCATTTACTTCGTTCGTTTAACGTTAGCCATTTCGCTCGCGTCCAACTGGTCTTGTCCTCGAATTGTCATAGATGGACAGCCAGAGGCGTGCGACAACAGACAAACATATTTACGTTTCCACATCGAACAATTGCCTAGTTTGCTAGTTAGTTAGTTAGTTAGCTAAACACCCAATCTTTACCCCGGTTTGATATTTCGCGCTTCTACCACGTGTACCATATCCAACGTGTGTTTGCAGCATTTGTTGTGCATTGTCTTTGATTCGATTAATGCTGAGCCTGTTACCAAATATTTGTACGTAGCGTATCGCACCCCACCCAGTCCAGCGAATGGATAAGAAATTATTTCAAAGGATATCCGTTGCCGTAGTTCTACTTTTCATTATCTCTTTCACTTTTTACCTACCCTCCTCTCTCTATTGAATTGCTTCTTGCCAGATTGGGAACTGTGGACGGGACACTTCTCACATATAGTTCACTACTTGCACGTGTTAGGCCTCGGGTTTTGTATGTGTAAACAAAGTTGGGTTACGTACGGGTTTGCGATTTTTGTTTGTTTTGTTTTTTTTTTCATTTTTGTTCACTATATACTTTTTTAAAATTTTGTAATACAACTTTTATTCAAGTTTTACTCAAAAACACACAAATATTGGTTTGTTTTGCACTTGTTTCCTAGTATCCAAATTGATTTTCAATCTTCTTTTTATCCATTTCGTTTCTCTCTTGTCTTCCTTTTTCTTTGTTTATTCTTATTTTCTTTTTTAATCGCTATCTCTTTTCCTTATATTGCTATCTATTTTTCTACTTTTCTTCTTCTTTTATTGTCTCCGTTTCTTCTGCAAATCTTTTTGCTTTTTCCCCAAAGCTTTTTCAAGTATGATGAAATTTCATTCGACTTTTTTTATCCCTCGCGTGTATGTGTGTGTTTATTCATCTCCTACTAAAAGTATGTTAAAGTATGTGAATGAGCTTGTACCTCATCTGTACATATATAAGAATATAAACTGATTTGGAGCGCATACCTTGCGCTTAGTACTTCCAATTCGATCGACTACTAGGACAGTGCCGATAAAATTGTCTCACCCAACTCCTTCTAGTCTCCTCAGTCGGAGTCTCACCCTTTCTCTACCCTCTGGCCATCTCCTTTTGTTAACGGAAGGTTTCCTATTTTGTCCCGTTCATGTCTATTATCCTCCACCTGTGTTTTCCCTGTTACTTCTAAACCTATTTCCCCCGGGCAGAGCGCATGTGTGTTGGATGTAATTGCTATTGTGAGAGTATACGATCAGCGACCGATACGATTAGCCATACAGCGTTGATCGGTTTCGGAACCACCGTCACCACAGTTCCTTACGCGACCATCTGGCATCCATCGAGACCCTGTTGGCGGCAGGTCAATTCCCTGCTGTTGTTTCCCGTTTCAAGTCGTTCACGATCTGTCTGTGCTATGCTTTTGAAATAATTTCGCAACATTTCCATTCCCGGGATATGGTGGGCTGCCATGCGACCATTTCCAGAGACGTTTGCTATCTCTTCCGTATACTGTTGCGTAAACATCCCGAAACAGTGCAACAGGAATGCGCCTACGCAATGGACTGCTCAAAAGGCATGAGCTCTAGGATTTTGTCAGGGTACGGTTTTCTCCTCTCTTCGACACATCGCGTACAACTTTTGGCCAACAGTTCAGTGGTTTATACTAGCGGATAGGCGACGAAAGTGGACGAGCAAACTGCATCCTCCGCCCATTCTCTACCGAACGAAACCACCACCTCAACCACCACCACTTACCAACCAATCCACTTATCATCACAACAACACCTCTAGACGAATCCTGCGCAAACGATTTGCAATGTGCCAATGATAAGGCCTGCATAGGAGGCAAATGCTCCGACCCGTGCTCGCTGCGGGGCGCTTGCGGCGACAATGCGCTCTGCCAGACGGTGCTGCACCGGCCACGGTGCTCGTGCCCGAGCTGCTACATCGGCCGCCCGAACGTCGAATGTAAACCGGACCCCAAGTGCGAAGAAGTGCGCACCACCCCGCGACCGAACGATCCGAAGATAGTGACGGTGGCGTGCGAGACCGACGGCGACTGCCACGAACGTCTGCGCTGCGACGCTAGCGGACAGTGCAGCGACCCGTGCACGGTGCCGACCCCGTTCGCTTGCGACCCCAACAAGAAGTGTGTCTCGCGGCGCCACCGGCCCAGCTGCGTTTGCGCACACGGCTTCATCGTCAATGACAGTGGCGAGCTGGTGTGCGCGCCGGAGAAGCGCGAGTGCTTCGGCGACGACGGCTGCGCCTCCAATCTGGCCTGCCTCGAGGGCCGGTGCGTCAATCCGTGCTTTGCCACCGGTACGCGCGCGGCCCCCTGCCCGGACGACAAGGCCTGCGTTGTGATGGACCACAGGCCGACGTGCGTGTGCATGAAGGACTGCAGTCCATCGCTGTCGATCTGCCTTCGCGATAGCGGATGTCCGGACGGGCTGGCCTGCCGCAACTACCAGTGCGTTAATCCGTGCGAGACGACCACTTGTGCCGACGATACGCCATGCTATGTCGAAGATCACAAACCAATCTGTAAATTCTGCCCGCCCGGATTCGTTAAAGATGCACGGCACGGATGTTTGAAAGGTAACATGAACACAAATCCAAACCACCACTCCTCTCTGTTTCTGTTCGTTTAGTGGCGACTAGCGCATTGATCAATAGCCGACCTCTTCTACTTCCGAATCATTTCCGCTACATGTTTCACTCTTCACTGTTTCTCTTTCTACTTATTTTATCTCTTCTGACTTCCTCCCGACATGAAATATCACGAATTGCCAACGAATCTATTCGAAAGGATGCCTCTACACCACTCTCCTTGTTAGGGTTTTTGTTAATCTTTTAGTCCATTTTATCTTCTCTTTTCTGTACTTCGTTGTAAGCCTGAACGTTTTTCTTTTAACAGAGCGTACTTCTCAAATCACTGTAAACACCCATCCAATACAATTATTCTGTATTTTGCATCGTTTTTTGTTTTCATCAATAATTTTTCGATATTTGTTACAGTCGTTGCGTTAACGATCTCCTTTATTATGTCTTCTTCCTTCTGCTTTTCATTTTCATCAACTTGGACTTTAAAGATGTATATTGTGGAATTGCTAAAGTGATATCTTGAACACATTATTGGGATTTGTTTATTCGACTGTGCTACAATCTTTCAAATTTTTCCTCTCATCTTTTTCATGTTTCGACTATCTCTTAACTGTCTTTTGCTATCAGCTTGCTCAAGTCTCTGTCAGCCACAACTTTGGTCGTTTTGTCGATGTTGAAGCAATGGCATAGTTGGAACACCACCGAGTGCACTGTTTTTAAGTGCTGATGGTGTTACGTATGGATAATAATTTGTCCAATAGTCCACACAATGACGGTCGCTGTTGAAAGTTATGCTCAATCATTCACACATGCTCATATGCCTTATCGATTCTCCATTACATATCTCTGGTCCTCTCACCAATCCCGGCCAGTCCCACCCAACCTTCCTTGACGGCAGCAAATACCTGTCGTATTACATAGATACGAAAACAGTAAAACATGTGCAATAATTTTTTCCTCATCTGTTTCTAAAAAAAGCACTTGCTGAACGTTTATGGCAGTATCAGCAAAAGTTACAACGGGATGAAAAACATTCACCAACATTGCAAACCACACCTTGGTACATGCTGATAGCAATAAAAGGCAACATTCAATGCGTTTCTCTCTATTTATCTGCGATTCTCTGATGCAGCCTCAATATCTGCCTGTCCTGTCTATATTTCGTATTGCATCTGTCACTTCATCTGTCTATCTGTCAATCTGTCTCTCTACGTCTCGTTTGTCTATCTACCTTTTTGTTCATTTGCGCTTTTATTTTGAACTTCAATGCTCAATGTTCCATTGTTACTAGCATCGAGTTCAAATCGGAGCATGGTTTGTTGTAAATAATCAAAATTGTTCGTGTAACATGACTTCGCCATGTTTTTCATAGGTTTAAATTTTCGTCTCCATTTTTCTTGTTCGCATAGTATTTTAAAAACCATACAAATTTGTATTTTTGCGTTCTGCCTATTCTCACATTGTCTCTTCCTTATCGTTCTACCACTGTCTTCCTTACGATACTGTTAACGTTCTTGTTTCTAAGTTCTGTTCTATCACATCTGTCCCCTGTGACTATGTTTAAAATGTAAAAACAGTCTTGTATATTATTTGTGTACCATCTAAGTGACATTTACCTCAATGTATTTATTTGTAACCTCACACCAACTACTTAAACCTTACTTTCACAGCTGTTGAGAAAGAAGAAAAGGAAGGAGAAGAAATTCAAGACATGAAGAGAGTCAACTGTTCGGAGCACTCCGACTGCGGCGAAAAATTGCACTGTTTAGTCGGCCTTTGCGTTGATCCTTGTAGGTCTGGTTGTGGTGAACGGGCGCATTGCACGGTTAAAGCACACCTTCCTCTTTGCTCCTGTCCTTCCGGTTTCACCGGGGATCCGTTCAAACGCTGCTCAGCGTTGGATGGTTCCACTAGCACCCCTTCCAACAAGCCATTCCCTGACAGTACGACTGAATATCCTGAGGAGTACTACAATGGGCAAAAAATTGATCGATCGGACGAGTTTACCACCGTGGAGTCGGATGACGTGAACACGAACGTAGCCAACGAAGTGCAGTCCTCTAGTACTTTGGCATACGATTCATCAGATGAAATTACCGCATCGTTAACTACGGTCAATGCTGCCGTCGAGAATGAAAGTACCACTGTTAACGATGATAACTTTAGTGAAAGTGAAACAGTTCCGTCGGTTATTACCACTCATCGTATCACGACTATTGTTCCGGAAAATCAAACTGATGAAGCATTTACCACGGCCACCTCTGCCTATTCAACAATTATCACAGAAGCCACCGACGATACCGTTGAGACGACGTTACAAGAAACTATGAGAACTACAAAGGTGTTGCCGGAAACAAGTAATACTACGTCAAAGCCCACCAGTCATGTCGATACCCTGACCAAACAAGATCGTAAGTCAGACGGATTGGAAACTCCAGATGGTGGCCAACGGCCTACCACGCCGATCGATGATCTCTTCGTCGAGTTGTCGTCCACGTCCAAGCACTACGAATTCATGCAGAAAAGTGAAGCCACCGTTACTCCTTTCGGAAAGAAGAGTTCCACGACGAGTATGACAACTGTGGAGGATATTACTACGACCACTGAGCAGAACCTGCCGGACGATCGTAGTATTCCGCTGTCAACTTCCGGCTACGAAGGTGACGAGTACATCGACGAAGATGATACAACAACCGAGCTGACAGTGGACACAACAACATTCCCGGCCAAAACGATAAAACCGACCAAAGAAGCTACCATGCCGTACGACCTGCTTCCAATGGGAACGACTGCCAGCCCACTGATGGAAGTCGTTCAATGTCGTACGGAGAGAGACTGCCACGCTAACGAAACATGCAGTGGAACCGTCTGTATCGATCCGTGCGTTCAGTTCAATCCCTGCCCTCAGGATATTCCTTGTCAAACCGTAAACCATGCCCCTGTGTGCTTGTGCAATAGCGAAACCGACACCGGTTACAGCGTTGATTGTATGAAAACATCAGGTAATATATCAAAAACCACAAAAAAAAATCATCCAACGCAACCAACTAGCTATCCTGTTTTAGTAGGCAGCCGCTCGGGCTCGGTACGTGGATTGGACGGGGTGAACTTGCGAATTATCTTCGAACTGGTTGTCTTTTCCTTTCTCTCATTTGGTCCCATCCTTGGTTGATCCTCATGTCCTGCACGCTAGATTGAACTGTAAGTCCTCCCGATCGCAATCACATGCATGCCACCGACATACAGGATTGACCCCGCATGCAACACTACTGAAGCGGGTGCTCAAGTGTAGAAGTGATGCGATTCGAGGTTTATCTCATTACCATTCTCGTATATTGTGCCTCGATGGATGCAGTGACTCGCAACTCAGCGGTCCTGTCCTTTTGGTAGACGACATGTTTAGACTTCTCATCCTGTCCATTTAGGTCCTCTTTCTTCACTTCGATCTGATTGCATTTGCGAGTGAGCTGTGTCTTCTCCGTAGTAAAGTCTGTCCTTTCTACGTTCGCAAGATTCGTCATGTTCACGGAAGCTTTGCTGGTGCCGCACTGCTAGTCCACGTACCGATCGGAGCTGGTGTTTGTCTCATTAGAATTGAACAGAAAAAAATACAATCGAACTGGAATTTGACATTGGCAATGCTCTCATTATCGTATCGTTTGGTTCATCACCCTCTCTACCGTTCTCGGCGTCTTTTGTGCTGTGATAAAAGGAGCGTGTGTCACCAAATGGCTCCCACACAGAGACACCCTACTGCAGATCAGACCACTGCAGCCGCATGATAAACTCTTCTGAGATCAGAGATCCATCAATTTTCCTCTTCTTTCTATCAGAGTGTATAGACTGATCGACTGTGTAGTACGTAGCGGTTATTAAGTGAAAATCAAGGGAAGGGAATAATACCTCGTAGTGTGTATCTATGTATGAAAAAAACTCTTGTATTATCTCATCAAATGTATTCGGTTTGCATGTGCACCGCCTCGCCCTACTCTGGGATCATGTAGATTAATTTATATAAGCAACACTTATTTTAATACATGGTGAAATTGGGAATATCATACATACTAACCTGTTTGCTTATGAGCTCAGCTCAACTGCTTTTCGTGTGCCTCATGAAACAAAATACGTGTAAGAGCTTTTTTCCTTTTCTTGCATGTACAACGATTGCATTTTAGTCAATAGCATATCCAAAGGAAAAATTGGCTCTATTGATTGTAGCGAACCTCATACTCGATTCATCGAGATTCGTTTTTATTTCAGTGCCATTCAAAAGCGTCACTGTGATTTTGACCATAACTAAGACAATTATTTTACAACTTACAGAACTCGGATGTAGACATAGTAACGAATGTCCTTCGGAACGGTCCTGTATCAACGGTGTTTGCGTCGATCCCTGTCGATCGGGCAACCCCTGCGATGCTGGCGAAGAATGTGAAGTTCAAAATCATGAAACTGTCTGCGTGAAATGTAAGTTCGTCAGTTGTCATTCATACCCGAGTTAGGTTATAAATCTTAGCTGCTCTTTCTTGGTTCGTCAATATTATAGTGTGTCAATGCGAGAAGACAGCAGACTGTGCCGGCGGATTGCAC
This sequence comes from Anopheles coustani, assembly GCF_943734705.1. Lineage (NCBI taxonomy): Eukaryota > Metazoa > Arthropoda > Insecta > Diptera > Culicidae > Anopheles > Anopheles coustani. The sequence continues at coordinate 38,952,088 of NC_071289.1, forward strand.
TGCGATGGATGCAATTGCGTTCCAAAGAGCGACGATCGTACGACTGGCTGTGAACATTGCCCGCCTGGAATTCCATGTGATCCAATCACTGGCGGTTGCGTCAAGGGTAAGTACTACAAAAAACTCTCACCCGCATCTACAACTGCGCGCATTGTGTGTCTCCGATTTTCATTTCCCCATACCTCACTACGAAGCATATAATCGCCGACCGCCCCTGATAGTACTAAGGATGGTCTTATCAATATGGTCTATCCATCGCCATCTCAGTATCCTAGATTCATTCTCAGCTCCATCCTTATTTAGCTAGTTCAATAGTATTTTCCTCTGGCTTGCTCCTACTCTGTCGCTCTGCTAATGTAGTGGAATTGCTACGTGAAGTATTTCATCATGATCGTAAGTTTTCCGCTTCATAACTGTTTTGTATTTCACAACAACGTTGGCTATCACAAGTGATGCACGGTTTGAAATCTGCAAAAAATGCAATTAAAAAACTGACACAAACTAAATTACACATTGCTTTCATTGCACATTACTCAGCTCACCTACATGACAACACCATACCATATACTGTTCAGTTACATGAACTACACATATGAACATACGTCATTGATCACATGTTGTGAATAAATGAAGTTAAATAAAAGTTAATTTTATTTTTGTTTTATATTGATTAAAAAAAACACGTAACACAGTTCCAATCGCAACCACCGACACGTACTCTGATGTAAATAGCACAGACATGTTTGTCGAAGGGGAGCCTATGAAAACAGTTAACAACGTAACAAACACAGCTATAACAATGGCTTTGCCTGAGAGTGAGACGAAGCGTCTAACAACTGATCTAATTGAAACTACCACTGCCCGGATTGCAACAACACCTTTCAATAACACTGTATATACCACCGGAAAAAGCCAAGCAGATGTTGATAATAGCAGCACAACCGAATTCCAGTCTTCAAATACCGAAATGATAACTGAAGTCAATGCTTCCACCGAGAGTACCCATAATATGACATTACATCACCCTACTGCGGACAAAGCGAAACCTGAACTTAACAAAAACAACGAACTAACAACCTCAACAATCTTACCGATACATTGGCTTTACACCACAACGTTCCCTGACCGTGACTCTCTATCAAAGCCTCAGACTACTCACAATCCACTACCAGGGACGACCATGTATGACGAGACAGCCCGAACGACTCAAATATACGATGATAGTAACACAATCAGTGCAGCAGAAACTACTCGGATGCCCATTACCAAGCTTGGTGCGTCTGATACAACAACTGACTATCCCGACGATCGCACTTTTGATTTTGATCTACGTGTTGATCAAACAACTGAGCTCGAAGAATTCAACACAACCACAGCCTATTCTGCAATGCACACAACTCAGCCAGAGCCGCCAACCAGCACAGTGAATACTATTGAATTATTTACTACTACTGGTTCATCTCCTCGTGCCGATCAGACAACAACAGTCAACGAGCCAGATACAACTACGGCCTATCCTGATGAGCGCACAACTCAACCAGCAGTAGATACTACTCGATCATTCACTACTACTGGTTCATCTCCTCGTGCCGATCAGACAACAATGGTCAGCGAGTCAGAGACAACTACGGCCTATTCTGATGAGCGCACAACTCAGCCAGCAGTAGTTACTACTCGACCATTCACTACTACTGGTTCATCTCCTCGTGCCGATCAAACAACAATGGTCAGCGAGTCAGATACAACTACGGCCTATCCTGGTGAGCGCACAACTCAGCCAGCAGTAGTTACCACTCGATCATTCACTACTACTGGTTCATCTTTGCGTGCCGATCAGACATCAATGGTCAGCGAGTCAGATACAACTACGCCCTATCCTGATGAGCGCACAACTCAGCCAGCAGGAGATACTACTCGATCATTCACTACTACCGGTTCATCTCCTCGTGCCGATCAGACAACAATGGTCAGCGAGTCAGATACAACTACGGCCTATCCTGATGAGCGCACATCTCAGCCAGCAGTAGTTACTACTCGACCATTCACTACTACTGGTTCATCTCCTCGTGCCGATCAGACAACAATGGTCAGCGAGTCAGATACAACTACGGATCAGACAACAATGGTCAGCGAGTCAGATACAACTACGGCCTATCCTGATGAGCGCACATCTCAGCCAGCAGTAGAAACTACTCGATCATTCACTACTACTGGTTCATCTTTGCGTGCCGATCAGACAACAATGGTCAGCGAGTCAGATACAACTACGGCCTATTCTGATGAGCGCACAACTCAGCCAGCAGTAGAAACTACTCGATCATTCACTACTACTGGTTCATCTTTGCGTGCCGATCAGACAACAATGGTCAGCGAGTCAGATACAACTACGGCCTATCCTGATGAGCGCACAACTCAGCCAGCAGTAGAAACTACTCGATCATTCACTACTACTGGTTCATCTTTGCGTGCCGATCAGACAACAATGGTCAGCGAGTCAGATACAACTACGGCCTATCCTGATGAGCGCACAACTCAGCCAGCAGTAGAAACTACTCGATCATTCACTACTACTGGTTCATCTTTGCGTGCCGATCAGACAACAATGGTCAGCGAGTCAGATACAACTACGACCTATCCTGATGAGCGCACAACTCAGCCAGCAGTAGAAACTACTCGATCATTCACTACTACTGGTTCATCTTTGCGTGCCGATCAGACAACAATGGTCAGCGAGTCAGATACAACTACGGCCTATCCTGATGAGCGCACATCTCAGCCAGCAGTAGTTACTACTCGACCATTCACTACTACTGGTTCATCTCCTCGTGCCGATCAGACAACAATGGTCAGCGAGTCAGATACAACTACGGCCTATCCTGATGAGCGCACAACTCAGCCAGCAGTAGAAACTACTCGATCATTCACTACTACTGGTTCATCTTTGCGTGGCGATCAGACAACAATGGTCAGCGAGTCAGATGCAACTACGGCCAATCCTGATGAGCGCACATCTCAGCCAGCAGTAGAAACTACTCGATCATTCACTACTACTGGTTCATCTTTGCGTGGCGATCAGACAACAATGGTCAGCGAGTCAGATACAACTACGGCCTATCCTGATGAGCGCACATCTCAGCCAGCAGTAGAAACTACTCGATCATTCACTACTACTGGTTCATCTCCTCGTGCCGATCAGACAACAATGGTCAGCGAGTCAGATACAACTACGGCCTATCCTGATGAGCGCACATCTCAGCCAGCAGTAGTTACTACTCGATCATTCACTACTACTGGTTCATCTTTGCGTGCCGATCAGACAACAATGGTCAGCGAGTCAGATACAACTACGGCCTATCCTGATGAGCGCACATCTCAGCCAGCAGTAGAAACTACTCGATCATTCACTACTACTGGTTCATCTCCTCGTGCCGATCAGACAACAATGGTCAGCGAGTCAGATAAAACTACGGCCTATCCTGATGAGCGCACATCTCAGCCAGCAGTAGAAACTACTCGATCATTCACTACTACTGGTTCATCTTTGCGTGCCGATCAGACAACAATGGTCAGCGAGTCAGATACAACTACGGCCTATCCTGATGAGCGCACATCTCAGCCAGCAGTAGAAACTACTCGATCATTCACTACTACTGGTTCATCTTTGCGTGCCGATCAGACAACAATGGTCAGCGAGTCAGATACAACTACGGCCTATCCTGATGAGCGCACATCTCAGCCAGCAGTAGAAACTACTCGATCATTCACTACTACTGGTTCATCTTTGCGTGCCGATCAGACAACAATGGTCAGCGAGTCAGATACAACTACGGCCTATCCTGATGAGCGCACATCTCAACCAGCAGTAGAAACTACTCGATCATTCACTACTACTGGTTCATCTCCTCGTGCCGATCAGACAACAATGGTCAGCGAGTCAGATACAACTACGGCCTATCCTGATGAGCGCACATCTCAGCCAGCAGTAGAAACTACTCGATCATTCACTACTACTGGTTCATCTTTGCGTGCCGATCAGACAACAATGGTCAGCGAGTCAGATACAACTACGGCCTATCCTGATGAGCGCACAACTCAGCCAGCAGTAGAAACTACTCGATCATTCACTACTACTGGTTCATCTTTGCGTGGCGATCAGACAACAATGGTCAGCGAGTCAGATACAACTACGCCCTATCCTGATGAGCGCACATCTCAGCCAGCAGTAGAAACTACTCGATCATTCACTACTACTGGTTCATCTTTGCGTGCCGATCAGACAACAATGGTCAGCGAGTCAGATACAACTACGGCTTATCCTGATGAGCGCACAACTCAGCCAGCAGTAGAAACTACTCGATCATTCACTACTATTGATTCATCTTTGCGTGGCGATCAGACAACAATGGTCAGCGAGTCAGATACAACTACGGCCTATCCTGATGAGCGCACATCTCAGCCAGCAGTAGAAACTACTCGATCATTCACTACTACTGGTTCATCTTTGCGTACCGATCAGACAACAATGGTCAGCGAGTCAGATACAACTACGGCCTATCCTGATGAGCGCACATCTCAGCCAGCAGTAGAAACTACTCGATCATTCACTACTACTGGTTCATCTTTGCGTGCCGATCAGACATCAATGGTCAGCGAGTCAGATACAACTACGACCTATCCTGATGAGCGCACAACTCAGCCAGCAGTAGAAACTACTCGATCATTCACTACTACTGGTTCATCTCCTCGTGCCGATCAGACAACAATGGTCAGCGAGTCAGATACAACTACGGCCTATCCTGATGAGCACACAACTCAGCCAGCAGTAGAAACTACTCGATCATTCACTACTACTGGTTCATCTTTGCGTGCCGATCAGACAACAATGGTCAGCGAGTCAGATACAACTACGGCCTATCCTGATGAGCGCACAACTCAGCCAGCAGTAGAAACTACTCGATCATTCACTACTACTGGTTCATCTTTGCGTGCCGATCAGACAACAATGGTCAGCGAGTCAGATACAACTACGGCCTATCCTGATGAGCGCACAACTCAGCCAGCAGTAGAAACTACTCGATCATTCACTACTACTGGTTCATCTTTGCGTGGCGATCAGACAACAATGGTCATCGAGTCAGATACAACTACGGCTTATCCTGATGAGCGCACAACTCAGCCAGCAGTAGAAACTACTCGATCATTCACTACTATTGATTCATCTTTGCGTGGCGATCAGACAACAATGGTCAGCGAGTCAGATACAACTACGGCCTATCCTGATGAGCGCACATCTCAGCCAGCAGTAGAAACTACTCGATCATTCACTACTACTGGTTCATCTCCTCGTGCCGATCAGACAACAATGGTCAGCGAGTCAGATACAACTACGGCCTATCCTGATGAACGCACAACTCAGCCAGCAGTAGAAACTACTCGATCATTCACTACTACTGGTTCATCTTTGCGTGGCGATCAGACAACAATGGTCATCGAGTCAGATACAACTACGGCCTATCCTGATGAGCGCACATCTCAGCCAGCAGTAGAAACTACTCGATCATTCACTACTACTGCTTCATCTCCTCGTGCCGATCAGACAACAATGGTCAGCGAGTCAGATACAACTACGGCCTATCCTGATGAGCGCACAACTCAGCCAGCAGTAGAAACTACTCGATCATTCACTACTACTGGTTCATCTTTGCGTGGCGATCAGACAACAATGGTCATCGAGTCAGATACAACTACGGCCTATCCTGATGAGCGCACATCTCAGCCAGCAGTAGAAACTACTCGATCATTCACTACTACTGGTTCATCTCCTCGTGCCGATCAGACAACAATGGTCAGCGAGTCAGATACAACTACGACCTATCCTGATGAGCGCACAACTCAGCCAGCAGTAGAAACTACTCGATCATTCACTACTACTGGTTCATCTCCTCGTGCCGAACAGACAACAATGGTCAGCGAGTCAGATACAACTACGGCCTATACTGATGAGCGCACAACTCAGCCAGCAGTAGAAACTACTCGATCATTCACTACTACTGGTTCATCTCCTCGTGCCGATCAGACAACAATGGTCAGCGAGTCAGATACAACTACGGCCTATCCTGATGAGCACACAACTCAGCCATCAGTAGAAACTACTCGATCATTCACTACTACTGGTTCATCTTTGCGTGCCGATCAGACAACAATGGTCAGCGAGTCAGATACAACTACGGCCTATCCTGATGAGCGCACATCTCAGCCAGCAGTAGAAACTACTCGATCATTCACTACTACTGGTTCATCTTTGCGTGCCGATCAGACATCAATGGTCAGCGAGTCAGATACAACTACGGCCTATCCTGATGAGCGCACAACTCAGCCAGCAGTAGAAACTACTCGATCATTCACTACTACTGGTTCATCTTTGCGTGGCGATCAGACAACAATGGTCAGCGAGTCAGATACAACTACGGCCTATCCTGATGAGCGCACAACTCAGCCAGCAGTAGAAACTACTCGATCATTCACTACTACTGGTTCATCTCCTCGTGCCGATCAGACAACAATGGTCAGCGAGTCAGATACAACTACGGCCTATCCTGATGAGCGCACAACTCAGCCAGCAGTAGAAACTACTCGATCATTCACTACTACTGGTTCATCTTTGCGTGCCGATCAGACAACAATGGTCAGCGAGTCAGATACAACTACGACCTATCCTGATGAGCGCACAACTCAGCCAGCAGTAGAAACTACTCGATCATTCACTACTACTGGTTCATCTTTGCGTGCCGATCAGACATCAATGCTCAGCGAGTCAGATACAACTACGGCCTATCCTGATGAACGCACAACTCAGCCAGCAGTAGTTACTACTGGACCATTCACTACTACTGGTTCATTTCCTCGTGCCGATCAGACAACAATGGTCAGCGAGTCAGATACAACTACGGCCTATCCTGATGAGCGCACAACTCAGCCAGCAGTAGAAACTACTCGATCATTCACTACTACTGGTTCATCTCCTCGTGCCGATCAGACAACAATGGTCAGCGAGTCAGATACAACAACGGCCTATCCTGATGAGCGCACATCTCAGCCAGCAGTAGAAACTACTCGATCATTCACTACTACTGGTTCATCTCCTCGTGCCGATCAGACAACAATGGTCAGCGAGTCAGATAAAACTACGGCCTATCCTGATGAGCGCACATCTCAGCCAGCAGTAGAAACTACTCGATCATTCACTACTACTGGTTCATCTTTGCGTGCCGATCAGACAACAATGGTCAGCGAGTCAGATACAACTACGGCCTATCCTGATGAGCGCACATCTCAGCCAGCAGTAGAAACTATTCGATCATTCACTACTACTGGTTCATCTTTGCGTGCCGATCAGACAACAATGGTCAGCGAGTCAGATACAACTACGGCCTATCCTGATGAGCGCACATCTCAGCCAGCAGTAGAAACTACTCGATCATTCACTACTACTGGTTCATCTCCTCGTGCCGATCAGACAACAATGGTCAGCGAGTCAGATACAACTACGGCCTATCCTGATGAGCGCACAACTCAGCCAGCAGTAGAAACTACTCGATCATTCACTACTACTGGTTCATCTTTGCGTGGCGATCAGACAACAATGGTCAGCGAGTCAGATACAACTACGGCCTATCCTGATGAGCGCACATCTCAGCCAGCAGTAGAAACTACTCGATCATTCACTACTACTGGTTCATCTTTGCGTGCCGATCAGACAACAATGGTCAGCGAGTCAGATACAACTACGGCCTATCCTGATGAGCGCACATCTCAGCCAGCAGTAGAAACTACTCGATCATTCACTACTACTGGTTCATCTTTGCGTGCCGATCAGACAACAATGGTCAGCGAGTCAGATACAACTACGGCCTATCCTGATGAGCGCACATCTCAGCCAGCAGTAGAAACTACTCGATCATTCACTACTACTGGTTCATCTTTGCGTGGCGATCAGACAACAATGGTCAGCGAGTCAGATACAACTACGGCCTATCCTGATGAGCGCACATCTCGGCCAGCAGTAGAAACTACTCGATCATTCACTACTACTGGTTCATCTTTGCGTGCCGATCAGACAACAATGGTCAGCGAGTCAGATACAACTACGGCCTATCCTGATGAGCGCACATCTCAGCCAGCAGTAGAAACTACTCGATCATTCACTACTACTGGTTCATCTTTGCGTGCCGATCAGACAACAATGGTCAGCGAGTCAGATACAACTACGGCCTATCCTGATGAGCGCACATCTCAGCCAGCAGTAGAAACTACTCGATCATTCACTACTACTGGTTCATCTCCTCGTGCCGATCAGACAACAATGGTCAGCGAGTCAGATACAACTACGGCCTATCCTGATGAGCGCACAACTCAGCCAGCAGTAGAAACTACTCGATCATTCACTACTACTGGTTCATCTTTGCGTGGCGATCAGACAACAATGGTCAGCGAGTCAGATACAACTACGGCCTATCCTGATGAGCGCACATCTCAGCCAGCAGTAGAAACTACTCGATCATTCACTACTACTGGTTCATCTTTGCGTGCCGATCAGACAACAATGGTCAGCGAGTCAGATACAACTACGGCCTATCCTGATGAGCGCACATCTCAGCCAGCAGTAGAAACTACTCGATCATTCACTACTACTGGTTCATCTCCTCGTGCCGATCAGACAACAATGGTCAGCGAGTCAGATACAACTACGGCCTATCCTGATGAGCGCACAACTCAGCCAGCAGTAGAAACTACTCGATCATTCACTACTACTGGTTCATCTTTGCGTGGCGATCAGACAACAATGGTCAGCGAGTCAGATACAACTACGGCCTATCCTGATGAGCGCACATCTCAGCCAGCAGTAGAAACTACTCGATCATTCACTACTACTGGTTCATCTTTGCGTGCCGATCAGACAACAATGGTCAGCGAGTCAGATACAACTACGGCTTATCCTGATGAGCGCACAACTCAGCCAGCAGTAGAAACTACTCGATCATTCACTACTATTGATTCATCTTTGCGTGGCGATCAGACAACAATGGTCAGCGAGTCAGATACAACTACGGCCTATCCTGATGAGCGCACATCTCAGCCAGCAGTAGAAACTACTCGATCATTCACTACTACTGGTTCATCTCCTCGTGCCGATCAGACAACAATGGTCAGCGAGTCAGATACAACTACGGCCTATCCTGATGAGCGCACAACTCAGCCAGCAGTAGAAACTACTCGATCATTCACTACTACTGGTTCATCTTTGCGTGGCGATCAGACAACAATGGTCATCGAGTCAGATACAACTACGGCCTATCCTGATGAGCGCACATCTCAGCCAGCAGTAGAAACTATTCGATCATTCACTACTACTTGTTCATCTCCTCGTGCCGATCAGACAACAATGGTCAGCGAGTCAGATACAACTACGGCCTATCCTGATGAGCGCACAACTCAGCCAGCAGTAGAAACTACTCGATCATTCACTACTACTGGTTCATCTCCTCGTGCCGAACAGACAACAATGGTCAGCGAGTCAGATACAACTACGGCCTATCCTGATGAGCGCACAACTCAGCCAGCAGTAGAAACTACTCGATCATTCACTACTACTGGTTCATCTTCTCGTGCCGATCAGACAACAATGGTCAGCGAGTCAGATACAACTACGGCCTATCCTGATGAGCGCACAACTCAGCCAGCAGTAGAAACTACTCGATCATTCACTACTACTGGTTCATCTTTGCGTGCCGATCAGACAACAATGGTCAGCGAGTCAGATACAACTACGGCCTATCCTGATGAACGCACAACTCAGCCAGCAGTAGAAACTACTCGATCATTCACTACCACTGGTTCATCTCCTCGTGCCGATCAGACAACAATGGTCAGCGAGTCAGATACAACTATGGCCTATCCTGATGAGCACACAACTCAGCCAGCAGTAGAAACTACTCGATCATTCACTACTACTGGTTCATCTTTGCGTGCCGATCAGACAACAATGGTCAGCGAGTCAGATACAACTACGGCCTATCCTGATGAGCGCACAACTCAGCCAGCACTAGAAACTACTCGATCATTCACTACTACTGGTTCATCTTTGCGTCCCGATCAGACAACAATGGTCAGCGAGTCAGATACAACTACGGCCTATCCTGATGAGCGCACATCTCAGCCAGCAGTAGAAACTACTCGATCATTCACTACTACTGGTTCATCTTTGCGTGGCGATCAGACAACAATGGTCAGCGAGTCAGATACAACTACGGCCTACCCTGATGAGCGCACATCTCAGCCAGCAGTAGAAACTACTCGATCATTCACTACTACTGGTTCATCTTTGCGTGGCGATCAGACAACAATGGTCAGCGAGTCAGATACAACTACGGCATATCCTGATGAGAGCACAACTCAGCCAGCAGTAGAAACTACTCGATCATTCACTATTACTGGTTCATCTCCTCTTGCCGATCAGACAACAATGGTCAGCGAGTCAGATACAACTACGGCCTATCCTGATGAGCGCACATCTCAGCCAGCAGTAGTTACTACTCGATCATTCACTACTACTGGTTCATCTTTGCGTGCCGATCAGACAACAATGGTCATCGAGTCAGATACAACTACGGCCTATACTGATGAGCGCACAACTCAGCCAGCTGTAGAAACTACTCGATCATTCACTACTACTGGTTCATCTCCTCGTGCCGATCAGACAACAATGGTCAGCGAGTCAGATACAACTACGGCCTATCCTGATGAGCGCACATCTCAGCCAGCAGTAGAAACTACTCGATCATTCACTACTACTGGTTCATCTCCTCGTGCCGATCAGACAACAATGGTCAGCGAGTCAGATACAACTACGGCCTATCCTGATGAGCGCACATCTCAGCCAGCAGTAGTTACTACTCGACCATTCACTACTACTGGTTCATCTCCTCGTGCCGAACAGACAACAATGGTCAGCGAGTCAGATACAACTACGGCCTATCCTGATGAGCGCACATCTCAGCCAGCAGTAGAAACTACTCGATCATTCACTACTACTGGTTCATCTTTGCGTGCCGATCAGACAACAATGGTCAGCGAGTCAGATACAACTACGGCCTATCCTGATGAGCGCACATCTCAGCCAGCAGTAGTTACTACTCGATCATTCACTACTACTGGTTCATCTTTGCGTGCCGATCAGACAACAATGGTCAGCGAGTCAGATACAACTACGGCCTATACTGATGAGCGCACAACTCAGCCATCAGTAGAAACTACTCGATCATTCACTACTACTGGTTCATCTCCTCGTGCCGAACAGACAACAATGGTCAGCGAGTCAGATACAACTACGGCCTATCCTGATGAGCGCACATCTCAGCCAGCAGTAGAAACTACTCGATCATTCACTACTACTGGTTCATCTTTGCGTGCCGATCAGACAACAATGGTCAGCGAGTCAGATACAACTACGGCCTATCCTGATGAGCGCACATCTCAGCCAGCAGTAGTTACTACTCGATCATTCACTACTACTGGTTCATCTTTGCGTGCCGATCAGACAACAATGGTCAGCGAGTCAGATACAACTACGGCCTATACTGATGAGCGCACAACTCAGCCAGCAGTAGAAACTACTCGATCATTCACTACTACTGGTTCATCTCCTCGTGCCGATCAGACAACAATGGTCAGCGAGTCAGATACAACTACGGCCTATCCTGATGAGCACACAACTCAGCCAGCAGTAGAAACTACTCGATCATTCACTACTACTGGTTCATCTTTGCGTGGCGATCAGACAACAATGGTCAGCGAGTCAGATACAACTACGGCCTATCCTGATGAGCGCACAACTCAGCCAGCAGTAGAAACTACTCGATCATTCACTACTTCTGGTTCATCTTTGCGTGCCGATCAGACAACAATGGTCAGCGAGTCAGATACAACTACGGCCTATCCTGATGAGCGCACAACTCAGCCAGCAGTAGAAACTACTCGATCATTCACTACTACTGGTTCATCTCCTCTTGCCGATCAGACAACAATGGTCAGTGAGTCAGATACATCTACGGCCTATCCTGATGAGCGCCCAACTCAGCCAGCAGTAGAAACTACTCGATCATTCAATACTACTGGTTCATCTTTGCGTGCCGATCAGACAACAATGGTCATCGAGTCAGATACAACTACGGCCTATCCTGATGAGCGCACAACTCAGCCAGCAGTAGAAACTACTCGATCATTCACTACTACTGGTTCATCTTTGCGTGCCGATCAGACAACAATGGTCATCGAGTCAGATACAACTACGGCCTATCCTGATGAGCGCACAACTCAGCCAGCAGTAGAAACTACTCGATCATTCACTACTACTGGTTCATCTTTGCGTGCCGATCAGACAACAATGGTCAGCGAGTCAGATACAACTACGGCCTATCCTGATGAGCGCACAACTCAGCCAGCAGTAGAAACTACTCGATCATTCACTACTACTAGTTCACCATTGCGTGCCGATCAGACAACAATGGTCATCGAGTCAGATACAACTACGGCCTATCCTGATGAGCGCACAACTCAGCCAGAAGTAGATGCCACTCGATCATTCACTACTACTGGTTCATCTTTGCGTGCCGATCAGACAACAATGGTCAGCGAGTCAGATACAACTACGACCTATCCTGATGAGCGCAGAACTCAACCAGCAGGAGATACTACTCGATCATTCACTACTACTGGTCATTCTTTGCGTGCCGATCAGACAACAATGGTCAGCGAGTCAGATACAACTACGGCCTATCCTGATGAGCGTACAACTCAGCCAGCATTAGATACTTCTCGATCATTCACTACCATCGATTTCAATTTGCGTGCCGATCAGACAACAATGGACGATGAGTCGATTACTAGTTCAGGATTTTCCCATGAAGCCACCCTTCCGACAGTTGAAAGTTCGCTTAATCATACTGTCTTTGATAATTTAGATAACACTTCGTATGTAACACGTGACCCTTATGACAAGACTGTTACCAAGACAATTGAAACGACAACAATTTCTCATGACTCTCAGTCGACCCATCCTACCACATATCCTATTCCCTTTCACAAAACGGTGACATCTTACAATTTATCGGGTGAAAGATCGGAAGCAACAGTTCCTACGAAATCGGAAGCTGATAGCTACACAACGGATGGAACAGGCACTACTCCTACCTATTCTCGCGAACCGCAATCTAATTCAACAATGCTACCTGCCAACAAAGCCTGCCAATCCACAAGCGAGTGCACTGAGAATGAAATTTGTGTAAAGTCACGATGTTTCGTGCTTTGTAACTCTACCAACCTCCTCCCTAACACTCCCTGTGCAAGAGGTATTATCAGCTACCAACACAATCCCCAGCAAGTCTTTCTTGTTCTTACTGTTTATATTTCCATGAACCAATCTTTCAGTCTCTCCCGTTCCCACTGTACATACTGTGTGTTTTCTATTTATGTTCTGTACCCACCTTCAATTCAGTTTATCCAGACTCGCTTTTCTTTATTTCTAATCCTAGCTTCTTACTACTACTACTACTTCAATGCTCTTTCTTTTTTATCTTTTAATTTTTTTTACTTATTCCACCTTTTTTCCAATCCGTTTGACTTATCCACGCTTATCAACATGCCATGAGCTAATCAATGCTTTCGTTAATCATTACCAACTAATACAGAGCCACCAGGATCCCCGAAAATACCTGAACCTTGTCAATCCGACAATGATTGCTTGGATGCGGAGGTTTGCTACATGGGTTTGTGTGAAAACCCCTGCTTATTCGACGGAGTATGCGCTGAAACGGCCACATGTCAGGCCAAAATGCACCGACCAATCTGCACGTGTCCTCCGGGGCACGAGGGTAATCCAACAATCAAGTGCACCGTGCTGCAGTCAAGTAAGCTATAACCACCTAATTACCAATGGCTTTTACGCTTTTTAATCAAATTAAATTTATAAAAAAATCAAAACCATATATTTCATAAATCCCACAATTAAATGTCAACTATAATTCAAATGGTTAAACTCCCATTACTTTAAGTTCCTGTTTTTGTACACCATCGTCTTAGTTTTAAGATCACTTCGTTAGTGTTTTTCAAACACGCGTGTTGTAAGTCTTGTACATACTTCGCACATTCACCACGATGCAAATCCACTTTCTTTCCATGTTTTTCTGCACCAACCTCAGTTCAATGCACCACAAACAACGAATGTTCACTGACGGAAGCCTGTGTTGGAAACGTGTGCCAAAGGCCGTGCGATCTTAAGAATCCTTGCGCGGCGAACGCAGTTTGCATCAACACCAACCATGGTACCGATTGTAGCTGCATTGACGGCTACCACGGCAATGGTTTTGTGCAATGTTTACCAGGTAGGATAGAACCGGCGACGTTGTTGGTCACTGTGGTTGTGTCCATCATCGACAAGCCATTAATTTGTGTAACTAAATATAGACGAGTTGAAACTGACAAGAAGTTAACTTTCCAGTGAATACGCTTGGCTCGGTCTGTCAGTACAACGAAGACTGTCCGCCGGATAAGCTTTGCGATCGTCTGAACCGCGTGTGCATCAATCCGTGCCAGAGCGATTCCTGCGGCGACAATGCGGACTGCTACGCCGTCAACCATGGCATCGATTGTCGCTGTCGGGCCGGTTACACCGGAAACGCCTACATCGAGTGTGAGCAGCACCACGGTTGCCTGTCGGATCGCCAGTGCGGTGACAACGAGGCGTGCATCAGTGGACGCTGCGCTTCGCCGTGCCAGTGCGGACCGAACGCAATGTGCGACGTCAAGCGACACAAAGCCGTCTGCCGGTGCCCGCCAGGGTATGGAGGCGATGCTCGCACCGGATGCAGCCCACCGACCAACCCGTGCGATCCGAACCCGTGCGGCGTGAATGCCATGTGCGAGATCGACAACGGTAGCCCGGTGTGCTTCTGTCCACGCGGCTTGACCGGCAATCCGTTCAAGAATTGCAGTAAGTGAACACCGTTTGTCGGCGGAAACCGATCAATTGCTCACATTGCCTCCCTATTTATACCATTTCTTTTCTCCCTTTGTTCAGTTCCTGAAGGCGACGAGTGCACTCCCAATCCGTGCGGTCCGAACTCGGGATGTCGCAAAATCAATGGAAAAGCCACGTGCTTCTGCTTGCCGGAATTCGAGGGAAATCCACCGCAGACGCCATGTACGCTGCCACAGAATCCCTGCATACCTTCGCCGTGCGGTCCAAACACGCAATGCACGATACTGAGCAACGGTTACGCCAAATGTACCTGCGTGCCGGGATACATCGAAAGCCCGAACACCATCCGGGGATGCGTGGAACCGTCGACACCATGCGATCCAAATCCTTGCGGCTTCGGTGCGGTGTGCGATGCGTCGCGAAACCCTGTATGTTACTGTCCGGAATCAATGATCGGTAATCCGTACAAGAGCTGCTTCGAGCCAGTCATGACACCGGAGCTATGCCAACCGGGACCGTGTGGAACGAACGCTGACTGTTATGTGGCGGAAGGCCGTGAGCAGTGCTACTGCAAGTCGGGCTACATCGGTGATCCGTACGGTGGATGCGTCGAGCAGCCTCGGTCGGTGTGTGAACCAAATCCATGCGGACCGGGTGCTGAATGCGTTCTGCTACCAGATGGTTCGCCGGGATGTCGTTGTCCGCCGGGTTTGAGCGGGGATCCAACTACCACCGGATGCCACGCCTTCGAATGTCTTACCGATGACCAGTGTGCCGAGGATCGGGCCTGTATCGGGCTGCGATGCTCTGATCCGTGTCCTGGATCGTGCGGTGGAGGTGCACACTGTCGGGTGGAGAAACACCACCCGGTCTGTTTTTGCGACGCCGGACTTACGGGAAATCCCGCCATCCAGTGCTACAGTTTGGACGAACGGCCCAAGGATGCCTGCAATCCGAGCCCGTGCGGTGCGAACGCCGTGTGCTCGATGCGCAACAAGCGCCCAGTATGCAAGTGCTTGACGAACTACCAGGGAGATCCCCGCAAGGGCTGCAAGCCAGAGTGCGACATAAACTCAGACTGTACGCCAGATAAGTCGTGTATCAACCATAAGTGCGTCTCACCATGCGCCCTGGGAACGGTGTGCGGTGTGAACGCGGAGTGTAGCGTCAACTATCACACACCCATGTGCAAGTGCCCGTCGGGTTACACTGGGGATGCGTTTGTGCAGTGTGTGCCGATACCGGAGGATAGAAACATGACGCGTCAGCCGTGTTCGTCGGATCCGTGCGGACCGGGTGAGGTGTGTTCGATTTACGGAAACGATGTGGCTCTGTGCGACCCGTGCGTTGCACCGGACGCCGTCCAGAACCCACGCTGTCGACCACAGTGCGTGCTGAACACGGATTGTCCGTTCAATATGGCTTGTTTACAATCGCAATGTCAAGACCCGTGTCCGGGATCGTGTGGCTACGGTGCACTGTGCACCGTCGAACGACACCGACCAGTGTGCTACTGTCCAGAGAACATGCAAGGAAATCCATACGAACAGTGTATGCCACGGGAAAGCCCACGAGAAACCTGCGCCAGCATTCGCTGCGGAGCGAACACTCAATGCAAGCAACAGAATGGTGTCCTGGCGTGCGTTTGTAAGAAGAACTACTACGGGGATCCATTGGTTGGCTGCCGGCCCGAGTGCGTCGTCAACACGGACTGCCCGATCAGCAAGGCTTGCGTAAATTCACGCTGCGTTGACCCATGCGTCGATGCGTGCGGCGTAAATGCCCAGTGCAAGGTGGTGAACCATTTACCGATATGCTACTGTGCACCGACGCACACCGGAGATGCTCTGGTTGCGTGCACGGAGCGTACCTATCAGCCCATCGATAGCACACCCTGTGATCCGAATCCATGCGGACCGAACAGCAAGTGCCGTACGACGCCGGACGGATATGCGATTTGCTCGTGTCTGCCAGGTTACCGTGGCGTACCGCCCGCTTGTCAGGCAGAATGTATGATCAACGCTGAATGTCCCCAGAACAAGGCTTGTATCAATCTGAAGTGTGCTGATCCGTGCCCAGGAACGTGTGGCGTTGGAGCGCGCTGCGAGGTGCTGAACCACAATCCGATTTGCAGCTGCGGACCCAGCCAACAGGGTGATCCATTCGTCATATGCGAAGCAAGACAAAACGAACCGCCACCGGAGCAGCGCAACCCGTGCGACCCATCGCCCTGTGGACCAAACTCGATCTGTCAGGTGCGCAGCCGTCGGCCAGTGTGTTCGTGTCAGCCGAATTTTATCGGTTCGCCACCCGCTTGCCGACCGGAGTGCGTGCTCAGCTCGGAGTGTCCCCAGGATAAGGCGTGCATTAACGAGAAGTGTCAAAATCCGTGCGCGAACGCCTGCGGTCCCAACGCTGATTGTCACGTCGTGGCGCAGTCGGCGTTCTGTAGCTGTCGGACGGGCTTCGAAGGTGATGCGTTCATCGGTTGCTCGGCAGTGCCGAAGGATATCCCGCGGAAGGACGTCTGCTATCCGAATCCGTGCGCGGAAAATGCCGTCTGCAGCGAGCATAATGGAGCGCCCAAGTGCTCGTGCATATCGCCGTACTTGGGTGATCCGTACAATACCGGCTGTCGGCCGGAGTGTGTGCTCAATTCGGACTGCCCGAGTCACACGGCTTGCGTCAACCAACACTGCCGCGACCCGTGCCCGGGCGTGTGTGGTACGAACGCGGAGTGTACGGTAGCGAATCATATACCGGTGTGCGAGTGTAGCCGTGGTTTCGTTGGTGACCCGTTCCGGGGCTGCCGGCGTGAGGTGCCTCAACCGGTTGCACCGAAGGACCCGTGTGCCGCCTGCCCATCGAACAGTGTGTGCCGAGTGGTCGCCGGACGACCGACGTGCTCCTGCGCCGAGGGATACCGTGGCACACCGCCAGCCTGCCGACCCGAGTGTTCCAGCAACGAAGAGTGTCCGCACGACAAGAGCTGCATCAATCTGAAGTGCAAGGATCCGTGCCCGGGACTGTGCGGTTTGAACGCACAGTGTCAGGTTATCAACCACAAGCCGTTCTGCAGTTGCTTGCGCGACATGATCGGCAATCCGTTCGAACAGTGCTACCCGAAACCGGTTGAACCGGTCCATCCGTGTCAACCCAGCCCGTGCGGTGCCTACTCGGAGTGCCGGGAGATCGACGACCGTGCCGTGTGCACGTGTGCTGTCGGAATGCTCGGTGCGCCGCCAAACTGCCGACCGGAGTGCGAAACCGACCAGGATTGTCCGTCGAACCGGGCGTGTTTCAACCAGAAGTGTCGCGATCCCTGCGTAGGCTCGTGTGGTTACAACGCACAGTGTGTCGCCCGGAACCATCGGCCAGAGTGCTACTGTAACGATGATTACGAGGGCGATCCGTACAGTGGTTGCAACCAGTTGGGTAAGTACCCTCCAGCCCATGGAGTGTCACAGTGCTCTCATCGTATTATATCCCCGCTTCCGGAAGGACGGCAACCGGGCCGTTCTTCTGTGTGTTCGGTAACCTAACAGCATTCCTCCTGCCATCGACCGCTCGACCAATACAAGACACCGGTCGACCGACTCGATGACAGAAATAACAAAACAGAGTCGAAGAAAACCAAACTTACCATCTGTTTAATCCGTATATTCCTCTCAATCCATGTAATTACCGTACGTTTTTGTAGAGATTAGACAGGACGAAATAATTGACCCGTGCAACCCGTCGCCCTGCGGATCGAATGCGGTCTGTCAGGAGCGCAACGGGGCCGGCTCGTGCACCTGTGTGCCCAATTATTTCGGCGATCCGTACGTCAACTGCCGACCGGAGTGTGTACAAAGCTCGGAGTGCCCGTCGACCAAGGCGTGTGTCAATATGCGCTGCGTCGATGCATGCCTTGGCACGTGCGGGCCGAACAGCGAATGTCGTGTGCATAACCACTCACCTGTATGTAGCTGTAGTCCTGGTTATACCGGCAATCCATCACAGGCTTGCCGTCCGTACGCGGTAGAAAGTAAGACACTCTATCCCTTTCCGGTTTCATTGGAATCACTTTCACTAATCACTCTCTTCACCTTTGCACGTGTGGCAAACTTCTTTCCTCTACTGTATTGTATATTACTGCTCCGTCCGTGCCCGTCCTACAATGGCTGTCGTTAGATCCGCCCGCACGCCATCCGCTCGATCCTTGCTCACCGTCTCCGTGCGGTCCGTACAGTATCTGCCGAGTGCTGGACAATCATCCGGTCTGCTCGTGTCAGATCAGCTGTTCTGGCGTTCCGCCCAACTGTCGACCGGAGTGTCTGATTAACGCCGAATGTCCGCGCGACCGAACGTGTCTCAACCAGCGGTGCGTGGATCCTTGCCCGGGCACCTGCGGCTTTAATGCCCGGTGCCGCGTTGTCAACCACAATCCGATCTGCAGCTGCAATCCCGGGTTCATTGGGGATCCGTTTGTTCAGTGCTCACCGGAGCCAAGTAAGAAATTGCTTTGTTTTTTTCTGTCCTGCGACGACCGCCATTTGCTATGACCACCGCTACGCCAAGCATACGAAAAAACCCTCCTTGATAAAACCTCCTCCCCCATTGATCTGCCTTAAGCTTAGTGCTGCAATATGCTGCTGCATTCGGTCGTCGCCGTCCCAAATGGAAAAAAATAGCTAAAAATTCTCTTTTCCACCCTGCGAACGTCTTGCGATCGATCCGCCTTGTATAGAACAACCGCTGCTGGAGGAGGAGTACCGCAATCCGTGCGATCCGTCACCGTGCGGTGTGAACTCGCTGTGCAAGGTCCACAACAACAACCGGGCTGTTTGCTCGTGCTTGCCCAACTACGTCGGTCGCCCGCCATCCTGTAGGCCGGAGTGCACGGTTGACTCGGAGTGTCCGATGAACCTGGCGTGCATCAACGAAAAGTGTCGCAATCCCTGCCACGGATCGTGTGGTGCCAACACGGACTGCACCGTGGTGGCACACAAGCCACTGTGCAGTTGCACTCCCGGCTACACCGGAGATCCATTCGCTGGCTGCAGTTTCTTGCTGAGTAAGCCCCGAAAGCACACTTTTTGCCGAATCGCTTCTCGCTAGCGGTAACATTTGGTCATGCCAACGGACAGCGTTCGTTGTCCACTAACCGGCAAACGCTTCCACAATAGCTTCTTCGTCGCTTCAGAGGTGTTGCCAGTACCTCAGCGTTCAAATATCACCAATCGTGATTGCATTTTACAATTGCATCCATAACAAATTGACCAGCAGCATATTCTGCACGAATGGGTACAGACAATTAATGGTCAAGCTTTGAATCTACACGCACAATTTCAATGGAAACACAGTACACGAAAATGCTTCGTTTAAACAATCCTGGGAGTTGCACAACAGGCACACACACACACAAGATACACCCTCGAACATGAAATATCAATCCACGAGTGGTACACTTTAACAACTGATCGCTTTCAGCTTTCAGCTTTACAAGCTGAAGACAATCCATCCAGCGAAATGCATTGTCACATTAATCAATCGCTGCATTTAAGCAAGTGAAAGATTGCATTAAAACGTTTATCATCCCATTGGTTTCAATCAATACTCAATAGTGAGGCCTTTGTCTTTGCACTCAGGTCTTACTTCAATAAATTGCTTATAGGCACAATGGCAAGTAATCCGTCAGCAAGCCAAGCTTACACATAACGGTGCTTCTTATACACATGCTCAACACACCGGCATCCTTGCGATGGGAATTCGCTAGTGATTAACTTACCGACACAACACCATTTGAAAAACAATTATGACATTTAAAACTAGTTATAATTTGCTATTTGGAAATGATGCTTTCAACAAACTAATATTGCCGCTCGCTGGAACTATCTAAACCGTGTACGAAAACCTCCATTGCCTTCCAGTTATTGAGGACGAAACGCCCATGCCGTGCAATCCGAGCCCGTGCGGTGCGAATGCACTGTGCAAGGAGCGAAACGGGGCCGGATCGTGCACATGCGTCCCGGAGTACTTCGGCGATCCGTACGTGGGCTGCCGACCCGAGTGCGTCATGAACAGTGACTGCCCGCGTACGCGCTCATGCATCAATAACAAATGTCAGGATCCATGCCCGGGCACCTGTGGCTCCAATGCGGAGTGCCACGTCGTGAATCACTCGCCTAGCTGCGTCTGCGTTGCCGGCTACGTTGGCAATCCGTTCACCGAGTGTAGACCGCAGCCAGAAAGTAAGGAACCAGCGACCAAGCGCGGCTAGCCTTGTACAATTTCTAACTCGCAAAATCTTTCTCCTCTGTTGTTTGTTTCACTTGAATGGTAACAATGGGCAGTTCGGGACGAACCAGTACGGCAACCATGCCAACCGTCCCCCTGTGGACCGAACAGCGTTTGTCGGGAGATTAACGGGCATGCCGTGTGCACCTGCCGGCAGGACTACATCGGGTCACCGCCCAACTGCCGACCGGAGTGTGTGGTCAGTTCGGAATGTCCGCTAGATAAGGCTTGCGTTCGAACCAAGTGTACCGACCCGTGCCCGGGAACGTGCGGCTTTAACGCACGCTGCCAGGTCGTTAACCACAATCCGATCTGCAGTTGTCAGGCTGGTTTTACCGGGGATCCCTTCGTGCGCTGTATTTCAGAAGAACGTAAGAGAGTTCGTCCGTCGTTTTGCGGCGTTTTCTATCGTCGTGGGGTTCTAATAGTTTGCCGTTTGTTTTGCTTCAACTGAATTCCGCCTTAGGTCGCCCAGTCGTGCAGGAAACACCCGCCGATCCCTGTACACCCTCCCCGTGCGGTCCAAATTCGCAATGTAAAGCAGTGGGCCATACGGCTGCCTGCTCTTGTTTGCCGAACTATGTCGGGCGAGCGCCAAACTGTCGCCCCGAATGTACATCCAACTCGCAGTGCACCCCTATGAAGGCTTGCATCAACGAGCGATGTGGCGATCCCTGTCCAGGATCCTGTGGTTCGAACGCGCTTTGCAGCGTGCAGAACCACCAGCCCAGCTGTCGCTGCGTTGACGGATACGACGGTGATCCATACACCTCGTGCAGTCTAACCATAAGTAAGAGCTTTCGAGCGCCGGAATTGCGATTGATGTGCGAATTTCTAACTCTGCCATTTGCCTTTGAACAGTCTACCGGGAGCCGGAAATAGTGGATCCGTGCAATCCGTCGCCGTGTGGCGTCAATGCTGAGTGCAACGTGCGCAATAATGCCGGTTCGTGCACGTGCGTGAAGGACTACTTCGGTGATCCGTACCACGAGTGCCGGCCGGAGTGCATGCTCAGCTCGGACTGCCCGAAGACGCGGGCGTGCTTGAACAACAAGTGCGTTGATCCGTGCCCGGGCATGTGCGGCATCAATGCGGAGTGCTTCGTCATGAACCATTCGCCCTCCTGCTCCTGTCTGCCGGGATACACCGGGAATCCGTCGCAGGCTTGCCGGGAGATACCGAAACGTAGGTTTTTTGTTTGGTGAAGGCCTCCCCGAGCCTCACTATCCTCGTTCTGAGCACTGAGCTTTTCTAACGGCTTGTTCCTTTACCCATTCCCATTTCTGTGTCCACCCGTGTGTGTGTGCGCGCGTTTTAGAAATCGAGCATACGCCCATCGATCCGTGTCGTCCGTCGCCCTGCGGTCCGTACAGCGAGTGTCGGAACGTGAACGACCATGCTGTCTGCTCGTGTCAGAGCAACTACATCGGTACGCCACCGGCCTGCCGTCCAGAGTGTACAATTAGCTCTGATTGCTCCCTGGACAAGGCGTGCGTCCGGCAGAAGTGCGTGGACCCGTGCCCGGGAACGTGCGGTTTCAACGCCCGCTGCCAGGTGGTCAACCACAATCCCATCTGTAGCTGCCCATCCGGCTTCACAGGCGATCCGTTCGAACGTTGCGTTCCGGAAGAAAGTAAGCTCCGCTCCTCGTTCGCTATTGCTTTGATCTCTCGCCGCTTGCGTACACCTGGAAACTTCTTGCAAACGTCATGAGTAACACCGTTTTCTCCCTTTTTCGTCGTTACCACCTCCGCCTCTAGAGCAAGTAGTCCTAGCTGAACCTACGAACCCGTGCCTTCCGTCGCCGTGCGGACCGAACTCGCAGTGTCGAGCGGTCGGTAACGTGCCCGCGTGCTCGTGCCTGCCCAACTACGTTGGGCGCGCCCCGAACTGCCGCCCGGAGTGCACGATCAATGCGGAGTGCGCCGGCAATCTGGCGTGCGTCAACGAGCGGTGCGCCGACCCGTGTCCGGGCTCGTGCGGCCCGAACGCCGTGTGTCGGGTGATCGAACACTCTCCTACCTGCTCCTGCCAGACTGGATACACAGGAGATCCCTTTTCCGGATGTACAGTTATTCCTTGTAAGATTTCTTCTATCTCTTCCTACTATCTATTCTTACTATGCGTCGAGAATGGTGGAAAATCGTAGATCATTCCGTTGCCCAACGAGACAGGGTGTACCGGTTGCGTTTTCCACGGTTCTCCCTTGTATATGTGTAGATAAAATGTAGCTCCTAAGTATGTGTGTGCATGAACGTAGCTGTGAAAAATAGCGAGTCACGGTTGTTTGCGAACCCGAGGAAAAGTCCTGCAAAACGGAAACGATTCATCTTGTTTCGCAATTAACGTCGGTGACCCGTTATCTCGTGGCATTATTGCTTCCATTCTGAAGGTTAATGTGGATCGAAACAAAACTTCTCTTCTTAAATTGTTTTGCACAACACCTTCCAAAACAGTTACCGTTTTGTTACTCGCATTAACAATCAGGATGGAGCAGTATGTATGTTTGTACTCTATGTAAAATAGATAGTCTTTTAAGGCAACATGTAAACTGATTGTAAGTAATTGTAAATGTATGTGTACATTATCTGTGTGTTTGGTGCATGGGTTACCTACTATGTAAACTATCTCTTTCCTTGTAGTAACACCTGTTCGCGAAGAACCGCAAGATCCGTGCAATCCATCGCCCTGCGGCTCGAACGCCGTTTGTAAGGAAAGGAACGGTGCCGGGTCATGCACTTGCCTGCCGGATTACTTTGGCGATCCGTACAGCGGCTGCCGGCCAGAGTGTGTCACCAATAGCGATTGTCCGCGCGTACGGGCTTGCGTGAACAATAAGTGTGCCGATCCGTGCCCGGGTGTGTGCGGCATCGATGCCGAATGTTATGTGGTGAACCATTCGCCGAGCTGTGCATGCCGTCCCGGCTACACTGGCGATCCGTTCACGCAGTGTCGACCTGAAGAGCAACCCAGTAAGGACGGTTTCAATTTTTCACAATTGAACACACCTGCCAGCGGTTTTTATCCTCCCGAATGCTCACCCTGGACAACTTTCTACTTTCTTTCACGAATGACCTTTCTAGAGCAAAATGAACCGATCAATCCTTGTTCACCGTCGCCGTGCGGAGCGAATAGCATTTGCAGGGAAGCGAACGGCCACGCCGTTTGCACCTGTTTGGCTGGCTTTATCGGCACACCGCCGAACTGTCGGCCGGAATGCGTTGTCAGCTCCGAGTGCGCACTTGATAAGGCTTGCATCGGGCAGAAGTGTACCGATCCGTGCCCGGGAACCTGTGGCCAGAACGCTCGCTGTCAGGTGGTGAATCACAATCCGATCTGCAGCTGCTCGCTCGGCTTCACCGGAGATCCGTTTGTCCGCTGCGTGCCCGTGGAAAGTAAGCAGCTGCCCGTTTTTTATTCAACCCTTTTTTGGGTGCTCGTTGCTTTGCCAACACGCGATGTGTCGCATGGTGGCTTTTATTGGCCCAGATTCTCACTCGTGTTTTTTCTCTCTTCTTCGAATTTGAAACCCCGTCCCGTTTCTGCTTTCTCGCTCTGCGCATACTGTATCTTTCGCTTTATCGCTTTCTTGCTCTCCATCTCCTATGCACCGTCTCTTGCGTAGAAGCTCCAGTGGTGCAAGATCCGGTTGATCCGTGCATACCGTCACCCTGTGGGCCAAACTCCGTCTGCCGAGCCATCGGGACGACGCCTGCATGCTCTTGTCTGCCCAACTACGTCGGCCGAGCACCAAACTGCCGTCCAGAGTGCATGCTCAATGCCGAGTGTCCCGCCACGCAGGCTTGTGTAAATGAACGGTGTACTAATCCCTGTGTGGGCTCTTGTGGTATTAACGCACGTTGTACAGTTGTGAAGCACAATCCGATCTGCGAGTGTGAGACAGGATTTACCGGTGATCCGTTCTCCGTTTGTACAGAAATAACGACCAGTAAGCATCCTTCCTGTACCTCCCTATCCTGATGTTCACTCACATTGTCATTTCAGCATCCTTCAACAGGTGTCGTTGACGTTGTTTATTGTCAATTAATTTAATGCTTTATACAATCCATTCTAGTACGCGACATCGAACCAGTCAACCCGTGCAACCCGTCGCCGTGTGGCGCCAACGCGGTATGCAAGGAGCGAAACGGAGCCGGTTCGTGTACATGCATGCCGGAGTACTTCGGCGACCCGTACACAGGTTGCCGCCCGGAATGCGTGCAGAATACTGACTGCGACAAGTCGAAGGCGTGCGTGAACAACAAGTGTCGCGATCCGTGCCCAGGAGTGTGTGGCCTCAATGCCGAGTGCGTGGTGCAGAACCACGGTCCGGTATGCTACTGTCTGGAGGGATACACTGGTGATCCGAGCAGCACCTGCACCCTGCAGGAGATCGTAACGGAACGACCGAAAACACCGGGCTGTCAACCGTCCCCCTGTGGACCCAACAGTCAGTGTCGGGAAATCAATGGCCATCCGGTGTGCTCCTGCCTGGCAGGATACATCGGTACGCCGCCCATGTGTCGACCGGAGTGCGTGGTCAGCTCGGAATGCAGCCAGGACCGGGCATGCCTCAATAAAAAGTGCATTGATCCGTGTCCAGGAACGTGCGGCACGGAGGCGCGCTGCCAGGTTGTGAACCACAATCCTATCTGTAGCTGTCCGCCGGGCTTCACGGGCGATCCATTTATACAGTGTGTGAAAAAGGAAGAGCAGAAGGATATTCCTCCATTGAACCCATGCGTACCTTCACCCTGCGGCCCGAATGCAAACTGTCGTGCCGTCGGCGGTCAACCGGCGTGCTCGTGTGCACCGAATTATATTGGCAGGCCGCCAAACTGTCGTCCGGAGTGCACGAGAGATGCAGAATGTTCAAGTAACTTGGCTTGCCAGAACGAACGCTGCGTTGACCCGTGTGCCGCCGGATGTGGACAGAATGCTGTGTGTCGAGTGATCAACCACAAGCCAATCTGTACCTGCGATGACGGTTTTGAAGGAAATCCGTTGGAACAGTGCAGCCGTATTTTGCCTCGTAAGTACTCACCGTCGATTGTCGATCACTGCACCCGTTTGCATTGAGAATTATGTTTATTTCTTATCTTATTCTAACTTATTTATCATAGCTACCACTGAACGCTTGACGCCGTGCACACCTTCACCGTGCGGACCAAACGCAGAATGTCGCGAGCGAAACAATGCTGGAGCCTGCTACTGTTTGGCTGGTTACGAAGGTAATCCATACGATGTGTTCTCCGGATGCAGACGCGAGTGCGACGTTAACTCCGACTGCTCCGATAAATTGGCTTGCGTGCAGTACAAGTGTGTCGATCCGTGTCCTGGTGCTTGCGGAACGCAGGCTGTATGTGAAATTCAAAACCATGTGCCAACCTGCATCTGCCCGGAGGGTATGGTAGGAGATCCGTTCGTACGCTGCGAGCTTCGCTTGGCCGAACCAGTCACGCCGGCTCCACCCGTGTGCAATAAGTTCACGTGTGGACCGAACAGTATTTGCCGCATCCAAAACGGTGTGGCCGTATGCAAATGCCAACCAGATATGGTCGGTAGCCCGCCGAACTGCCGACCGGAGTGCCAGCAGAACAACGACTGCGAAGCACAACGTGCTTGCGTTAACTTCAAGTGCATCGACCCCTGCCCGGGGGCGTGTGGACAGAATGCCAACTGCAATATCATCAACCACAATCCGATCTGCAGCTGTGCGCCAGGATTCACAGGCGATCCGTTTACCCGGTGCTATAAAGAAGTTGTCCCAGTGTCAACGACCGAAACACCGCGAGCATTGTGCACTCCTTCGCCATGTGGACCGAACGCAGAGTGCAAAGTTGTTGGCAATCGGGAAGCTTGTTCCTGCTTGCCAGGATACATCGGGTCACCACCAAGTTGTCGTCCAGAGTGCATTTTAAGCACTGAGTGTGCCGACAACCAAGCGTGCATTAGGCAAAAGTGTACCGATCCATGCCCAGGCTCATGCGGTCTCAACGCGAAATGCTCTGTATCACGACACACACCAAGCTGTAGCTGTGACGTTGGATTCACTGGAGATCCGTTCACCGGTTGTCAGCCTGTCATTGGTGAGTACTTTTAATATTTCTGCTTTTAAGAAAACATTATGAAGATTCAACCGAGGTTATACGACATAACAACGTATTTTCTTATTAGTGGTGCAAACAAAATTTTCTTTTTAAAGCTTCATATCAATGTACGATTTGTAACGTCGTATAACCTCAGTTTTATTTGGTTCCATCTATGGCATCTACTTTAATTTTAGGTGGCATTAAAAACATGGTTAGGTTTTTGCTTTCAATCCATTTGAATAAGTTTGAATTCATAGGCATGCCATTAGCAGTGACTATGGATATAATCGATTTTCGGATGAACTCTATTCGTTATAACATGATTTTAGACAAATGTGTTTGTGTTAAAACATTACACAACAAAACAATCATTACGAGTGAATTCTGAAGAAAATGTTCATGGCTTTTTCGAGTTGACATAAAATGGACTGCTTGCTTAAGCATGATGCAACCATATGTATCCAAGCAGCAACATGTTGATTTGCTTCTTTCAAGCATCATTAAATGCTTTGCTAGGAAAAAGAAACAGCTATCTGCCTAATTGGTGTTAAAATGAATGTTGTTTTTCAATACACAATATATTCGTGTATTTATGGAATGATTTGGGAACTTTTCAAATAGAATCTCATTACTTTATTTTTGGCATGCTATGTATCAGCTTGATCTTTCAGATGATTCTTTATCCAATTAAAAACTATACACTATTGTTCGAAACAAATTAAGACAACGTTGAGAATAAACATATTAATTTAAAATCCCATTGTCCACGCCCGCTGTCAAATAATTTTTGATTTGGAATTTGGAAAGTAATGCTTTTTGTGCGTAACATTCAGTAGGTTTCAAAACCAAGCACATTTAAAAAGTTTCCTCAGGCTATTTCAAGAAACTTTATACTTTAAAAAAAGTTCCCAAATTATACCCTTAGACATATATTACGGCAAAAATAAATTTAAGCTTGGGGCTTTATGCTTGGTACGCTTCATTCAATGAGAATTCAAGAAGGTAAGTTTTGGAATTCTCCACCTTTAGTCACGCACGCAGCCAACTCTTGCCCAATATATCACAAAAATATCGACAACGAAAAACGCAAACACAAACTATGCAATTGGGAAAACACTCGCTTCGTTCAGTTGTCCGCTTCAGCAAATATTTATCGTTCAAACGTAGTCGCAATACAGAGGTCAAGGTTAAGGATACCCGCTTCACAAACAGCTTGCACAATACATCCACCTTATAAGCAGCATGTACAGTTGCAATAGAATCTCGTACCGACTTTTTCCCTGTTTGAACCTTACAGAGGATACACCAGTACTGTCTCCTTGCGACCCGAGTCCATGCGGTGCCAACGCCCGGTGCAGGGAACAAAACGGTGCTGGAGCATGTACATGTATTGAGGATCACTTTGGAAACCCTTACGAAGGATGCCGTCCAGAGTGTGTGCTCAATTCGGATTGTCCGTCAAACAGGGCATGTGTGAGAAACAAGTGTCAGGATCCTTGTCCTGGCACCTGCGGTCAGAACGCTGACTGTCAAGTCGTCAATCACTTGCCCTCGTGTACCTGTTTCCCTGGATATGAAGGAGATCCATTCCGATATTGTGACATTCAACAGAGAGAACGTAAGAATCTCAACTCTTATGCCTGATGCGTGCTTAGTTCTTGCTTCATTCGACTGAGCTTAGTTACTTAGAATATCTGCCCGTGACTTGCCTTCACTAAGACTCTTTGACGAAACTCCCCAAACAAACAATGACGCTATGACGAGTACGACTTCGCAAATCCCTTCCCAGTGCCCTTGCTTTTCGCCACCTGTTATGTTACCCCCCACATTCTGAAACACACCCTGTCTTTCCCCTTGTCTACAGCGGTGCAAGAGTACGTTAATCCTTGCCAACCGAGTCCCTGTGGTCCGAACAGCCAATGCCGAGAGGTGAATGGACAGGCCGTTTGTTCGTGTCTGCCAACCTATGTAGGCTCGCCTCCAGGATGTCGTCCGGAGTGTGTAGTGAGCTCGGAATGCGCCTTGGACAAGGCATGTGTCAACCAGAAGTGTGTTGACCCGTGTCCAGGAACGTGTGGCACCAATGCAAGATGCAACGTCAACAACCACAGTCCCATCTGCTCGTGTCAATCAGGATTCACTGGCGATCCGTTCACAAGATGTTACCCCATACCACGTAAGGCCTTTCCGCTTGACTCAATCCTTCGTGCCGATCTTCAACTCCGCTGTGTCTCTACTCTTTTCCACTATAGCTCCGGTTCAAGATATGCCTATCGCTCCCAGGAATCCATGCTTCCCTTCTCCGTGTGGTCCAAATTCTCAATGTCGAGATATCAATGGAAGTCCCTCTTGCTCATGTTTGGCCAATTATATTGGAGCTCCGCCAAATTGTCGACCTGAGTGTTCGATCAACGCGGAGTGTCCAAGTAACCAGGCTTGCATGAACGAGAAGTGTCGAGACCCTTGTCTTGGATCGTGTGGTATCAACGCAAGATGCAACGTGATCAACCACACTCCTATATGCTCTTGCGAAGAAGGATATACTGGAGATCCCTTCACCAGTTGTCGACCTATGCCTCCACCACGTAAGAATCCCCCCACGATCGGTTGTGTCCCAGATCTCTTGATAACTTGGTCCCTTCATCCAACAGCACCTGAACCGGTCAACGATGATCCCTGCAATCCATCGCCATGTGGAGCGAATGCTCAGTGTCAGGACGGTATTTGCACATGTCTTCCCGAATATCAAGGAGATCCTTACCGAGGATGCAGACCAGAGTGCGTCTTGAACTCGGACTGCGCTCGGGATAGGGCCTGTATTCGTAGCAAATGTGTCGATCCTTGCCCGGGTACATGTGGACAAGATGCGTTATGCGAGGTGATCAATCACATTCCGATGTGCCGATGCCCGGATGGGATGGCCGGAAACGCATTTGTGCAGTGTCGTCCACAGCAAACGCCAGTCGTGACGAATCCGTGCAGTCCATCGCCGTGCGGACCGAATAGCCAATGTCGCGAAATCAACGGACAGGCCGTGTGCTCTTGCGTGCCTGGATTCTTAGGAAGTCCTCCGACTTGTCGACCAGAGTGTGTTGTGAGTGCTGAATGCCCTCAGAACCAGGCTTGTTCAAACCAAAAATGTAGGGATCCTTGCCCTGGAACATGCGGAGTGGGAGCTAGATGTTCAGTTATCAATCACAACCCGATATGCAGCTGCCCAGAAAGGTTCACGGGTGACCCCTTCGTTCGTTGTCAGCAAATGAGTATGTTTCATCCTTTCTTGTTTTTTGTTCCTGAGTTTTGTTACTCACGATCGTCTCTTTACAACGTTCTTGATCACTTTCAGTCGAGCCGCCTGTACAAATGACTCCTACCAATCCATGCCAACCGTCTCCTTGTGGGCCGAACGCCCAATGCCGTGCAGTAGGCGATTCGCCATCTTGTACATGCGTGGAGGGTATGATAGGTGCTCCGCCTAATTGCCGACCGGAATGTATCAGCAATTCCGATTGTTCTAATAACTTGGCTTGCATACGCCAAAAGTGTCAAGATCCGTGTCCTGGGGCCTGTGGAGCCAATGCCGAATGCAGGGTTGTTAGTCATACACCCATGTGTATTTGCGCTGTTGGATACACAGGAGATCCGTTCACGCAGTGCGTACCATTCCAACAAGATACGCCCAAAGGTCAGACGACACCTTGCATACCCAACCCATGTGGCGCCAACGCTCAGTGCAGGGAACAAAACGGTGCTGGAGCATGTACATGTATTGAGGATCACTTTGGAAACCCTTACGAAGGATGCCGTCCAGAGTGTGTGCTCAATTCGGATTGTCCGTCAAACAGGGCATGTGTGAGAAACAAGTGTCAGGATCCTTGTCCTGGCACCTGCGGTCAGAACGCTGACTGTCAAGTCGTCAATCACTTGCCCTCGTGTACCTGTTTCCCTGGATATGAAGGAGATCCATTCCGATATTGTGACATTCAACAGAGAGAACGTAAGAATCTCAACTCTTATGCCTGATGCGTGCTTAGTTCTTGCTTCATTCGACTGAGCTTAGTTACTTAGAATATCTGCCCGTGACTTGCCTTCACTAAGACTCTTTGACGAAACTCCCCAAACAAACAATGACGCTATGACGAGTACGACTTCGCAAATCCCTTCCCAGTGCCCTTGCTTTTCGCCACCTGTTATGTTACCCCCCACATTCTGAAACACACCCTGTCTTTCCCCTTGTCTACAGCGGTGCAAGAGTACGTTAATCCTTGCCAACCGAGTCCCTGTGGTCCGAACAGCCAATGCCGAGAGGTGAATGGACAGGCCGTTTGTTCGTGTCTGCCAACCTATGTAGGCTCGCCTCCAGGATGTCGTCCGGAGTGTGTAGTGAGCTCGGAATGCGCCTTGGACAAGGCATGTGTCAACCAGAAGTGTGTTGACCCGTGTCCAGGAACGTGTGGCACCAATGCAAGATGCAACGTCAACAACCACAGTCCCATCTGCTCGTGTCAATCAGGATTCACTGGCGATCCGTTCACAAGATGTTACCCCATACCACGTAAGGCCTTTCCGCTTGACTCAATCCTTCGTGCCGATCTTCAACTCCGCTGTGTCTCTACTCTTTTCCACTATAGCTCCGGTTCAAGAGATGCCTATCGCTCCCAGGAACCCATGTGCTCCTTCCCCATGCGGTCCAAACTCTCAATGTCGAGATATCAATGGAAGTCCCTCTTGCTCATGTTTGGCCAATTATATTGGAGCTCCGCCAAATTGTCGACCTGAGTGTTCGATCAACGCGGAGTGTCCAAGTAACCAGGCTTGCATGAACGAGAAGTGTCGAGACCCTTGTCCTGGATCGTGTGGTATCAACGCAAGATGCAACGTGATCAACCACACTCCTATATGCTCTTGCGAAGAAGGATATACTGGAGATCCCTTCACCAGTTGTCGACCTATGCCTCCACCACGTAAGAATCCCCCCACGATCGGTTGTGTCCCAGATCTCTTGATAACTTGGTCCCTTCATCCAACAGCACCTGAACCGGTCAACGATGATCCCTGCAATCCATCGCCATGTGGAGCGAATGCTCAGTGTCAGGACGGTATTTGCACATGTTTGCCAGAATATCAAGGCGATCCATACCGAGGCTGCAGGCCAGAGTGCGTCTTGAACTCAGACTGCGCTCGGGATAGGGCCTGTATTCGTAGCAAATGTGTCGATCCTTGCCCGGGTACATGTGGACAAGATGCGTTATGCGAGGTGATCAATCACATTCCGATGTGCCGATGCCCGGATGGGATGGCCGGAAACG
Organism: Anopheles coustani; assembly: GCF_943734705.1. Taxonomy (NCBI): domain Eukaryota; kingdom Metazoa; phylum Arthropoda; class Insecta; order Diptera; family Culicidae; genus Anopheles; species Anopheles coustani. Next base: position 38,984,802 of record NC_071289.1, read on the forward strand.
CATTTGTGCAGTGTCGTCCACAGCAAACGCCAGTCGTGACGAATCCGTGCAGTCCATCGCCGTGCGGACCGAATAGCCAATGTCGCGAAATCAACGGACAGGCCGTGTGCTCTTGCGTGCCTGGATTCTTAGGAAGTCCTCCGACTTGTCGACCAGAGTGTGTTGTGAGTGCTGAATGCCCTCAGAACCAGGCTTGTTCAAACCAAAAATGTAGGGATCCTTGCCCTGGAACATGCGGAGTGGGAGCTAGATGTTCAGTTATCAATCACAACCCGATATGCAGCTGCCCAGAAAGGTTCACGGGTGACCCCTTCGTTCGTTGTCAGCAAATGAGTATGTTTCTTCCCTTCTTGTTTTTTGTTCCTGAGTTTTGTTACTCACGATCGTCTCTTTACAACGTTCTTGATCACTTTCAGTCGAGCCGCCTGTACAAATGACTCCTACCAATCCATGCCAACCGTCTCCTTGTGGGCCGAACGCCCAATGCCGTGCAGTAGGCGATTCGCCATCTTGTACATGCGTGGAGGGTATGATAGGTGCTCCGCCTAATTGCCGACCGGAATGTATCAGCAATTCCGATTGTTCTAATAACTTGGCTTGCATACGCCAAAAGTGTCAAGATCCGTGTCCTGGGGCCTGTGGAGCCAATGCCGAATGCAGGGTTGTTAGTCATACACCCATGTGTATTTGCGCTGTTGGATACACAGGAGATCCGTTCACGCAGTGCGTACCATTCCAACAAGATACGCCCAAAGATCAGACGACACCTTGCATACCCAACCCATGTGGCGCCAACGCTCAGTGCAGGGAACAAAACGGTGCTGGAGCATGTACATGTATTGAGGATCACTTTGGAAACCCTTACGAAGGATGCCGTCCAGAGTGTGTGCTCAATTCGGATTGTCCGTCAAACAGGGCATGTGTGAGAAACAAGTGTCAGGATCCTTGTCCTGGCACCTGCGGTCAGAACGCTGACTGTCAAGTCGTCAATCACTTGCCCTCGTGTACCTGTTTCCCTGGATATGAAGGAGATCCATTCCGATATTGTGACATTCAACAGAGAGAACGTAAGAATCTCAACTCTTATGCCTGATGCGTGCTTAGTTCTTGCTTCATTCGACTGAGCTTAGTTACTTAGAATATCTGCCCGTGACTTGCCTTCACTAAGACTCTTTGACGAAACTCCCCAAACAAACAATGACGCTATGACGAGTACGACTTCGCAAATCCCTTCCCAGTGCTCTTGCTTTTCGCCACCTGTTATGTTACCGCCCACATTCTGAAACACACCCTGTCTTTCCCATTGTCTACAGCGGTGCAAGAGTATGTTAATCCTTGCCAACCGAGTCCCTGTGGTCCGAACAGCCAATGTCGAGAGGTGAATGGACAGGCCGTTTGTTCGTGTCTGCCAACCTATGTAGGCTCGCCTCCAGGATGTCGTCCGGAGTGTGTAGTGAGCTCGGAATGCGCCTTGGACAAGGCATGTGTCAACCAGAAGTGTGTTGACCCGTGTCCAGGAACGTGTGGCACCAATGCAAGATGCAACGTCAACAACCACAGTCCCATCTGCTCGTGTCAATCAGGATTCACTGGCGATCCGTTCACAAGATGTTACCCCATACCACGTAAGGCCTTTCCGCTTGACTCAATCCTTCGTGCCGATCTTCAACTCCGCTGTGTCTCTACTCTTTTCCACTATAGCTCCGGTTCAAGATATGCCTATCGCTCCCAGGAATCCATGCTTCCCTTCTCCGTGTGGTCCAAATTCTCAATGTCGAGATATCAATGGAAGTCCCTCTTGCTCATGTTTGGCCAATTATATTGGAGCTCCGCCAAATTGTCGACCTGAGTGTTCGATCAACGCGGAGTGTCCAAGTAACCAGGCTTGCATGAACGAGAAGTGTCGAGACCCTTGTCCTGGATCGTGTGGTATCAACGCAAGATGCAACGTGATCAACCACACTCCTATATGCTCTTGCGAAGAAGGATATACTGGAGATCCCTTCACCAGTTGTCGACCTATGCCTCCACCACGTAAGAATCCCCCCACGATCGGTTGTGTCCCAGATCTCTTGATAACTTGGTCCCTTCATCCAACAGCACCTGAACCGGTCAACGATGATCCCTGCAATCCATCGCCATGTGGAGCGAATGCTCAGTGTCAGGACGGTATTTGCACATGTTTGCCAGAATATCAAGGCGATCCATACCGAGGCTGCAGGCCAGAGTGCGTCTTGAACTCAGACTGCGCTCGGGATAGGGCCTGTATTCGTAGCAAATGTGTCGATCCTTGCCCGGGTACATGTGGACAAGATGCGTTATGCGAGGTGATCAATCACATTCCGATGTGCCGATGCCCTGATGGGATGGCCGGAAACGCATTTGTGCAGTGTCGTCCACAGCAAACGCCAGTCGTGACGAATCCGTGCAGTCCATCGCCGTGCGGACCGAATAGTCAATGTCGCGAAATCAACGGACAGGCCGTGTGCTCTTGCGTGCCTGGATTCTTAGGAAGTCCTCCGACTTGTCGACCAGAGTGTGTTGTGAGTGCTGAATGCCCTCAGAACCAGGCTTGTTCAAACCAAAAATGTAGGGATCCTTGCCCTGGAACATGCGGAGTGGGAGCTAGATGTTCAGTTATCAATCACAACCCGATATGCAGCTGCCCAGAAAGGTTCACGGGTGACCCCTTCGTTCGTTGTCAGCAAATGAGTATGTTTCTTCCCTTCTTGTTTTTTGTTCCTGAGTTTTGTTACTCACGATCGTCTCTTTACAACGTTCTTGATCACTTTCAGTCGAGCCGCCTGTACAAATGACTCCTACCAATCCATGCCAACCGTCTCCTTGTGGGCCGAACGCCCAATGCCGTGCAGTAGGCGATTCGCCATCTTGTACATGCGTGGAGGGTATGATAGGTGCTCCGCCTAATTGCCGACCGGAATGTATCAGCAATTCCGATTGTTCTAATAACTTGGCTTGCATACGCCAAAAGTGTCAAGATCCGTGTCCTGGGGCCTGTGGAGCCAATGCCGAATGCAGGGTTGTTAGTCATACACCCATGTGTATTTGCGCTGTTGGATACACAGGAGATCCGTTCACGCAGTGCGTACCATTCCAACAAGATACGCCCAAAGATCAGACGACTCCTTGCATACCCAACCCATGTGGCGCCAACGCTCGGTGCAGGGAACAAAACGGTGCTGGAGCATGTACATGTATTGAGGATCACTTTGGAAACCCTTACGAAGGATGCCGTCCAGAATGTGTGCTCAATTCGGATTGTCCGTCAAACAGGGCATGTGTGAGAAACAAGTGTCAGGATCCTTGTCCTGGCACCTGCGGTCAGAACGCTGACTGTCAAGTCGTCAATCACTTGCCCTCGTGTACCTGTTTCCCTGGATATGAAGGAGATCCATTCCGATATTGTGACATTCAACAGAGAGAACGTAAGAATCTCAACTCTTATGCCTGATGCGTGCTTAGTTCTTGCTTCATTCGACTGAGCTTAGTTACTTAGAATATCTGCCCGTGACTTGCCTTCACTAAGACTCTTTGACGAAACTCCCCAAACAAACAATGACGCTATGACGAGTACGACTTCGCAAATCCCTTCCCATTGCCCTTGCTTTTCGCCACGTGTTATGTTACCCCCCACATTCTGAAACACACCCTGTCTTTCCCCTTGTCTACAGCGGTGCAAGAGTACGTTAATCCTTGCCAACCGAGTCCCTGTGGTCCGAACAGCCAATGCCGAGAGGTGAATGGACAGGCCGTTTGTTCGTGTCTGCCAACCTATGTAGGCTCGCCTCCAGGATGTCGTCCGGAGTGTGTAGTGAGCTCGGAATGCGCCTTGGACAAGGCATGTGTCAACCAGAAGTGTGTTGACCCGTGTCCAGGAACGTGTGGCACCAATGCAAGATGCAACGTCAACAACCACAGTCCCATCTGCTCGTGTCAATCAGGATTCACTGGCGATCCGTTCACAAGATGTTACCCCATACCACGTAAGGCCTTTCCGCTTGACTCAATCCTTCGTGCCGATCTTCAACTCCGCTGTGTCTCTACTCTTTTCCACTATAGCTCCGGTTCAAGATATGCCTATCGCTCCCAGGAATCCATGCTTCCCTTCTCCGTGTGGTCCAAATTCTCAATGTCGAGATATCAATGGAAGTCCCTCTTGCTCATGTTTGGCCAATTATATTGGAGCTCCGCCAAATTGTCGACCTGAGTGTTCGATCAACGCGGAGTGTCCAAGTAACCAGGCTTGCATGAACGAGAAGTGTCGAGACCCTTGTCCTGGATCGTGTGGTATCAACGCAAGATGCAACGTGATCAACCACACTCCTATATGCTCTTGCGAAGAAGGATATACTGGAGATCCCTTCACCAGTTGTCGACCTATGCCTCCACCACGTAAGAATCCCCCCACGATCGGTTATGTCCCAGATCTCTTGATAACTTGGTCCCTTCATCCAACAGCACCTGAACCGGTCAACGATGATCCCTGCAATCCATCGCCATGTGGAGCGAATGCTCAGTGTCAGGACGGTATTTGCACATGTTTGCCAGAATATCAAGGCGATCCATACCGAGGCTGCAGGCCAGAGTGCGTCTTGAACTCAGACTGCGCTCGGGATAGGGCCTGTATTCGTAGCAAATGTGTCGATCCTTGCCCGGGTACATGTGGACAAGATGCGTTATGCGAGGTGATCAATCACATTCCGATGTGCCGATGCCCTGATGGGATGGCCGGAAACGCATTTGTGCAGTGTCGTCCACAGCAAACGCCAGTCGTGACGAATCCGTGCAGTCCATCGCCGTGCGGACCGAATAGCCAATGTCGCGAAATCAACGGACAGGCCGTGTGCTCTTGCGTGCCTGGATTCTTAGGAAGTCCTCCGACTTGTCGACCAGAGTGTGTTGTGAGTGCTGAATGCCCTCAGAACCAGGCTTGTTCAAACCAAAAATGTAGGGATCCTTGCCCTGGAACATGCGGAGTGGGAGCTAGATGTTCAGTTATCAATCACAACCCGATATGCAGCTGCCCAGAAAGGTTCACGGGTGACCCCTTCGTTCGTTGTCAGCAAATGAGTATGTTTCTTCCCTTCTTGTTTTTTGTTCCTGAGTTTTGTTACTCACGATCGTCTCTTTACAACGTTCTTGATCACTTTCAGTCGAGCCGCCTGTACAAATGACTCCTACCAATCCATGCCAACCGTCTCCTTGTGGGCCGAACGCCCAATGCCGTGCAGTAGGCGATTCGCCATCTTGTACATGCGTGGAGGGTATGATAGGTGCTCCGCCTAATTGCCGACCGGAATGTATCAGCAATTCCGATTGTTCTAATAACTTGGCTTGCATACGCCAAAAGTGTCAAGATCCGTGTCCTGGGGCCTGTGGAGCCAATGCCGAATGCAGGGTTGTTAGTCATACACCCATGTGTATTTGCGCTGTTGGATACACAGGAGATCCGTTCACGCAGTGCGTACCATTCCAACAAGATACGCCCAAAGATCAGACGACACCTTGCATACCCAACCCATGTGGCGCCAACGCTCAGTGCAGGGAACAAAACGGTGCTGGAGCATGTACATGCGTTGAGGATCACTTTGGAAACCCTTACGAAGGATGCCGTCCAGAGTGTGTGCTCAATTCGGATTGTCCGTCAAACAGGGCATGTGTGAGAAACAAGTGTCAGGATCCTTGTCCTGGCACCTGCGGTCAGAACGCTGACTGTCAAGTCGTCAATCACTTGCCCTCGTGTACCTGTTTCCCTGGATATGAAGGAGATCCATTCCGATATTGTGACATTCAACAGAGAGAACGTAAGAATCTCAACTCTTATGCCTGATGCGTGCTTAGTTCTTGCTTCATTCGACTGAGCTTAGTTACTTAGAATATCTGCCCGTGACTTGCCTTCACTAAGACTCTTTGACGAAACTCCCCAAACAAACAATGACGCTATGACGAGTACGACTTCGCAAATCCCTTCCCAGTGCTCTTGCTTTTCGCCACCTGTTATGTTACCCCCCACATTCTGAAACACACCCTGTCTTTCCCATTGTCTACAGCGGTGCAAGAGTATGTTAATCCTTGCCAACCGAGTCCCTGTGGTCCGAACAGCCAATGTCGAGAGGTGAATGGACAGGCCGTTTGTTCGTGTCTGCCAACCTATGTAGGCTCGCCTCCAGGATGTCGTCCGGAGTGTGTAGTGAGCTCGGAATGCGCCTTGGACAAGGCATGTGTCAACCAGAAGTGTGTTGACCCGTGTCCAGGAACGTGTGGCACCAATGCAAGATGCAACGTCAACAACCACAGTCCCATCTGCTCGTGTCAATCAGGATTCACTGGCGATCCGTTCACAAGATGTTACCCCATACCACGTAAGGCCTTTCCGCTTGACTCAATCCTTCGTGCCGATCTTCAACTCCGCTGTGTCTCTACTCTTTTCCACTATAGCTCCGGTTCAAGATATGCCTATCGCTCCCAGGAATCCATGCTTCCCTTCTCCGTGTGGTCCAAATTCTCAATGTCGAGATATCAATGGAAGTCCCTCTTGCTCATGTTTGGCCAATTATATTGGAGCTCCGCCAAATTGTCGACCTGAGTGTTCGATCAACGCGGAGTGTCCAAGTAACCAGGCTTGCATGAACGAGAAGTGTCGAGACCCTTGTCCTGGATCGTGTGGTATCAACGCAAGATGCAACGTGATCAACCACACTCCTATATGCTCTTGCGAAGAAGGATATACTGGAGATCCCTTCACCAGTTGTCGACCTATGCCTCCACCACGTAAGAATCCCCCCACGATCGGTTGTGTCCCAGATCTCTTGATAACTTGGTCCCTTCATCCAACAGCACCTGAACCGGTCAACGATGATCCCTGCAATCCATCGCCATGTGGAGCGAATGCTCAGTGTCAGGACGGTATTTGCACATGTTTGCCAGAATATCAAGGCGATCCATACCGAGGCTGCAGGCCAGAGTGCGTCTTGAACTCAGACTGCGCTCGGGATAGGGCCTGTATTCGTAGCAAATGTGTCGATCCTTGCCCGGGTACATGTGGACAAGATGCGTTATGCGAGGTGATCAATCACATTCCGATGTGCCGATGCCCTGATGGGATGGCCGGAAACGCATTTGTGCAGTGTCGTCCACAGCAAACGCCAGTCGTGACGAATCCGTGCAGTCCATCGCCGTGCGGACCGAATAGCCAATGTCGCGAAATCAACGGACAGGCCGTGTGCTCTTGCGTGCCTGGATTCTTAGGAAGTCCTCCGACTTGTCGACCAGAGTGTGTTGTGAGTGCTGAATGCCCTCAGAACCAGGCTTGTTCAAACCAAAAATGTAGGGATCCTTGCCCTGGAACATGCGGAGTGGGAGCTAGATGTTCAGTTATCAATCACAACCCGATATGCAGCTGCCCAGAAAGGTTCACGGGTGACCCCTTCGTTCGTTGTCAGCAAATGAGTATGTTTCTTCCCTTCTTGTTTTTTGTTCCTGAGTTTTGTTACTCACGATCGTCTCTTTACAACGTTCTTGATCACTTTCAGTCGAGCCGCCTGTACAAATGACTCCTACCAATCCATGCCAACCGTCTCCTTGTGGGCCGAACGCCCAATGCCGTGCAGTAGGCGATTCGCCATCTTGTACATGCGTGGAGGGTATGATAGGTGCTCCGCCTAATTGCCGACCGGAATGTATCAGCAATTCCGATTGTTCTAATAACTTGGCTTGCATACGCCAAAAGTGTCAAGATCCGTGTCCTGGGGCCTGTGGAGCCAATGCCGAATGCAGGGTTGTTAGTCATACACCCATGTGTATTTGCGCTGTTGGATACACAGGAGATCCGTTCACGCAGTGCGTACCATTCCAACAAGATACGCCCAAAGATCAGACGACACCTTGCATACCCAACCCATGTGGCGCCAACGCTCAGTGCAGGGAACAAAACGGTGCTGGAGCATGTACATGCGTTGAGGATCACTTTGGAAACCCTTACGAAGGATGCCGTCCAGAGTGTGTGCTCAATTCGGATTGTCCGTCAAACAGGGCATGTGTGAGAAACAAGTGTCAGGATCCTTGTCCTGGCACCTGCGGTCAGAACGCTGACTGTCAAGTCGTCAATCACTTGCCCTCGTGTACCTGTTTCCCTGGATATGAAGGAGATCCATTCCGATATTGTGACATTCAACAGAGAGAACGTAAGAATCTCAACTCTTATGCCTGATGCGTGCTTAGTTCTTGCTTCATTCGACTGAGCTTAGTTACTTAGAATATCTGCCCGTGACTTGCCTTCACTAAGACTCTTTGACGAAACTCCCCAAACAAACAATGACGCTATGAAGAGTACGACTTCGCAAATCCCTTCCCAGTGCCCTTGCTTTTCGCCACGTGTTATGTTACCCCCCACATTCTGAAACACACCCTGTCTTTCCCCTTGTCTACAGCGGTGCAAGAGTATGTTAATCCTTGCCAACCGAGTCCCTGTGGTCCGAACAGCCAATGCCGAGAGGTGAATGGACAGGCCGTTTGTTCGTGTCTGCCAACCTATGTAGGCTCGCCTCCAGGATGTCGTCCGGAGTGTGTAGTGAGCTCGGAATGCGCCTTGGACAAGGCATGTGTCAACCAGAAGTGTGTTGACCCGTGTCCAGGAACGTGTGGCACCAATGCAAGATGCAACGTCAACAACCACAGTCCCATCTGCTCGTGTCAATCAGGATTCACTGGCGATCCGTTCACAAGATGTTACCCCATACCACGTAAGGCCTTTCCGCTTGACTCAATCCTTCGTGCCGATCTTCAACTCCGCTGTGTCTCTACTCTTTTCCACTATAGCTCCGGTTCAAGATATGCCTATCGCTCCCAGGAATCCATGCTTCCCTTCTCCGTGTGGTCCAAATTCTCAATGTCGAGATATCAATGGAAGTCCCTCTTGCTCATGTTTGGCCAATTATATTGGAGCTCCGCCAAATTGTCGACCTGAGTGTTCGATCAACGCGGAGTGTCCAAGTAACCAGGCTTGCATGAACGAGAAGTGTCGAGACCCTTGTCCTGGATCGTGTGGTATCAACGCAAGATGCAACGTGATCAACCACACTCCTATATGCTCTTGCGAAGAAGGATATACTGGAGATCCCTTCACCAGTTGTCGACCTATGCCTCCACCACGTAAGAATCCCCCCACGATCGGTTGTGTCCCAGATCTCTTGATAACTTGGTCCCTTCATCCAACAGCACCTGAACCGGTCAACGATGATCCCTGCAATCCATCGCCATGTGGAGCGAATGCTCAGTGTCAGGACGGTATTTGCACATGTTTGCCAGAATATCAAGGCGATCCATACCGAGGCTGCAGGCCAGAGTGCGTCTTGAACTCAGACTGCGCTCGGGATAGGGCCTGTATTCGTAGCAAATGTGTCGATCCTTGCCCGGGTACATGTGGACAAGATGCGTTATGCGAGGTGATCAATCACATTCCGATGTGCCGATGCCCTGATGGGATGGCCGGAAACGCATTTGTGCAGTGTCGTCCACAGCAAACGCCAGTCGTGACGAATCCGTGCAGTCCATCGCCGTGCGGACCGAATAGCCAATGTCGCGAAATCAACGGACAGGCCGTGTGCTCTTGCGTGCCTGGATTCTTAGGAAGTCCTCCGACTTGTCGACCAGAGTGTGTTGTGAGTGCTGAATGCCCTCAGAACCAGGCTTGTTCAAACCAAAAATGTAGGGATCCTTGCCCTGGAACATGCGGAGTGGGAGCTAGATGTTCAGTTGTCAATCACAACCCGATATGCAGCTGCCCAGAAAGGTTCACGGGTGACCCCTTCGTTCGTTGTCAGCAAATGAGTATGTTTCATCCCTTCTTGGTTTTTGTTCCTGAGTTTTGTTACTCACGATCGTCTCTTTACAACGTTCTTGATCACTTTCAGTCGAGCCGCCTGTACAAATGACTCCTACCAATCCATGCCAACCGTCTCCTTGTGGGCCGAACGCCCAATGCCGTGCAGTAGGCGATTCGCCATCTTGTACATGCGTGGAGGGTATGATAGGTGCTCCGCCTAATTGCCGACCGGAATGTATCAGCAATTCCGATTGTTCTAATAACTTGGCTTGCATACGCCAAAAGTGTCAAGATCCGTGTCCTGGGGCCTGTGGAGCCAATGCCGAATGCAGGGTTGTTAGTCATACACCCATGTGTATTTGCGCTGTTGGATACACAGGAGATCCGTTCACGCAGTGCGTACCATTCCAACAAGATACGCCCAAAGATCAGACGACACCTTGCATACCCAACCCATGTGGCGCCAACGCTCAGTGCAGGGAACAAAACGGTGCTGGAGCATGTACATGTATTGAGGATCACTTTGGAAACCCTTACGAAGGATGCCGTCCAGAGTGTGTGCTCAATTCGGATTGTCCGTCAAACAGGGCATGTGTGAGAAACAAGTGTCAGGATCCTTGTCCTGGCACCTGCGGTCAGAACGCTGACTGTCAAGTCGTCAATCACTTGCCCTCGTGTACCTGTTTCCCTGGATATGAAGGAGATCCATTCCGATATTGTGACATTCAACAGAGAGAACGTAAGAATCTCAACTCTTATGCCTGATGCGTGCTTAGTTCTTGCTTCATTCGACTGAGCTTAGTTACTTAGAATATTTGCCCGTGACTTGCCTTCACTAAGACTCTTTGACGAAACTCCCCAAACAAACAATGACGCTATGACGAGTACGACTTCGCAAATCCCTTCCCAGTGCTCTTGCTTTTCGCCACCTGTTATGTTACCCCCCACATTCTGAAACACACCCTGTCTTTCCCCTTGTCTACAGCGGTGCAAGAGTATGTTAATCCTTGCCAACCGAGTCCCTGTGGTCCGAACAGCCAATGTCGAGAGGTGAATGGACAGGCCGTTTGTTCGTGTCTGCCAACCTATGTAGGCTCGCCTCCAGGATGTCGTCCGGAGTGTGTAGTGAGCTCGGAATGCGCCTTGGACAAGGCATGTGTCAACCAGAAGTGTGTTGACCCGTGTCCAGGAACGTGTGGCACCAATGCAAGATGCAACGTCAACAACCACAGTCCCATCTGCTCGTGTCAATCAGGATTCACTGGCGATCCGTTCACAAGATGTTACCCCATACCACGTAAGGCCTTTCCGCTTGACTCAATCCTTCGTGCCGATCTTCAACTCCGCTGTGTCTCTACTCTTTTCCACTATAGCTCCGGTTCAAGATATGCCTATCGCTCCCAGGAATCCATGCTTCCCTTCTCCGTGTGGTCCAAATTCTCAATGTCGAGATATCAATGGAAGTCCCTCTTGCTCATGTTTGGCCAATTATATTGGAGCTCCGCCAAATTGTCGACCTGAGTGTTCGATCAACGCGGAGTGTCCAAGTAACCAGGCTTGCATGAACGAGAAGTGTCGAGACCCTTGTCCTGGATCGTGTGGTATCAACGCAAGATGCAACGTGATCAACCACACTCCTATATGCTCTTGCGAAGAAGGATATACTGGAGATCCCTTCACCAGTTGTCGACCTATGCCTCCACCACGTAAGAATCCCCCCACGATCGGTTGTGTCCCAGATCTCTTGATAACTTGGTCCCTTCATCCAACAGCACCTGAACCGGTCAACGATGATCCCTGCAATCCATCGCCATGTGGAGCGAATGCTCAGTGTCAGGACGGTATTTGCACATGTTTGCCAGAATATCAAGGCGATCCATACCGAGGCTGCAGGCCAGAGTGCGTCTTGAACTCAGACTGCGCTCGGGATAGGGCCTGTATTCGTAGCAAATGTGTCGATCCTTGCCCGGGTACATGTGGACAAGATGCGTTATGCGAGGTGATCAATCACATTCCGATGTGCCGATGCCCTGATGGGATGGCCGGAAACGCATTAGTGCAGTGTCGTCCACAGCAAACGCCAGTCGTGACGAATCCGTGCAGTCCATCGCCGTGCGGACCGAATAGCCAATGTCGCGAAATCAACGGACAGGCCGTGTGCTCTTGCGTGCCTGGATTCTTAGGAAGTCCTCCGACTTGCCGACCAGAGTGTGTTGTGAGTGCTGAATGCCCTCAGAACCAGGCTTGTTCAAACCAAAAATGTAGGGATCCTTGCCCTGGAACATGCGGAGTGGGAGCTAGATGTTCAGTTGTCAATCACAACCCGATATGCAGCTGCCCAGAAAGGTTCACGGGTGACCCCTTCGTTCGTTGTCAGCAAATGAGTATGTTTCTTCCCTTCTTGTTTTTTGTTCCTGAGTTTTGTTACTCACGATCGTCTCTTTACAACGTTCTTGATCACTTTCAGTCGAGCCGCCTGTACAAATGACTCCTACCAATCCATGCCAACCGTCTCCTTGTGGGCCGAACGCCCAATGCCGTGCAGTAGGCGATTCGCCATCTTGTACATGCGTGGAGGGTATGATAGGTGCTCCGCCTAATTGCCGACCGGAATGTATCAGCAATTCCGATTGTTCTAATAACTTGGCTTGCATACGCCAAAAGTGTCAAGATCCGTGTCCTGGGGCCTGTGGAGCCAATGCCGAATGCAGGGTTGTTAGTCATACACCCATGTGTATTTGCGCTGTTGGATACACAGGAGATCCGTTCACGCAGTGCGTACCATTCCAACAAGATACGCCCAAAGATCAGACGACACCTTGCATACCCAACCCATGTGGCGCCAACGCTCAGTGCAGGGAACAAAACGGTGCTGGAGCATGTACATGTATTGAGGATCACTTTGGAAACCCTTACGAAGGATGCCGTCCAGAGTGTGTGCTCAATTCGGATTGTCCGTCAAACAGGGCATGTGTGAGAAACAAGTGTCAGGATCCTTGTCCTGGCACCTGCGGTCAGAACGCTGACTGTCAAGTCGTCAATCACTTGCCCTCGTGTACCTGTTTCCCTGGATATGAAGGAGATCCATTCCGATATTGTGACATTCAACAGAGAGAACGTAAGAATCTTAACTCTTATGCCTGATGCGTGCTTAGTTCTTGCTTCATTCGACTGAGCTTAGTTACTTAGAATATCTGCCCGTGACTTGCCTTCACTAAGACTCTTTGACGAAACTCCCCAAACAAACAATGACGCTATGACGAGTACGACTTCGCAAATCCCTTCCCAGTGCCCTTGCTTTTCGCTACCTGTTATGTTACCCCCCACATTCTGAAACACACCCTGTCTTTCCCCTTGTCTACAGCGGTGCAAGAGTACGTTAATCCTTGCCAACCGAGTCCCTGTGGTCCGAACAGCCAATGCCGAGAGGTGAATGGACAGGCCGTTTGTTCGTGTCTGCCAACCTATGTAGGCTCGCCTCCAGGATGTCGTCCGGAGTGTGTAGTGAGCTCGGAATGCGCCTTGGACAAGGCATGTGTCAACCAGAAGTGTGTTGACCCGTGTCCAGGAACGTGTGGCACCAATGCAAGATGCAACGTCAACAACCACAGTCCCATCTGCTCATGTCAATCAGGATTCACTGGCGATCCGTTCACAAGATGTTACCCCATACCACGTAAGGCCTTTCCGCTTGACTCAATCCTTCGTGCCGGTCTTCAATTCCGCTGTGTCTCTACTCTTTTCCACTATAGCTCCGGTTCAAGATATGCCTATCGCTCCCAGGAATCCATGCTTCCCTTCTCCGTGTGGTCCAAATTCTCAATGTCGAGATATCAATGGTAGTCCCTCTTGCTCATGTTTGGCCAATTATATTGGAGCTCCGCCAAATTGTCGACCTGAGTGTTCGATCAACGCGGAGTGTCCAAGTAACCAGGCTTGCATGAACGAGAAGTGTCGAGACCCTTGTCCTGGATCGTGTGGTATCAACGCAAGATGCAACGTGATCAACCACACTCCTATATGCTCTTGCGAAGAAGGATATACTGGAGATCCCTTCACCAGTTGTCGACCTATGCCTCCACCACGTAAGAATCCCCCCACGATCGGTTGTGTCCCAGATCTCTTGATAACTTGGTCCCTTCATCCAACAGCACCTGAACCGGTCAACGATGATCCCTGCAATCCATCGCCATGTGGAGCGAATGCTCAGTGTCAGGACGGTATTTGCACATGTTTGCCAGAATATCAAGGCGATCCATACCGAGGCTGCAGGCCAGAGTGCGTCTTGAACTCAGACTGCGCTCGGGATAGGGCCTGTATTCGTAGCAAATGTGTCGATCCTTGCCCGGGTACATGTGGACAAGATGCGTTATGCGAGGTGATCAATCACATTCCGATGTGCCGATGCCCTGATGGGATGGCCGGAAACGCATTTGTGCAGTGTCGTCCACAGCAAACGCCAGTCGTGACGAATCCGTGCAGTCCATCGCCGTGCGGACCGAATAGCCAATGTCGCGAAATCAACGGACAGGCCGTGTGCTCTTGCGTGCCTGGATTCTTAGGAAGTCCTCCGACTTGTCGACCAGAGTGTGTTGTGAGTGCTGAATGCCCTCAGAACCAGGCTTGTTCAAACCAAAAATGTAGGGATCCTTGCCCTGGAACATGCGGAGTGGGAGCTAGATGTTCAGTTGTCAATCACAACCCGATATGCAGCTGCCCAGAAAGGTTCACGGGTGACCCCTTCGTTCGTTGTCAGCAAATGAGTATGTTTCTTCCCTTCTTGTTTTTTGTTCCTGAGTTTTGTTACTCACGATCGTCTCTTTACAACGTTCTTGATCACTTTCAGTCGAGCCGCCTGTACAAATGACTCCTACCAATCCATGCCAACCGTCTCCTTGTGGGCCGAACGCCCAATGCCGTGCAGTAGGCGATTCGCCATCTTGTACATGCGTGGAGGGTATGATAGGTGCTCCGCCTAATTGCCGACCGGAATGTATCAGCAATTCCGATTGTTCTAATAACTTGGCTTGCATACGCCAAAAGTGTCAAGATCCGTGTCCTGGGGCCTGTGGAGCCAATGCCGAATGCAGGGTTGTTAGTCATACACCCATGTGTATTTGCGCTGTTGGATACACAGGAGATCCGTTCACGCAGTGCGTACCATTCCAACAAGATACGCCCAAAGATCAGACGACACCTTGCATACCCAACCCATGTGGCGCCAACGCTCAGTGCAGGGAACAAAACGGTGCTGGAGCATGTACATGTATTGAGGATCACTTTGGAAACCCTTACGAAGGATGCCGTCCAGAGTGTGTGCTCAATTCGGATTGTCCGTCAAACAGGGCATGTGTGAGAAACAAGTGTCAGGATCCTTGTCCTGGCACCTGCGGTCAGAACGCTGACTGTCAAGTCGTCAATCACTTGCCCTCGTGTACCTGTTTCCCTGGATATGAAGGAGATCCATTCCGATATTGTGACATTCAACAGAGAGAACGTAAGAATCTCAACTCTTATGCCTGATGCGTGCTTAGTTCTTGCTTCATTCGACTGAGCTTAGTTACTTAGAATATCTGCCCGTGACTTGCCTTCACTAAGACTCTTTGACGAAACTCCCCAAACAAACAATGACGCTATGACGAGTACGACTTCGCAAATCCCTTCCCAGTGCCCTTGCTTTTTGCTACCTGTTATGTTACCCCCCACATTCTGAAACACACTCTGTCTTTTCCCTTGTCTACAGCGGTGCAAGAGTATGTTAATCCTTGCCAACCGAGTCCCTGTGGTCCGAACAGCCAATGCCGAGAGGTGAACGGACAGGCCGTTTGTTCGTGTCTGCCAACCTATGTAGGCTCGCCTCCAGGATGTCGTCCGGAGTGTGTAGTGAGCTCGGAATGCGCCTTGGACAAGGCATGTGTCAACCAGAAGTGTGTTGACCCGTGTCCAGGAACGTGTGGCACCAATGCAAGATGCAACGTCAACAACCACAGTCCCATCTGCTCGTGTCAATCAGGATTCACTGGCGATCCGTTCACAAGATGTTACCCCATACCACGTAAGCCTATCCGCTTGACTCAATCCTTCGTGCCGATCTTCAACTCCGCTGTGTCTCTTTTCTTTTCCACTATAGCTCCGGTTCAAGATATGCCTATCGCTCCCAGGAATCCATGCTTCCCTTCTCCGTGTGGTCCAAATTCTCAATGTCGAGATATCAATGGAAGTCCCTCTTGCTCATGTTTGGCCAATTATATTGGAGCTCCGCCAAATTGTCGACCTGAGTGTTCGATCAACGCGGAGTGTCCAAGTAACCAGGCTTGCATGAACGAGAAGTGTCGAGACCCTTGTCCTGGATCGTGTGGTATCAACGCAAGATGCAACGTGATCAACCACACTCCTATATGCTCTTGCGAAGAAGGATATACTGGAGATCCCTTCACCAGTTGTCGACCTATGCCTCCACCACGTAAGAATCCCCCCACGATCGGTTGTGTCCCAGATCTCTTGATAACTTGGTCCCTTCATCCAACAGCACCTGAACCGGTCAACGATGATCCCTGCAATCCATCGCCATGTGGAGCGAATGCTCAGTGCCAGGACGGTATTTGCACATGTTTGCCAGAATATCAAGGCGATCCATACCGAGGCTGCAGGCCAGAGTGCGTCTTGAACTCAGACTGCGCTCGGGATAGGGCCTGTATTCGTAGCAAATGTGTCGATCCTTGCCCGGGTACATGTGGACAAGATGCGTTATGCGAGGTGATCAATCACATTCCGATGTGCCGATGCCCTGATGGGATGGCCGGAAACGCATTTGTGCAGTGTCGTCCCCAGCAAACGCCAGTCGTGACGAATCCGTGCAGTCCATCGCCGTGCGGACCGAATAGCCAATGTCGCGAAATCAACGGACAGGCCGTGTGTTCGTGTTTGTCGGGATACATTGGAAATCCGCCAATGTGCCGACCAGAATGTACCGGAAATTCTGAGTGTCCGCTAAACCAGGCCTGCGTTAACTTCAAATGTGCGGACCCGTGCCCTGGAAGCTGCGGTTTCTCGGCACGCTGTACAGTGGTCAACCATAACCCGATATGCAGCTGTCCACCTCGGATGACCGGTGATCCGTTCACAAGATGCTATGAAATTGGTAATGTTGCTATTTTCGCTTGCTCCTACCTTGGACCGTTGTATCTAACCGTTCCACGCTTTACGTTGTAGTTGAGAAATCTCCACCTCTAAATATTCCTGCCGATCCTTGCCAACCAAATCCATGCGGTCCGAACGCTCTTTGTATCGACTCCAATGGCGTTCCATCGTGCAGTTGTCAGCCGGACATGTTGGGAGCGCCGCCAAACTGCCGTCCAGAGTGTACCAGTCATTCCGATTGCTCGAGGGTGCTTGCGTGCTCGAGACAGAAGTGTGTCGATCCGTGCCTTAACGCCTGTGGTATCGATGCCAACTGTCACGTTTCGTTGCACGTTGCCAACTGCTTCTGTCCGGACGGTTACGAAGGAGATCCGTTCCGAGCTTGTACCCTGCGAAGTGAGTGTTTAGACCTATTGCATAGTTTGTGTTTGTGTATTGCGCGTATAATATATAATTTTATTTGACTACTTCATTGAATGATTTTTAGAAATATCTATCGACAATATAAGCCACTATTTAACATCGTTTACCTTCGTTTACAGTTACCAAACCACCGCCGCAAGCTGGACCGAAGGACTCGTGCTACCCGTCGCCGTGCGGTACCAATGCCCGGTGTCGCCCAGCCAACAATGGTGCGCCATTGTGCGAGTGCATCGAAAACTATTTCGGTAATCCGTACGAATCGTGTCGCCCAGAATGTGTCAGCAATGGAGACTGTCAGAAGTCTTTGGCCTGCATTAACAACCGCTGCAAAGACCCGTGTCCTGGTGTGTGCGGAAGGCAGGCGGAATGTGCCGTGGTCAACCACACACCGGTCTGCTCGTGCCCAGACGGCATGAAGGGTAATGCGTTCGAGCAGTGCCTTCGCGAGGAAGGTAAGTCTTACACTGAACCGTGCCGATTGAAAAGTTGCTTATATTCTTGTGTTTCTATACTTGCAGTTCCTCCGCCACCGTCAGATCCTTGCTATCCGTCTCCTTGCGGCCAGAACACTGTTTGCCGCGTGTTCAATGGAAATGCGGTATGCGAGTGCTTGCCCGAGTTCAAGGGAAGCCCATTCGGACGCGGCTGCTATCCGGAGTGCGTGATCAACAGCGACTGCCCGCGCGACCGAACCTGTGTGAACAAAAAATGCGTCGATCCGTGCCCGGGTGTGTGCGGCTATCGTGCCGTCTGCCACGCGATCAACAACAGCCCGGTGTGCTCGTGCCCGAGCAACATGATTGGGGATCCGTTCGTGGAATGCCAGCAGGCACCGCCGAAGGATCCATGCAGCCCGTCACCGTGTCGTTCGAACGGAATTTGCCGCGTAGTGGGCGACCGCGCCGAATGTCAGTACCCGGAGTGTATCATCAACTCGGACTGCTCGACCAACCGGGCATGCTACAATCAGAAGTGCCAGGATCCGTGCGTTGGTGCGTGCGGCCTGAATGCGCTCTGCAATGTGATCAACCATGCGCCGGTATGTTCCTGTCCGGCCCGGCACGTTGGTTCACCGTTCGTGCAGTGTATGGTGCAACGGGACGAGCCGCCACAGCCACAGCCAGAGTGTACCAGCGACGGTCAGTGCACAAACGACAAGGCGTGCATCAACGGCCAGTGCCAGAACCCTTGCATCGTCGGTACAGGCTTGTGCACGCAGAACGCCGAGTGTCGCGTCCAGTTCCATCGTGCGATTTGCGCTTGCCGCGAAGGCTATACGGGCAACGCGCAACTGGCCTGCTACGAAATTGGATGCCGCAGCGACAGTGACTGCCCGGCAACGGAGGCGTGCGTCAACCGGAACTGTATCGACCCGTGCCGCCATACACAGTGCGGCCGCAACGCCGTGTGCAAGTCGGACTACAACCATAACGCCCGCTGCCACTGCATCGATGGGTACAGAGGAAATCCACTGGTCGGATGCACTCGGCCGGAGTGTACGAGCAACGACGAATGCCCGTACCACCAGTCGTGCCAGAACGAGCAGTGCCGAGATCCGTGCAACTGTGCACCGAACGCGCAGTGCCGTGTGGACAACCATCAGGCGAGCTGCCGCTGTCCACCGGGCTACACCGGTGATCCACAATTTTCGTGCGAAAAGAGTAAGTTAGAGTTTGGCTCAGCTCATCTACTTGCGTTGTAATGAAACTGATTAACTAACTCAACTCCTTTTCAACATTGCCTTACAGTTCCGGTACGGGATCCCGCACAGTGTACGATGGATGCGGACTGCCCGAGTAAGCTGGCCTGCTTCAGCGGCATTTGCAAGAACCCGTGCACGGAAACGAAACCATGTGCCGAGCACGCCACCTGTACGGTACAGGATACGCTACCATTGCGCACGATGTACTGTGTTTGTGATGAAGGATACGCAGGTGACGCCGAAAGGCAGTGCTTGCCTGGTGAGTTTCAACTCTCTATGCGGAAAACGCGAGTTCCCTTCTATTACCGCTTACCGTTCCTCGTAGCTGCTTTGGTGGTGTACTTGCGCTTAGATGTTTTTCTAATTTTTGTTCTCTATTCCAGAAGAATACCATATTTTCATTTCCTCACTTACAGCGTTTTACAGCTCATCTAGCAACCGGAGCAGTGTATGTAGAACATCAAGAATGATAGCCTACTGCAGAGTATTTGATGTAGAATAGCAAAACCCACAAGTGGCAACACAAACCGGTAAGTAGAATATCCATCACTTTCTAGGATCTACCAGAATGAAAGTTGTCGCGTGGATGTTTGTAGTAGGCACGACCAGTTGAGGGGTGCAGGTAAAAGTAGGGGAAAATCGCTTTCCGGTCGAAAACATACTTTTGCGAGGATTGTTGTGATTCGCGCTCGTTTTCTGATGCGAAAAAGCGATCATAGCCTACCTTATCCTGTACCTTTCAACTGGTCGTCTCTACTTCGAACATCCATGAGACAACTTTCATTCTGGTAGATCCTAGAAAGTGATGGATATTCTACTTACCGGTTTGTGTTGCCACTTGTGGGTTTTGCTATTCTACATCAAATACTTTGCAGTAGGCTATCATTCTTGATGTTCTACATACACTGCACCGGTTGCTAGGTGAACTGTAAAACGCTGTATTGTAGGCCATGAAGGTGTCCTTGTAGATTATAATGCTCTATTTGTTTTATATTTTTAACATTCTCCGCCTAAAACAACCCATGCTTGATCTTTCCTTAGTAAATGCTTCGTAGTGTTGTATCGTTTCTTCTTCGGAAAAAGCATTCGTATACTTTTTATATTTTCTTTAAACTAACGTTACCCTGTTTAAATTTTTTTGCTGCACTAGTTTCCAAAGACGAACCGGGATGCTACAGCGACGTCGAGTGTGCGCCCACCGAGTCATGCCGGGCGCGCGTGTGCGTCGACGTATGCAGTAACTTCAACCCGTGCGCACCGACCGCAGAATGTTTGGCACAAAGCCACAAAGCGATCTGCTCCTGCCCGATCGGCACGGTGGGTGATCCGTTCCAGAACTGCTACAAGCCGCCAGTCGTGTCGCCTGAGTGCGTTGTCGATGCGGATTGTTCGTCGAGCATGGCGTGCATCAACGAACGTTGCCAGGATCCGTGCGCCGGTAGCAATCCGTGCGGTGGCAATGCCGAGTGTCGCGCCATCTACCACCGGCCGCACTGCACGTGCCCGATCGGTTGGGGTGGAGATCCGAAAACGCAATGCTACAAGCGTAAGTATCTGTTTGCACAGCAACGAGTTTGTCTGGCAATTGCTGCGAGTATTAATAATACACTTCGTTCGTTGGCTTTTTAGCGGAATGTAAGGTCGATGCGGAGTGTCCCTTCGATAAGGCGTGTTTCAACGAGAAATGCATCAGTCCGTGCACGTACGGTGCCACGCAGTGCGGCAGGGGTGCCAACTGTGTCGCCCAAAGCCACCGGGCTGTATGCATCTGCCCGCCCGGCACGCAGGGTAATCCATTCGTATCGTGCGTCACCGGTATGTGCCAGTACAACGAGGACTGCGCGGAGCACGAAGCGTGCGATCGGTTAAACCGCGTCTGCCGCCCCGTGTGCGACGATGAAACGTGCGCCCGTACGGCCACCTGTGTCGCGCGGAACCACCAGGCGAGCTGTGAGTGCGGCCCGGGAATGCGCGGTAATCCGTACGTTGAGTGCGCGCGTGATGAACCCGAACCCGAGTGCCGAATGGACAGCGAGTGCCGCTCACAGCAGGCCTGTATCCGTAACCGCTGTGTCAACCCGTGCACAGAACTGACGCCATGTACGAGTCAGCAGACGTGCAGTGTGATCGATACGCTTCCGCTGCGGACGATCATTTGCGCCTGCCAGACGGACATGCTGATGGATCGCTCCGGTAGCTGCAAACCGATCGTGATCGAAGAATGCCTCGCGGACAACGACTGCGCCGATACGGACCGATGTCAGCGCGGCCAGTGCATTACGGCCTGCAAGATTGATCCGTGCGGTATAAACGCGCAATGTACGTCCATCGGGCATCGGGCGCAGTGTAGCTGTGCGCCGGGTTACGTCGGAAGTCCACACGTGGAGTGTTTGCCGGAACCGAGGGTGACGACACCGAAGGAGTGTACTGTGGACGATGACTGTGCCGTGGATCGTTCGTGCTTCAACGACCGTTGCGTCAATCCGTGCGCTGGAGATGCCTGCGGACGGGGAGCGCTTTGCCGCGTGGACAACCATAAGGCGATGTGCAACTGCCCGAACGGATTTACGATGGATGCGAACGGAAATTGTGTGCCACG
Organism: Anopheles coustani; assembly: GCF_943734705.1. NCBI lineage: Eukaryota > Metazoa > Arthropoda > Insecta > Diptera > Culicidae > Anopheles > Anopheles coustani. The sequence goes on from NC_071289.1 coordinate 39,006,510, forward strand.
TAAGTATTCACCTTTTTGCATAACATCTTAAGATAAATGAACAACAAAGTTGTACACCGTTTTTACAAATATTTTCCCAATTTTTTAAGTTGAAGTTCTAATGAAAATGTTTTTCTAACCACCTTTAGCCGCTGGAGACTTGCCAAGGTGTCGTTCGAACTCGGACTGTACACAAAGCGAAACGTGCGTGAACGAAATATGCGCCAATCCGTGCAACTGCGGTCAGAACGCGGACTGCTTCGTAAAGGATCACTATCCGGTCTGCAGCTGCCGACCGGGCTATTCCGGCAATGCGCAGTCCGGCTGCTTCAAGCTGGAGTGTGAAAGCGACTCGGACTGCACAAACGACAAGCAGTGCACGACCGGCGAATGCGTCAATCCGTGTCTGCTGCAGGATCCGTGCGCGATCAACGCCGAATGCTACGGTGACCGTCATCGGGCGGCGTGCCGTTGTCTGCCGGGTCTGGAGGGCAATCCGTTCGAGCGATGCCGGCGCGTCGAATGCCACTACGATGGTGAGTGTGCCAAGACGATGGCCTGCCAGCGGGAGCAGTGCGTGGACCCGTGCGCCAACTCGCCGTGTGCCCAGAACGCCCAGTGCTTTGCGATGAACCACCAGGCGCAGTGCAAGTGCCCCGAGCATCTGCCGGAAGGTAATCCGTTCTCCTTCTGTCGACCTCGGGCCGTCGAGCGGGACGAGTGTCGCGTCGATGGAGACTGTCCGAGCCGATTGGCGTGCATCGGCAGCCGATGCCTGAACCCGTGCGATGAACTTAAGCCGTGCGCTGCGTCGGCGCTCTGTACCGTGCAGGATAGCGTGCCTGTGCGGACGATGGTGTGCGAGTGTCCTCCACTGCACGTTCCGGACAGCCGTGGCGAATGTCAACGAGTCATCCAGCAAACACCGATCGGCGTGTGCACCAGCGATTCCGAGTGCCCTGAGCAGGAAGCCTGCATTAACCGGCAGTGTCGGGATCCGTGCAGCTGCGGAACACACGCGACCTGTACGATCAAGAACCATCGGGCGGTGTGTTCGTGCGAGGACGGCTACGAGGGAAATCCCAATGTGGCCTGCCGAGCTATCGGCTGCCGGGTGGATTCGGAGTGCGAGTCGACCAAGGCGTGCGTCAACGGCAATTGCGTCAATCCATGCCTGGACAACGATCCTTGCGGAATCGGAGCGGAGTGCTACGCCCGGGCGAACCGTGCAGAATGCCGGTGCCCAAGTGGCTACCGAGGCAACCCGCTGGTGCAGTGCAATGTGGTCGAGTGCCGCAGCAATAATGACTGTCCGGACGACAAGCAGTGCCGCAACTCGCAGTGTATTAACCCGTGCATCTACGAGAACTCGTGCTCGCCGCGAGCGGAATGTCGTGCGCAGAATCATCTCGTCGTTTGCCGCTGTCCAGTGGGTCTGGTGGGCAACCCGTACGTCGATTGTCGGCCGGAGCCTGTTCCGGAGTGCCGCGCCGATACGGACTGCCCGTCACATCTGGCCTGTATCGATAACCGGTGCGTCGAGCCGTGCAATGCGCTTACACCATGCACTCAGCCGGCCCACTGTGAGGTAGTACCATCCTCGCCAGTACGCACCATGCTGTGCACGTGCCCAGATGGATACGTCAGCAGTGGAAGTGGAACGTGCAAACCGGTGGTTAAGGCCGGTTGCATATCGGACTCGGACTGTTCGAGCGACACGGCCTGCATCAACAGCATCTGCCGCAATCCGTGCAACTGCGGACCGAACGCGGAGTGTCGCGTGAAGGACCACAAGCCGGTCTGCTCGTGTACCCAGGGCTACGACGGCGATCCGGAAACGCAATGTATCAAGATCGAGTGCCGCTCGGACAGCGATTGCTCGAGCCAGGCCACCTGCTTCAACCGGCAGTGCGTGCCCGCCTGCTCGATGGAAACGTGTGGACCGCAGGCCGAGTGTATCGGTGTCAACCATCGGGCCGTGTGCGAGTGCCTTCCGGGCTACGAGGGTAACCCGCGGGTAACCTGCAAGCTGATCGGATGCCGCCGAGATACCGACTGCCCGCTGGACAAGGCATGCATTAACGGTCAGTGCGAGAATCCATGCGAAACACAAGCAGTCTGTGCGCAAAACGAACAGTGCCAGGTGTACCAGCATCGACCGGAATGTGCCTGTCCGCCACCGTTCGAGAACGATCCTCTCCAGGGTTGCATGCTGCGCGATGACCGCTGTATGACGGATGGCGAATGTCCGTCGCAAACAGCCTGCATACAGGGCGACTGTGTCAATCCGTGCAACGTGACCGAACCGTGCGGCGTGAACTCGAACTGTAAGGTGCTTGACACGCTTCCGGTACGCACAATGATTTGCGAGTGCCTACCAGGATACCAGGGCAATGCAGCGATACAGTGTGATAAGAGTAAGTACTGAATGCGACCGACGGTTGATGTGGAAATGGCTTGAAATATGTTGCATACTAACTAACTAATTATTTGCTTTTTTCAGTGGCATTGTGTCCAACGGAACGAGGCTTTGTCAGGAATAGCAACGGAGAATGCGTCTGCCCACCAGGATACGGGCTGTCCGAGTACGACGATTGCCAACCGTGCCGTGAAGAGGACGGTCTCAAGATAGACGAGGCAACGGGACGGTGCGAGTGTGCACTGGAGCGTGGTCTCATCCTTGACGAGCGTGGCCGCTGTATCTGCCCGATCGAGCACGGCTATCGGTTGACCAGCCGAGGCGAATGTATCCGCATCGAGCGGCCCGAGTGTGAGCGCGACGAGGACTGTGCCGACTGGCGCTACTGTAACCTCGACTCCAAGACGTGCGACGATCCGTGCGACCGGAAGATATGCGGAACGAACGCGCTTTGCAATGCCACGAACCATCGGGCCGTATGCCAGTGCATTACAGGCTACACGGGCAATCCGGATGTGCAATGCAGTAAGTGTCTTTACCCTTGTTTCTCATGGATTATTTTGCATAATCTTTACTACCGGTTTTAAAATTATTATGATGTATGCGTCCATAGATATTATGCTATCTTTCAGCACAGTAAAATGTGCTGTTTGTGAAATATTTATTTCATAGCTAGAGAAATGCTGCTAAACCATGCTTTAATGTTCTCAAAATAGTACCCTTTTGAATGGAGTATTGGCTTTCTAAATAGTAAAATTACATAAAAAGTGGTAAAAGATATTTTTTTTAATTTTAACGTTAAATTTTCTTAAATATTTTCAAATTTTTATACTTGTTGATGTTTTTTCGATATATAAAACAAACAGCTCGTCCAACAAATTTAATCTTCATTTTTGGGAAGAAAACAAACCTGACATCGTAAACAAATCCCATAAAACCCCATCTCAAGTTTTTTGTATGAAGCACTAAAATTTTCTTACGGGCCGGATAAAATCAGTTTCCGGGTCGCATTTGACGGACTTTGCCGACACCAGTTCTAGATAATGTTTCTCCATGTTTGTACACTCTAAGATATAAAAATCTATTTCTAATCCCTTCCTTTTCATTTGCAGATCAAACGACTAACTTCCGCACGGACTTCCCGCAACCGGAGATGGTCGTAACATGCCAGGCCGATGGCATCCAGGTCGTAATTGGTTTAGCCGAGTCGAACTTCAACGGAGTCCTGTACGTGAAGGGCCACAGCAAGGACGAAGAGTGTCGCCGGGTGGTAAACCTGGCCGGTGACGGCTCATCGACGCCACGCACGGAAATTTTCAAGGTGCACTTCGGCAGCTGCGGCCTTATCCATGTCAATGGAAATGCGAGCTTCGTGCTTGTCATACAGAAGCATCCGAAGCTGGTGACGTACAAGGCACAAGCGTACCACATCAAGTGCGTATATGAAACGGGCGAGAAGAACGTCACGCTCGGCTTTAACGTGCAGATGCTGACAACGGCCGGTACGATCGCAAACACTGGTCCACCGCCGACGTGTGCCATGCGCATCGTGGCCTTCGACGGGAAGGAGATCAACTCCGCCGAAATCGGTGACAATCTGCGGCTACAGGTAGAAGTACAACCAGCAAGTAAGTATCGAAACACTGACCACCTTTCAGCTTAACGAACGTGTTATTAATTTGTCTCCTTCAACATTCTAACAGCAATCTACGGTGGCTTCGCTCGAAGCTGCGTGGCGAAGACGATGGAGGAAAGCGTCGAAAACGAGTACATCGTCACGGACGAGGACGGTTGCGCGACGGACCCATCGATCTTCGGCGACTGGGAGTATAACGCGGAAACGAACAGCCTGCTGGCGAGCTTCAACGCGTTCAAGTTCCCGTCGAGCGACAACATTCGCTTCCAGTGTAACATCAGGGTGTGCTTCGGCAAGTGCCAACCGGTCAACTGTCACGGGGCAAACGCTTACGGCAAACGACGACGACGCCGTGAGGCCCTCGGTATCGATATGGATCGCACGATCGAGGTGGTGTACAACCGCACGAAACGTGCCGCCGAAAACACGGCGCTCGCCACCGACGACGACTCGCTGGGAATGGAAGGAACGTTGCGCGAGGAGATCACCATCCAGTCGAATCCTATTCTCACGCTGGAGAAACGCGAAGAACGATCATTCGACTCGAACAACAGTAAGTTTGCTAGTGTTAGCACAATTGGATGGAATTATTAAAACGGTTTATTTCGTTCATCGCATTCTATTTCATTCGATGTTAGAAAACATCAGTATTCAGTTTTGAAATACTTTTCACATGGCGGATCAGAGTTCATTCTGAACCAAATACACAAATTAAAAAAAAAACATATTTCATTCTTTCATCTTGAACTACTTCACATGAAGATGAATCAAGGTTATGCCTCGACTTTACACAAATATTCCCGTTTCATGCTACTTATTGCTCTGCTGAAGAGTTAGAACAAAAAGATTTTAAAAGACGAAAATAACAGGAGATGTTTGTCAATTAAACTATTTGAAACTAAATTCATCCACAAAAAGATTGTCTCATTATATAAATAGCTATAATGGAAATAAACGTCGCCCGTAAAAGCCCCTGCGATAAATTATAAACTCTAACCCACCCCGCTTTCTTCCTACAATTTCAGTCACTCCGGCGGCCCAGCGTGTGGAAGACATTTGCGTCTCGATGATCGGACTGATACTGGCCCTGGTGATCACCGCGCTGCTGGCACTGGTCGCCGTAGCGGTTGCAGTTTCCTGCTGGTTGATGGCATACCGACGACGGCCGACCATCACCGGACCGCTGCCACATCCACCCGAGTTCCCCAATCCGCTGTTCGCACACCACGAACCCTCGGAACCGTCGCATCATGATTTCATGGGATAGAAGTAATCGTTAAACATAAGTAGTATCGAAACAGAGAGATATAAAAAAAATGCATCGAGCAAACGATTGAGAGACGAAGAGTAAAAACGAAACTAACCGAAACGATGATAGTAACGAAACGAAAGTGACTAACTCATGATGTTAGGAAGGAGGTTACTAACTCATTAAACGAACAAAATAACCATACAACAGCCTTCGCCGGCTAGTGGTGGTCGGGACGCACGAAGTGAAAAATTGTAAATAATGTTAAAATCCAACCGAAGCCCAAGAAAAAACTAACGGAAATTTATTCGTTAGGAAGAAGATACAGATAAACTCCAATCGCTCAAAGAGCGATCGAGACTTTCTTTCGTTGCAAGTTGGAAGAAACAAAAAAGTAACAAAAGACAAACAGAGCCCAGCAATGATCACGATTGAGGAAACGTGATCGAAAAACCGTAAAAATCGCAATTGATTTTTAAAACCCAGAACCAGTGTCCTTTTTAGGTACAGTTAGCTTAGCTTCGTTGAAAAATATCTTACTAGCGTTATGTGGCAACAAATCGAGGAATGCGAACGATCCAATCCAAGCTTCTAGAATCGATCGGTGGCAATGGTTCACTTTTTGGAGGAAGGAGGCGAACTGGTCGAACGCATTCCTGCTCACCGTAACATCTCCTCCGTCGGTCGTTCCTAGTCCTCTATATTTATTAATGTTAATATGATGGTTAAAACGGCAACAACGAGACAAAATAGTAAGAGAGATTTGAAGGAAGAAAGCAATCCTATATCGAAACGATGGCCCTCGATCCGGAGCGTAAGGGGCAAGGAATCTCAATCTGGACCCCGGATCGCGTTGCAACCGGCCAGAGTGGCTTATGTGTGTAAATGTGCGTGTGCGAAGGTTTCTTGCGCGTGAATGAAACCCGTGCAGCTTTCTTAGGCGTGCACCCCAAAGTGTGTGTTCCAATGCGTTCCGAGCGTGTGTCGTTTTCACAGCCGATCGCGCTCGCGTTTTAACTGTAATTTATTGATATTTTAAAGTATGCTTTTGATATATACTGAACGAATGAACGACGATCGGCGGAGGATTTGAAGACCGAGCGTTAGGAGGAATTAATTAAAGTAGTACGATTGTTTTTTTTCTTTTCGTTTCCTTTTTTCCGCACTCTAAAAAAAGGCATCAAATGTAATGTTGTATTATAGTTTTTTTTTTTTTTTCTTGTTTTACGCCACGCAAGTGTAACATGCAATCGTAAGTCTTAATGCAAAGGGATAGACTAAAGCTGCACGAGGTAATGTAAAGGTGGTTGCAATCGTGCCTTTTTTACTGCCAGATACATGTGCTTGGTTCATGGTGGCCAACTAGACGTCGGGTCCATTCGTAACGGAAATTCTACTAGAATGGTTTCGAAGCAATGATGGTGATGGAAAAGGAGCAGCGACCTTCCCCTCGCCATTTGCGCCGATCATCAGAAGTTTTCCGCTACGGTTGGGATGAGAATTCTACCAGCCATTGCTTGGGGATTATCTCAACTGAAACCACAAACTGCCTACCGTTTTTAAAACGTCACTCCTCTTCTTCTTTGGATGTGCATAAGTGTTCAAATTGCGTAGCAAATAATGTAGTTTGTCGCGTAATTTCCGTTTGTAACAATGTTAAAGAAAAAATTAAAGTATATCAGCAAGAGGTGCTACGCTTTACATTACCTTCGTACCAGCCTAGTAGTAGATGTGTAATTATATTCAGGTTCTTTCAGAAGACTGCCACCAAAACCAACGTGCACAACACGTCCTTCGTCATTTCATGCCTGTCCACCCTTCCTACTTGTATGGATGTTTTGTTTCTCTCGATATGCAACCGTACTGAAAACACGTTCAGCGCACCTACTCCTACGAAATATGAATAGTTAAAACGAAACGAAACTAAACTAATAGGAAAAAGAACAAAAAACGCGATAATAAAATGTAATACTAATCAAAGTGAGTTGTTTTTATTTTTATTTTAAATGAATAACCAATAAGATTGTTTTTAGAATTACAGTCGAATTTTGTACAAAAAGTTATCCCTACACCCAACAAACACGGCGCTTCCGTGCGCAACTGGACTCGCAAACAACTCCCCGTTCGTTTTAAGGGTAGATACAATTTTCAGACTATCCTCGCCTTCCTTACACTCCGTGACCAGATCGAGTACATTGATGTAGCCGGAAGTGGTGCACACCAGTAGGTATTGACCGACGACGAGAGGCGTTGCGTAGATCTGCGATTGCAACTCCACTTTCCAGCTTAGTATCAGGGCATCACACTCCCCGGGTAGATACTCGACGCAGTGGACACATCGATCGTAACATCCCACGAGTAAGCTGATCTTGGCGGTGGTTTGGTTCAAAATTTTCAACGATGCAAAAACATTCCCAGGTAGTCTGGTGGATGAGGTCTGGAATCGATCGATCGATATAAAAAAAATTGGTGAAGTATACTTCAAAGTATACTAAAATAGGCTAAATAAGCCTTGTGAAATCTAACCTCTTCTCCTGTAGCGATGTCAATAACGGATAAAGCACCATCTACTCGGCATGCTATGACCTTTCCAAAATCGGCAAAGTAAGCTGGTGTGCTGAATATTGGTACGCTGCGTGAAAACGTGCTGCTCCACATGACGGTGCCTAGGGCTACACGTACCGAAGCAATCGTGCCATCCAAGGTAACAATCAACACGCAACCCACGCCATCGATATTGCATGGAATCGGTTTTGCAAATACTGGCTTTGAACCAATCCTTAGCTTCCATCTTACAGCTCCGGTATCTGACTGGCGAAGAAAAAGTGAGTACATAGAGTAGGCATTTCTTACTATTAACAACGAATAGAAATCACTTACCCCAAGGAGGCAGTGCAAGTTATGCGACGATCCGTAGCTTCCGAAAATGATTGTATTCGTTCCCGGCACTACTAGAGGACAACATTTGATCATCCCACCTGCATCGTACTTCCAGAGAATGGTTCCATTAAGCGGATGGAAACAATACAGATTCCCATCGTAACATCCCACAACACCATGAACTTGCCCATCGTCGAGTGTGAAAAAGCTTACCGAACACTCAATGCGATCCGGCAGTGAAAGACGGGAGACGGTAGCATTTGTTTCAACGTCGATCGTAAGCAACAAACCGGAATGACTACCAATGCTTAAAATGTGTCCCAAACTTTGGCAGAAAGTCACCGTCGGGCGGGCATCGATACATTTGCCCATATCAAAGCGGCACTCTATGGATAGGTTGTTGTCGTGAATCAGATCATTGAATTCGACAGTTGGAGAACCTTTTTTCTGATTTTCTAAAATATTTTTATGCTTTAATTCCAAGTATCTAAGCACTTCTTCCAATGACACAGTTGGGTCTAACAGGTACGTTAATAGATCTGGTAATGCTGCTTCGAGTGCTTTTTCCATCGTCCTGTGCAATCGTACGGCAGCGATCGAAGTTCCCCCTTGATCCATAAACGAGCCCAACTTTCGCCTTTTACTATCATCACGTTCAGGCGTACTTCGATCCGGAATTCCAATTGCAACCAATTCTGCGCGGAAGACTTCCACAGAAGGACGCCCTTGGTGGTTAGTGGTTTGTCGTCGTTTAAATTCGTCATACAGCTGCAGTAGGCCGTCGTTGCTAACCTTTCCATGCGATGATAAAGGGATGTGTTCGACGCGATAAAGTTCATCCGGTAGTTTTTTAGACGGCACTGTTCGTCTAAGGTGATCCCATATGGCAGTTTCTATGCACTCGTTTTCCTTGGAGCAAGTGAAAAACAAGATCAACCGAACGTCCTCGCCAATAACGCACGCAGCACATTGATCAACCGATTCATGGGATAGCAATACTTCCTCCAGCTCCTGCAAACTGACACGGCAACCAAACCGTTTTATAGTTCTCTCACACCGACCGCGATAAATGTACTCGCTATCTTTCGTTAATTCCACCACGTCGCCCGTCGCACGGAACAAAACTTTTACTGATGCAGTGCATGCTTTGGAATCTCCTGTGACTATACATTTTCTGGTCGCACTGCCTATAAAAAGATGGCCAATAGTCGAACCATTGTCGTTTCTTATGGCCAGTTTTTGATTTTCTTCCACACAACGCAACTCGAGAACGATCGAGCTGTCCAAAGGAATGCCCAGGGGAACGTCGCTCCATCGATGATCGTAGCTCACTTTTTGTATCAGACTCCAGCAGGAAATTTCGGTTATACCGTAAATGTTGTATACCTCCGTTCGACTGTCTGGTGGTATTTGAAGTATTGGAAATTTCTCTCCACCAAACACTAGGACTCTACGGAAAATGGGATTTGAAAATTATTCGACGCGATGTGATGGTCAACTATCTTCCTACAAACCTCAGCGTACTGTGCGAAGCTAGGATAACTTCCGTTATGTCACGATTACTCCATCTCGTGAATAAGGATGGGGTGATCTGCATGAATGTAACACCAGGAAACAACAGGGCCACCACACGGTGTGGACTAAGCCGAACCTCGATGTGCACCATTAAAAGGGTTGCCCCAGCACGCAACCCCAGCAGCATGTCAATGACGAAAGGATCGAAAGTTGGTGGAGAACAGACAAAAAGTACATCACGTTCACTAAGCTGAAACCGCTCGCTTAGAGCTAAAACGTTTGGCATTATGCAGGCTTTAGGTACAAGAACTGTTTTCGGTGGCCCCGTGGAACCTGACGTACGAACTCCAAAGGCAATTTCCTTATTGCCCACCGGCATTAACGATCGGACGATGAGTGCAACATGCATGGACATAACACGCATTCCAAATACTAATTCCAGCCCATTGTACTCTTCGAACGATCCTCGGTCGGGGAAAAGAAAAGCTGAACATTCTCTGTACTTTGCTAAAGACGAGTACGCCGCATCCTTTTGAACTTCGATGCAATTGAAACTGTTTCCCGATATAATTATACTGCAAATGATCAAAAACAGTTTTAAAGGTCAAATTTAAAATGGAATATTTAAAGCTTTAAAATAAAAATATTTACCCTCCTAGAACAGCAATGAGCGCTGGGCAATGCGTTAACTTTACGCCAATCAACTGTCCTTCGATATTCTGCGCTTTTAGTGAACATGCTATACGTTGTATATCGTTCCATAGCTGGCTGTAGCTGACTTCGATCAAACTGCAACGGGAATCGTAGTATTTGATAGCGATGCGACTGTGAAACTTAAGAAAAATTGCCCTATCCAGTAGTTCCATGATGCAAAATATATTTCTATTTGTTTACACCGTAAACCGGTAGTCGGTAAAAATATACACGGCTAATTTCACGCACTTCTAACGCTGCGTGTTTGTTAGGCTTACTTCACGCACATGAAACTGTCCTAAACTTAGACCAGTTTTAAATTGTATGTGGAATGAATGCCTCACGTAGAAAATTTAAATGGATGTTTTTTGCTGCATATTTTATTTAGAAGCGATCAATTGAAAGGACCTGTTGCGATCAGTGAATGCAGTTTATTATGATCTTACTAAAATAAAAAAAAATAGTTTGTGCATGACTTATGGCGTGTTGAATTAAAAAAAAAGGAAACAAAACATCTCCATGATGAAAATACCTTTTATTGATCTTTCGAATTCTGTTTATGCCATATTTGGGGTACTTGGTTTTGTCTTACTTTCGCGTACGCATACAACTGAAAATATTAACAAACAGAACAACCAATCACGACATTTATGTACGCTGAATTGAAACATTTTCGGCACTACACGATGTTGCATATCTGTTAGGTCTACCATATTCACGATTGATTTCAAGAAAATAAGTAGAATAACGAAAAACTATGGTAGTAATGTGGAAACGTTATGGAAAGCTTTTGCTCTACCTTCTCCCAATATATTCATCGATATGAATTTACGATCGGTATCTGGAAGCAATATTTCAACAACACAACATCGAGCTGTTTAAAGCATACTTTTTAATCTACGCATAGACAAGAGCAAAACCAAATTTATGGTCGGCGATGTGCTCAAACGAAAAAATGTGGAATGTGCAGTAAACTAGTTGGTCAAAATATTGTTCCATATTTGCGTGCTGCGAACGTTATTTGTGTTTCACTTCCGTAGCAAATTCGCGGGCAATTCGACCATATTTTTTTACTCCTCGCTGTGAAATAGAAGCACGGGTAAGGGTTTTTGCATCTAATGTATATGTGATAATCCTCTTCTCATACGTTGTCCTTTTGTAGAACTTGATTTGTATATTCTTTTAATAGATCTTTTTTACCCCATTGATGTACCACTTGGGGTGTCTTTTCCATCCAGAGAAGTTGTAAAGTTTATCCAATTGATCGACGATCGGAAGCTGTTCGAAGACTCCAGGCTAAGCATGGGTTTGCCAAACGCCCCATAAAGGTAAAACACCCGTTTATAAAAGCTTTCATAGGTTCACATTGTTGTGTGGCAGCACGCAGGTGTTGAGATGTGCAGTATTTTTAGCTCACTTAACAAATTTCCAACAACATCTAATGTTTCTGCTACTCGTTGATACTCACGCCATCGTCTTAATTGTTACTAGCGCAGTGTTCTCCCGTCTCCCGAAACCCAAAATGTTATTAATATTTTTCTTCAACTGGTTGGTTTTAATCTTCTATTCATTCGGGAAATTTTAATTCTTTCAGACGCATCTCACTGTGTGAGCATAGGAAAAAGCATTCCAGAATGGTTAGTGAAACAGAAGATGAGAACAGCGAATTACCCCCAAATCAACGAAAGCAACGTGAAATCACCTCCAACAGATTACTCGTCCATCATGCATTGTATCTCTTATTCGATGTTTTCGTTGCTAATTATTTCTTTCCTTCATTCTAACTTCCCAGCGATAGTTTTCCAAAGCACGCGAATGTATTTGCAGCTCGATTATTCAACATGTTTGAGTGTGTTTTTGGTTGGTTTGTTATTGATTATTTTTCATTTCTTTTATAGAGATAATGTATAATAGCGTATGTTTCGATCGTTCCAAACAAGACTACTAGAATGGACGTTCATCGATCTTGGATGCCGATCCTTTTTTGCCTTTTTTCTCATTTCTGTTCCTTCGTAAGGAGATTTCATCTTCATTGCCACTTGCCGTACATGCGAATACGTTTCGTTACAGACATTTGAAAAAACAAAACTTCGGGGGCAATACGATTCAGAGTCGCAAACAATTTAAAGTAAATAATCGTGACAGTTTTTTTCACTCACAGCATCGGAAGCTTCTTCTTCTTTTTCTTCTTCTTCTTTGCCGGATGCCGCATGGAAAATCGGCAACTGCTCTCATGATGATTCGAAGCATAATGTAACATAAGAAAGTTTATAAAAAAGCCCTAGAGGTATAATGATTGATAAATGATGGCTGAACGTTATGTTTCCCTTCAGCTTGCAACTTTTCTTTATACGTTTTTGTTTGCATCATTTAACTTCGGAATGAAGGAACCGAATTATTCAGAGTAGAAGCATTTTTCGTTCTAACTCCATCCACCACAGTCCCGCCTCGATGTGTTTATCTCTTTAATACGCAGCACACACGCACGCTTCATCAGCGCAGAGGAGCGGTCTTACTGCTCCTCGTCACCAAGCTCCTGCTTAATTTTGGAAAAGTCAAAGTCCTCGCCTGTGCCGCGCTTGAAAATGTCCAGCACGTCCAAACAGGTCGTCTCGAAGTGAGTGGTGGCGTCGTACGATTGCGAGATGAACACCTGCGACTGCAGACCGTCGTCGGTGGGTTCGTAGTAGTCCGTGATGGACAAGAACTTTTGTGCGATCGGGCCGAGCAGATCGAGACCGGGCTTGATCTCCGCCTCCGGATTGGCGGTCTCGACTGTGGTCGAAACCATGGCAATGAACCAGCCCTTGGCCGACACCTGGTGCGTCGAACTGATAAGCGATACGTAGATGTCCGACTTACGATCGACCTGCATCTGTGGAATGATAATCTGCGTGGACAGTGCATCCTTCGTGTTGGGGATCGGATGATCCAGCAGGCAAATGCAGCGGATCACCTTTCCTGAGATGCGTACCTGCGTATATGGAGCAAAACAAAAGGACATGAATATCGATCTCGCTCACCACCAGGCTCGGTCAACACCTACCTTGTTCGGTACGTATGTTGGGTCGCAGTAAACCTGTTTGCATTTGGCCACCTCCTCGCCGGAGCGTACGCCAACGACCTTACCGTCGGCGTCGTACACAATCTCATCGATCGGCTTATCCAGCATGTACGTGCCACCGTAGATGGCCGACAGCCGGGCGAAACCCTGTGGCAGTTCGCCCAATCCGTACATCGGGTACAGATACGGCGACTTCCCGTAACGTGCCAGCGAGTCCGAGTACAGCTTAATGCGATTGATCGTTTTGATAGCCGGTTCGGTCAGATACGAGTCGTCCCGGTACAGGGCCAGGGCATGGCCGGTGAAATCTTGGGTGCTCTTCTCGAGGCCGAACTTCTCGTACAGAGCCTGCATGTCCTTGGTGGAAGGATCAAAGTCTTTCCATGTCTTCGGATCCTCGGCCACGAAGTCCTGTACGTAGATAAGGAAGTTGCGGAAACGACGCTTCTCGAACAGACCTACAAACATAAAAAATTAATGATGCATCATTCTACAGACAAGCCATCTCTAAAGAAGAGATCTACATTTTGCTAGCAAGAAATTATGCAGAACATTCTTATCATCACAGGACTCTAACATTATTTATGAGCGGGGGTAAAAATTCTACCCTATGTTGATCAATACATCGTAACAGACGTAGTCGAAAAATATCAGACTTGCCTATGGGCAGTGGACGAAAAAAGAAAGCGTTCACCTTTGACTCATAGGTTTCTTTTCATTGAGCGTAGAAACGAACGAAAATGTTTCAGCTGTCGAAGCAGCGGCGAGAAACAGTGGTGGTTTATCAATTTTACGATAGATTTCTTCATGCCTTTGCTTCTCCCACGAACTCGCTCGCTTTCTCCAAGCGAGCGGATGCGGCTTACTGGGATGATGATAGAGTTTTCGCTGTAAAACAAAAGTGGATAGAAGTATTGCAGCAAAGCCTCGCGTAAATGGTTCAGGCATTCATTCTTGTTCTAAAGAGACGGACATGCTACCATACTGGAGAGCAGAAAAATTATCAGCCAGGAAAAACTTCCGTTTTGTCGACGCAACGTGTCATTTTCATTCGATTCTTTTTTTTTCTATTTCTTTACCCCTCAACTATCGTCATTTCTACGCCACACTCCATTACGTGTTTTCATGTATTTCCTTTTGCACGGTTCGCTTCCAATATATTTTTCCTCTTGCTCCTCATTACTGTGCAATTGGAAAATGGACAATATAAAATAAAAAGAGATAGAGTAGGACAGAGTTGCAACGCGCTTCAGTTCCCGGCGGCCAGAAAGGGAAGAAAGGAACTTTAGCTCTGACCGTCTCGATGAGCAAGAGCGAACGTGTCGGAGAGTTATACGCAGAGACAGAGAGAACGAGTGAGCTAACCCGTTTTTTCCGGACGAGCGAAAGTACCGAATTTTGGGCAATTCGAAGTACTTGGCGAGGGTTGCAGGGAAAACAGTTTATCATGAAACACCCTCTTTATCCCCCCTCCCATGGGGTATCCATCATAATATTACGTACCCATCAGATCGGAAGCGAGAGCTTCCTTCTGGTCGACCGGAACTTTGGAGATCTTTCCACCTTTGTACACGTAGCTTCCCTCGACCGACTTGAACTCCAAATAACGGGTCACACCCGTGTGTATCAGCAGCTTCACCAGCAGCCCGTTGGCCATCAGGAACTTGGGAATCAGATCGACGTTCCAGTCGCGACCGCGGCCATATTTGCCCTCCGGCAGCTCGACGCCGAATCGCGAAAACAGGTCCTCGAGGGGCGTAATCGAGGCAGACTCACCGCCGTAGTACTTATTGCGATCGATGTGCAGCACTTTCTTGCCCGACACGGACAGCATTCCACTGAGGATGCACTCCTTCAGGCCGGTACCGAGCACAATCGCGTCGTATTCCTCATCCATGATGACGGTGCGTTATTACGGGCTACGCGAGTTGCAAATTATACTTCACGCCACAAAAAACGATTCCGTCACAGTTCTTCCGCACGAGGCTAGCAGGGGGTAAGGTGTGTCCGGACCTCCGCGTTGCTGGAATATTCTTCGTAATTTGCACCTATTCAATCCACTGCGGTACGCGCGTGCTTCACCTGCACCAGACGCACAATCTTTTTCTCTGCACACTGCACGAAGTCAGGAAACTTAGCTGGTGACAGGAAAGAAAATACAGACTGCAAAAATCGACTACGATAGCGACCAAGGTAACTATGTACTACGGGCAAGATCAATTGAAAGACAGGTCGGGTCAAAGCTGTTTTCTGCTCCGCCATTGTGGCGACAGTTGGTTTAAAAAGTGTTTACAAACATACTTGCATACTTGTGGTAGATCTTATAGATCTTACTAATAGTAATTGGAAATTCTAGAACACAGTGTCTATGCTCTCGCGGATAGAAACTTCTCTTCTGTGTGATGTCATGGGATCGAAATTAACTGTGTTGGCCTGACTCATGCGTAGCCGTTCTCCAGAACATATTCCGAACGACTCAATTCCTTGCTTTGTTGATAAAACATACAAAATTTGCCGTTTTACTCCACTTTCTTAGCTGCTCTTGATAGGTAAACAAACTTTCAACTAACTGTCAAACATTTTTTCCACGGTTTTTGGTTCGTTACATGGTATGCTGCGACCTCTTTTCCAATGATCTTTAATATGGGCTAGTTTATACTAATCTTGGTAGTAACGCGATGACATCCACAAAATATGGTGTAAACAGAGTTGAATACCGCCACACGGTGTTGCATGCTACCTTTTCGGTCATACGTTATTACCTATCTTCGAAACGTTCACCGAAATTCAAAAATTTTAAACTGTTCTGTTGAACCATTTATATTGAAACTTCACAGCATTTGTATAGTTAATTCGTGGATATGGTTTTCATTTACACTTTGATAAATGTCAGTTTGCATTGCGTCAGATCAAGTTTATTTGGCAAATCGTGGATAAAGACGGTATTCCTCCTTATCCATCTAAAACATAAGCTATTTAAAGATGCTTGCACCAAAAATGTGTTTTCTTTTTTTGCGGGAAACCATTTTTGTAAAACTCTTCTTCGTCAGCTCCCGCGTCGGTCGGACGTTCGTCGCTACAGTCTTGGTGTAAGCAATTTAATGTTAAAATAACATACAAAAAAATGCACAACGTAGGGTAATTCTTCAGAGTGTAAGTTGGAGCTCCTTCATTAGTAATTCGTAAACCAGAAACTAAAGTTAAAGGTTTAATAGAGAATAAAGAAAGCCAGAAGCTATTTCCAAGCTGAAATTTACCAAGAGATGCTGACAAAAAATATTGAATCGTTATTCCAACTTTTTCAAACGAAGGCAGCGCTCTGTGAACAGTCCAACAAACCAGACAAACACGACACTGTCGGAAAGGTGCTCTGCGAATTGTCGTGAAGAACTGTCACTCATCCAAGCAGCAAGGTAGCAGAATACACAAGGTATAACAGTTTCACAGTGGGATACAGCCCTGCACGACAAAATCAAACTGTTTTGTTCTGTGTCGTGTTTGTCTGACATGTTCGATGCAGGTTGACAGAGCACCTCCATATGATTGCATGGGTTTGATCGTTTTTTTTTTTGTCGTGTTTGTCGTGTTTGTCTTGTTCGATAGCTCACAGAGCGCTGCCGAACTCAGACTACCGACGCAGCCAGAGAGTACGCTGCCTAATTCCAAACCGTTTGTCGAAATACTCGCTCGAGATGACAATAGATTTTTTTGGATCGAACCTGCTTTAGTTCCGGTTTGATTTGCCCACCACTAGCTCATCATTTTCGCCGCTATTTTTCGCCCGAAAAAGGCGAATTCTCTCTTAAAACTCAGGTGAAACTCTTTTTTGAAATGGTCAAAAGACCCTGTTTTTCTTCTCAAAAACAAGAAACGAAGGTAAAAGTTTTCCTTAAACAAACTTGCGTGTGTTGAAAATACTTTTTATTTGAGGGGTCACATTTACAAATTGGTTAATTGATCACAAAGTTATTTGCAAAAACGCTTTTTCAGCATTCACCAACCAAGGTTTCTATACCTATTTCCTATACGAACCCGATTCTTGCGAACCTGTTGTCAGTTGTGTTTGTACTTCCACGACGGAAGGTTGTTGCTGACGCGCGCGCGTGCCACAAATTTCCGTTCTCCTTTGTCGTGCCGAAGCACCAGTTAAGTTTTAAAGTTTTTGGCTAGTTAAAACCACCAGTTACGGTTGTATAATTATCGCATCATCTGTTAAACCGACTGTCGTTAGTTATCGAGTGCTTTACGGCCGTTAAGTTGGAAAAGGCAAAATCACCTCATCGCGACTCTGGTCCGGTTTCGTCAGCGGAGCAAGTCTGTGTTGGCCGTTTTAACCGTTATGTCTGCGAAGCAACGCAGCTAGAAGCACAGACGGCGGAGAAGTGTACCGAAGAAAGTAAGCATTCCCCAGCGGGGTTTCAGCGCCTGTTGCTGCAGCGTTTAGTGTGTAGTATGGGAATGTACGGTTGCATTATTTTACGGTGATCGCCTTCGGAGCCAGATCTGGCTAGCGAGGCAGTATTTTGGCCGGAATGCCGTGCCGTCGTTGTGAACTGTGCGCTCTGTACTCGGCCGTCCGGCAGCAGTGACGACAAAAAGTGGGGTTCCCGTGAAGCAGGATGCTGTGAAGAATAGTGGCATCACATTTCGATGCATACGATGCAAGAACGCAAAAATCGGAAGAAACTTGAGAAAAGAACCGAAAGAACGAGGTATATTATGGTACACACACACACCGTATGATTCACGCACATGGATATGCGGATGCTGTAGATGCTGCTTTCTTGCTCCCTCCCTCGTTCGGTCGTTCGGTCTTCCTGTCGATTGCTCACGATTTCTCCGGTTGTTCACGGTCGGTGCCGAGATGGTTGATGCAGCTCGATCTTTCTTCGCCAAAGTGGCATTTTCCAAAGTGTTGTGTAGCTCGTGCAAGGGAAAGAAAAAGATGCTCCTGCAGATCAGACAAACGGACGGATGTCTACTATGGCATGGCAATAGCCATTCTCAAAAACTGACAAGAACCATTTTGATAGATTGCTACTTTTGGTAATCCTAGCCCAAACGTTCCGAACGATAAACGATCGCGAAA
This sequence comes from Anopheles coustani, assembly GCF_943734705.1. Taxonomy (NCBI): domain Eukaryota; kingdom Metazoa; phylum Arthropoda; class Insecta; order Diptera; family Culicidae; genus Anopheles; species Anopheles coustani. The sequence goes on from NC_071289.1 coordinate 39,025,034, forward strand.
GGTGAAGATCGTATCCCGTATTTTTCCTTGTTCTTCCGTAGGTCAATGGTCCATCGCACATGGCGTCCCAGCTGGTCTCCGGTGTCGGTACGCAGTTTTGAGTGTAGACGTGGACTATTTCTTTTTGCCTTTTATCAGATAACCGTTATCATGTCCCCTCGCGGAGCTATTCGCTTCGAATTGGTCTTTCCCAGGGGTTAACATAATATCGAACGGGTAGATTTCCCCAGTCTCAGGGGCTTAAAAGTTGTATTCCCCACCAATGGTTACACAAAAATCGCAAAAATCATTCTACTGTTAGGAAAGGTATTGGTATGTCTTTTAAACATTTGTTATGGAAAACGTTAAGTACTGTTAGATTATTAGATACCCATCCCGAAACGCCAAACAGATAAAAAACACGCCGGTGACTGGACGGCCAATTTTCCGCCATGTTATAATTTCAAACCGCCCGGGTTAATTGAACGCCATATAATTGACCGCCCAATTGCCAAAACAGCAATTTATGGCCGTCGTCGATTCCACCACGTCAGTGCAATGTAACCCAATGCCCGTGACCTTTAAGTCGGTTCGCTAAGGCACACGTGTGCCTGACCAAAGCTATCACGATCGTGAGGCCATTCGATCCGTTGGTAGGATCTACGGTTCCATACGATCGTTCAGGGATTTGAGATGCTCGACATCGCGCGACTAAACTCGCGAGTTAGCAACGGTTCCACCAACCATCAACCTTCACAACGAACACCCTCCCCCGTCGCGGTTTAGTTATCTACAAACATTCTTGTGCCGTGTTGCCACCAACGACGACGACGACGACGGTGGCTGGCTCAGGAGTAGCAGCTGTTCACGTTCTACTTTTATTTCTTGCACCACATTCAAAGCGCCACGTCGCCAGCGCGAAGAAAACGGCCCACTAGATGCTTAGAAAAGATCAGCTAAAGGTTGCTTCCGGTTAGAAAAAAACAAAATTTTGCACAGATTTATGAGCGCCATAAGTGGGTGAGGGGGTCCTTGAACACGCACGCCCAACAAATAACACACTTGCATATAGTAGCTTACAATGGGTAAATGGTTTGGCTTAAAACCCGACTGCTTTGATTTGATTTATTTTTAACGGCTCCACGGTACTGCTCTTGTGGGCAATTAACCACCCCACAGGAAAACGTTATACCGGTTCGGTGCCGGTCACTCCCAGGCTCCCGCCGAGGAGATTGTGATACGATAAGCACGAAATGCTTGGGCTGGACCTATTCTAATCTCCATTCTTTCGACCGCATAAATTTGCCGCACGGAAAGAGAGCATGGGACCACCTCCCACACGTACTTGACCGATTTGTTAGAAACACCTCCCCGAGCTGTGCGGTGCGGTGGGAATGCAGGCAGGGCGGTCATCCGTGAGAGTGCCAAGGTGGACAACTTTCAGGCTTCTGAATATTGCAAAAAAAAAAATTAAACAACACGGGAATCAAATGCGACTGGGAAACTAGACAGACGTGCAAAAGAATGTGTCTGTGTGAAACCGGACCCTTTCAAGGACCCCCCCGGCCAAGATCCGCAATGTAGCCTGGCACATGCCACTCGGTTTGCATTACACCCTCTCGCCTCGTTTCCGTGCACGGTCGTGTAATGCATAAAAACATATTTTTCTTATTATCATGCACAGACGCTGTCGGTGTGTATATCTTCGATCTCGGTGGAGAAGAATGTTCTCCGTGCTCCGATGGCATCCTCGATGGTTAATAGTTGAACGGAACCTCCATCCGGCCTCCACTTGTTGCATCTCGAGCGTTCATTTGCACTGCTAAACGCACATTAGAGGTTATGCATCGGGCTGCTGCAAACGGGTGATCAGATACACACGTCGAAAGCATGCCATTTGCAATTAGCATCGTGACATCTTTCGCTAAACAACGCGTAGGCTTTGAAGGGAACCGGGGACCAGGTTTTGTAGGAAACCCCAACCCATCTCGTGTCCCTTGTTTGGCTCAACCTTTGGCGGTGCAATATCAGATGATTGAAATCGTTTGATCGACTCACAGCGAATGTATGATGCGGTTTCAGAGCATCTTTTTTCCCTGCCTGCTATGTTTGCGGCTTGCAAATGCGTCCGATGGAAAGTGCAGCCGCCTTGTAGACTCCGTGCTGTGGCTGCGGAAAAGCGAAGCACAATGGCACGAAGAGCAACGAGAACAAACATCCAAATTGTTTGTGTCGGCACGCGAGAGCCATATTGTTGGTGCGAACAGAAGCCAATTTTCCTCTTAGAAAATCCATTCATCTCACGTTAGCGAACTTAAAGTGCGTATTTTCCTTCCCATGTTTTCTCAGTGCTCTTTTGAATTTCCTTTGGCTATTGTTTTCTATTCGTCCTTTGGTTGATAACTTTTGTTTTTCTCAGGCAAAGTTCAATGAGTGTATGATTATGGCATTCAATGGCGTCAATGGCGATTTCCACTGGTAAAAAAAAACCTTCCCGCTGAGACGGCGAGCAGATTTTCTTGGAATGTTCATTTTCACTTTGTTGCATGTCAACACAATCGCGTTCCGTTGACAAGCTTGGAAACATAGTTATGATTGATTGTGCTTGTCTGTTAACCTCTGGTAAAATAAATCACCGTCATAACCTTCTATGAGTAGTTATGAGTGGCTTTTAGATGTGTTTTTTTTATTTTCTTAAATTGAACGAGGTATACAACTCGGAAAACTGCTATCTTACGCTAATTACGAGAAGTAAGTTTTGTAGAATAACGAGACAATAGTAAAATCACCATTAGGGTTTACAAGATGTAATTTACTTTGCTATTGATGGTATAATTTCTTTAAATTGTTTAAAAAAAACTCAATCTGGTGATATCATAGCTCAATGAGAAATGAATTTAATAGCATTGATGTTGGAATAAAATTTTCAGCTCAGATAATACACCATTTATTTTTCGATGTTTTGGCACTTGGTTGTATCTGATGTATCTAATGATGTATGGACATTATCGATTGCAGGGGTTTTCAGCCAAAAAATTTTGATTTAATGCTTAAAGTAGATATTACTAAAAGAAGTAGCGAAACGAATTTAATATAAACTTGTTCTTGGCATGAAGCCAAAAATAAACTATCCTGCGTTTAAATGGAAAATTAATGTAGTTTTTATACGGCACTTTTTGATAAAAAATATCCTCATAATTTCAATCATTAAAGTTCTAAAACATGAAGAACGATCAGTCTTAACATATAGCCAAGGGTTGTTAAACGCGGACATTGAAAGGGGAGTAAAACCGCTATATTGCATGAAATTTATCCAAATTCCATCCATGTATATCGAGCAGCAAGCGAGAACCGTTCCTAATCAAAAACGATTGGGCGCAGATAGCATTTTAGTAGGGGGAACGTTTCTAATCACACCGATTCCACTCCAAGATGTTAATTGTGTGCGTACAGCCGCATGGATGTGTGTGTTTACTAGCTAGACACACAATTGTAGTAGTAAATCGTAGTAAAACTATTGTGCTTCGAGGGGGAGTTAAAAAAAGAAAATCGCGTAAACTCGCCACAACCACGATGATCGATCGAATGAAGCTATTATAGAAGTGCGGAGTCGCACCGTGAGGCGGCGGTTTACCGGTGCCGGCGGATGGGAACGGACTTCCGTTATTTTGTGGTTCCGGTTAGGTAGATTCGGCCGACGATGAGCGCGCAAACCCCGTAGGCCGCGTCGGATGTAATCGGACGCGTGCATCAAGCTCCAACACCTGCGTGAATTGTGGTGACGGAGCGGGGAAAATGAGGGCCGGTCGCGGTTAATGTGGTGATGGATCGCGGGCAGGCAACCGAAAGAACCGAGAACACAATTATTCGAAGAGAAGGGAAGCGGTGTGGAACCTGGAGATGATGGGGTTGAAATGATTTTTCTTACGCTCGTGGCGCGATGATGGCATTGCCAGTGTAACGGTCGGGAAAATCGTAGGGAAAACCCACCGTTTGTCCAAAGCAGGCTAATTTGATGAGCATAAATTTGCACACGCATTACAAGTGTTGCTGACACATGTATTACCTTCATTGCTCAGTATATTGTATGGAAGTCAATTTTTACGTTGCACATTGTTTTAAAACCTTTTTTCATAAACGAATGTAGTTTTCAATTTGTTGTCATTTTAATTTCAAACTAGCAGTCAGAATAATGTTTCTCATGATTATCACTTAGTAATTGTGCTGATTAAAATAACATAACATGCCAATATTTGTGTATTACCTAGACATTTAGAATTTTCCGCTACTGAATACTTGATTCATGAAGTAATGCTTTTATAGCTAATAGTTTAACTACAGTATCTGCTATTTTCTATTCACTTATAAAAACAGAACAACATTTCTAAAAGTAATTAATTAACACTTTGACGTCCGCACAATTCACGCTGTCACAACGCTTTACGACCGGCGCATTTGCACCAGTTCTTCCGTATCTGGCCACCTAGCTTAATCATTCTTTTCTAATCTTTATTCGAATTTACGTAGAAACTGCATCGAGCCCTGTGATTTTTTTTACACTCCATTTGATGTTTGTTTACATCTAGTAAGCTATGAAAACCGATACTATACGAGGCGATCCGGACGGCAAGGTGTTAAAATATAATTCTGGAGTATATTTATTCTTTTACAGACATCTTTTTTTAGTGGATCAACAAACTGTAGTTGAACTGTTTAAAAATAGCGATGTATTTCAGCCAATACCTGTTTTTTTAAATCAATCCTATGATACAAAAAAGCTTGTGAAACATCTCGTTCATTCGTTTTCGATTTCAGCATCCAAACTTAACACAGACGGCAACCCTTTGGTAAAAGCACTCTAGAATGATCCATATACTTCACGAAATTAACATTTTAAATCATCTTACCACTTGTTTCGCGCAATCTTGTTATCGTTCTCAATGTTTAGTTACGAGCCAGGGATCGGGAGGTTCGGGAAGGATTTGTACTCTGCAGCGACTGGGACTATCTTGGGTTTTCCCCGGTAAAAAAACGTTGCCAAAACAGGTCCGCTGGATCTTTCGGGAATCCCTAGAGTAACCCGTCGTTAGTCGTGTGGTGGTGCTGGTGCGTGGACGAACGATTCACGCACATCGTGTCAATCAAAAATAGAAAGCTAACGGCGGAAGGGCAGCACCCATGGGGCGTCGCGGTTGCCCCAATCCGACGCCAGTCCGTCCGAAATCCGTGCGGCATCCCGGATTAAATTTAGCCAAAGTCTGCCTTTTTATTCTGCCAGCACAACAGTGTTTGTGGACGATGATGATATGCGGCCGGGCCGCAGGGTATTGAGCAATTCCGGTTGAGGAGCGACCCGAGCGCGACACCACGATTGCAGCCGGCTATCGGATCTCGGGGGGATTTAATTAAAGCGGCATGTTTTTGTGCGATCTGACCTGCTTTTCCTGCAAGCTTCCTGCTTCGTGTCTTCGGTAAAAACCGCCCGCTTCCGGAGTAAACCCCATCTTCGGGGTGGGTTTTCTTTCCCGGCGAGTTTGCATGATTTATTTTGTTTGGCGGTGCCGTGCCGGTGTGCAATTTGACAACAGCTGCTGTAAGTCTCGCTGTGTCTGGCAGTGATTCGTTCTTCTGTAAGCATCCCACATAGGGGTGGATGGGGTAATACGCACCCCTTAAGGAAAACTATAAAATTTTCTAACAACTTGGCACTTGATTGTTGATTTTATCACTGGATAGGATTCATAAAGGTTCAAACTAGTTACCAATTCAGGAATGTTTGCTTTTTTTTGCTAAGAAAAACGTATTTTTTTCAGTTTTGAAAAAGTTCAATTTTTGATCGATCTGTATCTGGTTGAGGCAAAACGCACCTTTGCTAGGGGTAATACGCACCACAACAAAGGGGCAATACGCACCACAACAAAGGGGCAATACGCACCATAACAAAGAGGCAATACGCACCATAACAAAGAGGCAATACGCACCACAACAACGAGGCAACATCCACTGTCAAATAAAGATAGTTTGTTTACAAACCGGTGCATTTTACCCCGACATACTGGGTGCATATTGCCCCCATTCATAGTTCCCCACATTTTCAACTAAAATATGAGTAAATCTGCATACTTTCCGAAATTTTCATGAATAGTCTCAAGCACTGATTCTCAATTCAATAAATTTCGTATTCCTCGTGGGTAAATATCGGTTTTTGCACTTAATATTCCTTAGCGGAATGGTAAGTCACATTATAACAAAAACTGTCTGAGCTGAGAATCATTTTGTTTTGCGTTTATTTCGCGTTTCTGTTGATGTAGAGCTATCAAACTCACAGGGTGACCATATTTCAGGTTGATCTTGCAGGGTGACTACTTTTTACGCGTTGAAAACTCGTTTTTCAATGGAAATGGGAAAGGGTGCGTATTGCCTCAGGGGTGCGTATTACCCCAGCCACCCCTAATTGTTTTCGGAATAACAAAATATACACTTGGAACTAACAGGGAACGATTTCAAGAAATTTTTATTTTTTAAACTTTCCACTCGTTGAATGACATACCATTCATGGATCTATAAAAGAGAACGTTAAATTATCACGTTCGGACGTCAAACTTCTAGTACCCTAATCTTCTCAATTTATTTCCACGTAATTCCGGTTCAATGTTATTGTTTTTACTTTTCATTTCAACTTGTCACTGTCATAAATGCTACGGGCTATGCTTTATCTTGCCGATAAGGAATTAAACTGTAATGCTCCACTTTATAACATTACCCTCTTTGAATTCGTAAAAAGGTAGCTTTACGCTTCCACTGCTTCTTGTTTTGTGATGGTTATGCGAAAGTATTTAGGCCAGGGGCTGTATGCAAAACCCGCTTGTAGTGAGTCATGCCACAATCGTGTCAAACAATCCAACAAACCGCACGACATTGGGCACATCCCTTTCTCCTAAGAAGGGGTTAGTTGTTTTTTACTATTCTGCTACGTTTGTGAATGTTTTCTCGGTTCCGATGGAACGGAAAAGCTTTCCCCACTCTCTTGCTCGAAGAGTGCGTCACTGATAGTTTCTACATTTCGTTTGATGTTCTATAAAATCCTTTTTAAAAGTTTTTGTATTAGAATGAATGATCCTCACCGCATGATTCCAGAAAATATCTGTTTGATGGATACTCTCCGGAGACAGTCTCTACTCTTCAACGAAATAATTTGGTTGTATTTTAAATACCAAAGACTATATTGAAGGGTTGAAAATGTAAGTAAATACAAATTTCGAAAAATTAACTTTACTTTTGGAAACTCACCAAAGCTTCCAGAAAATATCTGTTTGATACTCTCGGGAGATATTCTCTACTCTTCAATGAAATAATTTTGTTGTGTTTTCAATACAAATGACTGTATTCAAGGGTTGAAAATGTTATGGTATTGAATATGTTTTAGAACAAGCTATTTTTGTTTCGAAAAATTACCTTAATTTTTGGAAAAAACCACAATATTTTAACATAATTTCTCGTCAAAAACACAGTGACTTAGGACCGGGTGCTTTTTTGGTTTAAAAGAGTTTCCTTAAACCAAAAAAGCACCCGGTCCTAAGTCACTGTGTCCCGCCTTCAAGATGCCAAAGCCTTCAAGCTGAAGTTGTTGCTCGCCGATGTATGTGTGGTTAGGTTTTTGTTTTTTTTTGTGTTTTACATTCACGTGAAAGGTGAAGGTGCGCCAACACAACAAAACCACCGACACGACACCCCACAGCGTTGGATTCGCTTTCTTGCGCCTTCACTTCACGGCGCCTTTGGATACTAATTCATATTTCTGCTCATTGCTCAAGACACAACCGCCGGGACCGCAAGTCAGTAAGAGAAATAGAGTGAGAGAGGGGGATGAGGTTGAGCAGAAATCACAATGACAAACGGATTCCGTCCGTCCGACGGTGGTGAGTCTGTTGTTTCCGTGTGTATTTTATTTCTCCCCGAGACGTCCCGCTAAAGGCCAACATGACGACATTTATTTGGCAATGTGGAGCCGAGCATACACCCCGTTGTCCTTACCCCTTCGGGTCGGGTGAAATCATATGTTTTTACACACCCTTAGCCCGATCGAACACGTATACCCGCGCACCCCCCTCCTGCTCCCAGGGAAGACATACACAATGACTCGATCGAACCAGAGGCACTGAAAAGACGCAGAAGGACACGGAGGCCACGGAGGGGACGGATCCATGCAAACGTCTTGCATTTTTTGTGTGCGCCGCGTCTTGGCACCTTTTCGCCATGGAAGGAGAAGTTTAATCCGCATCTCGGCACCAACACTGCGTTACAGCTGCGTCGACGGCACACGACCACCAGCATGAGGCGCAACGCTTCGCTTCATTCATCGCATGCTCTCGAACAGATGTTGCTACTCGGCTAAGGATTACTTCCGACGCAAGGGAAAGAATGGAGGATGGGCCCAAGAATGGTGGGAGAGAATGTCCGACCGAATCAACCGGCGCACACCACGAAACAACAGCCACCCACCAACCCCACGTTGCTGCATGGCGGTTTGGCAGTCGATCAACTTCCGCGTGCTCTTCGCATCTTCGCTCGGACGATCATCCTTTCCCCTTGCTACCACTTCCTGAGAAGCGCGGATGATGATGATGATGGTCGTGCGTGCGCCGACACGCAAAGACGTTGCTAGGTGTTTTCTTTCTCTTCCGTTGGTCGTCGGGAGTCAAAAAAAAAAAAACAACAGTGTTTGGCCCACTTTTACTTTCACCATTTCGTGTGGCACGATTCGGAACTGACCAGAACTTCGGCTAATGCCTTTTCTCTGTTGTGTGGAAATTCTGCAATGTCGAATGCCTCTATTCCCCGGGTCGTGTGGAAAAATGAGGTCAAACATATGCAAAACACTCGCGCTATGCTGTGTAGATGGTTCCCATTTTCCATCTTCCCCTTTCCCCCCCTGCATGGGAAATGGGTTTATGCATTTGGTCAGCGGTCGGAGGTCCGCTAGAAGATGGCGAAGAAAACGCTTCCGAAGCATTCATCATCAATGCAATGTCGCGACGCAACATTGGACTGGTGAAGGGAAAAATAGAAAATAAATTAACCAAGCGGCGGGTGGAAAACTGAAAAAGGGTCGCCCCAGTTCGTGCTATGCCAACCTATGCAGTGTGTGTTTGTGTGTGTGTGGCGCTCCGGCCGTTAGAAACTGGGTCAGTCAGCGCTCCACCGTCCGGTGGGAGTTATGTTGGCTGGGCAAAAATATCACCGTGGTGGCGCTAACGCTGCGTACGTTGTGGCAAAGGTAGCTGGAACTTTGCGGTAGTGTTAGTAAGTAAGTAGTGGCTAGCGGCAATAGCAGCAGAAGGAGTAGTAAAAACAATTCCGGTTGCCGGTGGAGGAGCACACCCGGGGAGCCGATGGAGGAGTTCGGTTCGTGAAGATTTCTTGTTTGCCTGCCATGCTGTTGATGTGTGGCTTTGGCTTTGTGGAAACCCGGTGGACGGGTGGGGTGAGGCGGACTGAGGGATGGAAGGGCGGGATGGCATACTGTGAGCTGACGTGTTGGTGTTGTCCAAGATGCAGCTGGCCCGTTTCTGGTGTTTGCAGCCAGATTGCATCGTTTTTTTCCATGCTTGCTACTCGTCCGTCAGCCGTTCTTCAGAAAAAAAGCTGATGGTGGGAACGTGTCATGTTTGTCCGTCGGCTCTCAAGGCAGGGAAAAAAGAACCTTATCTCACTCTGTCCATGTGGCATTCCTACTATTTCCAATTAGTTTCACCTTACAAGGGCTTGGGTGTAGATTTTTCAAAGAAAATGAAATTTGTCGTGATAAATTTTCGCGACTGATGTTCTGCATATTCTGTTCGAGTTTGTTTACTCCTTTGTGTTAGAAAATTTATTTACACTTTTTCTTTTGCTTTTCTTGAAAGGTTGAACCCTTAGTACTTATGCACTTTGAAAGTATATTAAAACTGTTCAAAAAGGACGTACGGAAAGCAACTACACTTAGGTTAATACAAAAACAAAGAAATCAAATATGTCGGAGTAGAAAACAAGTAATAATATGATTTTAAAATTGGACAATCTGCAATGTGTGTTGCCTTAAAAATCTTACCTTAAAATATGAGGAATTATTTGCGAAAGCACAAATAGAAAAGAATAACACAACACTAACTGATCGGGCGAAATGGTTAATGTTTTGGATTTGACTCTGAGCAAAAACTAGAAATTAGGACTACTGGACATAATAAGGACTACTGCATTTATCTAGAATCAAAGAAGTTCATCTCTGATCCTTGTTTTGATGGAATTTTTGGATGGAAGACGAGTTTTAAACTTGAACGGCTTGATGAAAATCATGTGAATATTATTCTTTCCACAGAATAGATTCTCAGACATTTATAAATACGAAATGGTCAATGGAATGGAAGAAAAAGTGCTGGATTTGAACTGAGACATAATGACCGGATAAAAAAAACCACTGAAAGATCAATATTGTAACTAATCTATTAACAATTTTAGGGTGGTTCTTTTGAACTCCCTGATGTTTCATGTTTTGACGAGCTTTAATTTTAGTTTTGTTATTACTTTCGATTTTCAGCCCAAACATCATTAAATAGTTTGTCAAATGTACCATGATTTATTATTGATTTAAAAAAATGTTTTTTAAAAGAGCATTATTTGACAGTTTGCACCAAGTTTTCCGAAGATCTTTTAATGATCCAATCTTTCATGTCTCATATTTTCCGTACCGAAGTTTAAGGGAAAAAAAGTTAGTTGGTTAATACGATGTTGATCACACACAACGATTCAGCTGAAGTTTAGCAAGCTATCTTGACTAATTAAAGGCCATCTAAATCTAATTTTATTTAACAACAATCGTTCAACGATCCGCTGCCACCGCCGTGAGTAGATAATATGCAAAACCAAAAACATGCCGTTTCCAACGTGTCCAACCTTGGACCACCGCGAACAATCGTAGGAAGCCAAATTAAATTTGCCACGGCGCGGCCGTTGCCGTTTGGTGGCTTTCCGTCCCGGGAGGGGCCAACGTTCAATGGCACGGTTTTGCTAAATTCACGTTTTTAGTATGACGCAAACCCCACTGTTGACTGTGTGGCAGCCCTTGGTACCCTTTCCCCCCCGCAGTGTAAAGCCAGTGACCCTGGGAGGGGTGTAGGAGCATGGGGAAGCACAAGAAGCTACCAGCACGTCCACGGAAGACGGGAAGAAAATTCCAGCAGCACAGCGTTCCGACACGGTTTCGGCGTGAGTTTGAGGCGAGAAGCCAAAAGGAAGGCGAAACGTCATCGCTTTCCCAAAGCCAAAGGCCTACCAAAACTGCCCGTCTGGGCTGAAGAGGTTCGCGACAACAATAAGCCACCAGCGACTTTTTGCCAGCGACGCAGCCAACCATCATCAGCAAGAAGAGTTAAGCAATTTGCACGAACCGCTTGATTTTCCGCGGCGTTCAGCGGTCCCTTTCCGAGGTAACCGAGTGTTTCGTGGAACTCGCGGTGTGAGTAAGCCCGATCGGTTTGGTTTGGGCCAACGCTGAGTGAACACGAGTTTTACGACTGTAGTTGTTACTCATTCTTGAGAATGAAAATTAATCATAAATATTACAATCTTCTATCTTTTCAAATGCAATATTTTCTGTTTTGGTTTGATGGATAATTTATCACATTTTATCATCAAACAATTGCTACTTGCGAAGCATTAAAACTTACAATGAATTCACTACATTTCTTATTTGTTCACTGGAGGCCTTCCACAATGGGATAACTGGCGGACTGTTCGATAAATATTATTGAAGCGTTTAATGAATGTCTAATAATTGCCCGAAAAACTGTTATGGTCGAAGAATTAACTCAATCGTTGTTATTGAAAAATTTAGAAAAAGGTTTCAACTGTTGCTATTTGTCACTAAATTTCAACATTTGTGAATTCATACTGGTACAGGTGTGTTATAATTTTAGGGTATATTGAAATGCTTAAATTAACTGATTATAAATTCAATGATTATGATGAATGAAAATAAAAATAAAGATGTCATTACATATTTTCCACACAACATACACATGGTATAAAAAAAACTTTAAGGTTGCAGCTGTCTTGATATGTTAATTTTATAAATAAACTCTTTAAGAAAATCCATCGCACAGTTTGCTGATAATCCATTCGTAAATTATATCAAAAACCGGTTTGTCCACCCGCTGTCCTACTGTGGACGGATTAGTTCACAGTTTGTAGTAGTAGTTTCGTGTTTGTTCGCCACATCCACATGGTCTCAGTCTTTGGGTAGGCTGTTCGATCTGGCCACCTCTCGATCGTGAGGCTGTCATTTCGCTCGGAACCGGTTTCCTTCTTCCCAGCAAGTAATTGCCCACCGGCAACGGACTCCTACCGCCCGGTGGCCTTGGCTTGCGTCAACATTGGTGCAGCGGATTGGAAATTACTGCCGCCCGCCCGGCCGGGCTCCTGTCATTTTGCTTCCTTTGCATCCATTGGCAGGATGGATGAGTAATTCGATGATGGGACGAAAATTGATTTCATGTTCTAATAAATAAAAATCAAAGAAAATCAACAAAAACTGTTGGCAGAGAAAGGCACGGTAGGCACTTTCTCGATGGTAGCGTCCCACATTGTCGCCCATTGGCGTTTGTGGCAGTTCGTCCGTCACCCCCGGTTGTCGGTGGTTCGTCGTTGATCGTCAGATTGTGCGCCAATTTACAGCTAACCATGACCACCAGGGGTGGGCCTGCGGGGTACGCTGCAGCAAAGGGGTGGTGATGAAGTGAAACGGCGGCCAAAAATCCGCGGCAGGAGAGACTGTACTAAATCCATCACATTTTCGGCCGTGCGGCCAGCGAATCGGGTTTCTTTAATTCCTTTTTTTTACGGTTTGCTCTCTGCAATGTCCATTTTTCTTCCACCAGCGTTGTTTGTCCAACGCGTTGACCAACTAAGCTGTTTTTATACGTGTGTTTTTTTTTGCCTCACATTATTCGGCGTTGCCGAATGTATTGGGTGGCGTTTGCGATGTTCCACTTTTGCTCGCCACAACCCCGCGGGTGAAAACAGAAAACCCTCTGGAATGACGACAACCTCCCGCGAGCGTAAGGTTCACGTTGGGTGTGCGACGAACGGGGTTGGGACAAGTAGTGAAACGCAAACGGAAAGAGTGACCGAGCTATGCGTCCAGGGAGTTTTATACTAACGCCAATGTTGGGATTATTTAATGTTTTTGTGAAGCGCTGGCGAATGTTTCGTTCGTTTCGACAGCCGTTCTTTTGGAGGAAATTGGGAAAATCGATCATTTCCAACAGCGTTCGATTGGGAAAGTGGGCATGGGAGAAACTTTTGCTTTTTAGTTGAAGCTCCGGCTTCAGCAGGAAAGAAAACAGACGCTCCAGTTTGGGCAACAGATGGTTTAGTTCGATAAATGAAAAGCATTTCATGGGCAGCTCGGGCGGGTTTGTCTTAACAAAGAATTTTGCAACGTAATCGAACGATGGTGAAAAGAAAATGCCCTGTAATGTTAATGGCGTTCTACACCTATTTTCCCATTTCTACCGGTATGCAGTGGAATGCTTGTCTTGAGACACTTTTGCGATCATGCGATCATGAAGTCTCATTGATTTTAGTATGATTTAGGTTAATATTTTCTGTCATTTTTTTAGTTTGACAACGTAAAATTGTTTTTTTTTTTGCAGGAAGTGTGTCCATCCTCTTTTGCATTTTTGCTTGTTGTAACAGTTGTATTTATCGATTGAGTTTGATTCTTTGATGATTGTGTACATTTGTTGAAAGAGTCTTTATTACGTATGAATATATAGAAAAAAAAAATTATCTATGACTGCACTTTTGTATCGTCTTTCAATAAATTTGAATCTTTCACGCGACATCCATTCGAATTTATCCATGAAATTTTCGAGATTCATAAATCTTAATAACAATGATCGAGCTAGAATAAAATAGTTAATTTTCATGATTCGTTAAATATTCGGTAATTAGCAACATGGTACTGTCTACCGAAACAAAAAAAGGGCCTGTGGTTGAAACAAAAAAAATACCAATCCTCATATTAATCTACATTTGGAGTGCATATTAATTCATTTGCTCTGGATAAACATGAATGAATCTAGAATCTGAATTACCCAACTTTAAGAGCCTTCAAGATAATCGTTGGGGTCAAAAATCTTGCAACCATTTGGTGCATTCTACATAGTTTTGTTTAGTTATTTAAAAATATAATAATTTTTGCCAAATAGAAGTCTATTTTGTTTACGTTTTTCCGCATTGTATTGTATTTTGTGTTCATGTCTTGCTTAGTTTGTAGTATGAGATATTTCGTAGGGTCAGGACGATATGCCAAATGGTATGAAATGGTTAGGTGTAAATATGAGCCAGTAGGAAGACGGGAATCCAGACCGGGGCCTCATTTACCCTTTTACCGAAAAATGCAATGTTTTCCAAGTCTTTTGTCGTTTTCTCAATTTCAAATGTTAGTATCATTTGATCGTGGCCAGATCGTCAAACGCTCAACGAATATTGTTAAATCACGTCAAAGCAAAGCAGAAAATCGCATAACGCTGTCATTTACGAGTAACTACACCTTTCGTGGATGATTTCAACGCCTTCGGCGGCGATATTAAACCCCTCTTTAATTTCGATTGGAAGTAGTTGATGCTTCTAATGTCTCGCCGCACGCCAACCGTGCGTCGGTACTTCATAAGCACTTGCACGCTTTTTAATGTTTACGTATCTCTTCTTCTTCCTTTGCAGCGATCGCGGGAAAGCGGGTTCACAGGTTAGCAGGAAAGGTATCAATCAGCCAGTGACGTCCCACGTGGCACAACAATGCCGTTGATGCAGCTTACCAATTGAGATTACCAAGGTACCGAGGCGAGGTAGAGCCCCCTTTGCGAGTGTGTAAAGTGTGACCGGGTTATCGTCGCTATCGTGCGGTGAAAAGGGCCGCCCTGTGATCCGTGGGTGGTTTTTCCCGATTTATCATATTACGCCATTGCGGGGCGAAATGCGAAGTGTGCTCGTTTGGCCGCAGTGAGTGGTAGGAAAAAAAGGCGAATAAAAAAAGAGCGGCGGTGGGCACCAACTCCAAGGGTTGTACCCCGTTCCCAGTTGTGGGGAAAGCAAAGTGGTGCGGTGCTGTTGTAACGGCGAAACCTCGATGACGCATCGTTATATGCGGAGGGCGGGCCACGATTAAAGGGCGTGCGTGCGTGCGTGCGTGCGTGCGTTCGGGCGAGCGAAAGTGAAAGTGTTCTTCTTTCTCAGGGTTCATCTAAATGGTGCTTTTCGTCGCCGGAGGAGGAAGCAGCAGCAGCAATGACGCAAGCGAAGGAGCTAGAGCTATCGAAGGATGTGGCGCCGGCGGGCGACGGTGGGGGCGGTCTCGGCACCGGCTTCCATAATCATCCGCTCCATCCCGCGCCGGTTTCCGCCACCCCGCACCGGAGTCACCCGCTGGAGGCGCACGGTGGCCATACGACGTACGTGTTTCCGGGCTCCTCGTCCCAGCTGGGAACGGCGGCGGGTGGAGGGACCACGGTCTCCCAGGCGGTGCAGGCGGCGCAGCTGATCGGCGGGGGGCCGACGGTCGGCTCGACGAACTCCACAACGACCGGTCGGATATTGCTGGAGTACCCGCGAACGACCGGCGGTGGCCATTCCCGTTCCGTCAGCCACGGCGAGGGCTCGCTCGGAGGAATGGTGGGTAGCGGCGGGGCGGCCGGACGCCCGTCGGCCCTCAAGTCAGCCGTCAAGGGTGGTCACCAGCGGGCCCTCTCCCAGGGCCAAATCATGGACGCACCTTCGGCGGCGACGCGCGGACACAGTCGCGTCGGCTCGAAGACGGACTTTATCCTTCCGCCGGGCCACAAGGAGCAGCCGGAGCCGCGCGACACGGCCGCACCACTGTCGGCCGGCTCGATCAAGGGCCACTCCCGCCAGGCGTCCCGCTCCGAGTCGATCTACACGCTGCGCCGGGCGAACAAACCGCCCTGGTGGAAGCGGCTGGTCTACTGCCGCACGGCCAGCGCCAAGCTCGAGGACCGGGGCTACCGGATAGTGGTACCGAACCACACCGTCCCCCCGAAGACCCCCAAGCGGGACCACCCGAACGGGCGACTGTGCGGCAACAAGATCCGCACCACCAAGTACACGCTGCTGTCGTTCGTTCCGAAGAATCTGCTCGAGCAGTTCCACCGGATCGCGAACCTGTACTTCATCTTCATCGTGCTGCTGAACTGGTTCCCGCAGATCAACGCGTTCGGCAAGGAGATCGCCATGATACCGGTGCTGTTCGTGCTCGGCGTCACCGCCATCAAGGACCTGTTCGAGGACCGGCGGCGCAAGGCGTCCGACAAGCGGATCAACAACTCCACCTGCCGCGTCTACAACGGGTAAGTTTGCTTCGAACCGTGATCGGTTTCCCCCTTGCCCACAGCGCGCTCGTCTCGATAAGAAACGATAAGTGGCCGCTGGCGAAGCTGGAGCGAACGATATGGAAGTCTATAAAATGGGTTATTTTATCGTTACCGCTTCACAACATCACTGACTTCCTGCTTTCCAGCGCACGTCATTCGAACGTCTTTTTCTCCCGTATCATCATCGGCTTGTTGGGTGTCGCTTTTTTACTTTCGGGGACCCGAAATCAAGTGCGCAAATTTACGCCGCTAAGCCTGCGCTTCGATACCAGCGTCGGGACTGGGTCTCTCTCTCAACACCAGGAATCGCATGCGGGTAATCAATGTTTTATCGTCGCGCACGTCCCCGCGTGCTCCCTCTGGGGTCCGTCCCGATTAGTTGCGGCTGTGGTAAATAAATTTCTTATTTGCGGGGACTCTCTGCCGTGTCGTATTATTTTCAAAGCGTTTTACCACTCTCTTTAATCGTGCCGCGATAAGAACGGTAACGAATGAGTTACGCGCTGTAAACGACCGAACACGGAGTTCCGGATTTGCGAAAACCCGTGTTTATTTCTCCAGCCGGTTAACTGTGGTCCGGAAAATCGGGATGAAACGAATGTGTTTACAAACATTGCTGCCAACAGCATTTCCTCGCGCCTTTGCTTCGAGCGACTGATTTTCACAATTTCACACCACACTTAGCACAAGAAAATGCTGCCAAGAAAGGCGTGATTTTTCTCCCAACACACAGGCGTCACAAGGTTAGATAAATTGTGTAATGTGGTTGTGCATCGCATTTTGACTTTCTTCTTACTAATTTATTTGATAAAGGATGCTCTAAGGACAAATCATAATTTTCAATGGCCAACTTATAACGACAGGTTGTTTTATGTTAAACGGATTTCAAACGATTGCAACTTTCACTTAGCAGCATCTGTTAATCGTTCATTTCACTCATGTGAAACCCAGCTTAGCATGTTTAAGTGCAAAATAAACCAGCAATTTATTACAATAAACAAGCAGAGCTAGAAATTTATTTCACAGCAATGAAATTTGTTTGACAACATGCTCAACATACAGCTTTGAAATCAGTCAACAGTATTAAACCATTTAAAATGATCGTTAAACGAAATAAACAATTTATTGATTGTGATTTAAGTTTCCTCGCAAGATTGACGACGCTAAATGAGTATTAGTATTAATGTTAGAGATGAAATAATATAGCTCATTTACAATTCTTCACAGTTTGTGTACCCGCTCATCATTGCCAGTTTAACAGTTAACGTTAATTTGTTGTGAGTCTTGTATGCATGTACTGAGTTTTGAAACTTTCATACAACTGAAATTTAAACGAATGAATGAAAGTCATGTTCTCACCGAATATTATCGTTAATTGAACTAATGAGCTAGTTTACTTATCCTACGACCAGAGATGGTTATGATCTCCTAAAAATTACGGATAGTTAAATTACGCCCCGCTGCTTGGGTTCTAAATGTAATGTTTTTTTCACTCAGGCTTTTTAACTCGAATAAAATATTACTTCCATCTAATCAAAATGGAAGCTCGTGATATAATGGTACGAGTAAAAATGGTCTGGAACGTGAACAAAAATGAAGAGAGAACCCTAAAAGAACCGATTCGTGATCGTTCAAAATTTCAATTGATCTTGAAAGAGCACAAGACCGAAACGAAAAACAGTTCTCGATAAGTTCTGGCACTAGGGCACTAGTTTTTAAATTATCTATTTCCTTTAAAAAAAAGCCAGCGCGGAAAAGGCTAGGAATGCATAACAAAACAAATATTACGTTTTGAAGTAAAATGAAAACAAATATTATGTTAGTAACTTTTATAAGTTATCAACTTCATTTGATTGCTTATTTCTTTAATCAAGTAATGTTAGAAAAGGCTTAAGATAGCGCAAAGTTTAGGCTTTTTTTTCTTGACGTAACGGCCTTCATTGGTCATGCCTGCCTGTTAGTGGCTTACGAGACGTACAAGGGAGGGTACGGTCTGGGATTCGACGCTACCTCGGCTCGGCTGTCGCGGACCCTCCAAAGTTTATTTTAATTTGCCGAAGATTCTTCTACCATAGATAGATTAAACCAACTTTAGCTTGATGTACTTGCGTTTATATAATTTCATAATGTTCAATTACTTAAAACGCTTTTGGGCATCTAAGTGCAGCAATGTTCTTTGTTACTGAAGACACGTAAGCGGTAACGTTGGTTTCTTTCTTCGAAGTAATTTGCGTGTGAATCAGTAGCCGTGATTGATTTGTTGTGGACTATAGTTAGACGGTACTTACTCTTCATTTCACAGTTCATCAAACATGAGTCATTAATAGATCCTGGAAATAGGCCACCGGCACTTTTCAATCCCGCCGTAGAACTGCGAGTGTGAAGGGTTTAGAAGAAGTCGATTGCTGTAAAGAATAAAGTCATGTTGGCGTATCTTATGAGCACTACCAAAGTGTCAAACAAAAAGCATTTTGAAAGTTTTTCCTAATGTCGTTCTTCGGGTGCCCTTCGAGACCGTCTTGAACAGGCTCAACCTTCAGCTTCCCCTACCACCTTCCCCTACACTCCTGCTCGTATGGATGTTTTATTGGCAAACACGTGACATATCGCTGGTGGACGCGATGTCGAGCCAATGTTGCGAAGGGGCCAGCAAAACTTGCCCATGAGAGTTTGCCCGCAGCCAAAGCCGTGGTGGCCGCATTTTATCGGACAGAAAAATCCCTTGCGAACGGGCTCGCAGCTGTTTAAATGCCATGTGCTAAAACGCCGTCTCTAGAGTGGTCCATTGCCAAACTGAACACTTAGTTCGAGCCGATAGCGCGTCATCGACAGCCGTCGAGTGCCTGCCAGTGTTTGTATGTATGTCTGCGGCATATTCGTATGCTGGTGGTGATGATGATGATGTTATGTTGTATTATTGTTTCTGAACTCTCTCTCATTCGCTCCAACGTCGTTCGTTGCCACTTTCAAAACCGAGTTGTTTGGACAAGTTGTTTTAGCTCCACTACTCTGCCGCGCCACCTCAACACTAGAAGACGTCACGTCTTGGGGAGCCCCCCCCTCCTTTGAGCGGTCTCGAGTGCTTGGGTCGCGTTTTGGCCGTGGCATGTCCACGTGTCCACGTGGTTCGGTTGGACGTATGGGTCGCTGATAGCGAAGACAAATTATCATAAGCACTGCACACAAAGAAACACATGGTGATGCATCGAGTGCAGCATATACAACCGGGGCTGGTACATCGGAAAGCCTGTCCCAGTCACGCCCGTGTCGTGGCCGAGTGGAAAGGGAATTGTTCCGCTGCACACACGTCGTTGCAAGCCGTGCTTGGGTTGACGCTGGCTGCGCAGCGCTGTTCCGCCCATTCTGCTACATAATTAGAGATTGTTTGCGCCTTACTCATCGCAACGGAATTGCGTCAAATCAAACACTTGATAAAAGCGTGCAAATGTGGATATTCCCACAGCAACGTGCTATGCTCGTTAATCAGCTAACATTGACACGCTTAACACATTTATGATTTGCAAAAGTGCATTTCCTTTGGAACATAACATAACGCTACGTATAACTGTTGTTTATTATACATAGTAGAGAAGAAAACTAACTAAAAGAAAATCAGAACAAACAATAAACTAAACATGCTAAAAAACAGGGTGCAATGGATAGATTGCCAATTGTTTGAAATAAAGTCGGGTGAAATGATTTGTTTTCATCAAAAGGTTGACAAGAAATATTTTTCATGATATGTTCAGCGACATTGCAATATGAAACAACAAAGAGGATTAATTATAGATATCGGTGACTATATACAACAAATTTTGTAAAGCAAATAATTCTACAACGCCGATTTGATAACACACACTTAAGATGATACATATCACCAGTTGTTTGTAGGGTTCATGTTATGCCGAACTGGAAGCACTTAATAGCACTTAGAGCAGCACATAAAGCAATATTAATTGATATATGGCCGCTCTTAAATTTTGTTCAAACGGTGTTCCATCAATCAACTTTAAACCAATTGTCGCATTTTTAACTTGATAAAGTTTGCAATTTGTCCTAAAATTATTCGCTTTATAAAGACTATGCATTTTACACGACATACACCAAATTTCCAGTGATCGTAAGAAAAATTGTTTACGTTGAAAATTATAATGTTTGCGGTTACCTATAAATATGCAGTTCTACGATACAAGGGATTGAAGTTCAAAGAGTTTGAAAACAACACAAAACGGTGCCCAAAACATAGCCGTCACGTTCGTAAGACATGTATTAGAAATTTTTTAATTTGCCATTCCGGCACTGTCATCCTTTTTGGTCCTGGTCCGCTTCAGAGGGTGCTCACGTGTCGACGACCTCGGTTTTATTGGCCAGCGGGGCAGCGGCATAAATAATAAATGAGTATGCGCTGTTTTCTGGTGTTTTTTTTCATTATGTTGTGTAGAAGGAAAGCGTGAACGACGAAAGGATTTTTCATGCTCCAAGTGGTTTTTGTCGTGTCCATTTGCAAGAAAAGTAGGTTTGGATTATCGATTGCTGGAAAGAGATTTTCAACCCCTTCGCTCCTGGCCATCGTCTGTGTTTTCCTCGGTCCAGCCCTCCCTCCTTGGCTCGTGGATTCTTTCAAGTCGGCGCTGGGTTGCGAAATGAAAATGAAAACGTTTTGTGCCAATTGAAACACTTGCGTGTGACGAAAGGGGACGTTTCACAAATAGAACGCTAATGCCGCGCAATCACCATATGAATGCCTCGGGCCCGCGGAAGAAGGGGGTCACGACTCATATGGCAGAAACCATCCGCGCACCATAATTAGCGTTTGCTCATTTTCCCGCCACCGTTTTCCGTTCTGACACGACGACGAGAGCTGGTGGTTGGCACATCCGCCATTTTTCGACCGCCGGCTTTGGTCGGGAAGTGTGAATCTCTGCAAGTGTCAGCCGACAGATGGACGAAACCGAAAAAGCAGCAGCAAAATAAGAACAAACTGCCCACAACGTTGCGTAACGACGCAGCACAAAAAAAAAGAGCAGTTAGTTTCGCGCCATGTTTTCCCTATTGACATTGCCTTTGCGACCGCGTTACGCGAGGCGACATTGTTATTATTTATACTTCTTGGCCAGTTGTGCCGGACGGTGCAAATTTGTGGCCATTTTTCCCCGTCACACGCGTGACCTTTACTCGCCACGGATTGTGCCACGTTCGCGCAGAGTGCTGGCCGAGCGCAACCGGTGGAGGCAAGTAAACATCGAGCTTTAAACTAGATTTTTGGACCCGCTTCTCCACGTACCGGACGAAAGCGGACGTGGTCGTGTGTGTCGTATGCCAAAGTCAAGCTAACTGGCCAAAGTCAAGCCAAGCCGTGCGAGGAATAGCAGGGAAGGTTTGCTTTGCTCGGCCACATTCGAATCCCCTCACGGGACAACATACCCTAGAATGATATATTACTTCTTCGTGGACGCGCGTTATCGATCCAGAATGGACAAACCTTGCGGAGGGAAGGAAAGGGGACGGAGGAACGGGTTGCCCGACAGGAAAGGCGGGCAAAACAACACGGCTTGATATTGACCGATAGCAGCAAACAGAATTTGATGGACACTTGAAGTCGACCGGGGGTGGAATTCGATTCCGGAAAGTACCCTCTTCCCGGCCCTGAACCTCCAGCTTCACCCCCACCCCAACACCCCCGCGGCAGCCCTGGCCGTGTTATCATCGAGCGCAAATCAGCTTCACCGTGTCGTGTTAACGTGGCCACGACAAGTTGGTTGGTTGGTGCGCTGCCGAACACAAAAGCATGAAAATGCAATTTTGCCGGTCGAGCCTTTTATTGCATTGCCTTATTTTTACTTCCATCGGACCATCGCACACCGATTCGGATTGTCACCAACGATCCACAAGCGGGTGGAAGGAGGCTCGGGATTGCCCGAATCCGTACACGTCGCGCGTTATCAGCGCAACCCTGGGCTCGTTTTATCGGGCGATTAGACAAAATTGGTACCAATGAGCCGATGTTGTTGAAAAACCCCTCTGTTTCATATCCGGCACCTGCTTTAGGCTGACCCGTTAAGGGGGTGGGGTTGGGGTTAAGGTTGGCTTAAATATAGCAGCATGATTTATTTCACGAGATTATCGGTATGCGCGGGATAGCATGAGAATTAGTACACATTTTCCGCTAAAAGGCTTAAGATAAACTGATTTGAAGAAGGTGTAAAACAGTTGGGGTAAGAAAGGAGAATTTAAAGTTATTGAACAATAAAACAATCTAGTGTATTTGTTCCGTGTTGCAACTATCATAAAAAGCGAGGATAATTTCGCTTTCTTCATACACTTTTTTATACTTTCTCTGACCCTGAACCTTTTGGAAAATTTCAGTTCTACTATGTTACATTTTTAGAATGTCAATGTGAGTTGGTTAAAAAGATTAACATTTCCTTGTTTTTTTTTTTCAAATAATCGCATATATGTAAAAAAACCATCTTATCAAAACGGGAAACAGATATCAAATATGTTATCTGAAACATCAAATGTAATGCCCATTGGTTGTAATCTAGAGGTAATTGTTTTTTACCATGCTGCTGAGTTTCGGCTACAACGGTTGCATTTTTGCACTGATGACGTGGCGTATCAAAACAATGTATGATGTTTACAATCATTTTAAAGCAATTATAATGGTGTGACTACATTAAGCGTACCATACCAAAAAACTGGTACGGTCCAGGTGTCAAAAACCGATTTTTCTGTCAGAATTGAGCAATGCAAGTGTAGTCACAAAACTTCTTACTCTAACCATATGATTTGTCCTGCTCACCTTATATATTCAAACTGAATCCAGCAGTTTATGGTTACAGATGGTGATTACAGGCAAATAAAAACAATAAGATTCGTTTTAACACATTAGAAGAGATGAGAATAATTGTATCAACGGATTGAATGCCGTATAACTTCTTTCAAAACGAAATAGTTGTTGGATTTTAAGAACTATGACCAACAGAGCGGGTAGAAATTTTAAGCAAATTCATCGTATCAATTATTATAAAAGAAGAAAAACGATGAAAAGAGAACGAGTATTTTTGTTTGTTAACACCTGGTTTGAACGACAGTTGCAGCGCATTATTTTCATCCATGGAGTAAAATTGTCATGTTTCATCAATATTATAGTATGAAAAAATAATAATAACAGTTTTAAATTCCATCATGATTCTAAAATATACTATTTTTTCTATCAATTAACTTTTTGGAGATGCTCTTCGCAAATTAACTGATAACTGCTCGACAAGTTCTTACCAATATGAAAAGTCGAGCACACCATCGTCAGCCAACCCAGAAGTTCTTGGTTGCAGTTGGTATGGTACGCTGTAGCTAGACCGTACCAAGTGTTTGGTATGGTACGCCTAATGTAGTCACGCCATAAGGCTTTATATTAGTGATGAGAATTACGACTCTTTTTAGATTCGAATCTTTAAGTCACTCTTTTGTGATTTACTACGTGTAAAATTAGTTATTAGTCGTCGCAGAGATTTAAATCCTTTATGGGATTTCGAAACCCAAAAGAGTGATTGAGGGGGTAAAATAGTTGCTAGTCCTTACAGAGATTTCCAAGAAGATATTCGAATCTCAAATATGGATAGGAGGATAAGAGGTTATTTGTAAGGTATAGGTGTAAGGTATAGCATTATGGTGGTCATTTAGGACTACTGTTACGCTCTGTAAAAATTCAAACTAACAAATAACAAAAGCATACAAAAAAACAAATAGAAAAAACTATACGTTAGGATTTAAATCAATAATTCTACGGTAAGATACGACTCTTTCACTCATTCATATTTAGTACGCACTACTTTACATACTGCACATCAATTGAGCTATTAAATATAAAATACACGATTGCGTTGGAATTGGACACAGATTTACAAATTTGATGGTTTCCTGTCTTTTCCAATGATATTTTATGTTCCATTTTAGGTTAAGGCAAAATGTTCTTTAAAGAACAACACATATGTGGTACAGAATCAGTACAGTGACCCTTTTATTTATTACCGAAAAAAAATCTTTGCATGGTTTACAATTTGTTTGTTTATGTCAGCAATATTCTGATAAAAGTTTAATGAGTTTGATTTAACTCATTATTTATCTAAACGCTCTCGTCTCGTCACTCCACCAAGCGCTTTCGTTTAAATCCACCTAGGTAACTCTGCCTCTCGGGAGGATAATACGCGCGACCCAAATCGCAATCTAACTCTTCAGGCAGGTGTTGAAGTTTGCCTCGGCCGTTACCAATTGCGCAGACAGCTCCGCCCCTTTCAGTGTCACGCAGAGCTGGGAACGGTTCAGGACAGCATTCAGGTTCGATACGAGCTGGGCGTACGTCGAGAACGAGCTGGCGAGGGCCGGTTGCAGGGTGTCGAGCTCTTGGCTAGACGTTTTCTGCAGAGAGGTACAAGAAAAAGCTACATGAAATAGATTCTGAATTGAGGCAGAACTCATCGGTACTCACGGCGGAAAGCTTGGCGAAAGCGAAGCGTCTCGCGCTGACCTCGCTGGTACTGGTGACACCGTACAGCGCATCGTTCCAGAGCTTGACGTAGGCGAGCCGGTCCTTCACCAGCGCCTCGATCGACTGCTGCAGGGCGCGCAGAACCGATTCCACCTGACCGCCGGTACTGGAAATGCAGCCTCCCAGTGCCGGCGCCAAGTTGGAAGCGAGCAGCTGTACGTACGGGCTGATGTGCTCGATGGCACAGGAGCGCCCCTGGGTGGGAACGGTCGGGATGCGGCGCATCACGTTGTCCAGCACGCGGTAGGTGATGAAGAGCTGGTTCTGCGCCTCGTTCAGCACCGTATCGGTGGCGGTGTTCACGACCAGCGGCAGCCGCTCGTCGACGTTCGGCTGCAGGATATCGTACGTAGCGGAGAATTGCGCTCCGAATGGTTCGGTGATCGCCCGGATGTTGGCCGCCCCGGCACCGATCACGTCGTCGGTGTACGTGGCAAGCTTTGCGTTGAACGCTCGTACAGCGTTAGTGACGGTGGACTTCGATTCACCGAATTTCCGGTTAAAGTCGGCCGTTACTCGCGTCAGCGTGGAGTACAGGTTCGTCAGGCTACCGTCGATGTTGTTGAACGCTTGCGACAGACTGGCGACGTAGGACGCCATCAGCGCATCGGCGTCGGTCAGCGTGTCCGCCGTCTCGAGCAGTTTCCCTGCCGTCACCTTCACCTCGCTCTGGAGTGCATCGAGAGCTCCGACGATGGTGGCGATCTGGAACTTGGTCAGCTTTTCGAACACTGCCATCGCGGTCAGTGGCGTGGAGAACCCGTTGGCGATGGCACGCTGGAACGTCACGAGCGTCCCGTTGATGTCGCCCAAGATGGTCAGCATGGAGTTGCGCGAGTCACTCAGCTGAGCGCCGATCGCTGGCGAGAACGAGGTGATCAGGTCCGTGGCGTTCGCCGCTATGGAGTTCGCTCCGAGGGCACTGACAGCCTGCACATACGCCACACCCAGCTTCCCGAAGACGTCCGCCGGCGGGTCGGTAGTGTTTCCGGCAGCCCAGCCGATCCGATCGGTGAAGGCCGCCACACGCGACACCAACACACCGTACAGCTGCAGAACGGCTCCGGCCGTCACGTTTTGCGCGGCGATGGTAAAGGGAAGTCGGTTGGAGAAGCTGTCCAATGGTTGCCGCGACGGTTCCAGTGCCAACCCCACCGCCTTGGCCGACACGGTAATGTCCCCTTCCGTCTGGAAGCCACCCTGCACCGAGAGGCCGAAAAAGGGTGAACAGCTACCGGGCTACAAGGGAAAAACCGGGGGAGGACACGTTAAGACCACGGTTTGCCAAATTTAAATGTCACCCGATGTGACATTTTGGGCAGGAAAGCAAGAAAGCTTTCCCTAATCCCCTGCGCCTTACCTGCAGGGACATCAATAACTGGCACACGAGCGCCAACCCGCCGAGCGGCTTCCACCGGGGAAGAAGAAAATTCATACCGTTTGCACCAAAAACACGTCGAATAATAAATTACAACGCCGGACGACACAGCAGTAGCAGCACCGTCTCTATTCGTTAGTTCCGTTCGGGATCGATCGTTTTCCACTACTAAATCGCCTATCGCCCGTTCGGCAGACGCCAACGTAGCGGTTGGGTACTGGTTGGGCCAAGGCAATACACACTGCCGCTGTCTGTTTTAACTGCAGGCCAAGGAAAAAGTGTCACACTTACGACATCGGATAATGTTTTTCTTTTGTGTGTTTCGGCCGCGGGTTTCGGGTACGGTTCCGTTCCATCGCGTCAGAATTGTTTTCTCAGCTGGCCAGGTAATGCGCCGAAGACGACCCAAGATGAAGAAGAGGAAAGCAACCTCGTTTTGTGGCGCCTTTCGTGGCAGGTCCCATCTAGCGACGTCCTCCCGGGGGGCTTTAGTCGAGAAGTTGTGCGACGAAAATGAGGTTGTTAAAATTCTCTCTGATTGTGGCATCGGTGCTTGTAAGTAGGCAGACGGTAGAGATCTGGTGATACGATGTGGCGGCATGTGGCGTGGTGTGGCGATTGTCGGTCCTAAAAATGTTCGTGCGATTAATATCCAGGCCTTGCGCTCAGCGTAAAAGAGCAACGGAAGTAATATATGAAGTGATACCGTAATTTGTATTCGAGGCTCCTATACTACTTAATTGTATATACGTGTAATATTAGGATGAACCGATCAAATCCTTACTTTCTAAAGAGCTCGATCTTCTCGCATACATACACTCCCAGATAGTCCATGACAATTCTTTAAGAGGGATAAGTAAATGTATTCCATTTATTGATTGGCCCTTCGAACCTCGACACTATTGTTTAGATATTTGCGTTAGAAATCGAGATATTTGGTCTGAAAAGCCATTAGGAAAGCGTCAGAATTGAGTTCAACTCCTTCGGAAGTAGACATAGAACCACTGGAAAGTTAGTGTGGTTCCATTATATGTTAAAAAAAATCAGGCCGTATGTTTCAAACTATTCGTTTTGTATCTAAAACTGGATCTTCTATCCCACGAGTCGTGGTTTTTAAATGTTATAAGTTTTTATATATGCCTCAAATTCCCAGAATTCCCTGTCCATGATCAATGAAGGCATATGTTCTGGTTATTTAAGAAGCTAGTCGATGGGCAATCATAGTAATAACTTAAAGGGTAAAGAATTATAAAAGAATGAGTCTTCTTAAGCGAATCACTTGGTTAAGGCGTTCATTTCAAATGTCCGATTATAAATAGTGAACTACGTTTTGCAATGTACCTCAACAAACCATTCCCGATCCGATGGGCCGGAACTTCTGCTTCTTGAGCCACCTTGCCACTGCCATTTCGTTGCCAAATCTGTTGGGTTACCCTTCGGGAAACTGATTGTCCCTTAGGTGACGTCCTCTTTCAGGGGCTGCGATGCGCTGTTCGGAGTGGAGGTCACGCCGAACGTTCCCGAGGCGACGATAATAACGAACGCTTGCTCGAAACTGGTGGCCGTTGCGCAACAGATTATTGGCGCGGTGACCAGCGTACAGGATCTGTCCTACGCCACGCGGCAGCTGCAGAATGGTGCCACGGCGCTGGTCACCTCCGTCCCACAAACCTACAACGGCCTAATAGCGATCGCGAACGCGCTCAACACGGCCACCAATGCCAACAGTGGCAACCTGACCGTGCTATTTGATAATCTGCAAGCCCCACTGACGGCGTTCGGTGATGCATCGTTCGAGGTACGGTTCGGGGTCTGGTTGCGGCAGCTCAACCCGACTGCCCTGCCCGACTTCTCCAACGTGACGCTAATTCTGGCCGCGATGGGCACGTTCTACAGGGATGTACTTGCCCCGGCTGTGAAGCAATTCACTGCCACCCGCATTTCCCAGGCCACGTTCTACAACGCCGTCTCGAAAGATCAGATCAACACGTTCGCGCAGGGAGTGGCCGGGATGGCGCGCTACCAGGAGACGGTCGTACTGCCCTTCATCACCAGCGTCGCCGGTGGGTACCGGGCGGTGAGCGAGAAGCAGACGCAGTTCCTCAGCAGCACCGACCAGGCGTTCCAAAGCGCGGACGGTGCACTCACGTCGGTGTACACGCGCTACAACGATCTGGGAAAGACGTTCCACTCGGCGTCCATCGAAATGCTGTCGACGATTGGTACGGCCGCAACCCAGTTCACCCGCCGGCTGAGCGAATTCACCGACCTGTACCTGGGCGGTTCGGCGGCCGACTACACCAAGGGAGGCATGTACGAGGACTACCAGCGCAACGTCACGGAGCAGACGCGCAAGGTGGAGCGCCGGATCGAGCTGGCACGCGATAATGCCACCGACAATCCGCTGGCCAGTCTCGGCACCGCGCTCCAGATCGGTTCCAGTGCCGTCACCCAGTCGCTGCAGATTCTCCTCCAACGGTCCACCGACAGCGCCAAGGTGTCCTGCATCGGGCAGGCCCTCAACCGGTTCACCAACGACTTCAGCAACCTACTGCGTAACGCCTTCTCGGCATGCGTGTCTAGCGGCGAGTACGACCACTCCGCTCCGTCTATCGCCGCCACGGGCACGGTCAGAGACGTCCAGAACGACGTCCTGCAGTACTTCCAGCAGCTGAACAATGCCATCAGTGGCCTGTCCAACTCTAGCCCGGTCAGCGCTCGGCTTCAGGCCGACAGGTACCTCACTGCGGTAGGTGACTGGGACGCCCGATCCCCCAATGGTTCCCATTCTCTGACCTCTGACTTTCTCGTTCCGACAGTACTTCAGCCGTACGTTCGGCATCATGAGCACCATCCTGCAGCAGCTGGTCAACATGAGCACCGAGCTCGACGTCGGCTACGACCTGCTGATCGGCCGATCGCGCTACTGTCTGGCGGTGAACGTGGCCGTCGCGGACCGGATGTCGGTCGATCTGGCGATGGCGGTCAGCGCGTGCTAATCAGCGTGTCAATAAGGGTGAATGTGCCAAAAACGTGTACGTTCGGGGGGAGGAGGATCGTTGCTGCCTATCACCGCGGTGGGTCGCACGTGATGTCGCCGGCTCGGAGGCTTACTTTAATCAGCGGCGTGTTCTCACTTGTTGTCGTTTTGCTCCACCTCCGACCATTATTCGATAGGCAAATAAAGTCAAACAGTTTCCTATGAAAAAAGCACGCGACCGTGCGTAGTCCTGTGGACGCTTAGCAAAGGTTTTTTTTCAGTTCAGCAAAGAATGAATATTCACGCGATATCTGATATGATTCTTCGTGATTTTGGCGTTTTGATTTTTAGTGTATATGGATAAAAAGTTCTTACATACAGTGTAAGGTTGGGTATTGTGGTTATAAAATTCATAGTTATACTTCTTCTTATGTGCGAACGCCCTGACTTCCACTAGTTCTCCCTTGGTCAGATACACAGAGCTATTATACGTTTCGAAACTGTATCGAACGCGAGCGCTCGCCTCGAATCGAGATTGGATTGGTATTATAACATTCGATTCGAGTCGACAAAGCTCGTTGGCAGTTGTCAAAATCACATGGTCATTACAGATTTTTACGTTAAATGTGAAAAAATCGTTTGTTATTACTAGAGTTTCGTGATAAAATTTATATAAAATGATACTACCCTCCCTGTAATGTGCGTAGATCGCACGCACGAACCAATCATCGCTCCAAAAGTAATAATAACAATCAAATCTAATTATCGAAACGTCGTCAAAGGTTTATTCAGAACATTCAGTGGAACACCTTTATACACTTTACATACACCTTGATAATTATCGAATTCTTATTTGGTAATACCAAACATCGAATCACGAACGTAAATCTCGAACATCCGGTTCTCGGAATAGGACAGACAGTTAGATACTGATTCGAACAACTGGTCTTGGTTTCGAAATTTACTTTCTTTTCGTAAATTTTCCGATTGGTTATTTTAACACTATAAATTCTGGACACCTTTTTTACTGGATAGCCTATATTAAACCCACATTTTTCGCTTGAAGAATGTGCAATTTGAATAGTCCCTTGAAATGATTTTTTACAGTTAATACATCAAAATAATCACTATGCTTTTTTTTTATTAAATTGATATCCACTTGTTGTTTAAGAGACATTATTAAGGCAATTAAAATCGAAAATAAAATATGCATAATCTGATTATTTGAAAGTAGTAAGTAGTATTGAAAAGACTATAATTGCACAGAACTTTTAGAACTGGTTGATTCGTTAAAACGAAATAGTATTTTTATTTTAAAATTTTGCAATTTTCGTAAAAAAATAGTTTTGTTTTCGTAACAATTGCATATTCGAACTTGTTTTAGAGAAGCTGTTAAAGCATCTTCATTCGCAATCTGTAAGAAGCAGCTTATGTAATATTCTTTACCCTCCCTTCACTTCTGTAATATTAGTTTTTCAACTAAATTATTTATCCGTTTGTTTAACGACATAAAACTTTGGTCTTGAAGCAAATTACTATTTACATACATGCCCAATGGTTCCGATGCGTCTACGTGATTACGCCACCTTCACAGCACGCTCGGGACGGGAACTTCCATTGAAAAACTTGACTTTGAAAAGTAATCATGGGCCGATTCATAGCTTTCCTTCCATGGTGGGTCGAACGTGGGACGGGTGGGTCCCTGCGCGTTCGGGAAGGGCTGAATAATAAATGCGATAAGTGCCACAATTATCAATGAACAGTCCGAGCGGCCGGATACCGGCAGCAAACTCAAACGAAGCATTTCTCCGAACCTTGACCTGGTGCGCGAGCATCGCAATCTGGGCATTACCGGACCCACCCATCATCATCATCACCACAATCATCATCGTTGTAATCGTTTAAAGTAATTGGTGTGTTTGGGAATTGACTCTCGCGGTCACAGTGCGGTTCGACTTCGGTTCCGATTTGCGATTTCAATTTCCTTAGCCGATAAGGAACGTCGATTTCGATTGTCTACGGCACGGGGCCAATCAAGGGGCATTGCATCGAAATTATTGCTAATGGCCAATAACGATGTGCATTTCCCTTTTCCTTATCTTGTTCGGTGTAATCTCTTGTTGTCCGGTCGTAATGTTACTTGCTCCGCAACTGAAATGCACGATACGAGAGTGTGTTACGTTGGCAACGAATCGATCTCATCGTCATTTTCATGGAGGCAAAACTTCTTCCGGATTTTCTGACGAACGCCTTGCTTCCCGAGTGTGACATAAGAAACGCTACGTGGGCATTTTAGTGTCGCCTCGTGGCTAACTTCTTCCTAACGTCGCCGAAGCGACTTATTGCGCCTGGTTTGCGGTGCATTGTGATGAATAAATGTGTCCGTTTGCTTCCTTCACCGGGCGGAACATTGCGCATGGGTGGGATTTCCCACCCCAACGTCCGACTCATGTCAACTCGGTAGCAACTAGCTCTCTTGGGGGTGTGGATTCATACCGTTCGATTGCGTCCGGTCGGCCGCACTTCTTCACCGTTGTTGTCCCACGGCAACTCCCCACAAGAGAGCCAATGTGTGGCCGATTCATCCTTTCACCGCCATGTCGATCTCGTTACCGCTCGCTTCCTATAAGTTGGGAAATTCCACGACTATCTTGCCGACGACCCGCTTAGCTCAGCGGGAAACGGGAACAATGTTTGGACGGAAATTGTCTTAATGCTCCGAGGTGCGGTGGTGGTTAGATCATTTGTTTACAGTATAACAAATTATAAAAGAAGTCATTTGTGGTGTGCCGCGCCACGGCCCTCCGTTGGCTTTCCCGGGCCGGACGCGGAAGGTGTGGCGAGCAGCAGCAGCAGCGAGCACGGCAATAATCATAACAACAAAGTGTGTAGGCTTGTGGAGTAAACGATGCTTCACCAACATCATCGCCGTTCGACGGCAGCAACGACGTGTCTTTCCTCCTCCACATCGGAAAGGTGGAAGATAAACGGTTTGCGCATCGATGAGTATGGAGGAAAATATTGTCGTCCGTGGCCGAAGCAGGCGGCACTCCCACTCGATAGGCCACGTCTCGGTGCTTCGCGCAACTGGAGTTTCCTAGCTTTCGTAACATCTTCACGTTAAATCAATATCGGTTTGCTTCGCCGGAGGTTTTGAACAAATTCATTTCAGTTTGGGAACAACTCCCGCCAAGTTGTTTTTCTACTCAAAGGCATTCATTCAAAGGAAAATGAATTAATCGAAGATGCCCCTCCGTTGCATCACTGGTTGTCCATGTTTTCCCTGGATCGAGTACTGTAACCATCTGGCACAAATGCTTACGTGTTGGCGTGTTATCTCCGTCGGTCGCGGATTCAGAACACACTGAGTATTGACGTATACATGACGGAATGCAGGTTTGCTTCGAACGAGCGACGACGTGTCATCAACTGCCGTGTCCGTCGTCTTATACTTATCCTCCATCCATCGACAGTGCGGAACGGTGGTAGTTAACGCTAAATGACTGATCGGTCATAAGTCAAACAGACGCGATGTGTGGGCGAGCCGGAGATTGTATTTTTACGGCGGTTAATATTCACATCGCTTCTCCGGTGGGTTAGGTCTAAGAAAGGGTGGTTTTGTTGCTAGCAGTGCAACTGTTTCATACATTTGTTAACTACATACATTTTATGATAATTTATTTTCATACTAATCCTGGAAAAATTATGGGCAGTTTGCGGTTATATTTTATATTTTTTTTCAGATCAGGGCAACGATTTTTTTTTTAGTACTGGGCTTTTAGCTGGCTGTTTTTTAGTATTTTTCGGGGCAGATAAAACTCAATCTATCCAACATTATATTCGACTTTCGGTTTGCAAATTGAAACAAATGTTTTCGAACTAAACGTAATTAAACATTTACATTTTAGGATGTTAATGTGTTAAACTAGTATAATACTGTATTTGAAACATCAAAAAATGTTTCTATATTTTCCATTTTAATCTCGTTCAATCTTACTCCGTAGTTCATCTGCAGCAAAAAATAAACATATGAAATGAAAAATATCGATAGTAAGGAAGCGACGGTTTTCTTTTTTATCGGGATTGTTGAAAATTTAGTTTCTTTTACTTTTCCCCTATTTTTAATATTCAAAAATAAACTTAGGCTAAGTTTAATTTCGCCAAAGATTATGGTATATGAAAAACAGGAAAATATAACATTTGAATGGTTTATAGGATAATCAGCGAGAATGAATCATTTTACATTCCAACAATTTAAACTCATGACGTATTCGGGGGTCTTCACTAGTTCCTTCCGGTGTTTGTATATTTCTTTATATTTTTGCATATTTGCAAAATCATTCTGATCCTATCGATTGAAGTAAACATTTTGTAAACATTTTTCTTCCCAAATCAAGTTAAACGCAAACAAGAAACACAGCCGCGGGGGGGGGGTCCGCGACAGCCGAGCGGTAGCGCCGGTTAGAAAATCGGCCCATGAGCGCCGAGGCTCAGCACCTCGACGGCAAGGGTTCGAATCCCAACCGAGACCGGACCCTCCCCTGTACGAGAGGACTGACTATCCACGTACAACAGGGAAACAAGTCTCGTAAGCCCTTAACGGGCAGGCATGACCAAGAGGTCGTTACGCCAAGAAGAAGAAGAAGAAGCAAACAAGAAAGCAACAAAGAGACACACATGGATACTTTGTGGTCGAATTGCGATTGTGAGCAGGGCTAAACACGGCATGAACAATGTAAAGTTACCCCCATGTGGTGGATAAGGCTTTGCCGACCGTTCGTCATCCACCGTTTTGGCATCGTGTCACATGCGTGAGCGAACGTGTAGGGCGGAAAAAAGGATCAGCGTTTACGCTGGGCACGAGCACACGTGACCGAATCACTCCAATATCCGCACCAATTAGTGCCCTCCCCCAGGCCAGGGCCCCAACCCCTCTCTGCCGAGCCACATTGCCGGAACTGAACTTGGGCGGCATTGGAAGTGCATATCGAAGGCGGCATACAGACACACACACACAGAACCGAGACTTGCACTGGCGGCTCGAATCGATGGCTAAAAACCTGTTTTTGTGGTCTCGTTTTCTTTTTCGTTCAGTTTTGCTGCTTCGTTTCGTTTCATCGCGACCATACTGGTACCGGACCTTCCTCTCCTTTCCCGGTTGCTTACTAACTACTGCCACGGTTCAAGGTCGGTCCGCGGCCGCCTTCAATTCGTTTCGCACAACGGCTCCCGGAAGTGAACGTACACACACTACCTACCTGGGGGGGTGGAGGGGCCCGAATCGAGTAGGAAATGTGCGCGTTGTTGCACCGAAAACCTAACGACTGGCCAGGGCTTGAGCTGCAGCATTTTTTTCTGCCATTGCGTGACTCGCGTTTGTCACCACTTGGCTTTCGTTGATTTTGCGCCCAGAGAAGGGCCCTACCGGACCGTCCCCCCGTTCCGTGTCCCGCCCGCTCGGCATGTGAGGAGAGCCCCCTGCTTTGGTTCGGCAAAGCGAATTACCTTCACGACACCGCAGCAGTGCGGACCCGACGATGGATGACCATGACCGAGCGTTGTTGGTGTGCCAGTGTCCGCGGATGGGTGGGGAAACCTAGCGAGGGCATCGGGTTTTTTTTCTCTTTTCCTTCCCTTGCTTATATGATGGGCTATGCTCAGCGACTCCAACCAGCGTCCTCCGTCACGTGAGCATAATGTTCCGGCAATGGCAATGTGCGGAAGTCACATACATACACTCGCGGCACACATACCGACTCGCCGAGTCAGTCAGCCGGTCAGCGTGGGCCAGTGAAAGTAAATGGTTCCCGCCGCCATTACGCACCATTCATCATCTGCATGCTTAAGCACACTGACATACAAATAATTTCACCTTTCTCTTGATCGTTCGAAAAATTGTTTGTGTGTTTACCATGAGGCTGGTGATGGGCAACGAGCAGTTCGATTTGCTCGATAATTATAACTCATTTTTATTATTTACGGTAAACGTTGACATTGTTCGACAGTCGTCATTACGAGTGATAAAAAACACGTATAAATTCCCTTGAGAATCCAAATTGAGTTAAACTCTAGTTAGTCCTTGTTGTTAAAGTGCATCAGTTAGAAAAACAAACCATAAGTCAGTTTCTAAACGCGTTTCTAAAGAAAGAAGATGTTACAATTAATGCGATGAACACTTACTTCAACCAATTAAGAAAAAAGGCGTTAACACTAGAAGACATTGATTTGGAAGCTTGCCCGAATGCTTTTTAGGGGTCATTTTGATCCCTATTTTGAAAACGCTATAACTTCACTATTTTTGAAAATTTTTATATCGGTAAATTGTTACTTTTTAGTATATTTGTTCACTATCTTTTGGCGTTTTTAATTTTTTGATTTATTTTTGATCGATGCGAATCGAATTTTAATTCTTTTTAACTTTTATTTTTTTTCAAAATGTATCATTTAGATTCAAAAAAAAAGTGTGCGCTATAATGCTTACATATTAGATCAATTTTTAAAAATAATTTCATATTTTTCAGATTACAAATGACGCCACAAATTGACCTTGAATTAACGGATTTTAACTACACGTTACTATGGGAAGTGGCATTGTTTTCGATCTTTGTGGTTAATTTATGGCGTCATTTATAATTATAAAAATTTGATTTTAGTTTTGAAATTTTCCTCAACATACTAACTTTCTAACGCACACCTACATTATAGATTTTGAATAAATAAAAGCTGAATAAACACAATTTCAACCATTTGCTTTACACCGAGCTACTAGCCAGAATGATGAAGAAATGCATCGAAAACCCAAAAACGCCAAAAGATAGTCAACAAATAATCTAAAAAGTAACAGTTTACAGATTGGTAAAATCTTCAAAAATAATGAAGTTATAGCGTTTTGAAAATAGGAATGGGATGATCCACATTTCTTTTCGATTTAAATTTATTCTCGGTGTATTTCATTGTACTGTTTGTTTATTATATTACAAAATAACACATACGAAACACAGTAATTTTTTATGCTAACCAAAACACTGGAAACTTCTACACCTTCCTCTGCTACACACTTAATCTTGTAATCTTGAACCTTCCGCATCGTGACCATGTTGTATGTAGTGTGTCCACGACCTATGTTCAATTGCTTCCTGGCATTTGCGCGCACCGTACGTCAGAATAAGCAGCACTCCATATTGAACTTCAATGATTCAGCGACCCCGGTATGGGCCGATGAGACGGGCGGGCACGAGGGAACATTGAGACCGAGCTTGCCCTGGCATGTGCATGGCGGTCGCGCACATATAAGCATAAACCTTGGAACGGCCGGCGGGAGGCTATCGTCCGCGTTGAAGAACACCTTTCCGTGCAGCTGGATATTAAATTCCTGTTGGTGCACTACTGCTCACGGTCGTGTACGCCTGGCGGGGATGGGGGTACACCGGAAGGGGTGGGGAAAGCTGGCATGCTTGCGACGGTAATTTGTCCGCTGGAAAAATGGAGCGTACCCGCGAAGGCAGAATTGTCGAGCCAACCGAAAGCTCACTCAAACTCGGTGTCACACCAGTAAATATCAATCAAATGGCGACCGCAGAACCACGGAACGCGGGCGAACCCAGGCTGGCATGCGTCCAGGAGAAGCCACGCGATCGGCGTTGGTGGATGGTGTGTTGTGTGGCCGACGAGCGATGGCAATCATCATGTTGCCGGGGGGTTGTTTTCTTTTTCGTGCGCGGAAGCGGCACCATCGCCACGCGGTTTACATTGAACTTTTCCACACGCGCCTCGTTCACTTTCTTCTTCCGTGAACGATGCCGGCGCGCAACCGTGCCAATGTCAGAGGCCAGATTGAGCAGCCAATGCAGCGAGATGTAGTGGCGCACTGCCACCGATGGGACGGCCAAATTGGCCGCGAGTATGTTATTGATTCGGTGCGGTTCGATCTTCAATTGCGGGAAATGTCGTGGCGATTTGTTCGATTTGTTGTTGTCCGCTTTTCACTTCTTTGTAATGTAGTTATTTGGCAACATACATTTATTTGTTTCGTTCCGCATTTTGCTTGTCCTTAGTTTTGATTGAATTGAACATGTTATTAGTTTTGCTGAATCCATAACCACCGGTTTATGAGATGATAAACTCTTACTTATTTCACTTTACAATGGAATTGTAAAAACAAGTTTTGTCGCCATGTTTACCAAAAAGGATAAGCGTCAGTGTTTTCGTAATCAAGCGCATGTGTAAAATGACAAATTTGTAACCAATTTACGAAGCGTTTTATGTATGTTTATTAAGTATTTGAAAAAAATCTCTATTCATTGTAGTTAATAAACCATTTGATAGTTTAAAATTGGCAATCGTCAAACTTGGAAAAAAATTGTTAGTGACAATTAGAGTTGATGATACATCTTTTGTTACGCAAAATGTTGAGCAAAACATCGATTGGTCTATAAATTGTCCAGCACAGTGTGCAATAGAAGTCTATTTTATTCATCCCGTGCCATTAAATTGAGATCAAAAATGAATTTGGGTTTTAAACATTGAAATTGTATCTTACAGCCGTTTTCTATATACTTTGATAAATTCGTGAGACCTCACACTGATTGTAGCAATCATTTGTAACGACGAAAACAGTTGGTTTAGCATTTTCTCCACTAACATTTCTATTACTTTTTCTCTTACCCTATTTATGATTATTTGAGTGGAGCATAGAAAACATTGCTTCCATTAGTTTCACTCGATGCAAAAGGCGTACCAGTTTCAAGTGTTTTCCCGGTTCGCTGCGGCACTTGACATTTCAAGGGTCTGCCTGTGAAATGTGAAAGAATCCATTCGCTACAATTTTTTCCCCCGCGTCTCGTTTGATGATTTCCCATCATAAACGGTATGCAACTTTCATTGGTATCGATCTGACCGTGTCCTGGCACGCTACTTTCGCTAATAGGGCACTACGTGATCGTCCCGTTTTTTTGGTATAACCCACAGTAGTTACATACCAACCTGACATCTAGCGGAATTTCCCACACGGTCATAGTCGTTCCTGTTGTTCTGCATCTCGCGTCATGCCGTGGATCCATCCACACATGTCACCCAGGCACCTGGAATGCATTGCAAACGGTGGTCGGTCGGTCCGACCCGGTTCAGGGTCCGTCTGCCCGTTCGGTCGGCAAGAGGGCAAATAAATCCGCGCCAGCGAGGATGAATGCATTATTGATGGCGATACTCCGACAGGCAGCAGGCGGCGGCCCCTGCTGCACGATGGGCGAACCGGTGGGTAAATGATTGAATAAGTAATCGAAGGAAAACATCTATCATGCTCGAATGGAGAATGGAAGGGTGGCATTATTCGGGCGGGCAAGGTCTTATTGTAACGGTCGGTTCTTGTTCGGCGCAGGAAAGATCACGACGGCAGGAGGGGACAATTTTGGGTGACCATGGGAGGGAACGTCGAGTAATAGATGGTTAAATAATAATGGATACATTTCATACGTCGTCGCATACGTTTCGGAAAATGCCAACGGCATGGTTTGGCGGGCAAAGAGGCGGGTTTCCGAAAACATCATTCTTCAATAAAACGAATAATTAAAGCGTTTCGTGCCCCAGTAGTGGCGATCGAAATGATTACGTTCTCGACCCCATCAATAGCACCGTTGTTTTGTATGAGAAAAATGAAAATTAATCCCCGTTACACTTGCTGGTGGTTGCTAATATATCACGAAGCCATTAAAATATAAACGAATGCGAACGTGTTATCAATATAAAGTTCGATTCTTTATCTTACTTTGTAGTGTAGTGTGCGGTGGAAAAATCTCATATGAATGTCAGCAACGCTTTCGGCACGTGATCAATAACTGCAAGTTCGCTCGCGTCCCTTTTAACGTTTTCGAAAACTCAAAACTCGATAACAGCAGCAGAACAACGATCCAGAACTGGCCCAGATAAAGGCCGTGATTGATTGAACCAAGAACTCGTAAAGACATTGTAGTTGACCCATTTGACACTCAGAGGCGAACAGCCCGACACACAGTACGTGCTTGAAATTCTAACTCGCAAACCGAGCACGACGATGGTGACGACGACGACGACGACGCCAGTCCCCTCCTAAGTTGGGTATATCGCCCCGCGACTTGAATTATGATTATCGAACAGGCGGAAGATATTGTAAACATTCCTAACTGTAGTTCGAGGCGTGCCCTCGCCTTACGCGCTGATACGTCGTGGACCGATCGCGTCCAGCGCTGGGACGGAATGTAGTTGTGAACTTTTGACCGTATGAATTAATCTATTAACACATTCTGTGTTGGTCACCACAAAAAATCCTCACGACACAACGTTCCGGTTTGGTTGTTTGTCGTCGGATAGGAAAGGAAAATTCGCGCCACACTGTTCACACCCCGGGAACGTGATGAGAATAAACCATCTCCTCCGGTCGCCGGGAGAGGTCCGTCGATGTCATTGTACGATAATGATGTCTAACGTGTAACTTTCTTTTTCGCATTCTTTTCAGCGAATCGGAGCGGTACAAGAAGGTCCTCTGGCAGGATGTACGCGTCGGCGATCTGGTGCACCTCTCCAACAACGAGACCGTCCCGGCCGACATACTGCTGCTCAAGTCCAGCGACCCACACGGCGTCTGCTACATCGACACATGCGACCTGGACGGCGAAACCAACCTGAAGCGACGGCAGGTGAGTGTGCCGAATAATGCATACGTCCAAACGGTTCGAATGCGAACCTTCACTTCAACTAATGTCCGCCCCGTTCGCAGGTGGTACGTGGATTCGTGGAGAAGCAGCACATCTTCGCACCGAACAAGTTCACCAGCCGCATCGAGGTGGACGCGCCGTCGACGAAGATTTACCGCTTCCATGGTGCGGTGATTCATCCCTCGGGCGAGCGCGTTCCGGTTTCGACGGATTGTCTACTGCTAAGGGAAAGCCGTCTCAAGGTATTGGTTTGATTCGAGTGGTTGGATTTTTTTTCAATTGTGTTTGACACCCGTTTTGAATTTCTTACTTTTAGAACACGGACTACGCCGAGGGAATCGTCGTGTACGCTGGTCATGAGACGAAGGCTATGCTCAACAACAGCGGGCCACGATACAAGCGGTCCCGGATTGAGCAGCAGATGAACCTCGATGTGATATGGTACGTGCCAAATGGTCCCTGTCTGTTTGGTATAATTTAATATGTTGAATGACATTTTTCATTTGTTGCTAAACTGCATTGGTACTACTGCAGAGTTTTCCAAAATCAATGCATCATTAGGGGAACAAAGTAGATTAGTTCTTCTATTGAGATCGTAGACAAAGAATATTTCTATCGATAAAGTAGTGGTCAAAACATCAAGCATTTTATTTCTGAACTCAAGAGTAAAAAATCAGGTTTGTAAAGAAATGAGAATGTGTTAAATATGGTTGCCAAATTGATTGCTTTCTTGTGAGAAGACAATAGATGTAGCGATTCTCTTTACTGATATAATCAATCTAATAGAATTAAAAATAGGAAGCTAGTATGCTAGAGTTTTATAATATTTTTTTTTCGCTCACCAAATGTATGTCTTTGAACTCACTTATTTAAATATTTATTTTCCCACCCACAGGTGCGTTATCATCCTGATCGTGCTGTGCATCATTGGTGCCGTCGGCTGCAAGCTGTGGC
The DNA here is from genome assembly GCF_943734705.1 of Anopheles coustani. Classification (NCBI taxonomy): domain Eukaryota; kingdom Metazoa; phylum Arthropoda; class Insecta; order Diptera; family Culicidae; genus Anopheles; species Anopheles coustani. The sequence goes on from NC_071289.1 coordinate 39,065,988, forward strand.
TTTCGTTCTACGCCGACGGCTCCGACGAGACCGAGGGCAACGGCGATGCCAACAACGACACATTCCGGACACCATTTCTCCCGTTCAAGATCAGCCCCGATTACGAGGGGCTGCTAGCCTTTTGGACGTTTGTCATTATCTTGCAGATCATGATACCACTGTCGCTGTACGTTACGATCGAGCTGTGCAAGCTGATGCAGGTCTACCACATACACAACAACACCGAGCTGTACGATCCGGACTCGAACAAGCGCACCGAGTGTCGGGCGATGAACATCACCGAAGAGCTCGGCCAGATACAGTACGTGTTCTCCGACAAGACGGGCACGCTGACGGAGAACCGGATGATATTCCGACGGTGCACAATCGTCGGCGTCGACTACAACCATCCGGAGACGGAGGAGGAGAAGGAGATGAATAAAATCGGCGCTCCGGTTCCGATCCTGCAGCCAAATCTTAGTCTGCTGGAAAACTTTCGTGGCAGCACGCAATCATCGTTGGAGGCGAGTCCGGAAGCGAGAATGGGTGGTACGGACGGGGCTTCTTGTGAGCCGGTGGGCAAGCAGATACAGGAGTTTTTCCTCATACTAGCCATCTGCAACACGGTGGTGGTAAGCGCTACTCCCCACCGGGACAATATGAATGCAAGCGGTGTGATAGAATTGAACGATAGCGACACGAGCGTAACGCTTGTTCGTCCGGCGTTGGTAGACTCGGACGGAGGCAGTTTACCGCTAGCGGCCGAGCAGACGAACGCATCGGTTGGGGATCGGTACGCGCGGCTCACCGAGTCCCGCTCGATCACACCGTCTCCGCCGCCCAGTGCGCCCAGCTCGCTGCCCCTCAAGACGACCCACGTGCCATCGCTATCCCCGATCAGTAGCTCGGCCGAAACGTCACCCATGTCGGAGAGTCCTCCTATGCGCATCAAATCGATGACCACACCTACGGCCCGAGTGAAATCGCTCGTTGCTAAGCTAAGCAACGTGGCGAGTGGTTCGCGTGGGGCCAGTGTGTTCAAAAGTACCGACCGGAGTAGCACGGGCAGCGGCACGAGCACCGGAGGGGTGAAGAATCGGTTTTCGTCCACAAACAGCAGCGGTGCGGCGGCAAAGTTTCACAAATCCTTCTCACAAGGCTCCTCGACGACGTCTCCGGCTGCCAGCCGACCGATCTACGAGGCGGAAAGTCCCGATGAACTGGCGCTCGTTAATGCTGCGTTCAGCTACGACTGCTGCCTGGTGAATCGGAGTCCGAACCATGTCCTCGTCAGCGTACCAGGCGAAGGCGTGATCGAGTACGAGATGCTGAAGGTGTTGCCATTCGACTCCGCTCGCAAGTGCATGTCGGTCGTAGTGCGGCGCTCCGGGACGCAGGATGTGGTGCTGTACACGAAGGGCGCCGACAGTAGCATCATGCCCAACCTGGTACCGTGTACACCCGGCTCGGAGGAGTATCGGTTGCGGGAGCAAACGCAACATCAGCTAAACATTTACGCACGCCAGGGATTGCGCGTGCTGGTGATGGCCAAGCGTAAGCTAGACCCAACCGATTTCAGCGAGTGGTACAGCAAGCACGAGGAGTGCGAACTGAGCATGGAAAACCGGGAGCGTAAGATCCGCGAATCGTTCACGGCGCTCGAGCGGGGACTAACGTTGGTCGGCACAACCGGCATCGAGGATCGACTGCAGGAGGGCGTGCCTGAGACGATCAGTTCGCTGCTGCAGGCCGGCATCGTAATCTGGGTGCTCACGGGCGACAAAGCAGAAACGGCCATCAACATCGCGTACTCGGCGAAACTGTTCAACTCGCAGATGGATATCCTCAAGCTGACCGCACGTTCACGTGACTCGGCCGAGGCGTCCATCAACTTTTACCTGAACGAAATCGAAAAGCAGCTGAACAGCAACGGCGGCAGAACCTCGATCGATGATGCCGATTCGTTTGATCAGCTGGACAAAACGCGCGCCCTCGTCGTGGATGGGAAAACGCTCACGTTTATTTTGGACCTGCGGTCGAACCTAACCAAGCCATTCCTAAGACTGACTCGGTACTGCGCCTCGGTGCTGTGCTGCCGAGCGACCCCGCTCCAGAAGGCGTTCCTCGTGAAGGTGGTGAAGGAGGAACTCCGGATCAGTACGCTCGCGATTGGAGATGGGGCGAACGATGTTTCCATGATACAGGTAATGAAAAATTGATTCGATACCACCCGCTTTGCTTTAAACTTGAACACAAGCATTGCACAAGCAATAAGGTGAACGTTGCATAGGGTTCTTTATAAATCATTGACTAGCAGGTGTTGAAGTGAAAGGCAGCCTTTTTTCATTTGCTTTGTGCTCCAGAATTCATATAATCTTTTACATATTTTTAAAATTGTTTGATTCTTTTAACGTACATTCGCAATAATCATAATATATGTAAGAAAATTATATACTCATCATCAACTACAAACGAATAACTTAACAAAAAATAAATCACGTATAGTTTTTAAAGGTGAATGACATTGCTGTTTTCAAAATTGTAATGCTTAAAAATATTATAACAATACATTGATTGACCGAGTTGATTATAAACTGATTTGGAGACGATCATACAACCTAAACTCACATCTATCTCACTCTTATTACAGATGGCCGACGTTGGTGTTGGTATTTGCGGACAGGAGGGCATGCAGGCGGTGATGGCATCCGACTTTTCGATTGCCAAGTTCAAAATGCTTGAGAAGCTGCTGCTCGTTCATGGCCACTGGAACTACGATCGTTTGGCACGGATGATCATTTACTTTTTCTACAAAAATGCGGTATGAATTCATGTTTTAATGCTGTGTGAATTCCTTTGTGTGTTACTAACGCTTTCTATTGCATCGATTTGTTGCAGGCATTTGTGTTCCTTCTGTTCTGGTATCAGTTCTACTGTGGGTTCTCCGGTGCCGTCATGATCGATGAGGTGTACCTGATGATTTACAACCTGCTCTTTACCGCCTTGCCACCGCTGGCGATCGGAGTGTACGACAAGAAAATCATAGATGATCTACTTTTAGCATATCCACAATTATATCAACACGTAAGTAGCTGATCGGAGGGGATCGTTGCGACAAGCCAAGATATACGGATTGTTAAATATTATCCCTGTTTTGCGTCCACCCAGGGTCGCCGGGGGAAAGGCTACAAATGGTCAACATTTTGGATAGTGATGCTCGACGCCGTGTACCAAAGTTTGGTGATATTTTTCGTAGCGAAGGCAGCGTACTGGGGTTCGGATGTGGACATATGGGTGTTCGGGACGACAATCACGTCCTCCTGCCTGTTTACGATGCTGCTACATTGTGCCATAGAAATAAAATCATGGGTAGGTGTGGAGACGCCGGATGCTTTCGTCCAGTTGGTTTTTGGGTGGTAATCGATTTCTTCCTTCTTTCCATGTTGCAGACCATACTACACGTCCTGTCGATCGCGATCAGCCTCGTGTCGTTCTACGCGTTTGCGTTTGCATACAATTCGGTTTGCGTGACCTGCTTCGGCCTGCCATCGAACTACTGGGTGATCCACATGAGCATGAGTACAATACAGTATTACCTGATAACGTTGCTAACCGCTGTACTTGCCCTACTGCCACGGTAAGTGTCCATCCAAGACTCGCACAACAGGGGTCTTTCAAATGTAAAACCAGTTCTAAAAGCTTACCCGTTCCCCTCGTACAGGTTCACCTACCGCGTCGTCAAAAACACCCTCTGGCCATGCGAGGGCGTGCGGGTGACGCTGCAGTATAAAGAAGAGAAACGAAGAGGTGAGAATCTGCTGGTAACCTGGTCGCGTTCGACATCCGCCTCGTCCATATTCAGGTACTTAACACACACAACCTCAAGCAACCACTCGAAATCCAGTACGCTGATCACGAGAAAGCGGTCCGCGACCGCCGCCGCCGTCGGTGGAATTCTAGAGCGCAATGCACCGCGCCAACGGTTCGGCTACTGATGGGCAAAGTCCGTTCAATCGCCGTGCGCGGCCTGCCGGAAGATGTGCACACATTTGCCGCCATCCCATTTTCCATGCCCTTGCCCTTCTACCCTCTGCCCATCTATTTCTCCCAAAATCGCTTGTTTCTGGTTCACTGAAAGACGGGAGCAGGAGTATGCGAATTGTTAACACAGCTGGGGTAAATAACTTTTCATGCTTTTGTGATTTATGCTTTCGTTGGTATGCGCGTGTTAAATACTGCATGATTCTACTAACTTAGGAAGGCTCCTTAGGAATCAAACATTTTCCTTTTTCTCACTTTTGCAAGTTAAAACTTATTCTAGTTTTGTTGTAGGTGTTTTTCATTGTATTATATATTGTACTCTAGTTTTGTGGTAAGTACTGTATAGTTGTACATTTCTATTATTCGTAGATTTCTACGATGCACAGACTTCTGTTCTTTTATTATTTGTTACACTAACCCAACGTCATGTGTTGTACCGAAGCATGTGCTGCATCTCTATTTTATTGTTTATGGGTTAGGAGAACTATGTCAGGATTCAAACAGCAGAAATTCAGAGACGAGTCTTCGCTTTTTACAATATTCTTTTAGTATTCCGTTGTTAACCTTGATTTGGTATTATATTTCAATTAGTTTATGTTCTTAAACAAATGTTTTGTTTCTAATAAGATGGATTAAAAACAGTAAATTCATCTATTTCCGTGATCCAACTCGTTGCTATTTCAAATTGCCACTAATTTTCCTTGTTTTTGAAAGTATTGTATAATTAATAAGTTGCCAACTACAAATTCAATCTTATAGTGGAATACATAATTTTAAAACCCCTCCACAAAAGGTATGTATGAAATATGTGTTTATTAAAAGTAATTTAATCTTAATTGTTATCCTAAAACCTTCATCACTCACATTTCTTTCCATTCTCACCGAATGGGTTTCTCATCCTTACCTAATAATAGTCAACTTCACTAACTTTTGCCTTCCTTCAAATTATTCTAAAATGTGTGCTCATGTTGTGCTGGTTTTATTTTTTTAGTTTTTTAAATATTTGCATTTTTATATATTTCCATCAATTACACTTGTAGAGTTTGAGTTTTGTTGTGATGTTGTGTGTTGCGTTAGGTTTCCTAAAATATGGCTGAGGTAAGTTTTCCGAGTTTATCTTCCCTTTTTTCACGATTATTCTTTCATGGAGTGTGTCACATTGCTCACTTTTGTGTGTTTTTTAAATTTATTTTAGACTAGTATTTTGTAGAACTAAAAGGAACAGCGATTATTGAAAAAGAAAAATAAGCTGGGTCTGTTCCAGGACGAAGTTGTAAAAAGGATTTTCAAAATGACCCCCCATTTGGACCACTCGTGTAGGGTGTGTAATATTTATATTGTTTTTTTATGCTGTGCCTGTTTTGTTTGCTGTTTATTGTCGGTTGAATTGGCACAGCTTTGGTTTTGCTTTGTTTCTATATTGGAAACAGCCTGCGGCTTTACCGTCAGGAGAGCATTTTTCTCAATGCCAATGCTACACGTGGTAACTGATAATGATAATATTCTTCCGCTCTTCCTTTCATACCATTTCCATTACAGAACCGCCCATCACAGGACTTCGCATAAGACTGTAATGAAACGGTAGCTGGAAATATGGACTGTTGGAGAAATGTGTCGAAATCACTGCGCACCGTGAAGGAGTAGATGATGAGTCAGTCTCCATTCCAGCACGTACGTCGGGGCCGCACTAACTAATGTGATTGACTGTGAAGAAGACAAATATGCAGAGAAAAAAAAACGATGAGATAATCGGAACAGAAAGTGTCTCAATTTTCCAGTGATATCCAAAACAATCAAAACTAACGAAACAGGAACATTGTTCTGGCGGCCTTAACACAATGCTAGTTGACTGAGTTCAGGCTAGCGAACAAATACATATGTCAACATAGTAGATAAGTGCAAACTGTGCGTTTGTTCATATCCTAACACTGAATGTATTAACACGAACGAATATTCTCGTGCTCTTGTGTAAATTTTTCTATGCTTCTTTCGTTGCATCCGTTCCTCAGATGTAACGACTGAGTTATATGCTTTATGATTGAGAGGAACAAACTATTCATTGTCTTAGTATGCGTAAAATATGTGAATATGAAAGGAAAGTCCAAGGGAAAGGATGTGTTAAATGTGGATACGACCACGGCTGTGAAAGAATGTTTATTGGAGTGCCCTAGGAATGAACTTGAGAAGCGTTGCATCATGAGCATCGGTAGAAAACCAAGGACTTATCAAATGATTAATCAGCACATGCAAGGTACTAGTGTAGCGTAAACGAAACTAGCTAAGATGACAATAAAAGGTAAAAACAGCCGTGACTATGAACTATAAAGAGTATGAGTAGAGGAACAGCAGTATGCATTTAATTGAGATAAATAAGAGACGAGACGATAAGTAAATCAAGTTGGTAGACGTCTAATGGCTATCAAGTGCCTCCTGATGGCTGAAGAAAACGCTTCGTTCACGAGTAATTCGATATTTAGAAACATTATTTATATGTGACTGCTACAAGCAACAAAGTTTACAACTAGACAAAACTAAACCCATCATGAGACACTAATTCAATAACAAAACCAGGTAGAAACATCGCTTCTAATGATACAATATGGGTGGTTTAACGCAAATGTGAATTTCGTAGAGCTAACCAAGACGAAGGAAAGCTTGGCAATACCTGAAGCGATACATAAGCGTTATAAGCGAAAACTTATGCGGTGTATCCCGTTTTAAGTAATTACTTAGCTATTGCCCATAGTATCCTAATGCGCTGTACATAATGTGAGCAAACTATGCAACTAGGGAGCATCCAAAATATCAAGAAGGCAAAATTATGATAACAGACAGCAACACCGCTGAGAAAAAGATGAAATATTTTTTATACAATGCGATGGAAAAGAAAAAAAAACCTTAATAATTTTTTTGTGTCAGTTTTTTATGAAAGAAAATTTCAATATCAACTTTCCAATTCATTTTTCAACCAATTTATAAAAACAGATTTTCATATGTAGTTAGAGTACAGTGTTTTTTTGTTGCTATTTTCGCCAGAACAGTAAAACAGATGCTTCTATATCCTATATTGTCAGTTGTACAATTGCGTCTAATATTCTTTATATAATTCATTGTTCTTAGCAAATAGCTACCTGCATGATCAAATAATCGGTTTGTGATTTATTCGTATTGTATTCGTCGGAAACGCGACTTCTGCTCCAAATTCAAATTTTTTTTCTTGAAGCAATATTACATACCCCAAATTAATTTGAAAATTACACCTGATTCAAGTATCCTTGGCTTTTCAGGCGTTGTCAAACATTACAATATAGTTACACCTTCTATTTTCCATGAAGCGTGGTGCATACCATTTACTTCTAGGGGTCATCAACAATTCTTGTAATTTGTTTGGTAAGTGAAGGCCGAGATTTGTGATGCATCTATTATAAATGCTCACTAATATTCACTAATATATTCGTTTCTTGCTTCCTTTCTTGCAGAAATAAGGCGCAGTATCGTAAACACAGCCATGCAACGCCGGCAAATACCAACATTCACATTCAAGCTTAGTGATTTAAAAGAGTATGAAATAGCAAAACAGGAACGATTAGCAGCTAAAGCAGCAAGTATGGAAGAAAAATCCGTAAAAACCGGTGACGGAACGATGGATCAACAAAACGCAGGCTCGTCGCAAAAGTCTCAAGATAGCTAATTTCCATAAGACCTACAGTAATTTACGATTAAATGTAAGATTTGTGAATAAATAGGCCAAGTAATTGATTTTTTGTAACAAGTTAGGCTATTGTGAGCTTTTTACAATAGATATTTGAGAACTAACAACATGCCGATTACTCGTATCATGACTTGCTAGGTTTCCCCGATTGTGATTAACGAATTTGTACAAAGGCTGAAAGGTTGGTAAAATCGGATAACATGATGACGAAGAAATATCGTATTTGCATTCTTTCATGTAATTCCTTGACTAGTCGTTGATATATTGCACGTCCTTCTCCCGCTGCATGGTCTAATATGGCCAATCCAGTGTAGAATGGACCTCCTCGAGACAAACACCAACAGCGTTGTTTACAAACAACGTGTATACAACCTGTTTTTTCCGTAAATCGTGAGCTATCCATAGATGCGGTCGAGAGGTTTTGTTGATAAACATTGATTGCAATATTTGCATCCTTTTCCGTAAGCAAAAATAACGCTAGTCGATTCAAAATGAAGCCTAGACGCACGTTTATTTCCTGCCAAGAAAAGAAAGGCATCATTAAATCCTACCTTAATCAGAAGAAGACTACGGAAATTGCTAGGATAACGGGATTGAAGCCAGGGACCGTGTCGCAAATAGTGCGAAAGTATCTGAAAACCGGTAAAATCGAGAAAGGTAAAGTTAACAGTTGCCGTCGACAGCGGAAGCTATCCGAAGAACAAATCGCTCAGGTACGGGCATGGATTGAAGAAGACTGGTCAATTTCACTGAAACAGTTGTCGGATCGATGCCTGCGAGAATTTAACATCAAAGTGTCGAGGACAACTTTACATGGCTATAAGTTGCCTGCCGCGTACAAGTGCGAAGCCATCAATTGCAACAACAATAGATACTTTGTGACCAAGTGCAAACTTGATATCACATTCCATAAGTTTCCCGAACCAAGTGATCTGCTCGAAGCGTGGATACAGTTTTGCCAGCAACCCAAAGGCTGGAAGCCGTCCCAGTGTTCAACTGTCTGTTCGAAACACTTTAAAACCGAAGATTTCATTCCAGCATCTCAAGGAAAACTTCGTTTGAATGGTAAGTAATTTTTTTCGAATTTTACAAAAATAGTTTTTTTTATTTTTATCTACGTTCTTTAGCGGTTCCATCGATATCGTATCCAAAACGAAGACGTTCACTGGATTGCCAGGTTCCATTGGATAGAACGGAGGATGCGTCAGAAAAGGAGGAATTTACATGTAACGAGGATACTGCACCTAACGAGGAAATTACATGCAATGCGAAGATTACAAGTGAAGAGCAGCAAACTTGTAACGAGGCGAACATTCGTGGAGAGACAACGGGGCCCGCTGATACTTCAATACTCGAGTGTGAATTGTGTAGTAAAAAAGATGCAATTATCGAAGCCAAGGCTCAAGAAATAAAACTGCTTTGGGAAACGATCAAATTGCTTCAAAAAAAGCAAATGAAAACGACAAAGCATGAAAAGGTATCTAATCAAATAGATGATTCAACTCACCCTGATTTAGAACCGCAAGAAATTGAAGTGCTAGAACCTTACATCGATTCATCGGATGAAGATCAATGGGAGTATTAGAACGGACCACCCATTCATCGGATGACGAATCGAACGCAAATCCTCAACCTTGTTGTATCTGATTATCCAGTTGTTGAGAGTTCCATACCTTGATTGCAATGGCTGTTTAAATAATCTGATGAGATTACTTGCAATAAAATACAATTAAAATCGACAAAAGAGTTTTACAATGTAAATTAATTCAAAAAAAGGCAAAATATTGAGCTTAGAATTGATTCCATGATGCACCTTTCCTCGACCATAATAACATTCTAAACTCAAAAGACTTTTGTTAGGCAATATTTTTCTCATCAAGCTCAAGAGTATTGAACAAAAAAAACATTAACCAAGTACAGACAATCACAAATATTTTAACATGAGATTAAACATAACATTTAAACAGAATTTGTATTTTATGGGCAGAAGTAGTAGGAGATAGTTAAATATGTTCTATCTTTATTGTGCATTTCATCGACACCATTTTTGTAATTATATGTAGTAAATTTTTGTATAAAAGAATACGACCCATTTTTCACTTAAACTGGTTTTGTTAGCATAACGATTGAAATATCATTAACATTTTCATGTGATAAACAAAAAATTATCACCATAATAAAGAAAATCCGTAAATAAAAACAGCATGGCAATATTTTTATTCCATCAATAATCTGGAGCCTCATCTCGCTGAGGACATTTGTTTTTTGTGTGACCTTCCTGCCGACAAATGCCACATTTGCGTTTCCGTCCCGCATTCGCACCGGACCCTGACGCGGCATCGTTACTACTTCTCCCCCAGCTAGATCCACCCGACTGCCCCCCGCTTCCCCAACTGATCGAGCCATTCATTCCTCCCCCACCACCGCCACCCGCGGGGGGTATATTTTCATCGCCCCACTTAAAGAAGCCACACTTATTCGCCTGATTCGGGCAGCTGTAAAATGGTCGCCCCTTGTTTGGTCCATCCTTTTTCACCGTAAACCGCACGGCTGGTGTTCCACAACGGCACATGATTTCTTCATCGTCGTTGGCGGTTCCGAACGAGTTGCGGGAATTGTTCGAACCGCTGTTCCAGGTGGACGGTTTGCCACTTGCGTCCCCATTACCACCGTTGGATGGTGGTTTGCCCCACCCGGATGAAGTTCCTCCGCGTTGGTTCGACGGTTGACTTCCACCCCAGTTGTTGGACGAGCCTCCGGATGGTGGAGCTGTCCATGAGTTACCCCCAGGAACACTGTTCGATCGTCCTATGCCACTGGATGTGCCGGAAGTTGTACCTTGAGTCGTTCGCCCGGCCGTTTGATTATTGTTTGTACCGCCCCATGGAAGGTTGGTTGATGGTGTGATATTAGGGCGTGCTGGGGGAACCCGTGCCGTGTCCGTTACTGCACGCACTACCGCAATTCGCCGCACCGATGACTCATTGATGTTGAACAGCTCGCGAAACTTGTCATCGCAAACGATGCACATCCGATATTCGGTCATATACACACTCTGCAGAAGCCCGTAGTAGCGCATGTTACGGAACTTTACGATCAACTTTTTGCTGCCACATCGCGCGCACGTGTCGTCGGTAACGTTGATTTCCCTGATTGCATCATCGAACCATACGTTGTTTTTGCACTCGGGAAACGAAACACACCCGAGATAGTACCCTGTGGAGTCTCGCTTTTGACGGAGGCACATCTTTTCGCCACACTTGGGGCATTTGCAAACTTCCTTCATCGGCGTGGCACCTATCGATATACCTCCTCCACCGCCGTCGTCCGGTGGTGGATCTCGCGGCGTTTGATTGAACCGTTCCCCAAGGGCTCGATCAAGGGCGCGCGCCTTTTGCGACATGATCCGGTACACCTCCTTGTACTTGGCGATCTGTTCCGCGAGCACATCGGCCGGGTTTTTGCGACCCTCGCAAATAAGCTTGAGGTCCACTTCGAGCCCGGCCCGCAACTCGGGATGCGCCAACCGGAGCTCCATCATTTCGTACCCTTCGACCAAACCCATCCCCAGCGTGCCCGGTACGAGAAACCCACGATCGCGCTCACCGATGTAGCCGCGTTCCTTGATCGTGTTGATATGTTCCGCGTGCGTAGCATCTGTGCCGATGCCGTGTTTTTCCATCAGCGCAATGAGGTCGGCTTCGGTGAGCATGTTTGGTGCCGTCGTTGATCCTTCGTGCAGCCCCAGTTCGGTCGGCTCGAACGTGTGGCCTACGCGGTACGGATGTATTTCCTTGGCACTCCACCGATCGTACGGGTACACCTCGAGGTAGTTCCGCTCGTGAATGCACAACCCGGAGGCGCTGAACTCCTCCTCATCGCCGACGACCACGTTGACGATCGTTTCGGAGCCGGTCGCGTCACGGCTGACGCAGGCGAGAAAATGACGCGCGATCAGTTCGTACACGCGCCACTCGTCGCCGGACAGGTTGGTTGGGAGTTTGGTCGGATGGATAGGCGGATGGGCTTGATCGGACTTTTTGCCATTCCGCGGGTTGACGCCCCACTCGAGAACTTTCTCGGCAAACGCACCCCACCGGTCGCTGCTAACCTGCGCCTGCACAAGCGGTGCCAATTTCATATCCCCGGTAAACATGTTGGTTTCCGTACGCGGATAACTAATAATACCTAAATATGGGCGAGAAAAGAGATAAAGAAAAATATTATTAAAAATGAAAAAAAAAAAAAAACTCGGTCGTGGATAAGCGATTCTTGAACACAATGATAAGATAAGTTATGAATTTTCTTCAAGAACACTAAGAAGCGTTGTATTAATGCAGTTAAAAATGAAACTCAAATGATTATGTAAAAAGTTAAATCACAATTTCGTTTGGGAATGGAATCGAAATGCAAAGATAGCATGTTGCTAATAAAGTGGATCCGTTAATTAAACAAATGGTTTGAAAATGTTTTCGATACCAATGCAATTTCTAAAACGTAGGTCGTTTAAAATGATTTAGTGGTTCTGATATTAAATTATTAAAGAACAGCAAACAGCAAAACAATTGGGCTAATAAAAAATAATTCAACAAATACTACTACGTAGTTCAGCCTCCTATCAAAAATTAGATTGTAGAACAGTCTGATATTGGACATTGCTTCTGGATGCCTAGGCCTGATAACAGATTAATTTTTGAAGCCAGCATTTTACCTTGAGTATACAGCTTTTCCGCAATCGTCATAACTTGTTTGGCGCTCAGCTTTAGTTTACGTGATCCCAACTTTTCCAGCTCCACCGTGTCCATCGGTGTGGGTCGCCATTTATTTTTCGGTTTTTGCGTAACGTTCACAACCTTGGCCAGTGGATTGGCCTGGCATAGCATCAGGTACGCTTCGCAGCACTGCCTATCGAACAACCGATTTCGTGACCAGTGAAACTCGACGGTTAGTTCCTCGATCGTATGTGTTACTAAAACGAAGCAAAAAAAATTAGATTTATTATAAAAAAAAAAACCTGCACCGAATGTGAAGACGTACGCTTTATCTTCCAGAATTGTTGCGGTATAAAGTTTTCTATCTCCTTGTACCGCTGAGCGACAAAACCGAGCGTCGGGATCTGACAGCTTCCGTACGATACCAGATTGTTGGAAATATCCTGCGGAAAAATCTTTTGCAATCGCAGCGTCTGGTAGCGCGTGAAGGCCGCCCCTATCCGTAGGTCAAGCTCGCTTCGCACATTCACCGCATCGCTTTGACGTTGGTCCGGTTGGATCAGGTTTTCAACCGCTCGCTTGATGGACGGAGCGGTGATTTCGGAAAATTTGGCACGTAAAACCCGAATCTGCGGTTTGATGGCGCGGCACACTTCGATGATTTCGAACCCAATGTTTTCACCCTCTCGATCGCAATCGGTCCAGATGATCAGGGCCGCACAGCCGCGCGTCTCGCGCTCGAGCGTTTTCTTGATCTTCTCATAGTTTTCCGGACAGAACTTGCGGACAGGTGCATCGAATAGATCCTCCGGGCTGCAGCTTTGCCAGCCACGAAAGCTCGGTAAAAACTCCAAGTTTAACAGGTGTCCTGAGACGGATGTCATTATCATTTGTACGCTCTGGCCATGGAGGTTGTAGTTGAACTCGTATATTTTATTGTACGGTGAGTAGCCTTCTCTCTGTGCGGGGTAAATGTGGATGTTAGTTCCGTAGGATTTCTTCCTCCCAACGAATAAGCAAGTATACCCTTTGAACCTACCCTTTGAGCCGTTCCACGGGACAACAAACCCGCTATGGTTTTCGCAGCATCATTCTTTTCAGCCACGTTAAGGTACTTCATTTTCGAGACACATTCACTAGCTAAGAATCGAAATTGTAGGCAGTGTTTTAACGGCGCTAAACAGGTTCTTGAAAAACGTAACATTCACCACCACCGGACGATTCTGTGTTGTGAGGTAATATAATTCCTTCCAACTATGATGTTTACACTTTTTAAACCAAGAGTTCCGAATGTTCGCGCCATTCATTGTTTACATCATTAGTTGTCAAAAACAAACATGCAAAATAAAACAGGTTGCATTACAATTTCACTTATTTGCAAAAACACCATTGAATTTTTTGACCGACTTAAATGCTGTTAATTTACGCATAAAGATCGTTGAATAATTTCGTAGTTTAAGACCTACAAATGAAATCTGAATCTGAAATACACGTTCCAAACACAAATCATGTACAGATAATTCTGTTACTTACTGTAATGTATTTTTATCTCTCTGGCAACACTGGACCATGTGCTCGCCGGTTGTCATTGTGATCAGAAATAAACAATCTGCTACTTCTTAGTAGCTGTGATAATTGATCGACGAATGAATAAAATCGCGTGTGCAAATCACTTTGCTAGTTAGCTGCCATAAATAGTATTGCAATAAACACTACGTTTTATTAATCTATTGGAAAATGAAGAAGTTTGTTCCAAAACAAGCATCGGAAGAATCAGAAAATTCACCGTCCGAGGATCAATCAGAAAACGAGGCAGATCTGCACGAAGATCAATCAGAAAATGATGAGGACGACGACGAAGACCCGGAGGAAAATGACGACGAGGAAATGGAATCCGAAAGTACCGAATTACCGAAGAAAGTTCCCAAGGTAACACCGTTGGTGAAGAAAAAGAAAAATAAAGCTGGCATCGTGTACATCTCCAACATTCCGAAGCACATGAACGTCACCGTGCTGCGTGGATTGCTTGAACCGTATGGCGAAATCGGCCGGGTCTATCTAGAACCAGAGCGCAAAGGTCAGTTTAACGACGAGAAGAAACATTGGTCCATAACAAACAATTGTAAGAAGTTTTTCTCATTTCCCAGGGCGTAAAATACGTAAGAAAACGGCTAACGGTAAACAGGCCATGATCAATTACACCGAGGGATGGGTGGAGTTCGTACATAAGCGAGTCGCCAAAGCTATAGTGCCGCTGCTGAACACTAAACCCATAAGCACGAACCGAAAATCTGTCTTTTGCGACATGCTCTGGACGATGAAATATCTTCCGAGGTTTAAGTGGGTCAACCTTAGCGAACGGCTAGCGTACGAACGGGCGGTTGCACGTGACAAATTACGCACTGAAATACGGCAAACACGTGCTGAGGCATCCGTGTTTGAGGCCGCGGTTAGCTCGAGTGCAGCGTTTAAAGCAAGGGAACGGTCCAAAACAAAACAGCGCAAAGAAGGCAAATAGATGCTGTTACAAATTGTAACTTGAGATTCGGAAAAAAAACCTTTTGTGGGCTAATAGGAATAAGTTAACTGAAAGAAAAATATTACTCATTCAACTTGTCTTGAGTCTTGAGGTTGCTTAACAAATTTTGGAATTCCCAACGTTATCACGCGTTTCGTAACTTGACTTCGATGTTCATTTTTATTAGTATTTATTAAAAATAAATGGTCGTTTACGCTTCATAGATCAAATAAATGGATGTAAACGCTTCATAGATCAATTAGTAATGCAATCCCGTTTTGCAGTATAAACACAATGCGGTTTTGAGCCGGACGAATGAAAATAACGAAAAATCAAGGCATTCAACATGAATGCTTAGAACATACACGTAATTCGATATTCGCTCATGTTATGGGGTTGTTTATTTATCCTTTTCGTAGTCCATTTATACTTATCTTACTTTATTTTACAACTAACTAAAATCGCGTAGCCTCGGCGTCATTATTTTTTGTAGATGTAAATTGTAAAACAAGTCTAAAACAAAGAAATGAGTGTGTCCCGGACTCAGGACTTTCTCTGTATCATCCGGAACATCAACGGGGGGAGGTTAGGCCGAGTCTGCTAGCTTAGTAATAATTTTTGAAACACATCTAATAGGGCCACAATTAATTAAGCTTAATCATTGCCATGCTCCTTGGTTCTTTGTCAGTGCCGGTCTATAAAACGAATACTGTCGTTTCACAGGACCTCCAGGTGCCGTGTGATGAGAGCGGCGTTGTAAAAAAAAAATGCGTTGAGTGCACACACATCCGTCGTACTGTCGGAATTTGTTTTCGATTCTTCTCGTTCTTACGCACTAAAAGTTCAATTGCACCCGGGCATGCGGTGTTCTATCACAAACAAGTTTTGGGGGGATAATGTAGTGGCATATGCGTTTGTAGCATAGAAATCGACATTTACCGAGTGTTCAATTGTATGTACTTTTCCCCTATTTGAATGAGAGAAACTTGCCTTTCATATCAATTAAAATAAGGACAGTTAGAACGGTTTAGTTGAATTCACCCGCTCATATAACGGGGAAGCATCTCGACGAGAACGAAAGCTGTTACCGTTCCTTTAGTCGATTTTGACGGCACCATAAATTTTCCTAATGAACCCATATGCAGCAAAAAATCCTATCGTACCAGTGAGAATGTAGAACGTGATTACCATAAGTCCTGCAATCGGAGAAACATGAATTATTAATCGCATATGATAATGGGTAGACTGGAGTTTGTACTTACCAGTGTATCCAAGATACAGTAATGTAGGAATGAATTCCGTTATTTCGAGCTTGGTAAAGAAGTAGAATATACTATAGAACAGTATGTACACGGCTGAACCACCCGATACGATGAAGCTTCTCCACCACCAGCGATAGTCCTGAAATTGAAGATATGGTTTAAAAAAAAATATTCAAAATATTGTTATATATGTTCATGCTGTACGTAGCTCTGAAAATCACTTACCTCGGCACAAAGCTGGAAGTAGGTCATTACAATGGATATTTGCGAGCAGCTTACGATCAAGATGCAAAACACCAAGAACAAAAATCCGAACAGATAGTAAAACTGATTCTGCCAGATCGCCGAAAAGATAAAGAACAGCTCGATGAACACGGCCCCGAACGGCAGGATGCCGGCCATAAGAATGCACAGTCCAACGTTCATGTACCAGTGCTGGTGCGGTATCTGCCGTGGGATCATGTTGGTGCGCACCGGGTGCTGGTACGGTTGCTTGCGGTACCCGAAGTAGTATCCGAGAAAAACCAATGGCAGCGAGATGCCGAACCACAGCAGAAGCAGGGCTACCATCGTACCGAAAGGAACGGCTCCGCTGGAGTGCTTGTCCCAGATGAAGAAATTCAAAAAGAAACACGTGCCAAACACGAGTCCCGGGTAGAAGGTTGCGGTGAGGAAGGCAGCACGCTCCCAATTACGGCCCTTCATTGTTTTGTAGATGCGTGCTGAGAAGTATCCGGCGATGAGCCCCATAAACACGTACAGCATGATTCCGGCAGTCATCAGCGCTCCGCGCGAGGAAGGGGATAACATTCCAAGCATGGCAATTACTGTATCAAATGTAAAGAAACATTTTAAAAACAGCTGGTGACTTTTAACCCCAATACTTACTGATAGTAATGAGAGCCATGAAAAAGATTTGTATGCCACTGCCAATGATGGCCGCAAACAATCGGGGATGTCGAGGCGGGCGGAAAACGTCACCGTGCACCAATTTCCACCCGGTTTCTTCCAGAGTGTCCTCAATGCTAATGCTATCGTCTGTGTTGTACTTGGCAATATCCCGTCTTAGCGTACGAACCATAATCATCGTTAGTATTCCTGAAAAGAAAATCACAAGTTACTATGGATTTGACTAATTTCGATGTTTTATCAATAGAACTGGTGTAACCTGATAAAAAGAACACGACAACCAGTGAGTTGATGATGCTGAACCAGTGGATTTGGACGTCGTTCATGCCCAGATAAATATCCCACCTGGATGCCCATTTAACGGATGATTCCTGCCATACAACCGAGTATGTAAAGTACAGCTCCGTCAATCCGTTCGGGTTGACCGCTTGAGGTTTAGGGTTTTCTGGGAACGTACACGTGTCACCGTCGAAACTTAGTGAATTTTTGCTGATCGACAAAGTTTCCACTTCGAATCCGACTACTCGGTATTGGTTCCTGCAAGATAGATAGATAAATTAACCAGTGAATCCTTGAAATACTTCTCCTTCACTTACTCGCTGTGAAGATGATAAAACAGTCGAAACCGAAGGTGGTTGTTAATGTATACATTAGGGCCGGTCGTTTGCCCTAAACGATAACCATGTTCAAATTGTTGTTCCATCGTATCCGGATTGACAAACTTGGTTGCCACCGGTAGATTGTCGATAATGCTAAAAATAAAGAAATCATGATATCAACTGCTACTTTACAAAGGTAGCCAACTGCTCAACACTTACAGATGCACAAAGTACTCATGCCGTATCCGCTCGGCAACTTTAGCTGACTGTTCATGGTCCCAGTTCATAGGTCGGTTCTTTGAGTTGCACAGCAATTTGCACTGGATGTTTTCGGCCATCCGAACCTCGTATGGCGTGTTGACGATACGGTCTCCACGAAGAACCTCGCCAAGATTTTCACTTTTATACACAAATGTCCCATTTTTCGGTAAGCACAGCTGGAGGGAATAGTACTCGTATGGCAGCTGCGTATGTGTGCTCGTCATTTTGACCGCTTTTACATCGATCTTCTGGCCCTTCTTGAATTCCACCGGCGCCACTCCGGGCACGTAAAATGCAGCACATTGGTTGACCAGTTGCACTAAACTGGCTGCGACCAGCAACCAGCGTACCGACCATCGATTACTCTGCAATAGAGGGGTTGGGGATGGCAAACGCGAAAAATTAGTCACAATGCCAACATGTAGGCTCTTCGACCCCGTATCGGAATGGTCGATTATTGTGGCCATTTGAACCAGTGCACATGTTTGTCCGCAACTCTTACCTGGTTTTCCATGTTGGGCTTTATCTGGAGTGCGCGAAAGAATGATGCATCGGGAAATCAAACGAAGCGACGGAGAAACAGCAGCTGTACTAGCGCACAAAACTCGGTAGAGAAAAACAATTTATTACATGGAGCAATTACATGACAGTTCGTAACAAAAGTAGCACGCTGGCATGAACGTGAGTGTGTTGGTGAGACTGGATTTGACAGCTGTCGCAGCTACGTTGACAGTTCTCCATGCAGTTCTGTTTATTTATTTTCGTAAACCGACACGATGGAGGCGGTCGAGCAGCGTGTTAAATTACCGCAAAAAAGGTTCTATCGGCAACGGGCACATTCGAATCCGATAGCCGATCACAACTTTGACTAGTAAAGTATCGTACTGGTGTGTTAACCAGGAGAATATTGCAAATTCTATGGCATCTTTGATTATTTACAGCCCTCCGCATCCCGATGCGTACGATTGGAGCCAGCTGTATCCGAGCATCGGTGACCGGCAAGTGGAGTTCGCCGATATCGGTTGCGGATATGGTGGGTTTTTGGTTACGTTAGGAGAAACGTACCCAGACAAGCTTGCCATTGGAATGGAGATTCGTGTAAAGGTTTCCGATTACGTGATGGACCGCATACAGGCACTTCGAGCCCTGCACGCTGGAAAGTATGAAAACATTGCTTGCATCCGAACCAACGCTATGAAGTACCTGCCGAATTTCTTCCGCAAGCATCAACTTGAAAAACTGTTCTTCCTGTATCCGGATCCACACTTCAAGAAAGCAAAGCATAAGTGGCGTATAATCAACTCTACCTTGCTGAGCGAATACGCGTATGTGCTTCGTCCTGGCGGTAAAATTTATACCGTTACCGACGTGCGCGATCTGCACGATTGGATGTGCAAGCACATCGAGGAGCATCCTTGCTTCGAAAGGATACCCGAGGAAGAAATCAGTGCGGATATTCTTTCGTCTAAGCTGCTCGATAGCAGCGAAGAAGGGCAAAAGGTAACAAGGAATAGTGGCGATAAATTTATGGCTATATTTCGACGGCTCTGAGGTTGTTTTTGGATAACTGCTGAATAAAATAATGTAAAGTGTAATGCTTTCGTAATTGCTTACAATATAAGCACATTGATTTTAAATTTATCACGATCAAACAATCCAAATGGAATTGAATCCGGAATTGTAGTTCGGAGCGCATCGGAACGGAATCTATGTTTACAAAAGACATCTGACAGGTATCACTGACAGCCGAAGAAGCTAGATTCAATAAAAACCGAAAAGGTGCAACACAGTAAAAATACTTCTTAGTAGAAAACAGTAGTAGTAATCTTTTAAAGGAAAAATACTACCCATAATTAGTGCACGATGAATCAGTGGATAAGAGAAGAACTTTCGAAATGTTTATGCTTCGAAATTCCGGATGCTATGATAAGGTAAATGACTCGTGGCATTCTCCGGTCCATCAACATAATTTCACATTCCTATGCAATTTCGTTGTAGCTACATACACACTATTCAGGACAGTCACGAAATCGACGAATACTTCCGGACACTTTTGGATTTTAATAATCCAGAACATGTTACGTTTCTAAGTGAGCTTAAGAGCAAACTGCGCCATCGGAAAAACGATTCGGGCCCAAATGTGCAGCAAGTTAAGCAAAGTTCATCTAAACCTTCAGCCCAAGGAGGAGGAAAAAGCAAACGAGCAAATGGCAACGAGGCACAACAAGCTTCCAAGCCAACCGCAAACAGTGGCCCAGCTCCAGTGGCGGCCGGACAAGGGGTGATGCCAACTGGTGCGCAAAATACCTCCAAAAAGAAAACAAAATTCGTAAATCTGTACGGACAGGACGGTGAGCTGGCTAACGTGGTGATGTTGAAGGGACGTCATCATTGTGACTGCCAGGCGTCCAAGCACAAGCTAGTCAACAACTGCCTGCACTGCGGCCGGATCGTGTGCGAGCAAGAGGGTAGCGGGCCGTGCCTGTTCTGCGGAACCCTTGTCTGCACTGAGGACGAGATGCGATTAATTGAAAGTTCGTCCCGGAAGGGCGACAGTTTGCGGCGCAGTCTAATGGAACAGAACCGGCCGGCCGGTTGGGCTGAAGCTCTAGCGACGCGCAACCGTCTACTCGAGTACGACCGGAACAGTGAGAAGCGCACGACCGTGATCGACGATGAGGCAGATTACTTCAAAACGAATTCGGTATGGCTGTCTGATGCGGAGCGTCAGAAGCTCGAAACGCTCGAAGCTGAGCTGCGGGAAAAGCGTCATGCCAGTCGTATGTCGCGTAAGATAACGCTGGATTTTGCTGGTCGCCAGATTGTCGACGAACCAGAGCTAACGGCCGAGATGGAGGAATCTATTATAAAGAAAGCACTCGACGATAAAGAGAACACCGTTCCTAACGACTATACGGCCCAATACACTAACCTTAACAGTGATATGGACCTCCATCCAATGTTTAATGGCCCAGTTCCTACGGTGAGTAAACTCGCTTTCTTGTAAGTCCCTTGTACCATACGTATACTTTGTAAAAAATATTCTTTATGCTAAATTGTCTGTAAGCAGCTTTTCTTTCTTTGTACCTGCTATACCTATATTAGTGGAGTCCAGTTGTTTGCTCAACGAGGGTTGAAAAAAAAAAACTTTAAAGAATTGTAACGTTCAGTTTTCCATAAGAAGAGATGTAATCTGTTATGTTTTAAACATATCCCTGAATTTATTGACTGTGTAATTTATACAAGAATAATTATCATTTTTATCTAAATCTGCTAGTGACATTGCCTATGTAATTATATTCTACGATCTTTTTTCAAGTTCGTAAACATCGACAACCTGTCGAATCAGCAAGCCGCACCTTCCCCGGTAGTGCGGCAGGCCGGTTTTGATGGTGTATATAGTCGAGTACAGGATAAGGAATTCTTAGAGATGTCGGACATGCGACACTGTCTATCGATGCACCAACCGTGGGCCTCCTTGTTGGTAGCAGGCATAAAGCGTCACGAAGGTCGCACCTGGTATTCGTCGCATCGAGGCCGACTTTGGATCGCGTCAACCGCACGCCCTGCTTGTCCTGACACGGTGCGAGAGCTCGAAACATTCTATCAGACACATTATGGAACCGCCGAGGCCGAGCCACTTTCATTCCCATCGCAGTACCCATCCGGCTGTCTTCTTGGGTGCGTCACGGTGCAAGACTGTTTGCCGCAGGAGGAATACCGCAAAAAGTATCCGACGGGTGAATCCGACAGTCCTTTCGTGTTTGTTTGTGTTGAACCGCAGGAGCTTCCAATTCGGTTCCCAGTTAAGGGGGAGCATAAAATCTGTAAGTAACTGACAAAAAAAATAAAAATAGTAGCAACACTGTTCATGGAACGTAATCCACCATATTTCGTATTCTTTCAGATATGTTAGATTCCAAAATTCACCAAGCGGCAGTAAAGGCTCTTCAGAAGCAAGCGAAACAGCGCGACACCGAAGTAGAGAAGTAAGGGACCGTCATTCTTTGGGTCTATCAAATGTATCAATGGCGAAGTCTCTATCAGCCAATAAACTTTGGAGATAGCTATTTTAACATCACATCCGTGTTTTTTCTTAATCTGTTAATCTTATGTGCTAGTCGTAGTTTGTTATTCCTACTTTTAAAACCACTTTGATCATACTCATATTTCAAATCTTTATCCTATCTTTGTTGGCGCAACTATGGTTTTTGGTCATGCCGTCGCGTTAAGGGCTTACTAGACTTTTGCCCTTTGGGCGCATGGAAAGTCAATTCTCTCGTACATAGGTGGAGTCTTGGTTGCATTCCGATCTTCATTTGTTTGAAACCATAACGATTCTGAATTATTAATATTTATTTTGGATAATTTGTTAACCTAGATAGCCTTGCCCTACATTTTGTGGATTTCTGTATATGTTTCGATAAAAGTATGCAAGCGTAAACGGAATTGGTGCCGTGAAAGAAACAGTACTCGGTGTTCAACATGCTAACCGGCTGGAGTCTTACGTTGAAAAAATAATGATATTTGAATTTTGGAATGAACTCTGATTCCTAGTATAATAACCTAGTAGAACTTTACATATCATAGAGGTTTCACAATTATCCTGTTCACGGTCACACGTTTGCCTCGATATACTAGATTTCTACAAATGTAGTGTTTGTGTTACTTTTGATTAGATTCTGTTTATTAAAAATGAGTCACAGGCACGTCAATACAAGATTTAGCATATTTTATTGACATGTGGCGATTACCTAAACATTCCGGCCTGCATTCTATCTTAACCATGTGATCTCATCCGGGATTGAACATGTATACATAACCGCGGACACCCTCGGTTTAATGAACCATATTAGAAAGAGAGCAGACTAGAAAAGTATCTGTGTCATTGAATCAGTTTTCCCTTCCAGTTTGAACCAGACATAACTATGAGCTAAACTCCGATGTTTAATTTGTTTTTGTGCCGTGTACCAATTGCTGTTGTTAATTTTCAGCTCACAATTCTTAAAGAAAATCTTGGCGTAATTGAGTGCAATTTCCCGAGAGTCAAGGGCAGCAGGGTAGGGAAAGGTACGATGAAAACTGAAATTGTTTACGAACCTACCAAATAATGCAGATGATTGTTCACTGGAGGAAAACCGTATCTGCCGTGGGATGCCTATAAATTTACAATTAAGTCTTCTTAGGCAGTGAATTATGTTCTGCGGGAGAAATTAATTTGAATAATCAGCATCAGATAACGTGCCATACCCTCTTCTCAGGAATTTCTTAAAGGAAACGGAAAGTGAATGCTATGCGAATGAGGAATACATCCTGAGAATGTACACACCAGTTCAGACATCGTAAAGACGGTGCACTAACGTCAGGTGTAATGAACTTCTCTAAAGTTCCGAGGCCACTAAGAGGCCCAAAAATTCTCACCATTAATTTGAAACAACCCCAAGTTTTTCTTGTGGTACCGAAAAGCCTCCCATAATGGCTAAATAATTTATATCTGCCGACTACGAGCAGCACAAGAACACATTTATCATTTGAATGCCACTTTTATTTAAGTACATATTTTATTGAAGCTCTTTTTTTCCTCTCGTTTATTATTTCTTAAAAGTGAATGTGTGTAAATAAAGTGAGATGAAAAAAAATCGATTTCCGATCTGAATTTGTAATTATTGAGAAAATGTATTTGTTATTACTATTTGTTAATGCCTGCAATTAAAAAGAAGTTACTTTATATATACATTAGATAGAAATATACAGCTCTTACATACTCATACATATACAGCTCTTTATCGAAGTTAGATAGAACTTAGAGTCTTGACAGTTCCAATCGATTCGGTTACAATTTATTCCTGCATTGAGTTTGTTTGTAGCTCTTCATATGGTCCCAATTTAGTGAGGATATTCTTCTGAAATGGTTTCTTATGGCAGAGAAAGGTGATCCAAAACTTCCTCCATGCAGTGAAAACCTGGTTGTCTGTGCTCAAGACCCGGAAACTTATGTCCAAAAAGAAAAAAGGAGAAAATAACAGGAAGTTGAAAGCGTAAACAAGTGTTTTTTATCGCTATTCTCTAGATATTTTTCGTTCGGAGCATCGATAAAACATGGATGGGAAATGGTTTCAGAGGAACGCCGGAAAGAGCTTATGCATACTTGAACCCACCGTGTTGTCGTTCGGATGCGAATTGCATTTCAACGGAAGTCGGTGTCGCATTGTCTGTGATGGGGTTGATGCGAATGCGCTGGAATGGAATGCGAAATGGAAATTGGGGGACTGCGAACGTCAAAAGTCGTAGCTATAACACAAACAGTATCGCTTCGATTAGGATGCCGAGAGTCTTGTTTCACCTCTTCCGATAAGTCTCCGATTCGATAAACTGCTCCGGAACTACCGTTTCCGATAGCAACAGTGGGGCAGTATATCGTAAGACCGTTGTGAAAGATGGCGGCCATCCGAAGCGCAAACACCTAGGACGGTTAACATGTCGCCATAAAACGGCCGGGACGAGGAACAAGCCCAAACATTGACGCTGGAGCCGATCCGCTGGAAAACGCCACGGGCTGGAAAGAGCTTCGGGAAAGGAGACAGCAGAACGTACTACACGTACCGACACAGCGCCACACTACTACTATCAATGTCGGAAAAGCTGAAAAATATGGAGCGCTTGGATCCGCCCACAATTTTCCATGCAGGCTTGTAGATGTAGTACTTCGAGCATGGCGATCCCGTAGGGACAACAATGTGTTGAAATGGTGAAAAGCGGGAAAACTTGAGTGCGGTGTTATTTGAGGCATCTCATTTAGCAGGAAGCTCTTCTTTATTTTTTTGATAAATCAAACGAGAAAATGGTATTTAACAAGCCAAAGCTTGAACGTTTTCATCAACCATATTTAACGAGCGAAGAAGAGAAGAGCCCATCCGACGTACGCAAGGTCAACAGATTATCATCCCTAAGTCGGAGTAATTTATCAAATTCCTTGGGGTTTTTCAAATATGAACTTTTTGTGTAAATTTCTTGAACAGCAAAATGAGAACAAACAAATATGAAAATTGTTTCTGGACTACGGAATGGAAGAAAACGTCTTCATTAAAAATAAAAACAGATTTGAGTTTTGCTAAACATTCTAAAAATGTTTGTACATAAATTTTTCTAAAAGAGGATAAGATTAGACAAAAATAGAAACAAATCATGTAGTCGTATATTTCATCTTACCAGTGAGATTTAATAGGTATTCATCTATTGTATTGGAAGCTTCGATGGCAGCTCACTGACAATTTTGACTAAAATACATCAAGATTGAAGCAATCACCTGAATTCACTTACATGAGATAAATTTAAAACATAATCGTATGCGCTGATCTAGGTTTACAGGATTCAACTAAATAAAAGCGTAAAATACTGAATTATTTATACTATTCTACTTTAATAAAACTTTCATAAAATGGATATCACAGCTGTGGTGAAACAATGGCTTAAAGCTTGTATTCCATACATGAACGATGGAAATATGGTGCAGGAACGTCTGCATCCATGCTGCCACCCGCCGCACCAACACTCGAACTGGTTCTCCAGACTAGGTTGTAATGGAACCGCAGTTCAATCATTCCATAATGAAGTTATCTCCCAGGAACCGCCTGATGTATCAATAACGGGGACCCTACACATACCCCCCTGAAAGTGCCACACACTAGTGGAAATTTGATCGCTCATCTCCCCGGCGAGGGGAGGAGGAAGGAGATAGAGTGTGTGAGGTTAAACATGATGGGGTTTGCCAAGTGTGTTAAAAATAAAAGTGAAATCGTGCGGAAAATACAATTACTTGATTGTGTGGTGGAAGGCAAATTATGTGAAACTTTAATTATGCGTTGTTAAATTAATTGAAACTGTGATTCAGGATACAAGGGAAGTAATAAATATGTAGAAGGATTTGTAAAGTAATTTGTTTACAATCCAATCCAAAAAGCAAGGCGTTATTAAAGTGGGAAATCTGTTGTTTTCAACATTTAGTAGGAATTTGCATGAAAAACTTTGTATTTATTTCAAGTAAATTTACGTCCTAGATGAAGTGTAACCTTCAGTTGTTCCAATCTTCTTCCTGTTCCAATCAACGCCGCACGTCAACCACGGTAGCCGGCGGAATCGGGAGGAAGGAGGACCTGGTTATATCTCATTTACGTTGACTGACATCTATCCTGCACGCCCATTGAACAATCGAACACGTTTCATGCGTCCGCACTCCGTCCGCTCCCCTCATACATACACATACACGCAGCGATACACGCGCCCATCCATTCCGACGTGTTCCTTCGGGCGACAGGTCCTTGGGAGATTCACTGGCGGGAAGAGGTCGGGAGTTTTATTGAGCCACCCTTACGACGCGGTGTTCTGACCTTTCGCCACTGACGTCATTGGAATGATTGGAGGAAGCAAAAAAAAAATCAAGTGTCCCCCTCGGCAATGATCGGTGCATCCTTGCCCTCAGCCCACGTCCCGCTAAGCGTGAGGTGGTGGATGGATGGAATGGTTGTCGCTGTCTTCCATAAATTAGACAGCTATCGGTGACTTCCTATGGGGGCGGCCAAAGTGTCCTCTCGATCCGGCTCGCTTCCCGCTGTGCCACCGGGGTTTGTCCTCCTAAGGAAGGCACGCACACCGAACCAAACCATCCCGGGTGAGAGACACCCGGTCGAAGCCCGCCGTTGCAAGAGCTAGGTTATGCGGTGAAACGGCTATCGATGAAAATCCACCGTAATGTCCCCGATGCTGGATATCGATTTTCATTCGATGGGGTTTTTTGTTCTCGCCCTGCACGGACCTTATCGCTGCAATGGCATCGGTCGATCGGCAGACATGCGACTGAGTTTTCCCTCACCGTTACCCGCCCTGGAATTTGTTCCGATGCAGCTAGACTCCCGGGAGGGACTGTAACCGTAAGTCTACGGAACAATTTGCAGTGTAGCTGTTGAATTGATGTACGATGTGTTGTGCTTTACCGTGCGATGGGTAGACCATCATGTCCACTCATCTTTAAAATGGGCTTCAGTTATTGATTGCCCGAGTCTGTAAATGTTACACATGGCGACAATTTTCTACAATGTTTTAGATATATGCAGAATCTTAAATATAACTTGTTGTCAATATAGGACAATAAGTTCGAACATATTTATTAAATTTTGAATTTTACTGTACGCCATCGATTCATTTTGTTTCTGTGATATTCATGTTTTAGTAAGGCATTTCGAGGTCTTTAATTCTAATATCCTGGTAGCTTCTGTAATGATTCGCTACAATGTCTCAAATTTGCTATACTCTATGACAGATCAGAGAGATTAAAGAGATTTATTAATTCTTAGAACCCCAGCAAATTTAGATCCTTTACTAAACAATTTAGAAAAAATCTTCCAAAATTTGATCAAAGATTTAAGGAACATATCTAGGATAGGCATATTTCATTTTTATGTTCAGATTACTATAATTTATGACTTTTTTAAAAAGCCGGTAGGTATAAATTAAGGTGGGAAAATGGGCAATAGAACAAAAGAATTTGAGAGGATAGAAGAATTTTTTTCCACGAGTATAATTTCTTAAAGCAGATAACGTGTTAAATACGGATATTCGTTATACGCCAACATGTATAAAACAACAAAAGTTTTCCAACCCAACAATTCCAAACGATCCAAATTTAGTTGCATCAGAACTAAATTAACATTTTTGTTAATTTCAACATTTTCAAAAGAACATTATTCAATAACGATATGCGACTGGCGACGAGAGCCATAGTTATCCAACCGGATTACAGTGGAGGAAAAAATCAAAGAACACACGACTAAAAAACGTTAATTTCTATAGTTTGGGTTCTATACTAACTACTTGTGTCTTAAAAACCCATTTGAAATTATTATGTTTTTAAATATCTTCAATTGCTGAGCAAAAAACCAAAGTGGTGCTATTTTTATTTCTTCCCCGTTTTCGTGATCGTAAACCACTGCAAAGTTGATAAACTGATAATAATAACGTTCTTAGCTGGAAAAAGTTTAAGGAAATTAAAAAAATATTGGCAAAAAACAGGGTGGTGCTATTCTTGTTTCCTCCAGTGTATAAAAAAAGGGGATGGTATTAACCAGAGCTAGTGTTATACGTTGAATACATAAAACAGATAGAAAAACACAAGGCCTTAATTGATAAGATTCGAAATTATTTAGATGATGCCGGTAACTTCATTTTGAATATTTTTTGTGACTATTTTTAAAGCATTTTTAGTCATGGTATTTCAGTTTCGACGCCACTTTTGTGGTGACATTCCAAATCAAATTAGTTAATGGGGTGCGAGTGCTTTAATCTTCAAGGCGTGTTGTCCTTTCAATGATAAACATAGAAATGATGAAGTGTGAAATGCTTTATAATGTGTTCACCAAATAAAAGGGTATTGAAATCAATTTCATTCCAATCGTGCTCGTTCTTGGCACGGGAAGTGTTTATTCAAAACATAATTTATGTCGCTAATAAATTGCCCAAATTTTCCGCTAGCCGTACGACGGCCCATAAATAGCGTAAGCAAGCGTTGAAAGTATTGCTTTGGTATGATCTTGCTTTAGAAAAAAAGTGGAATAAAATAAAATCAAAATAAAACGATTTGATCGAGAGTGGCACGATCGAACGGCGTAGCAGAGAACAGTCGGGCTAGTGTGTCGGTGTGCCCGCCCGTATGTTGCTTAATACTTTTCTAATCTCATCGGATGACTGGAGGATTTCCTAGAAATTGGCACACCGGATCCGAGAAGAAATGGAAGCGCACCCGAACACGCCCAAACCCCGTTGGAACCCGCTCCAGCGGAATGTTTATACTTTCCCACAGTAAATGGTGGATGCGCTAGGCGACGGGGTTGAGTTAGAAATATATCCACCCCTTTGCCCCGTCCATCGACGTGCGGATCATACCAAGCCCTCCTGCATGCTCCGGGCCCTTGAGCTGGGCCGAAAGGTTCCGGCAGAGAAATATGAACATTTATATGTCGTTTAAGGCGGATTACTGATGGGAGTATTATGTCAATAAAACGGAGAACACTTCTGCGCCGCACAACTCATACGCGGGGTCGGGATTCCGCAAAAAACCATACGGTGCCCAACAACAACGACGACGACGACGATGAAGACGTCGATGCAAGGAAGCCACACGCCACCGGGGGATGCGCGTGTGTGTGACGCAGTTTGGACCGAAAGACTAGAGAAATGGGGACGATCGAGCCCGAGGGTGGGAGACACAGTCATCATATTACATGCCTATATGAACATCCAATCTTGTATGTCATCTAAGACCGTCTCACCGTCTTAGCCGGGGTTTGGAGGTAGCACAGGCACTTCACTTAAGAAATGAACCGGGATGCAGGGTGGCGGCGCGGAGAAAGGGAATGAAAATTATTGCCGAGGAATTTTGAACTTCTTCATCCACCAAACTGGCGTATTAGTGAGAAAATAAAAGACGAGGAAAACGGCAAAACATCCCCGGACAGCGCACGCAAAGAACCGCCCGGACCAAAGGGGTTGGGAAATGATGGGAAAAACTGGAGGAAAATCAAGGATAACAAGTACATAAATTGATAAACTTTATTGATTCAAATGGACCGTATAATCGTATATCTATTGAAAGAAAAGCCACGCCAAGTTGACTCCAAACCCAAACACATGGCATTTAGTAGAAACGTAGAGAAAGACAGAGAGAGTGAGTGAGAGGTAAAAAACTGGCTTGAGTTTGCTACGAGATGGCTCGGAATGGGTATTATTTTTTGTTATATTTGTGTCTTAGTCCTAGTCAAGGAGAAGTGGGTTTTTGTGTGGATGAAAAGCTCAAGATTTGACCATGTTCTTTGTTGACTGCAACGAATGGAAAAAAAACATCCAATACTTTAAAAGTAAGGCGTGAATTTATATACCGCTGGAAGCTTATGATGCCTCAAGAAGGTCAAGCCAAAACAGAAGATAGGGAATGTAGAGCGAAAAATGGTCATCTCTCAAAATGATATAGCGTGGGCAGGGTTGGCTTTTGCACGTTTTTGTATGCATGTTGGAAAGTTTAAAATTTAAAAGAAGTTTTTCTTTCTGATTTTTTTCTCAGAGTCTCAAAATCGTGAATCTTTGTGAATGCAGTAACTACTGCTTTCAATACAGAAATTTCAGATCTACCAAATTTCTTTTAGATCTACCAATCTAATATCATCAACCGCGATAATAGAATACTATGCTAACATGCTAAGCTCCATATTTGGTTAGTATTTTTGTTAATTTCGTATTCATGTTGCCTTACCAGTACTACTTTGCATTTAGATAACAAATTACAATAGCCCATTTATGGTAATGTTAAACAATTTTTAACAATGTTTTAAATTTTGTTGTTGTTTTTATTGCATTTTTGAACCCCCAATGAATCCCGATTGTTTGTAAACATTGTCTAAAAAGGCTTCCAAGGAACTTTATATTTTTTTAGAATTCTTATCAAATTAATTTCTACAGAAAAACAGCGAAGAAACGATAAGATCACAAAAAAATAAAACTTTCTCTGGTTTACTAAAATAAGCTATCATTTTGGGGCTTTAGATTCTCTGTGAGTTATACCATTTTTGTATTCTACAATCATAAGAATGCTAAAACGTTCCACACAATGAACCGCCAAAAATAAGGTTGATAGATTACTAATAACAAGTCTTTAATTTGTCTCAGGCCCCCTTATTTTAAAACACTAAACGATTTTAAATTTCATCCAAACGTAGTAGGGGAACTAGTATAAAAATAATGATAAACAGGAACCCGTCTAATGGCAATTAAATTTAAAACAACAAATTGTTAACTAAGTGACGTGATTTGTGGTCGAAGGCAGACGCCGCTTAGGGGACGGACTTTCTTCCGTTTCGGAAAAAAGTCCCTTACACTCTGCAGTCAGCTTGAACAAGGTATCATTATTATCCTTATTCCTCGGAGGGAATGAAGCGGCTAGTACAGGACCACGGTGGAAGCGTAAAGCGGCTAGCCCTACGCGCTGGGTGGTCTAATTTTCACGTTTTATCACCCGCCACCAGGAAAAGCGGGAAAACTCTCTGGTCCAGTGGCGGTTCGGTAATTTGGTCGCCAGTCATCGGTCACAGTTTACGCACCGGAGAGTGGCCACATAGACGACAACGAACTCGTCGGCAGGTTGAAAAGATGTTAGGTGTGATTGGGGGAAAATAACAAAATACAACTTCACATAACAGATATCTTGTGAACGTTGACTGACAGAATAGTATAAGATTATAAAAATAATTTTTATGAAAATACTAAAGCCAACAGTAATTGCCAGGAGAAACAAATTTGAAATTTGATCTAAAGTACAACACTTTTCGACCAACTTCTTCGTTGTAGGCATTTGCCAGCGAAGAGTTTTCCACGGCCAGCGGGAGTAACAAACGGGGGTGGCAAATTTTTCGGTGTGATTTTCAACCCCCTTTCCGGCGCTGCGATGCGTAAACGTTTCAAATCAGAATTTATAGCGTTAAAATATCTGCCTCTACACCCCGTCCCATGCCACCCGTTGTGTTGGGAAACGCCTTTTCCCTCGTTTCTTGAAGTTTGTCTCGTAACGAATCGTTGGCGTAACGATTTCCCAGCGAGACCGGTTCAAGGCAGGCGAATCGTGTCACGGAATCGTCGGCGCACGGTTTGGGCAACCCTCCGGAAAACGCCGCAAGGATCAGCAGAAGGGCTCGAAAACGGAAGGGCCCACTTTTCACGGCACCATGGTCGGCTTGTATGTGTAATTATTTTAAATTCATTGAATTAGGTTCTCCGCCGCCTGTCGAAGCCCTTTCCCCCGGCTGAGGTGGTTGATGAGTATCCTGTTCATGATGATACTTTGATAACGAGCTGCGAGGGTCGCAGGTCGGCTTGAAAGGCTTTACACCATTGTGGAGGATCTGTTGTGGCGGACAATTGATTTATTGAGGTGCAACAGAGAGTGACCATTGCCCTTTTAAGAAGTATTTGTTCATTAATCGGTGAATTATCGATCACGAGAGTGTTTTGTAAAACGTGGTAGAACATATATTCATTTTTTGAAATAGAATAGAATAACAAGCGTCAACTTATAGAAAAATAATTACAAAAATAAATAAAATAAGATAAAAAAAGAAAATTACGTCAAACCAGTTAAAATGATAAGAATCTATATACTCATTCGATTCTATTCATTCGATTTCATTCATTCTATTTTGATATTTTCCATCCCAAAAATATGTAGTCCATCATATTTGTTTTGTTTTTGATTGTTTAATTATAGTAAATAGTAAATAAATAATACAATTGTTTAAATTTTTGCTGAAGAGGAATAGTTACCATTTCCTTTATAACTCAACTAGCGAATCAACAATTTTTTGATATCAAGCGAATCAAACCAGATTTGCTAATCGACATGAAACGAGATTTATAATGCTTATGATTTAGAGTCTTTTATACAGTAGAACGTATGTAATCCAAAATTTTATGTTTGCATCTAGTCAACCCTCGTACGCAATTCTAATCCAATAGTAAAAAAGCAGAACACAATTTCGCCATTGTTGGAAAACAAATTGATTTTGATTTAATTTTTTGTTTTTGATGCTTTTTGAAAATAGGAAAAAAAACAGAAAAAAGTTGTTTATTGGTCTTAACCCTAAACTTAAATAGAAAGCACGAAGGATTTACAATGTTTTGCTGTATAGACAGGCAAGAAAGTTCAGTTCTTGCGACACTTTCCGGTGTACTAACTTGCGCTTTAAATGTTCTCAAATAACATAAGTGTACAATTTTAATACATCCGATTTTATTTAATCAACAGAAAACTAAAGTAAAGTAGAAAAATCCGCTATCACAAAACATTTCCCAGGTCCGACAAGCACCTTCCGTGATCCAATTTGTATTCGCTTTGAAGTCTACTCCCAAATCCCTTCATAGTCCGATCCGATTACGGGGTGTGGCCCATCAACAGCCACCAGCATTTCCTCCAAAACCATTACCGGCACCATTACCGAACAGACCGCGGCAACGAAAATCCCGATGGAGCAAAGAAAATCCCACCCCTTGTCTACGAGGGTGGTGGTGGTAACTGATGAAGTGATTTTATAAACGCGTCTTTTAACAGGACTTTAATTGTCCTCGCTGCTGCCGGGGGAGAGGTGCTGGAAGATGGTGGTGACGACGCACTAACTAACCACCGGCAACCGAACGAACGAACCCTCGTCACCGCCGTTTGGACTGGCTGGAAGGGATGGATTTCCTCGTTCCAGCACCGACACCGATCGGAATGAGATGACTTATTTATAAAACAATAAATTTCAAAGGGCTCCGATCCCTCGCCATGATCCCGCAAGGGGATGCGTCGCAGCCAAGCTGAGGATGGTTAAAGGAGATGATATTTTACATTTTAACCGTAAGACGTTTCGCTGTCGGTTGATATCTTCTTCGGGGCTCCATTTGTGGGCCGTTGTGGTGGCGGTTGATAAAAATGTGTCACTAAAAAGAAAGGCAAAAGTCATCCCTTGGAAGAATGCCTAAGCTGCCTTTCCCTTAGCAGCTCGGGAAGGCGCAAATGTTATCGGATTTGCGGCCGAATTCACGCATTCACGAAACACCGGAGGCTTCCACCATTGAGGGAAAACATGAAGCGTTCCTCGAATGGCGATATCGGCGAGGGTTTTGAGAAGCGAGGAAGACACCGAAGAAGAAAAAATTAAAAATCAAATCTCAAGAATCATCATCCGGTATGGAAGGAAGAATACACAGGCGCATCCTGCGGGACGCATCGTAACGACAGGGGCGTGCAAATACGCGTGCAAAGAACGCCGTGTCGCTATCGAACCGGGCCTTTCACGAGTTTTCCACGACCACCAGCTCCGCAGCCCCGGCAAAAGCGCCGCAGATAATTAATTCAATTACAACGATACACTTAGCATAATGTTGTCATACTCGAATAATTTATAAACGTACCGTAAATGGTAGCGGCGAATTTCGCCGCGTAGACAGTTTCCATTCAAACGCCGCTCGGCGGCCGCTGGTGATTGCTTTGTTTTTGGCGATACCCTTTGGCTGGCGTTTTTTTATACTCCCAATATGCTTCAATCAGTTTGATTCTTATACGAAAACGTACCTGGGAGGGTTGGGGAGCGAGTTTAAACCAGCTCAGTCATCTTCCTGACCAGTGTTCTCTAATCTGTTCTACATTTCTTCGCATAGATTAGGAAAGAAGCACAACAGAATTGAACAGCTAATTATATTCATAGAGATAGTGTTTTTAGGAAGTGGGGAATAATATGCACTATCAGTGTAAAAACAGTAGCAAAATTGAAAAGTTTTTTAAAGGTTTTTTTAATCCTGTCTTAGTTAAGAATGGAATTTACAGATAGCAAAGAAACCGAAACAAAACAGATTGATTCCGAAATTTTTTACCAATTTCCAGCAATATATTGAGAAATAAATATATTTAAATGCAATTTTACATTTCTGAAAGCATTTATCAAGTATATGAAATGCTATTACAGAATGATAAAATATAATATATTTCTATAATACAAGAATTCTAAATTAATTTGAATTTAAAATTAATACGTGTTCAGTGGAAATGGTCACTCTTGAACGTTTTTATTTTAAAAATTGTAGTCTATATATAAAAAATATTTATGCGGATACGTTTTTTTGCGTTTTCTAAGGATCAATCTGTTGGCATTTGAGGAGGGTGTCGCTACAATGATACAGCGTGTAAATGATGATAATTAACTTCAAGATCCCGAAAAAAACATTCCAGAACATTAAAGTTAGAGTTCGATCGCAGTAAGTTCTCCTAAAAACCGAGAAGATTTTGCTTTTTAGAAGTTAGCTTAAATACGCAATCCAAATTAGGGGCGATGAGCAAATTTTGTTAAATCACGCAATGTTCAAATACTAGTTCTTATTTAATGCATTTTAAAATGAAATTTAGTTGAAGTTGCAAAAATTCTTCAATTGCTGAGAACTTGTGTTATATTTCTCCTTTTTCGTGAAACGTACGCCAATCTCAGATTGAATAATGTTCTTTCTTGCCAAGTTCACCACATGCATAAAAAAAAACAGCAAAGTCATTATTTAGATGTAAGCCAGACGAATTCAAAAACAGAGGAATCAACAACCTTGTTCTACCGGTTTTTTAATGATCAACATCAGTAGCGCCTTGTGGAGCATGTGAAGCGAGCAGTAAGCATAAGAAGCAGAAACAAAAGAACAAGATTAGATGACCAACGTCAGTATTTCGTCAAACTCTGAAGAATTATCAGCTACGTCTGGCGGCGCAAAATAAGTGCCATAAAACTCACCATCGGACGATTAGCTTTCAGTTTCGTTTCAAACTTTGAAGAATCAACTTGTGGAAAGAGTTGTTCTTTTCTTGGAGAATGGAGATACCGCTGTTTCTTGTGCTACTGTGTTGCTGCGTTCTACTTGGATTAGTTCAGTCCGCCTCGGTCAGCGATGGCGATGGAAAAGAATTAATTTTGGATAAGTTGAACGTTTTGCAACAAAAACTGGATGCGATAGAGCGGAGAATGGTTGAGAACGATGCCAAGTTGGAAAGCTTCGAGCGTACTATCAAGGTGAGAGTTAATGATTTTTGTATGTTAAATCAGAAAGCAATATAAAACAAGTGACGGTTTGTTGTTTGCAGGATAAGCTGGAGGAACTGGATAAAAAACTGAGTTTAACGGGGAAAGTTAAAAACGATACTAAAACCGCGCCAATCTACAGATCATGCAAGGACGTGTCGACAAAAGTGTCTGGCATATATCAAATACAACTCGAGCCCAATGAGAAACCAATATCAGTGTATTGCGACCAGATTGTGGAAGGCGGTGGATGGATTGTTTTTCAGAACAGATATAAGGGACAAGTAGACTTCTTCCGCAACTGGACGGAGTATCGTGACGGTTTCGGTGATCTTGATGGTGAATTTTGGTTAGGACTCAAGTACCTGCACAAGCTAACCTCAGCCCGAAGGCACGAACTAATGGTCTTGATTAGGGATTTTGATGGAAACAACGGATATGCATATCACGATCGTTTCGCGATCGGTGATGAAAGCGAGAAATTTAAACTAAAAGTTGTTGGAAACTATAGAGGAACAGCAGGCGATAGTTTGGCAAACCGGGTGGACAGCAGCTTCACTACGAAGGATAATGACAATGACGAATTGGACGACGGTAATTGTGCTGTGCTTTACGAGGGAGCCTGGTGGTATTACGCATGCAGCAGTACCAATCTCAACGGACCCTATGGAGACAGAAAAGGTGTCGATGCTACAATGAAATGGTTTGCATTCAAATTAGATGGGCGTGCTATGTCTGCCTCGCGAATGATGATACGGGAGGTCAGTTAAACGCTTAAAAATACACTACTTTAAGCGTGGTAATTGATCGTATACCAATAATTCACTGCATTTTGAACTGGTACTATAATGTTCTCTTCTACATAACAATTATGGCATAATAACTTTATCGCTTTATAGTTTGAGGCGTACAGACACAATAAAGCCCAAGAAAATATCAATATTGGTTCGAGTGATGTGTACTTTTTATCTTTATGAGCAGAAGAATAAACGTAGAAAGAACTCGGCAATAAAGATCACGAACTTGCGGAAAATAGAAACGAGCGTTGTGTTCAAATAGTATGTCAACAAAACGAGGGTTTAAGCAAAACTTAAAATGTTATGATCAATAAAATCGTCAGAAACAGCTCACATATAAAGTTTAGCTGAACCAACAACCTTTTACTATGGTAAGTTTCATTCTAAAGAATATTTGTTTGGTCTTGAAATAAGTTATAATCAATGTGTTTTCAATTTCAGTTGACAATTTGGGCATATGCACCACAATCATCTTCAAAAATAAAAACTGACTTTGGCGTAAAGGTGAAGACAGAAAGGTATTTGCAGAGGAAGACACGCTGAAATTTTTTTTAAGGCGCAGGCGATAACATTGCTTTACCAAAAAGCGAACTGCAAATCATTATCAGCTGCACCTTGTGGAAGACAAAAACCGAACAGGGACCATTTGAAGTGACTCAAAACTGAGCAGCGAATCATCAGCGTTGGTGTTGCATAAAACTCTGTTGAATTAGCTGTCGAAAACCGTCGTTTCATTCCTAGCGATTTACGATGAGTGTCGTGTTTTGCGTTTTTGTATTTATTTAAACGTTGTGGAACAGGAACTGATTGCAGTAGTGTGATGAATGAATGCAAGAGATACTAAGTTGGATAGATTTGAGGATACTAAGGTGAGAGATTTGAGTGAGTTTGAAAATAATTACTTATTTACGACAAATCAGACAGGCAAGTAATGATTTCCTGTTTGCAGAATAAGAAAAAGCTGACTTCAACGGAGGAAAGTAAATTTATTAACAACCGCACTAATCTCACCGTAATTCTTGAATCATGCAAGAAGAAACCGACAAAAGGGTCTGGCAAGTATAACACCTAGCTTAAGCCCAATAAGACAATATTATCAGTGTTTTGCTAGTAGACTGCGGGGGATGAATCATGTTTCAATGACCAAGTGAACTTTTTTCGCAACTGGGCTAAGTTTCGGCGATCTCGACGGAAAACTTTGGGCGAATAAAAATTAACAAGAAAGATCATAATTGGTTGAAGAATTTTCATTAAAACTATATGAAAATCTCCAAAATTATCAAACTAGACCATATCAAAACGGAAAGCCATACCAAGGATTTTGAAATGTTCCTGCTGCGAACTCTTGTTGTCTGTTTGCAGTGTCGTACGTCACCGGGTAGCGGTTGAAGTTTAATAAGGGAAATTTATGCATGACAAGTGGTAGAATCGAGTGCAGTACAAACTTGCTCCTGCCGTTAAACCCCAGGATCTACGATTCTTTTCCTACATGACCCGTGCTAGCTTCGTTGGATGGATTGAAATAACTAGATCCGGTATGTAATTGTTCCATTGTCAAATCGATTGTCTGCCGACGAGGATGAGATGCAGTCAAACAGGATGTACAGCAAAACGGAGAATGGAAAACCTTACTCCTAAGGTCACAAGGTGGCGCATGTTGGTCGTACAAAATGCTTTTCTCCATATACACACGTCATGTTTGGTCTTGCTTAAAAAATTTAGAAATTTTGTAAAAATTGTAAAGTGGTAGCATAATTTCGAATCGCATACTTTCAATTGTTTAGAGACGGTGTGCAGATTCGTATCATTCCACAAAACAATTCGAAATGATCGATTTTTCTTTCCAACTGTGCAAAAAAAGTTGCCACAAATCCAGACTTGATCCCCGCGGGAGGTAACCTGTACAAAGGGCAGATGTCAACAAGTTGATGACATCGATGTCACTTCACCACCCATCTGATTCCAGCTACGCCATTGGCTGAATTCAACGGAAGGAGTTGATAGAAAAGTATAATGCATTTGGCTAAAAAGGGATTGAATAAGGAACAGACCTCAGTGTTTGACGATTAGAACTTATTATTTATTACTCTTTCGAAGGGTATTTCTGTAAAAAACATTACAGTTTTAAATTATTCAAAAGTTAAACTATTTTTTGGGTAGATATTGCTACGAAATTTAAGAAAATATTGCAACTCTTTGTTTTTTTTTTGAATAAAATGGCTTCTCTGTTAGTTCCAGTCCCCAACCAACTAGCATAGACTATCTTGTATGAAACACCTAGTGAAAAACGATTCCCCCAAGGACCATTCCTATGCCGCACGCATGATCGGGATGAGTGATAACTCTTTCAATTGCCTTCATTGACAATTAAATTTACTTCCCACACTTCCGTTCCGGCCCCGGAAGCCCGTGATTGAGATAATGCAATTGATGGATGGGGCGATGAAATAGAAATAATTGCCACCTTCGTAATTCCCGGCACGTTGTCCGGCAGCTTGTAAGGGTGGCCACGGTCAGTCCTTCGCCGAGATCCTGCGGTCAGGATATCTGCAAACGACAAACCCCCGTCACTTTCCTGACCGCCATCGCTTTTCTCTCGTCGCTTGTCTACCGTTTAATCTGGTCCACCTCCACCATGTGCCAGCTCCGGTCGCCTTGCGTAACGGTCAGGTGAAACGCTTCAACCTTCAATATCCCGGTTCGGCACACGCTTGGTATCGGGCGGTGTCGCAACTGTTTACCCACGGATGATGTACCTTGTTAGTGGGCCCCACTCCATGACGTGGCGGGCGCAATCATGGATAAAACATTATCTGCACCCTCATTATTTGTACAAGACTCGCTATCGGTTCCAATCACTTTATTGGCAGATC
The DNA here is from genome assembly GCF_943734705.1 of Anopheles coustani. NCBI lineage: Eukaryota > Metazoa > Arthropoda > Insecta > Diptera > Culicidae > Anopheles > Anopheles coustani. Next base: position 39,105,281 of record NC_071289.1, read on the forward strand.
CACCATGGACGAATTTCGTCCCCGACAGACGCAGAAGGTCCTGAACCGAGCGCCGAATCGCCGACTAACCTGGACTATGGTGGCTTCGTCCGGACACTAAATGAAGCATCCTGATCCATCCTCCAACGGTTCTGTCTGGATGGTACGGGTAAGATTTTGTTATTCCGAGCACATTTCGACGGGCCAGTAAAACGAAGTCGAGCTCGAGCTCTCGATTGGAGTGTGTGAATTTGCTGTTTTACCTCCCCCCCGGTCCGTCCTGGCACAAGTTTCGGGAGATGGCTAGTTTTTCGTATTTTCTTCCTTTTTTTCTAGGGTTTGCCCCCGGACATGCCGAGAGTGGCCCGAAGGTGAGTAACGAGCTGCCTAAGGTGTAGCGCTGGTTGCCCGGCCAAGACTGGGTAATTAAGGTGACATGTTTGAACGGTTGTTGACAAATGGCAATCTGGAGAGCATGTCTTTCTGTGTCGAAAGAAATAATCCGGGAAAACTAAGATTCTGTTTTATCAGGAGACGCTTCATGCTGGCAGGAATGCAGGACTGAACTAAATATCATTGGTTTATTTTTGCAAATTGCTTCATATTGACATACGAAATAGAAAGTAGATTTACAAATCGAAAAAATCAGATTCTTTGCTATGTAATAAATGTTAACAGAATAACGATTTAAACAGCTTGAGTCGATACAAATAACCGATGTTTCAGCGATCTTTTAAGGAATTGAATGTTTCAAAGTAAGATATTGCATCACATCAAAATAAAAAAAAGACAACTGAGGTTCTTGAATAAATACTAAACCATTGACATAAACATTGGTGACCATAAATAAAACGTTCCGGTTTTAAATCGTCAGGACTTTCTAGTTTTAAAGTAGTTAGGGAAAATTTATTTATTTATTTTTTTAGTAATTTTTGTTACGTTGTCTACATACCTACATCTCGTTTTCAACAGATTTTTGTATATTTTTACCTTTTTCTTTAACACTTTGTCAAATTTCATCCGGAAAATTAAAATTTTGTTATCTTCGGTATTTTCTAATATAAGTATAATTTAAAAGTTCTGTTGTATAATTTAAAATGAAATAAAATAGTAGTTGACGTACATAAACAGTAAATCAATGTTTCAAATATTAAAACGCGTCCCTTTTCGATATTTTTTTAATTATTATTTTCATTTATTCATCTACGAAAGTATATGCTTCAAACTTTCATATATTCATTTTTTTTAATTTTAGATGTCTCATAATGACTTTCAAAAGACATGCCTGTCGAACCGTTCGAAACAAAGTAGCATTCAGGACATTTTAAACCATCAACCATGTCTTGGCGTAAAGTATGATTAAATTACCATTAGTTCACGCATCACCGGCGCTGAATGCTATAAATTCGATTACAGTTCAGCGTCGCCGAACTAGCGTGTCCGGTCAGATATATAAAAATAAATAACGTCTGATTAGAAAAGGGCTCCTGCTGCCGGCCACCAGCATCCGGAGCCAAAGCTAACGGGCGAATATGGGCGATTTACTTCACTAAATAACAATAAATACATTGTGCATCGCAACCGGGCCGCGTGCGGAGGTGCGCTTTCCCAGCAGTGACCGGAGGCCCGATTTGTTAGGGAAATGAATGTCCGTGTGGCCAGAGTGGCCAGCTCCAAATATGCCACGATGAAATACACCGACCTGTGCGAAGGAGGAGGGAGTATTATCACATTCCAGTCCATAAAAACCTGACCAATGGCCGGTTGATGGATGCCCGCACGTGGACCGGCCAAAGGACAGCTCTAATGTGTGCCAACCGGAGGAGTCGGACAATGGCCGATGATAAGAGACTGTCGGGAAATTTATTGCCGAGCGTTCGTTCCCAGCGCCGGGAAAGTGGGAGAAATACACCAACTGTCCCACATTTCATTGACATTCGTTTTTCCCGGTTTCTCTACAGCTGAATCTTTGTGGATGTGTGTGTGTGTTTTTTTTTCGCAACTAATTGCCCGTGACTTTTCTTAAAAAATAACAGAAAACCAACATGCTCAATCTATTTGAAAAAGGGTTGCCATTTTTCCTTCTTGCCAGTCAAACGTAGATAAGTCAAGTCGATGGTCAATTTAAATATTGCCTCGAAAAGAAACATCATTTCCCTGCTAAGCAAGCCGACCAAACGGTAGCACACCCGAACCATTTGAGAGCGGGAAAATCGAAGGAAAAATCTAAAACTCATCACCGTGTAAAACCCAATTCGATCATCCGTCAATTTGGCCGATTGTGGTTTTGGCCGGGAATGAGTGGCAAAGTGTTTGCGACCAAAACGTTAACTAAACAAATGCGTCCCGGGGGACAATTAGTTCATTATGTTCCCTTTCTTTTCCGCGTCCCCATCCGATACCACCCTCCGGTAGCCGGAGTTCCGGCGGTGCGGGAAGATTACCCGTACGCCAGCTCGGACGGATAATCGATAGCCGGAAGGCGATCCCGGCGCGAAAGGTCAGCGAAGCGAGCGTGACGAAAGGCGGAGGATTTGATTCTGTCCCTTGGCCTTTGGAAAAGTGCCGCCTCCTTTCCCCTTCCCCTTTCCCACAGCAGGGTTTATTTCTTGTTGTTTAGTTCTTCCTTTTTTTTTTTGCTGTTTCCTGTCCAGTTGTCCGTATGTTGCTACCCAGTCTGTCTCCAACCGTTTTCCCTCCCCCATTGGACCCGGCTCGGAATTGTCCCCTTTTTGATTTATGCCCGAGTCGCAAGTGTGGCATTATGCTGCACGCGGAGTTATTTATGGGAATCGATACAGTTAAGGAACTCCCTTCGATTCTTGTTTCGTTCGTTTTTCTCTTCCATTTCGGGGATTTCGGGTCTCATTGATATTTATATAGATTAGAAGATGTCCTGCGAGCGGGTGGATTGGCGGCGTTTGATCTGTTTCTTTTGGGCGGTCGGCAATCTGGTGCAGCACTGAAGTCGTCAGACGGTCCAGTTCGGGAGGCCTTCCAACACGGTATGAATCGATTGCATCAATTACTTTAGCACTCCGCCCAGCGGGCCGCGAAGACTGGACGCCAACTCCTTTCCCTCCTGTTGGAATTGGTCCAAAATCCGTACGTCGAGTCGTTCCTGTTGCCTTGCAGGAAAAAGAAACGAAAAAAACAAATCTAGAGTGAGTTCCTCCAGTGGAGCACTTAATTGCCCATCGCTAGATTGGTCCTATTCATTATAATTTCCCACTTTTTTCTCTCCGACAGAGGCGCGCGCCCAATCGAAGAAAACGTTCGGAAAAGTGGGTCCGACGAAATTAGCTCCATTTGAAAGTATAATCAACGACCGGGCTTCGCATGGTCCGTTTCAGGCTGTCCGGTTCCTTACTTCCAACACTTTCGTCTGGCCGACCTCCACAACGGCGAGACGGCAAAGGAAAATGTACGGAAATGAACGGAAATTATCCTATCCGGCTTCGAGCGCCAAAGACAATCGGTTATAAATATTAATTCATTTCCATTTTTTTCGAATGCTGTTTACTTCCGAATCGAAACGGTCGATCGAACGATGGCTAATATGATTTGTACGAATTTATGTTCGGCGTGTTCCGGTGCGATATCCTTTGGAGTGTATGTGTGTGACTACTTCTTTCGTTGGCGCCAGGACGCAGATTGCGTCCATTTCCGGGCAACCAGCATCCCAAACACAAATCTCCCGACCGCTGGAATGCCGATAAAGCCGCCAACGATCGGTGAATGCTTTTATGCCCTAGCAATTAGGCTGTGAGCGAAACGAATCGAACTTGATTTACCAACTTTGGCAAGACGTTCGAACGGTTGCGCGAAGGGAATATGTGTAACTGCATAGCGGTTGATTGTCGATTTTATCATAATTACCACCAGTTGTTCGGCCCAGGAAGGGATGTTTCATTTCGTTCGGGGTTAAGATTCTAACAACGACATAACCGTAACTTAAGCATCCAATAACCTGATTGTTATGTTAATCGAATGCTGGGTTGGCTCGAGCAAAGCCTCAGTCGAACGAATTTGTCTCAGCGTCAATGACAAAATTTAAGATCTGTTCTATTTCATAACACGAGGATATTGTTTTTTACGAACAGAGCAATGGCAATTAGTAGATAATTTAGTTTAAAAAATAAGAAAGGGAAATAAATTGTTCAACGAAAAACTTTATTTTCATTCATTTAATCGATATTGGAAAACTTTAAAAATATTCGTAATCTGTTCACATAATCTTGTCAAAATATAGCTAGTTGGTTGTATTTGATAAATTTGAAATAATGTACTGTGTTTACGAAGAAAATTATAAAAATAATTGGAACACGAGGAAACGCATGAAACACAAGAGCGAGCAGTTGAATATTAATATGTAGTAGTGGCATATTGATATACATTCAATTTAATGAGCTAAAGAACATAACAATCAACAGAAAAAATGTAATTATTCAAATTCAAGAGCGAAAAAAAGGGACATACAATATTAAGACATGTCCGAAAAGGACTAACAATTGCATTGCCTAAAATAAACATACCTAAATGGATATAAAAACGTAAAAAAAAAATGTTGATGCCTATTATCTTTGTTAAGGTATCCCGTGTTATAAAAAAATGAGACAGAATATTTTTTCCATTTGTAGACTTCACATACTATTTAATTACTTTTCTATATTTTTTCAAATCTATTTTTCATTCATTTCATCTATTCATATTAAGTCATTCAAGTTTGTTTTAATTCAATCCAATGTTCGTCCTACTGAAGAGTGTTTTATTGAAATTTGGGCCAAAGTTTCTGAATTTTGTTTAATATTTCACAATCGAAGTGAATGAAACAACATACAGTAAGCAATAATTTAAGGATAAGTTGCCGCAGTCCAAATAGGTTCTGCTCTTTCTGTAGCTGGATACAACAGCTTTACTGTGCCAGCTCGGGCCAATCTGCTGATCGCGTCCTATGCACGGTACAAACAAAGAGCCATTTTGCAGTAATTGTTGACCTGTGACTCGTACAATTAACGTAATTGAAAAGGTCTTCTCTTAGGTTGCCGGGTTGATGAAACTTTTCACTCTTCGAGCCTAATGTGTTTCCTCGCCCAAGGAAGGCGTACGCCAAGTGGTCTCGTTCGGTGTTCAGCCCGCCACAATACCACGCTGCAGGACACACGCTCCAGCAACGGAAGCAGGATGAACGAAGGATGAAGCTCGCCATCAAATCACTTGCACAGATCCAGCCAAAAACCACTGCCGTGGCTCGTGCCGTGTGCACAATTTGCGGCACGCAATAATGTACGAGTATTTACGCAAATCGGTAGGGTGTAAATAATTGTCATTAAATATTTGATTTCCCAGCATTGTTCGGCTGAGGTTAGGTTGAGGGCCTTCTGTCCGGGTTTCGAGCGATGGGTGAAAAGTCGCGAAACTTTTTAAACCCTTTCGGCCAACCCTTCCGAGCGCCGGAAATCTCGCCCCGTGCACTCGCTCAAACAATCAGGCAACGATAAACAAACGGTTCGGAATGCAAAAGCGTGCCGGAGCCGGCTTTCCGGCCGGTAGTGGATTTGTTTAATTATCATCTGCATCCCGACATGCCATGTTGGCATCGTTCGGAGCATTTCGGGTATGAAGTCGATCAGCTTCCCTCGACGACGTGCCACGGCAGTAGGTGAAACTGATAAAAGAGCAAACAAATTTCCGGGCGCTGCCAGTTTTCAGGACGCATCTCAAATCGTTGCCGTCTTAGCCCGAACCAAGTGCAGACGATCCCAATTAGCATACTTTATACCCGAATGGTGCGCGCCAGCACCGAGCATAATTATTAGATTTCCCAGCGTGTGCTCGCAACGGTGCGTTATTAACGGATTATTGGTTGAGTGAAAATTAATTTGAGTAAGATGTAACAGATCATTTGAACTAGTTCGCCTCGATATCAGTTATAAAGTAAAAACAAAGTTGTTTGTCTAATTTGCTATGACATAAGAAATTTCCGATAAAACCAATACAACAAAATAAACTTAATAACCGTGGGGAACAAACCATTTGTTTTTTGCAAAAAAAAAAATGAATGAACACACCAAATTGATTCGATCATAACTAGGTAAACTTTAACCGATGTAGTATTTAAAAAATTTAGAAAAAAAATATCCCAACCAATATCTTTTAAATTCACGTTGTTATGAAATAACGTAAATTTTGCACGATTGTTTGCTACAAAATTTTATTTTAAACCAAAGAATTTATGTTTGAAATAAATTTTGTTTTTTCTAATCAAGAACTGAGTAATACCTTCAAGTTAAAACGTCGCGTTGTGATCTGTTGTACCCAAAATTGACATTGGCCCATGACATTGTTGAAGATTATTTTTAAATTTTCAACATTTTTGTTTTAGTTTGAGCTAGTACTTTACCTACATTTTTGCATTTTTTAATTTTTCTCCCAGACTGAAACCCATCAAACGATAGTAATTAAACTATCCATGAGTGCTAAAAAATGAATCACGCTGAAGGTCATTGTTCGAAATTGAACTCGAAGTTCGAACAGCTGGTCGCGGCTGACGTCCATGGCCGGCAAATGCAGCGTATGGGAAAAGTTCGCGCAACGTCCACATGCCTGCGGTTCAAATTTACCACCCTCAGCAAGTCCTGCAAACATAGGTACTTTAACGACAACGTTTCGGAAATCTGATTATCTTTTCCATCGCGGTATAAACCACGGTCTTTAAGGTAGACAGGTCATCCGATCGATGGCGTTAAAATGGTCAAATTGCCTATCCATCGAATTGCAAGGTTTGACATTCGCGGGCTGTAAAATGTACGTCATTGGCACGGTGACGTACGGCGAGGAGGCACAATTTTCTCTAGCCGAGGATCCGAAAGGTAAATGTTTTATGATTTTTAACGATAATGAGCTGTGTTTTTATTCTTCTTTGGACTTTAAAACACGTCTTGATTTATCTGGAATATTTTATCAGCATAATTTCATCCTCCAAAAACACCAACAAATAGCTTCTTTTTAGCAATAAGTTGGTTCAATCGCAGCGTTGTTACCACTCCCGCAGGTCATTCACCAGCTCGAGTCGGCTAACCCAGGAAAAGCAATGAAAAATACCACACGGTCCCAAAAACTGTTACTAACTGCACCGAGTCGGGCGGTCTTAATTTTCCCGTTGGTAACGCACCACCTGCAACGTGCACCGGTGTCATACGTTGGTTGGAAAATGGTAACAGTGGAAAACAATAGTGGCGAAAAGAAGTGAAGAGCCGAAGCCATGCGCAAACGTTCACTGGCACGAAGGCGTGTGGATCGTGTTGGGTTAAATTTGCAAGCGTGTCGCAATTTGAAGCCGGCCGTCTTGCAAACCGTCCCGACAGTTCGGCTCGGACAGCGGAATTGAGTGACCTTTAGATTTCAAAATTCAAGGAAGTTATCGTGGATTTCTTACGGGGTTTAAGAAATTTGGCGCTGAGCCACATCTAGAGATTTGACGCCTAGTCTATACAATTAAGTTATATGTTGATGATAAAGATGTTTTGTATTGTAAAAATGTATAAAGGGCATTTGATTTATCGTTTTAAATAAAATAGACCGTATTTATTTTTTCACCTGAATGAAAATTTGATTCAAAATAGAAGTACTTGAACATTTCACAATTATGGAAAAAAATGTTTCTTTCACACTACACCTCGGATTAATTTGAAATTAATGAAATATTAACCTGCCCTGTATGTGCGGTGGATAGACATTTTTTTCTCAAAGAACTTAAAACTCAGTTTGATTAAATTACAGCATTATTACATTTGATTTCCTTTCCTGCTTATGTTTTTCAAGCTTTTTCTTTGTTCATTACAAAAATCTACAATACTTATCGTTCTAGTGAACGTTTGTTCCTACTTTCAGAATATTGAAATGTAAAATATTATTTAGAATATTAATTTCATTTTTGTTTTAATATTTCTTGTCATAAAAATACTGAAACGTATGCAGTCTCTCAAACCTTAACAAACCTTCCAGGATACTTTTTCGTACTCAAAAGCTGTCGTGTCTAGCCACTCTCAATGAATCTAAGTAATTGCCGTGGGTTGTTGCTAAAAAACTTAAAAAAAAAAAATGCAAATAAATTTTAAATATTTAAATAAACTACACGCTCTTTGCAACATATGTTAAATTCATTTCAATTTGTTTCCATGTCAGAGCATGCGCTTTCAGAATTTGTGAAGCATTGTTCAAAAAACTAAAAACCTAATATGATGTAAAAGTAATAGGTTTTCTCTTTCTCAAAAAAGAACAAAAAGGAAAAGTACTTTTATAAACAAAAACCAACCTACATATTTTTCGCATTTGGTCGCATTTGTTCGCTTTCACCATGATCTTAGTTTCAATTTTAAGAAACCATTCGATTCGCATTCAACCTCTCCTCGGCCGGAAAACCTGCCAATTTGTCCAACCTCCCAATTACAACAGTCGGCAGTCCAACCTACCCGGACCCTTCCTTCCCGGCTCAGGTGAACGCCTTGGGCCTGCCAAAATTGGTTTCATTCGGCAACGGGTTGCCCGCGATCCGAACCGGGTGATTCTCAATTTATTTTCCGCCCGATTTGAGCGTCCCGGTTTCGTGCTCAATCTCGCCCCGTATTTTCGATGGATGGAACCCCAGCGGGAAGGTCGATGGAACGTGCGTGCTTTTTTTTAAAGAAATCATTGGTTTATCATATATTTTTTGTAAGTTTTTTCTTCCTACACACTGCATCACAACTGAGGAAATTGGGAAAAACGAACGGGTTCGTGACACTTTTCTCTTGTCGGTAGTTTGAGAAGAACGTAGAAGAAGTGCTATGCTCTGTGGCGGGTTATTGGAAGGAGTTCCTTAGGTGTGGGACAAAAACCAAAAACGTTCCTTCGTGTCCTTAGACCAGCATGGACGCGATCGGGATGTCCGCGTCCGTGTAGCTTAGTTTAGCTACTTAACCCGCATGCGGCGGCAGCGTTCCGGCAAAAGATGGCACCCAAGCAAAGCGTACGCCTACGTGCGGAACTGTCTACCACCATGCGCTTTCCAATGGAGCATCAAATTGCGGTGCGATTCACGAGCGCAAATTGTCCCGCGATTTTCCACGGATCCACACACGTGCGAAACAAAATCGCGTACCTCCACACTGCACGCCATCGGCAAACGATGATGCTGGGAAAATTGTACTCGGTAATGCTAGACTATTCCACGGTTTGCCCGCAGATTACCCTCCCACCCTGGAAGGTGGGTAAAAATGGTTCAATCAATTCAATCAATGCAAATCGTCTCCTTCGGTTGTGAACCTACGAACGATTTATAACCTCACACCTTTCGGCACGGCACTTCCTTGCAGAGATTGACAACATTGTCGCCATTTGTCTTGCCGTTTATGCCGTCCCTCATATGAATCGTTAGCAGTTTTCTTTTTGTACCATCTTTTGTTTTGTCTTTTTTTTGCGTAGCTATGGGTTGCTGGTTTGCATTACATTATCCTACGGCACATCGCCCACTTCTCTTCGGGCACCACAGGAACATGTTTACTAAATACTCTCCAACCCCGGGCCTCGAAAGACGATTAATGTAAACATGAGATCTATGGCAGCTCTTCAAGCGATTAGCATTATCCACGACAGGCACACTCACACTCACTCACCCACATACGGCCGCACCGTTTATCAAACCTTCGCGAACCCGCCCCGCAGCAGGGGACACCCGTTTTCCCGATATTTTATTATGTTTACGGACACCGGCCACCGGTCACCCATCATCAAGAGATACAATCGCAACGATCGTACGACCATCGCATTGCCGGCGAAAAGTGTACACATACCCATTACCGCGGAAAGAAAAATGCTTCCCTTCGGATCGGATCACCCTGGAGTTGTCCGGGCAAACCGTTGACCAGCGATGGCTTTCGGATGGCCGAAATGTCACGTTTTACTCATTAGAAGCTACAAAAATCGGCCACCCGACCGGAACCTGGTAACCCTTTCCCGGCAGCAAACACTCCTCCGTACCTATTCGTTTGACTTTCCCCTCGCTTGGTGGGGAAATAGGGATGGAGCGGGTGTTTGGAAAATCGGACCAACCACGGACCACGGTGAAATGGCGAACGGCTGGCAAACAAACCGTAAATAGAAATAGCCGAATGGTATTAAATTTTAGTGACCACCGGGCGGAAGGACCGGTACCGGATTTGGAAGCACGCCCCGGGAACGGATTAGATGTCTTAAGAAACGGTCCACACCATAATGGACGTCTTAAGTAAATTTCATTAAAATTGCAAACACTCTTCTTCGGACTTTGCAACTCCCGGGCCAAGCATCCTGGATCTGTCGAGGGGTTAGGGACGGGCGGGGGAGTAATTTGCCGCCTATCGGGAAAATTGTGCCCATCCTAGCTGGTAAGTTTCGCTCCAGACTCTTCCACGCGCGGGGCGAAAGTAAACGGATCCGATTTATCATAAAAGAGCGCATGCAATTTCGTTTTATACAGCACAAAAAGGACCGGCCATACCTCGCGCGCGCAAACGAAGCTCGGCCAGTCGACCGGAAGATGGTTTTGAATTTAAATTCAAATCTATTTATTATCTCCCCGGGTATCTGCCCTTTGTAGTTTCGTAATCCGGCCGAGGCTTTCAACTAGAGCGTCTTAAGAAAAAGCAGGGCAGCGCGCGTTTGGCAATTGCATTCATAGACGTATCATAAATTCGGTTGATGTTTGTAGCAAAATATTCCGCCCTTCGAGGACGCGGCCGTGGATGAATTGGTATCTCAAATCCGAGCTAAGAAGTCTGGAAACGCGCGAGCCCCAAAGCATCGCTGCACTAAATCAACTCCTTTCGGAAAAATTCCCCGCACGAACGGCGGTAACACACTCGGTTCCGCACTGACGAACGGGGTTGAAAAGTTCAATCTCTTTTTCCAAATTTCACGCTTCATTCTGCGAACCCACTCTCCCAATGCAAACCCTTTTCTTTTCTTTTGCCGGCGTAAGTGTGTATAAAATAACTTTTTTGTGCTTTTTTAAACACAAGCCGATGTATGTGTTTCTGTTATCTTCGAGTTGAAATCAACTCCATTTTTATAACTCAACCATACAAGGGTGAATCAGTTCGCTTGTCCAGTAGGATAATCGATTTTCAATTATTGGTAAAGAGTACAGTTCAAACCCTTTTTGTGTCTCACGTTTCATGAGATGAGGATCTTTGACCGGTGACACGTGTAACCTTACTTACTGCTGACACATTTAAGGAAGTGTAAATGGAAGTGGACATGCTTGAATTTGTTTGTCTTTCTTGGCCAATTGTTTGCCAATGTTACACGCCACTTATAAAATTTTTGTTCACAAATTAGGGATAAAAATTGTATGCAATACAAGTCAAATATGTACATTAACTAACTTTATGTTTTGACTTATGCTTAAATTTTGAACTATTTTCATATTGGCATCTTTTCTTCTAAATTTCTAAATCTATTTATTTTCGTTACCCACAAAGAGCTGTTTAGTTTTCAACAAACAATAAAATAATTTGGATGTTTAACATTCATTTTTTAGAGGCAGCTACTAAAAATAATTGTTTTTTTACTTTTATCATCACGAAGTTGTTCATAAAAGGTGGTTTCCTTTTTTTTTGTTCCTTTACTTATTCTAAACATTCAAAGCAAATTTTAATCTTCAAAAACAAATATCCCAAGTAAATTTACTCTTAACTTAACTTAATGTAAGCGAGCTAACCCTTCCTGTATTTTCTAATATTTTTACAACATCTCCTCATTTGATTTGAAGGTTTTTGTTTTAGTTTTTTTATTCTGTTTGATATCAATGACATTTGATGTTTATGTTCAGGGTTACTTTCTACCGTTTATTTATTTTCCTTCTCACATTTGCGCAACAATTACTGCTTTCAATATGTTGTACAAAAAAATCCTCAACCTCGGAGGTTGTTGAAAACGGAAACCGAACGAAAAAGAAAACACACCATAAAGAGCAGGAAGGAAGTGAAAGGAACATTTAGGGCTAACATATTGGTTTCACATAAATCTTCCCCTGTCCGATAAAGCCCCGTCCTTTGAGCCCTAACTAACTTTCAACTAATACGTCTCTTCTAATCCCAAATCAAAGCAGACTGCCACCACGATTCCCCGCTCTGCTGTCCGACAAAGTTCAATCTTTGAAGATTCTATTAGTGCTCGTTATCTTTAGTCCGTCCGCCATTATCATAATATTTAACCTCTGTCCCACTTAACCATTTTTAGCACTCCGTGGACGCGTCGTTGCGTGGTTGATTGTGGTTTCGTTGTTTGCCTTCGTATTTCCTGGAATCCTTGCGCTTGATAAAGAGAAAGGAAAAACTAAATAATATAACTGCACATAATGTCCTTCCATCGCCATTCCAATGCCTTCCGTTATGGCGTGCTCGGACATGCGACCGTTTGTTTTTTATTCTTGTCCACCCGGCTTGACCGTATCGAATTCGTTGTATTTTTTATTATTTATTGACACCCCCACCCCTCCTTACAGGGCTTTCCGCTTCTTCTTCAAAGTCCTCGTCCCTGCAAGAGACATCCACTTCCAAGATGTCACGCGGAGTTTGGCTGCGAGATAGAATACAATAAAAACCAGAACTGAAGAAAATTTAATATGATCTCCAAATCGCACGTGTGACGCTTCCTCTAGCTCGTACGACATGGGGAAGTATGGAAAGTCGAGGGAAACTCGCTGCTACACCGGAAAACCAAATTCTAAGCGCACCGGTTATCGAAATGAAATCCCTGACCATGTTGGGCCCGAAGCTTGCGGTTAGACGTTTTATTTATTGTTTTTCGATTTTTCCTTTCTTACGATTTTTTCTTCGGATTTCCCCCCTTCTACTCTGCTGATCTTCATACAATTCTTCACCTCTTACTCCCACACATCTGCCCATGGGTTTGTGGTTGAGTTCGGCTTTCATAAACGATTTTTCGTGCGATTGCGGTTGCGAACAACCTAGCAATTGGGCTTTATGGGCAGAGAAAATCGTTCGGCCAGCAGAGTCGATATTGCTGTTTTATGCGCTCCATATGTAAATTACGGCTCCCGTGTATGGTCACACCAAGCCCACCGCCCATCCGTGATGACCATCCGGTTGAAGATGCTCGGCGAAGACGCTACGAGCCCCAGGGGAGGGGCGGTTTGAATAAGTATCCTGTGTGACGGCCCGCCGTAAAAGCGTATGGTAAAAGGGCAGCGGTCGAAGGCCAGTTTGCGTGCCGTAGATGCACTCGATGTCGATACTAAATGGTTGGATTTTATTTGCTCCTCCGGGTGTAACGACATACGCATGGAATTCGGTACTTAAAATATAAACTAACTTTAAACGTAAAAAGTGTTACTTACGATTTCAGCAGATTTGTGTTGATATTATTTGAACTTCATCATGATAGTTTATACTTGCTTCCCTATCTTCAAACCTTTCTATTCGAATACGGTTAAAATTAATACAATCTTATTGTACTTTCGTACTGCAAAGATAACATTTATTTTTATTCATTAATTTCCATCTCAAGTGTCAAAACTTAGGAATTTCCTCAACTTTGTAAGAAAATAAAGATCAGATCAGATAAATCGACATTACAATAATGGTAGTTTCGGTTCTAAACAAATAAACCACTTTGTTATACTTAAACTACTTTGACATACCGGAACACTATACATATTCCATTTTGTATCATTTTAAAAATGTTAAAATATTGGAAATGGTAATTACTTTTATACAAATAGCTACTCCTCTTTACTAATATACTGAAATCAAAATATTTTCATTTCTCCGTGTTTTGTTTGCCGTCGCTACATCACAATAATTCACAATAATTTTGGATTCTATTTTATACATATCTCTTCTATCGCGTTTTGATGGATTCATAATATTATCAAAGCGTATCTTGTCTTAAAGAACATTAATTTATCTTTATCGTTCTTGTCTAGGCGTGTTCATTTGAAGACCTTCTGTGCTTTGAACCACGAACGGAAGCCAGTCGTTACCAAGTGAAGAGGTGAACGACACCTAACACATGGCAGCACGCAACGACCATAAATGCTGGCTCATCGGTTATCGAAAAATCATAACAAAACAACATTGGCACAGTGCAAATCGCACCAATTAGCATTTATGTCGTTCGGGCTCCCCCGTAAAAAGTCCACCGGGTTCGTTGGCCCCGCAGAAAACGCGTATCGCCCCAATGGCCCCGGGGCAAGGTAGCAGGTTCCCAGCTGCTTGCTCCAGCTCGCGCAAAAAGTTGTTGCTTGGCCGAAAAACTGCACACCGCAGCTCCACTCCGGGCGATGGCGAGGTCGAATGCTTCTTCCGTTCTGTGTGTGGTGGAAAACAATTTTACAAAATTCAAACATATGATTTCCCACCACCAACCATGTACAAGTGCCATACCAGGACCGCCCCGACCGGTCGGTAAATCGTGGCAAGTGATGGACATCGAACCGTACTGCCAATAACAATAAAAAACGAGGGCACCTCACGACACGCAAGGAAAAAGGAAAAACCCATAATGAACGAGAGACAAGTGCGAACAGTCGTCTCGTTCCGGCGTCCCTTGGCACCTTTCGTCATCAAATGTCCTCGCATTGCCAGCTTCCCTCAGTGTGCCGTACTGTGACACTTTATATGAGTCAAACGTGACTTTTATGAATTTAATTTTCCGACCCTCCGCAGAACGGCGTCTCGGGGCGGCCCCCTTCGGCGATTAGGTGCTGGATTCCGGTTTGCCCGCCACCATCTGGCAGCATCCGGGCAGCGGGCTTTTTTCCGGGGGCAGAAGAAAACCTGAAAAGGGAAAACAGTCCTTGACGCTCAAGTGGACACGGTCGGTTGTTTTCGTAAACCTAAAAATTAGGACCGAGCACACTTACGGCTCTTCGGGGTTGACAAAGTTGGCCACTTGAAGGGCATAGATTTCCGCGAGTTTTGTTCTCTACTTTGTTCTAGTTTTTCATCAATTATTTTAAAAATGTTGATCTTTGTTTTAAGTTTTGAACACAAATTATATATTTTCCGCTCAAAGAAGCCAAAGAACGTTTCAAACGAATATAATTTTTGAATTCCCTTTGCACTAACTGTGCGTTTTCGAACAGAATTATATAAAATTACATAACTCTGTCCAAAATAGACAACAAGAGCAAGCAAGCAAACACTAACAAAAAACATGCCGGCCTTAAAAAACCGTCCCCTATCGAACTGAGCACGCAATCGGCCCAGAGAGCGCATTTATTAAAGCTCTGTGGCGAAGCGTAAACAGTTTTATCGTCCCAGACTGATAGTAAAACCTATCCCCGCCATTGATCAGTCGCTTCTTCAGTTGATTGTCGTAATGAGCTCAAGGAAGCCGCCCTAAGCTGCCGAACCAGCGAAAGGGGGAAGCCGAGGAAGGCGACGACTTCATCGGCGAGGGAAATCCCTATTTCGGGGTCCGGTGTTTTTCCTGGTTACATTTTTTATCTCATTGGGTTCTCTGCGTTTGTGTGTGTGTGTTTGTGTGTCACGGAGAAAATGAAGGACAATTGAGCAGACGGCTGAGAGGGATGGAGAATGAATGGAAAGGCGCCTGAAGGTCAGAATGTGGCAAAAAATGTGGAGACAAAAAACTGAACAATAAAAAGTGATTTTACCAAATTGGATATCGGTTTTCCGACGTTTGACCGTGCGCCGAGGGGACGGGAGACCCTGCGTTCGACTGATCCGGGGCCACCATCGATGATGATTCGATGATTGCCGGTAGGAAATCTAAAGATTGAGTGGGGGGAGGCTGGAAGAGGATGCAGTTGGTCACACTTGCTTAAAGTGTGCTCCCGGGGGTTTGCTGGGCGACTTTGGGCTGGACGAACCGGAGCGATCCTTTGGGAGTTGGAATTACTTTCTAAATCTTATTCATTGGAACCGGATGAATCGAAACGGATGAAGAAGTCAAATGTGTATTACTTGTTACCAGGACTCCGGCCAAAAGGTGGATGTGTATGTGCCTGTAAAGAGTTCGTTTGTTTGAGAGGTAGACCAACTCTTCTGTTCTAGTCTAATCAACCTTTCTGAGAATTTGGAGGCCCTAGACTTATCCCTTTTTTATTGTATTTTATGCAATGTAAAATTTTGTACGGAACATTTTATCACATTTTCCTTCTACTTTATATTATTTTCTACTTTTATGATACAATACGAGGTTTCTCTTTGTTGGCTATCTCCAGTAAAGTCTAGTATATTATAAAATATTTATAAAAAAAACAAGAAAACTGCCACGTAGAGGACAAAACACAAGGATTTGAATTGACAATCATAATCCATCATGTTTTTAAAGTTAGAACTTATCATGATTGGTTTAAAAGTAATGGTTTAAAAACACCTTACATGTTTCAAAAATATCATTAGATAACTCCACTATTCTAAAACCTATGTTGGGGTAGGAAATGGGACTCATCATCACTTAAATAACATGTCAATTAGTTCTTTCATTGCAATATAAGCGTATTACGCCTTACAAATAACTTTTACTTTTATGAAACCTTTGTTTTCTTTCTATATTTTTTCTAACCAATTATCAAATATCAATATCGATGACATAAAGCGGAAAAATAATTTTTAGGAAAGTCGAGTGTAAATTGGATAAAACAGCTGAAACTGGATAGCTGAATGGGTGTATAAAATAATAATTACCTTAAATTTTGACGCACATGATAATTTTGGAGGAGTAGGGTTTTTTTTAAGAAAACACAAAATCATTTTTATTTTAAACAAATAAAATATTAAAGGACAAAACATAATATTCGTTCGCTATCCAAACTGCATCAATCGCTCTTACAACCTCGCTTGTACAAAGCACCACTCAAAATACATCAAAATCTAGGTCGAACGACGTAAACACTGTCATTGCTCGATTGCCCGACGTAAATCTGTCATCAACAGTTCATACTGATCGGGCCTTGAAATGAGGACACCAAACATATGATTAATCGAACGATAGCGAACCAAACCTGTCTTCCAATAATACTTCTCCGGAATAGGCACAACAAAATATAATCGAAGGGAAAATCACAGCCGTACTTTACGGATCGATTGCAATCGCACGCCGGAGATTTAATCGGAGACGATGCGATGAACTTCCCGTGGGTCAACCAAGGTGGCAGATTTGTTTCCAGTTGCAGTTTATTGACTTAGATGGTAAAGTGGCGGTTGATACGGGTGGGATGCAAACGACTCTCTCCCATCGAAGCGACTGGCATGGGTGTTTGTGATTACACCATTTATTATCAGTCGCCAATATTACGAAGCAAACTATACTTCGATCCATAATCGGAACTGGAGGCTTCAGGGTAAATCTTGGAATCCCATCAATATCAAGCGTGAACTTAAACATATTGAAACAAATCGGTATTAGCAGGAAATACGGAAAACTACAAATGGTAAATTGGTGGAAAATAATCTAAATTAAAGGAATGTTTGTTGTTTGAAAACATTACCAGAGCCATCGTTCAGTTGCGTTTTTTTTCATTTTTAATGTTCCTTTACCTCCGTTTTTTTGCGAGTAATGCAGGCAACTGTCTAATAAAACATCCCCAGCAACGGCTATTATTGGTTTGGAACGAGCTCAATAAAATGAATACACATGCCGAAGGATGATTAAAAGCGATACTAATAAAATTTGACGCATGGTTTTGCGAGGTTTATGATATTGGGTTTCGCCACGCCACGTTGCACCAAAACAAGGGACAAGGATTTCGATATCAAACGATTTTTGAAAAACAAAATAAAACCATCGCCACAAACTTGACCAACCGAATCGGACGACATTTTACGATATTCTATAGTGGACATCGTTTTTAATTCCGAAACAAAATATTTATGACAATGAAACGGTTTATCGTATTTTCCTACATATTTGTTATTGATTTCTGGTTTCAAAAGTGAAGCGAAACAATGTTTCAAAAATACGTACTCCTCTCTAACATGCGAGCCAAATGTTTGCGGTTGTGAGACAACCTTCGAACATCGACTTACAAATTGTACAACTGTTCCAAGATGATCCTTCTCCTCGCTCTTTATTATCTGCAGAGCCTTTCCCTTCTGTAGCAATGTACGAGATTTCCTTTTTCCCTATGCCAAAAAGGGGTGCGAAAATCGGCGCACGTCCACCCGCCCGGTCCAGATCCCGATCATTATCCTGGTCACGTTTTTTCGTACATCGTTACCAATATCATAGCCGCCGTTGTCGACACTGGTCAGGGTTTTTCGGTGATATCTGATGAAATATCAGACGACCCACGCCCCCTTCGGCCACGCGGTGGACCGCGCGTGTCCATCCGATTTTCCCACCACCACACTACACGCCACACGCCCGTGTGGAAAAATCCTATACACCGATTTAGCATCGGACCACAAGCGGTCCGTTTCCTCTGTTTTACGTCCGCCGTTTTGGAGGTTTTTACTTTTTTATTTTAACTTTATTTTATTACCTTCCCGACTGGACTTTATCTTGTCCGGCTCAAGAGTGCAACATGTCGGATAGCTGCTACCCTAGTTACAAACATGTATCTGCTGCCTTCGTTTGGGTAGGGTTTTATTTCATGCTGTTTACTCTCCGTCCACCAAATGTCTCTCCCTCACGCTTCCTTTACCCTCTGTTGTGTTGTTTTCCACGCGTGTTCGCTTTAAACCGGTCAGTTAAGGCCAAGGGTGTTGAGGTTAGGTGCTAATCTCTAGCATCCCGGAACGAGCATTCCGGGGTATACTGCGATTCCTCGGTTGAACCTAAGCATCAGCCAAAGAAATGCTGAACAGAACTGCTTGGTGCTAGACTATTTTAGTTTTAGTAAAAACATTGAATACCATTTGATCCGATGAAACGAAATTTACGAAACATACAAAATGTGGAAAAATGTGCCACATATTTTATTCTATCACAATCGAATCGTGTGTTCAATAGTTTCCGTCATACGATGTACGGCTGTCTAAACATTGTCCACTGCGTTTCTTATCCCAACCAAAGAGAGTCATTCAAATTGAACACCGATCCCGTTCAAGTGTTTCCTTCCTCGCCTTTGATTTTCATGCGTACGCTAATCGCTCACCTAATTCAATGGGGATCGTGCGTCGTGCAAAGGGACCGTGTTTATAATTTATTTAATCACTTTTCAAGTGGTACACTTGCGCATAGATCGCCGAAGTTGTTCCTGCTGACTTGAGCTAATCGGACGGCAAGCGCGCGAGTGCCCGTGAAAGACACTCGAAACGAAATGCGCCATGTCAATACGCTTCATTCAGCTGAGCAAGTGTGCCCTTCATTGACGATTTTTGAGGCAAATGTTTTGATTAATGGAATAATAAGAGTGGATTGTTTATGCCACAGAATGTGTGTAATATCTTATTCTTGCGCTCCAGGGTGGGATAAAGTAAACAACGAGAAAATATTTCTTCACCCACCGAACACTAGGGAATTGTTGAAGAAACGTATGATATTCATAAATTGTGTTTATTTTATGAAATCTAGCTAAGCGACACAAACGAAGGCACGTGGGTGGACAAAACAAAGACACTTAGCTTTCAAAAATTCTAATATAGACGGCTTCAACGAAAGTTAACATTTGCCATAATATATTATTGAATGCTGTACTGTGCCGTAGAAGAATCAATTTATTATTTAGATTTTTAGAAAATTGAAAAACTTTGGATTCTTGTGATCTGAATTTATTTTATAACATACTCACTAAATACTGACACATTTTGTCTACATTTCTTAGTTTGAACGGTCATCATACAAAACATCGACAAAACCCGATCGATGAAATCGAGCGATTCTAGAATCGGTCTTATAAAATGTTCATTGTCAAAATAATATTAAACATTGGCTTTGTTTTTTATCGCTCTTCCAATTTTCATGCAGTCTTTTTTCGGTCAACAAACATTCGTATCTCAAGCGTCAAACCGGACCATTTCCGTAACGACACAAGGCCATAAAATCGGGACACGCCCGTTGCTCTTACCCAACCGAACCGTTGCCAATCGGTTCCATACAACACCGACAAAACGACATCAACATAGGAACCGCTCAAGAACCGTCGTTGAGGACACCACACCACGTCAAAAAGGAAGCGATTCCGACTGGCGGGACGGAAGAATGTTTTCGCCATTCTCGGAAATGACCATCCTTGTTGACACTCGCAGAGTTATGTGTCAGATAAACACGCACCACCCACGGATGGCAACCCGCAGCAGCCGATAATCCGGAAGGACCTCCGAATGCTAATGCCACCCGCGCACGATGGACATTCGAGACGAAGCCAATATATTGTTCCGCTGCTTCCTTGCCATTACGCGAACGCGACGGCGGGCCGCGCAAAACAAAACATTCGCCAATGGACCTCCCCTTTCGGACGTTTGAGCGGACCGGAGGGTAAACAAACAACAAATGGATCCGCGGGAGTTTTCTTTCGCCATGCAACAAACAACACTTTGATGGATAGGAGGCATAGGAGCGAAAAAAATACCGCCATACACTTACTTGCGTCGATCAAATCAATGAGAACCCGATGAACCACAGCCCTTACGATCGCCGAAGAAAAAACACAAGACGTTATTTTTTTCATTTTTGTGCATTTTTACTTTATCTTTAACATCATTTCATGATAAACCTTCGAACTGTTCCCTTACAATCATGCTCCTTCATTTATACATTAGCGGTAAGTTAAGTCGGTTAGCTTACAGTTTTTGGCCTACGGGAGAATTAAACTGAACGAAACGAGATGCCAACAGATCGCACTCACCAAAGACACTGTTCATCTAGACTTGACGGAATTTACATTCAACCACCGCCGTATTGATTTATTTAACTTACTCTACTAGCAATAGAAACAAAAACCTTCACTACTCGAACGATTTTTAATGAACATGTTGATATTTCCTTTCTTATTCGTTCATCGAAAAAAAAACTCCATCGCCTCGCATGGTCGCTATTTAGCTTTTCGGTAAATCTATTGCTATTACTATCGATATAATTATTGCTGCGATATTTTCCTTTTTTTCTTCTTGTTTATCTATGTACATTAGTAGATTTTGCTGTTGGAACCAGTTACTGTTATTACCTGTTATTCACATAGCATTAGGAAACATGTTCGACAGTGTGCGGTTGCTATAACTCAGACTCAGTCGTATACTTTTGCCATTTCAAAAACAATAGAGTAGAGCTTCTGGATAGTGTTTGTTACCCCTACGACGCATATTTGAGCGTTCAAATAAATTGTTGTAAGATAACAAAACTGAGAAATAACTATTAATATAGCTGATACGTGCTTAGGGAGGTAGAAATTAAGTTGAAACATGATTAAAGTTTATTTGCAATTTAAGCAGTAAATAATGTTGTAATTATTGTAAAATGATAACATACAAAATTTCTAATGATGTAGAATAAAAATACAATTTTCTGTCGCAATTGTTAAACATTTGAAAAGCATTCGAAAAGCGTATAGCGATAAAATTATAAATTTCACCATACATCGGTCGTGTTATACATTTGGCTCGCAAATAAATCAGCAAATAAACTTATACTAGATAAATGCATCATTATTATCCGTAACGAATGCTCTACGGTAAACTTCACCGATATTAAGCAAAACTAACCTTTTTACAACATGAATTTAAGTGAAGTCTGGAAAGAATTTATGACTTCACCCAAAGTAACGCTTAAACTCTTAAAAATGTAGACACAGGGAAAAAAGGATAATAAAATTGAAAAAAAAAAATAATCATTTGCAAGCATTCGGAAACAAATTTTATAACATGGTTCGACCGATTCTAATGAAAAAATATCACTTTAAATGTAACGATTAAACAAGCTAAACAATTGATAATCGTCGTCCTAGCACTAACTAACAAATGATACACATGAGCATATTATGCAAAATTTTAAACATTTGAAAAGAAACTTTAAATCGTCTAAAAGGCAGTTAAAATTAAAAACAATAAATGAACGGTTCAAAAAGAAATACGATTAAGTAAACAAACAATTTCAAGTGAATGTTGACAGAAAAGTGATTAACCAAGTGAACTTTAAACTTTACGTAGAATAGGAGCGTCTTCTAGTCACCAAGTTCTCTTTATCATTTGCAGCAACTCACCTATCACGATGTTGAATTAGAGCATTTGAAAAAAAAATAGAAACATCTATATACAATACGACTTTTCGTCCCTCTCTCTTTCCCTCTATCTATACATGGCCATGCAATGGCTCTCTTTTTCCACCGAGTAACTAACATGCGTATCGTCCGACCCACGACGGCGTTTGATGGCCACCGAGTGTCGTCTGGCGTCATACGTAGTACTCCTGGGAGCTGACACTTTCGGCAATCAGTTGCTTCACCGAAGGTACCAACCCTGCTCCGCCACCGTTGCCACTTCCGCTACCTCCTCCTGAACCACCGGTGCCACCGCCAACGCAAGTTCCGTTGTGCTGAGTGCTGCTCAGATGCTGCTGTTGTTGCTGCTGTTGCTGTTGTTGTTGTTGTTGCTGCTGCTGCTGCTGCTGCTGCTGCTGTTGCTGCTGTTGATGATGGTGCAGATGGTGTTGCTGCTGACGAGATTGCTGCTGATACTGTTGATGCTGTTGGTGCTGTTGTTGGTGTTGCTGGTGTTGCGGGTGTTGTTGCTGCTTCTGTTGTTGAGCTTGATGTTGTTGCTGCTGGAGGACGTTGGCCGTCTGCTGTTGATGCTGTTGCTGCTGCTGAGCTGCTGATTGTTCTCGCTGGCGCATCTGCAGTGTCTGGATGAGTTCGTCGCGCTCCTGTTTGATCTTGGCCAGCTCCACCTTCATCTGCTGCATCTCGTGGTGAAGGTGACGGTTGGTGAGCTCTAGATCATGGCGCTGCTGGAGTCGCTTCGATCGGCAGTTCTGTGCGTAGCCACGGTTCTTTAGCGTTCGCCTTTTCTGCTTCAACCGCACGACCTGATCGCGGGGACAACCATGGAGCCGCTTGTTCAATTCGCGCACGGATAGCGTCATCAGGAGATCGTCGTTGATCAGGTCCTCCGACGATAGCCCGTTTCCAGAGCCCGATCCACCGAGCCCGTTGTAGCAGCTTCCGCCACCACTGCTGCTGGTTCCGTTTCGTGGCGAGATCGTCGAGCTCGTCGAGCTGACCGAGTGCGGGCGATTCGGGTGCAGCGAGTGATGGTGATGGTGGTGATGGTGGTGGTGCGGGTGCGAGTGCTGATGCGACGCCGTATGCATGTTGAGCGGACTGAACTCCAGCTGTGCCGCCGTGATATGGTGATGATGGTGCTGGAAGCCACCGCCTACTCCACCCCCAACACCACCACCGTTGCCAGCTCCATTCGCACCAACGCCATTGATGCCACCGCCCAACATTCCATTCTGGCCATTCGGACCTCCGCCGGACACCGCCAGCACACTGGCGTACTCCTTGCGATCCATCCACTCACCTTCCGGACCGATCGAGCAGTGGAGTGGCCGCAGATCGAGCGGTTGCTCACCACGCATCGTCTGCGGTAGGAACATCATTTCCTCGACCAGGCCCGTCTGTGAGCGGGTGCTGTAGAACGGACCCCCACCGTAGCCACCGGTGCCCGCCCCGGCTCCTGTTACTGCACCGGAAGAGTTTGGCGAACCGATGACCGGCGGCGTTTCCGGTGGAGTCGATGGAACACCACTGATCGGTGGATTGAACAACATCGGCTGACCGTGCGTGGGACCACCGACATGTGTGAACAGGTCCCCTGCACCGGGCGAACAAGCGTGCAGCTTCCGGGCGTCCTCCAGGTGCCATCCGCCGCCACCACCACCTCCTCCTCCACCACCACCACCAACACCTACAACACCACCACCAGTTCCAACGCCGACGATCCCACCCGCCACAACGCCATTACTGACCGCCTTCAACCGGATCGGCACCAGGACACCGTTCTCGTCCACCGTGGCCCCGTTCCAGACATTTTTCGAACCCAACCCATTCGCGAGCACCGAGTTGGGGCTGGTGTCCTCGCGCTTTACATTCGGTCCGGTGTCGTGGTCCAGGTGCTCTAGGACGAACTCCTGTATGTAGTTATCACCGAAGCTGGGCTCTTCGAGATTCATCACTCTAGCTAGTCGGTCGAACGGGAGTTTCATAAAATTGGCACACACTTTTCCCAACCAAGATCACACTTCTTTTCACACGCTTTGCCTAGACAGCCGTACCCTACCACCTGTAGACCTTTCGCAGTAACCGTATTCACGAAGTCCAGAATGCTTAGAGTCCGCAACAACAATGATCTACTGATTCTGAGACCTCCCTTATATGTTTACAGTTGACTTGGTATGGCTCTTTTAGATTATTCTGAGCGGGAAAGTGTAAAGACCTTACACCTTGAAAACACTTGGCTCATTTCCTTGCGAACTTCCTATCACATTCCTTGGCATAACATCTCCAGGGAAGTACTCGTTTGTACGTTGTCTTTCGCACCGTCTCTGGCGCTGTTTATCTGGTTGAAAATGGGACCATACACTTTTTTTACATAACTCTTACGCTTGTTCGCTCCACACATGAAACTTTTTTCGCTTTTCCATCCACTGAAGCAACGTGATTTCGTATACACGGAAGCACTAACTGGCACTAACGGGGTCTAGAACTTCCTAGGACGACCAGACCGGGGTTTATTTGCCGGTGGGCAACCAAAACAGTCACATGAAAACGAAACAATAGACAGCCAGGCAAGTGTTGGGCTTATTGTCGGCTCACTTTAGCACTCGATCACTCGGGGTTGGGGCCAGGAATGCCTCGCTGGGACCCACTGACCATTCCAAACAAGTACCGCCCTGTCCGGTAAGCTGGTGGGGTTGGGTTTATTTTCCTTTTTATGTGAAAACAAATAGGAAACAATTACTACAGTGTGTGAAAGCGACGCTTCAACAACATTGGCAAAATGGTGACAACATTTAGAGCGATGTACTAATGCGGTTCTACGTTGGTTTTGTTGGTCACTCTCTAGATGGTTGTTGTATTTTTCTCCCAGTTATCCACCCCCTTTTGGCTAATGGGTTCTTTTGCACTTTTCACCGACCACAAGCACTCTTTTGTTTTTGCTAGAAAGTCGAGAAGTTCTCGCGAACTTTTGTTACCGCAAACAACCCCCGTATGCCGTAACACTTTCACCACTTTCTCGGGACTGAATTTTCCTTACCACGTGATTCATATGTTATCCATGTGTCTCTTGTTTTGGAACATTGTATATTTCCTGTTTTTGGCGTTTTTTTTCCTAACGTAGTTTTTTCGGAAACATTTCACAAACCACGACCCTTTAAGACTATCAGCAGCAAATCACCACAGCTTCCATTCGAATGTTTTGGTTTAGATTTTCTACTGCCACGCTTTGTTTGGAGGAAAGCAAGTGGAAAAGTGTTTCCGTACGATTGATATCCTTATGAACACTACTGTTTCCGTATGTCGAGCACAATTCCCTTTTCCACAAAAGGCACCGAAAATACCGACAGTTTGCAAACTGCGCCGTTCGAATAAAAACGATGTGCATCGGTCCACTACTCGACGACAAATAGTCCACCGGAATTTGTTCGTTCTACACGCACGCGTTGCACTAACATCGCGCACGTCGGAACCGCAGACACGATGACTCCACCCCTCATGTAGGTGTAAAAGAGACCAGTATGTCGAAAACCGCGACAACACGATCATTGTGCAAATAAAAACGGATACCTCAGGTTCATCGAATTGGTTGTGTATGTGAAGCTCCGCCCAAGTCTCGATTTGGTAGTGTTTGATGGAACATTGTGAAGTGCGCATAGTCGTATTTATAGTTAAAAGTTTATGTTTTGGTATTTGCGGCTCGCAAGCCTTTATGAATCGGCACGTTTAAACAAATTAATAAAATTTTCACAAGAGCAGCAATCAAAACAAATCATTTTCGTGCAATAGATCAAACTCGAATATTTGCAAAAGAAATATGCTGAAACCAAATCAACCTGTTGGAACTGTATTAAGAGGTTGCTATGCATTCTTTAAAGTTTTGTAAATAATATTTCCATTTCAGAAAAGTAGTTTTCTAGTATTTTCATGAAATATTAATTTCACCATTTAAAATAATAATAAATTTCCAAAAATATTGTGATTTACAAATTTTGTCGGCCCTCGTTTAGTTCTACATTTCTTCGTTCTCGTTAATTTGCTTATGAACTGCCATTTCATATATTTTTCTCTTATTTTAATCCTGGATGCTGAAAGTAACCATATGTATGTTACGTTAATTATTTTTTTTAGTGCTAGATAATTTTTTGTTTCTTTATGTAATAACTACTGAACAATCACCACTCGTTTTTTTATTGACTTTGAGTAACAGAAAAGTTAAGTCATTAATTTAAAGAAAAAGATAGTCGAGTACCAATAGTACAATATTTTATTTAAATTTGTTTCGTGCTCGATGTTTTTCTAACATATTATTTATTTATTGAAATTCAAAACGGTCGGACCTAGTTTTCTCGTTCACAGTTCCTTTGAAAGGACCGGCCTAAGGTTCCCAGATATTGACAACCAAGCTCCGCTTCGTTTTAAGAACCTTGCTACTGTTATAGTGTTGGGAAAATCGATTCCCGTTTGGGATTCCAATCTTTCGATTCGAATCCATTTGGAGATCCGGATCTCCGAATCCGAATCCCAATCCGTCATACCATACACGCTTTCCAGACTGCACCGTCGCGTAACGCGACATCGCCTGACAGGCGCTGAACTCCATGCAAAAAAAACCTAGCGCGATTCGCGCGACATCGCGCAAGGTTTTTTTTATACGGAGTTCATCTCCTGTCAGGCGACGTCGCGCTGTAGTGTGGACCCCGAGATACATGCACATCTTACTCGGGGTCCACACTACAGCGCGACGTCGCCTGACAGGAGCTGAACTCCATATAAAAAAAACCTTGCGCGATGTCGCGCGAATCGCGCTAGGTTTTTTTTGCATGGAGTTCTGCGCCTGTCAGGCGACGTCGCGTTACGCGACGGTGCAGTCTGGAAAGCGTGTTACTCGGGGTCCACACTACAGCGCGACGTCCCGTCACAAAACGCGACGTCACCTGACAGGCGGCCGAACTCCATACAAAAAAAATGTCGCACAAATCGCGCCAGTGTAGAAATAGCGAAAACCGCGACGTCACGCTAGCTCTTGTCAAATGTTAATTCGAAACGTAAACAAACCGACAGCTGGACAAAACATAAACAAACCGAATCATAAACTCGAACAAAACGAGCAATATTCTTCACGAAACATCGGGTTTTTCGTTGTACTACTTATTTTTAGGCTTCACAAATGTAATTCAGTTATCAAACTCCATTTTAATTGATATTTTTACCAAAGTTTTTTCGGGTGCCGAAACGTAAACAAACTGCTCTTCAACAAGTAGGAGATGACGGAAAAATATATATCTCCTACGGTGGGGCAAAATATCGTCGTTGTCTGTTTTAGTTTCTTTTCTCAGTGAATTTCAAATGTAGAATCGCCAAACTTACTCAGAGGGCATAAAATAAGTAGTTAAACAAATATCATGCATTACTATGTCAAAATTCAACAAAAATTTTTCGCCAAGTTTGCGCCCCGATGTAATACATATTTCCACATACTCCCATATTTCTGTCGCGCTTGGCTTGCGCAATTGTTCTGCCGAAACTGGGTCAAGTCAGAACCGAATCAAATCGCGTCCCAAACAAATCAAATCAGGTTCGAATCCCAAACAAATCAAATCTGATTCGAATCCTAATCGAATCAAATCTTTAGAATCCGTCAAATGGGACTCGAATCTTTAGAATCCGTCTAGGGATCGAATCTTCAAATCTTCGTAATTGAGATTCTGCCAACACTATACTGTTGTTACCGTAAAAATGTAAACAAAGTTGTGCAAACCGGTTTGTTTAACTGGTTCAGCGTCGGAAAATGGAAGAAGATATCAGTTACTACGTTTATATTACGCTTACACTCGTGCCAGTTTATTTAGCGTTCAAGCTCATACAATGGATGGGCTGGGAACTGTTTGTCAATAACTAAACGTTACCCGGGACAGTGCCAAAACAGAAACCAAAGCCGAAAGACAGTGCATCGAAATCGCCCCAAGAAGAGGTGCATGTGATTGTAAAACTATTCTAAAAAATTCCACACAATTTAGTTGTTAATATCCGCTTAACGCCGTAGATGACGGAAAATGTGATCTCAGCAATTGACAACGGTCTCGGTCGATGGCGATGGTGCGTCGTTTGAGCATAATTTCGCGTTCCAGCTCGTTGCGACGATTTACGAGTTCTTGTTTAATATCCTCCTCCTGCTTCAACTGGGCATTCATAGCTGATGTACCCTCCTCGAGCGATTTGACCTCGGCTATTAGAAGTGCCTGCGGCTGGTCACGACAGTTTTCCACTCTCGGACGTTGATTTCTGTTATCGAGCCGTGTGTGGACAACCATCATACCGTAATCCATGTTACGAATAGCTACCTGCAGCTTTCCGATCTGTATTTCAGTGTCTGCCAAGCGTTGCAGCGTCTGAAAAAGGAGGTGTACGTTGAATAAATCATTCCGGTATGCATAACACGGTGATCAACACGGCCTATCTTACTGTTCGCAAATCAATCTCAAGCTTCTCTCGGATTTCTTCCATGCAAGATATGCGTGTTGCCAACGCCCGCTCTACACAATCCGCTTGCGTTCGCAAATCTCGGGCGGCATTAGTAAGTATGGCATCAAGTGTATTACGTAGCTGTTCCGACTTACGGCGGCAATCGTTGAACATATCCAAAGTTTCACGAGTAAATTTTTCCCAGTAGATCTCGGTAGATTGCCTGAAAGACGCAACAAAAGGGAATTACCCAATCAAATACGTGTTCCAAACCATTTTTGAATATCTTTTAGCACACTCATTCGAACAGCGTGTCGCTCCGGGCTTGAACAGAGTGTTGGTCGACTGGTTGCGCAGGTTACAATTGATAGCATCGTTCTCGTGGGCCATCTTCTTTTCGCTCCAGTCGAATTCCATCCTTTGCCGTACTGCGCGATTGTCGCTTTGCTGTTGTTCAATGTTCGCCAGAGTTTGCAATAGGATCGCTTTTATCTCGGATATAAGACTTATTTCACGTATGAGCTCCTCTTCTGGACGGTCGCGGATCAATTCAGTGTCTGGACGTCCTGTACGACGTTCGAGGCATTCGTTCGCTATGATGAGATGGATGTTGGATAAAAATGATGTGTTCTACTGTAAGCTAGCCATAACTCACCGATTGCTTCTGGCATACGTAGAACCGCGAGCGATTGCTTCAAGCGCCGACGCTGACGTTCAAGAGCCGTTATTTCTTCCTGCATTGCAGAAATGGCTCGATTCAGCTCACTCTTTAAATCGTCGATATTCTTAGCGCGCACATGCAAACTCTGGGTGCAATCGGTTTGCGTCTTGTCCGCCGTGGCGTAGGTGCGTATGATGGTGTTTTTGCTAGTGTTTTCTACCTTGACGCTATGGTCAACCGTAGACTGACACGCGGCTATGATGTCCGCATTTCTTTGACGCCATTCGTCCACACTGTAGCGCGTAATGCTGTACTGATTAACCACGGGACGTGTTCCAGTTTGCCCAGACAGCGCACCCCAATCGACGCGACCCGTAGCCCAAGGACCAATGGGACCCATCAGTTTTGCCAAAGGATAACCATCCGAATTGCCATCCCTTTGCGGTAGATACGGTGGTGGCTCGCTTGCTGGCAAACCGACCGGATTTGTTTGTAGCTTTTACAAAAAGAAAAAAAATCAAATTTGCTTCTAACACTAATTAATAACTACATTCAATGTTTACCTCCTTTTGATATGCATTAATATCAGCTACTGTAGGTTCCCTGGGAGTGTGGAAAGGATTATCCAAAGAAGTTTCCTGCATCGAAAACAATATTTTTAGGTAATAAACAAGTTTTCCGTACCCCCAACTATCACTTACCGTTTGAATTGGTTGGTGTTCAATACAAACAGATGCACAAGGGGTACACGGCGGACAATTTAGTTGAGCCATTTTACTTTAATTTCACAATTTGCAACCACGCCGAAAGAAATGCTTTCACAGTCAAGACTTTCGCAAGTCTGGCATCCACAACCCCTGGTTGCTAGGTTAATTGTTATGAGGAAGCATGAAATGTTTCTAGGAAACGGTTGCTTTGTATCCATTCGCCGAACTTTTCTAGCCTCCCGAACCGTCGGAAGAAAATGTCCTTTTTCGAAATGTTTCATGCCGACAATGAATACAGGGATGATATTTGGCAAATTAATACTTTCTCTTTGCATAACATCAGGCGTGTGTTTACGTAACCAACTGTTAATTTTTTTTACAATTCAAAAACATCAATCTTTGCCCATATTACAAATCTTTTATTATATCAATAAGAACCGGATTTACAATTTGATTGCACCTATCCATCTCTTTTAACGAGAAATCGATATCCTCAAACAAGCCCTTTAGGGAGGATTCATTTTTAATCAAGCCGGACAACGCTTCCACGTAATCCTTAATGCTACGCTCCAGTTCCATAATGTGCGCTGGCGGTCGACTGCCAAAAGGGTTTGAAATGAGGATATAATTAGAATTATTCCAACCATGCCGCAGCAAACGGCCGGTAGCGGAATAGTGAGACACGCTTTCCTCTGGCTCGGAACCATCCGAGAACCAGATAGTTTTTCTGACTTCCTTCATGGTTTCGGATATTTTCCCATCCAGTCTCGAAGGTGCCGCTGTTGGGACAGCAGGTGAAATTTTATGAATGCAATTGCCAACCCTGCCCTGAACGTCAACCGTCTGACTGCAGATTTCGCCAACAAAGTTAGTCAGGATCAAATACCGTAGCAGCAGCAGTTGCAGCCCATCCGGGACGATAATTTGTTGCCCGTTACTATGGTCGCCACACTTTTCTGCCGTGCTCAGCAAGCCTTGAAAGCTTGCGGAATGTAAGCCATCACTCTCTTGCCGGTAGGCCGTTACGTGGTGTTGTTCGTCAAAGTAGAGCTGTATTTGCTTTTCCTATTAAAAGAAACCGAATAGCAAATATTTGAGAATGACGCATTTGCAATCAGTAATTGATATGTTAATTAACACCTCGTAACAGGATCGATCAACTAACCTGCCTTGTGTTGCCCGCGATCAGCGTTTCACATTTTCGCTCTTGCAACGGGCGGCAATTTCGATCCGCAAACGACATCAGCTCACTTTCGGCCGTGCGTCCGAAGAATGTGAGTCTGGTACTGGAAAATGCTGCTAATACTTCTTCCGCTATCAAGCTGACGTTGATAGCGGCGCCACCCACTATATTTTCGCTTCCGTCGCAAACCAAAAGCATTTCACTGAAGCACAGCTTCTTCATGATGTCTTCGCTGATCGGATGGCGCAGAATGTCCCAAAGCTGATGCACCCGGTGCGCGACCGGTGTAATGCTGAAGATTTCCTCGCTGCCATCGTTCGCCGCAACGGTGGAGCGGTTGGATTCGGTTTTCTGCGCATCGTTCAAGCTGGTCTGCCGGATAAAATCCTCTGATAAATTGTACATGCATTGTTCAATTTCGAAAACTTTACTACTTTCACTGGGATCGCTTCGCTTGGCATGGGATCGGAATTTAAAAACGGAATTTGAAGGCATTTTGATGCGAACGGAATATTCAACAATCAATCTAACCTTTTCAGCGACCAACAGACGACCAAAGCGAACCGATCAGACTCAAAGCACAGCACGGTATGTCTCTAAACTGTTCATGTGCTAATGAGCAAAGTGGATCGAGTAAGCTACGGCGTAGTCGCTACAGACAAGTTTGAATCGAGATACGCCTTTCTACCAATTTCTACCACCACTGCACTGCAGATGAAATGAAATACATCAAGCTAGTTGCCATCAATATGCTAAATGATTCGCAATTGTGAGATCGTTTGTAAATAATCTTTCGGAAACGGGAACGTGTTCGTAAAGTCGTCCAACGGAACTACTACCAAATCGTATCTGCTGCCTCGTCGTCGTGACGATTACTACATTTGAAGGTGTAATAGCTTGCAGCTAGCTACGTACAGAGGATGAGCTGAAAATAGATTGCCGCTGATAAATGCAAGCACGCTTCATGCAAGTGTCTCCGTTTGTCCTTGTAGGTGTGGTATCGCAAGCTTTTGCGTCTTTTTGCATAACGCATCAGCCATCGGGTATGGATGCAACTTTGTTGCAATCGAAACACGTTCTGTAAAATAAAGAATACTTTGTACGGCTTGCAAAGAATGTAAATTTAGAATTTTTTTTTATTCTTCCATATCAATTTATAAGTACGATGACAAGTTAATCAGTTTAAGTCAGTTTTGCTAATTCGACATAACGTTAATACACTGATACAGAAATGCTCCTGGCACTTATGAAAATAATCTAGAATGTCCAGAATCACCACCACGTACGAACAATTGTATATTGTAGAAAATCAAGATTTTTGAAACGAGTTACGTAGTAAATTTCATAATTTCGTAATGGAGCGGTGCCTGGTTTGTTACAGATTTCTGATTTTTTTATAGTGAACACCATCTATCGTGTTCACTTCCAACACTTTGAAAAAATACATTTAAGCCACGCCGGCCACGTGGCCTGCGTGGGAGCACGTGCACGAGAGAAATATCGTGTTGGGATTTCTTTTTGTACTATTCCTTGGTGAAGGCATACAAGAAAAGTATTTTTAAGAAGAGCAATCATGTAACATGTATTTCAATACGACGGTGGGAAGGAAGCTAGCTAAAAATAGGAATCAAGAGTTTTAGACAACGTTAATTAGACAGCGTGGAGAAATAAATTAGGGAATGTTATTCAAATCGACTGGAATTTGAATTTTTATTCTATAAACTAAAAGCCTTTGAAAACAATTCGTTCGAAGAATGTGTAATGAAGATAAAAGATGTTTACAGTGTCTTTAATCTGATTCCGTCAAAATCTTCCATATACTATAGAGGTTCCGAACAACACTACAGATTTCCCGAACGATATGTCACAAATCCAAGGTCTAAACAAGACAGATATCCAACGAAAATTTTCTGGAGTGGTTGGAACATGCAAATACAATAACCACAGGATTCGAGAGTTTTATGAAAATTTTGTAGATTTGTTCAACTTAAAAAGGCTAATCATATAAATGATTGGTTGCATAAACATTTTGCATATTTCTTTGGGAATTATTTCAAAATGAACTGTCATAACAAATCATGCTGTGAATAGACCTCTCTCTTCCACTATAGACCTTGAACCAATCCTTCGAATCTGAAAACCATAACCGACTTCTGTTGTTTTGCATCAAACGCTCGAACATGGATACTTTAGAAGCATTGTTCCAAAAGCAAATCGATACAATTCAACGTATAGAGTTGTTTTTAGACATCTACAAGTGTAAACAGCACGTTTCGGAGGACTTGCGGGAGCTTCGGTCGGACGTTCGCGTAGCCAGTGAAAAATTACACCGGACCAGGGAATACCTCGAAACCGATCGGAGGCAGGTTTCATCCCAATTTATTGAAATAATGCGTAAGATGAGGAGAAACGAATTGTTAATGCTTCATCTCCTAGAATTGGCTCCATCCAACGTAGATAATACTGCATCCAAACCCGCACCCAAGATACCTTCGGATGTGTTGAAAGAGGTACGCATATGGAGCCGTGAATGATGTGAGGTGATTAAACAAGCAGGAAATCTTTCGCAGGTTCAAAATGAAAATCCAACGAAGATGTATCTTGCGGACTACTCAAAGTCCCCATTTACGGTACGCTCAAAACACAGAGCTATGAAGTTCTACGACTTTGATGCGGAAATTACCGAAGAACAGTTTGATTCCATACCCAAATACTTGAAAGGTAGGATGCAGCTTTCTGAGCTCACCCAGTTCTTGCAAGGAGAAATTATCAAATGCTTTGAAGACAAATACGCACTGATGTACAAGCAACGGAAGGCTATACCGAACCAACAGGATGTGACTGCTTGGAAGGAGTACAATAATTTACAGGCGAACTTCCCTGGTGAGTAGGATTGTCGGTGGAAATTCGGGAATGATGTGTAACGACAGATGATTAATGCTTTTAGGACACAGCTTTATTACACAAGATGACTTGACGCGGAGAACAGGAAAAGTGCTAGACAAGAAAAGCTACTCGAAACTGCAGATGTTGCGCCATCTCCACATCCTGCAGGAGGTACGCTCCGATGGAATAGTTTATTTTCTTTGGGTTTTCAATAAATGAGAGTGGATTTTAATCATTAAATATATTTTTTTAAACGCTGACATTTAGTGTAAAACTACATTTTCATTTTCTTCTCTACGGGAGCATCGCTGTTTCCGCCCCGACCGCCACTGCCATCGGAAGGCTCCTGTTTAATAATAGTGTGATCTGAAGCTGAGTGGTCGTTTTCACTGCCCGCACCGCCGTGATTGTTATTTGCATTGATATCGGTTCCAGTTCCGCCAGCTGTACTGTTTGCAACCTGCGGCAGCGGAAGAGGAAATTTTCTGAGAAGGTCTCCGAGCAACATATCCACCCGTTGACGCTGAAAGATGGAGCTCGGTTCCTCCTTCACCGGAGCCTCTTTTTTCGTCTGTGTTTTCGTCTTTTCCGCAACTATACCAAACGAAATCCTGATGTCAGTACTTTGGAAATTTTATCACACAAAATGTATACCGCACGAATCATGGCTAGGTGACTTACTGGCTTTGTTAGAGGAAAAATCCCATGAGTATCCTTTGCTTGGGTGGTAGCGAGAGTAGGAACTGGCCTCATCGAATGCCGTCTGCAAATGATGTACGGTCGATAGAATCCTTGAATTGAATACGCTGGCCAGATCTGGTGCCTGGTACACAGTTCCGGCTATGATGTAGTAGTCCGCCATAGGTGTAGCTTCCGTTGGAGAATGCCGATGCTGCTTACGGATCACATAGAGAATAGGATCTTGTACGTGTAGCAGAATGTACTCAACCCCGGTCATATTGCTGTAACAGAAGGGAAGAATTCAATTGTTTTCGACCAAGCTATATCGCTATCATGAACACATACTTTAAAAGTTCTAAGCTTTGGCGCTGCATCCGTACAATCTCATTATTACACGTACGGTCGTAAAATGGATTAGATTTTTCCGAAAAGTAGTCCATCACATTTCCGGGATTCAAAACCGGTATCCAATTGGAATCGTGCCACGATATCCAAAGAGGATTTTCCTGCACGATCGGAGCCAGCCCTAACCTACCCGGATTCATGGCTAAGAAGGGTGATAATTTAATAACAGTAACTTTAAGTTGTAGAAATGAAAGAGCAAACACCACTGTTTGGTAAAACTGCACAAGTCGTCTGTTTTGTTTATTTGATGGATATTTGGCATCGCTTACAAATGGGATATTTTCTAAAATACCCAAACAAACACGTATTTACTTTGGCGGGTCGAATTCTGCAGTAGAAACATTTTCAAACCTTTCAATGCAAAAATTGCTTTACATATTTACTTTAAATTTCATGTTAAAAATCAGATTATATTTTTCTAAACTTTTAAATCTCAACAAAATAATTAAAACTAACAAGAAATACAGAGTTTCCAAAATATCCCTTTCTATCAAACGGGATTTAAATATAATTAACCCTTAAGGGTAGTTGAGCAGGTGATTCTTCAGTTGACACATTGTTAAAAGAAGAGTGATGGGCGAATCGAATAAGATCTAGAATGTGAATCTCATTCCATGATACAAACTGGGCACGCTTATTTTTCGCAGTGAAAGACTCAGTGCAAGCACGAACTTTGATCGGCGAAAACGCATCATGCATCGTTTATACTGCACATACCCAAGGGTTCCTTTGGCGTGATATGTATGACACGCTTTCCAGACTGCACCGTCGCGTAACGCGACGTCGCCTGACAGGCGCAGAACTCCATGCAAAAAAAAACCTACCGCGATTCGCGCGACATCGCGCAAGGTTTTTTTTATATGGAGTTCAGCTCCTGTCAGGCGACGTCGCGCTGTAGTGTGGACCCCGAGTGATAATTGAACGATCGACTTAGTATGAGATTTGAAAGGTGTCGTACGATAAAATCAATATCATATCGAGGAAAAATCGATTTGAATCAAACCTACATCAACTTTCAAATGAAAGTTTAAACGGAATGTAATGAAATCAAGTATTATCAGCATCAAATATAACCAGATCTAATCAAGTCCTAGACGAATCGTATCAGATGAGATTCGAATCCGCCACATGGGATCCAGTCCAATCGAATC
The DNA here is from genome assembly GCF_943734705.1 of Anopheles coustani. Lineage (NCBI taxonomy): Eukaryota > Metazoa > Arthropoda > Insecta > Diptera > Culicidae > Anopheles > Anopheles coustani. Next base: position 39,141,570 of record NC_071289.1, read on the forward strand.
CGACAAGGGCTTGAGTCTTTGAATCTTCCGGATCGCGATGCTGCACACTAGATGGCACATCACTAGTCAAATCCCCATCGATTGTGACAAAAAGCGAAATAGGATTTTCATTCTAACCTCCCTTTCTTCGATTAGACGTATTGAGAAGTGTGAAGCGGCGCAATAAAACGTTCGGGAACAGGTCGTGCCGAAGGTTCAATGTACATTTGTATGCATCGTTTCCCTGTAAACACGTTAACGGTTTAGTAAACAGACGCATCCCATGGATTTGAGCGCATAAATTCCATTTGAACCGGTGCAGCAGTGTTATTGCAGTGCGTCCAGTAGTCCCCCGATGCTAGAGGTCCCTGCAAAGGTTTTAAACCACAGCATTCGATTCCAAGTTGTTTGATAGTGGTTCTTCTGGCGGTGGGATTCCCCTCGCGGAAAACAGGCGTCTTAAACGTGTATCACTGAACCATACTCCCCACGAGTCATCGCGTGCGACGGACGCCAGAACGGCGACGAAGGAAGGGTGCGCAACACAACACTGAGCATGGTGGACGTGTTCCGCTGCGGAAAGACGAGATGGTGCTAATACTGTCATAGTACAACACACAAACAGGGCAAAACGAACTTTACTTCATCTTCCGCGGTTGCCCATCAGCTGCAGCACAGCCTACTTCGAACGTGATAAGCGCACGCCCGTAAGTTCGAAGAAACTCGTCCACACAGTGAGCCGATCTGATAACAACAACAAGCAGGCCGGAAGGGATTGGTCGAAACCCTAGTCGAAGGGTGAGTTTGGTTTTGGAAGTGACGATCAAAACATGTGTATTACGTACGTTCAATATATCCGAACACGCGTGGTTCGGGTGCAGCTCGCGTAGATGGTATGCACGTGACACACAATGTTTTTGTTTGACTCTTTCCATTCAGAAGATGCAAAGATGCATTACCTAATGCGCCACCGACTGCGAATGCCCAGTGACTATCTGTGTGTGTTTTTGTTCTAAAATTTTCCACCTAGGATACATCAATGCCTAAAGTGCATCCAGGCCCGTGCAGACCCTTGCTGTGACCAAATCTTGTTTTTCTTCCTTCACCGTAGGCATATTGCAGGGACACGGTGGTAACCTCCTGCCCGGCTGGGTGGGGCCGGTATGTGAATTATGATTGAAACGACGGACAAAGCCAACGATGCCACCCAGCAGGAGGATGAGGACGATGCGACGCTACCGATCAGTTTCGGTAGCGTGCGGCATTCCGGCCGCATCGAGGGCATCAACTGTACGACGCAAAGCTGGCGCGTGAAGGAGCGTATGAAAACGGTCAGTGTGGCCTTGGTGCTGTGCCTAAACGTTGGCGTCGATCCGCCGGATGTGGTGAAGATCGACAAGTGCGCCCGGATGGAGTGCTGGGTGAACCCGTCGTCCGTGTCGCCCAGCAAGGCGCTCGAGCTGATCAGCTTCGCGCTCCAGAAGCAGTACGAACGCTGGCAACCGCGTGCCCGCTATCGCTACTCGCTCGATCCGACGGTGGAGGACGTTAAGAAGCTCTGCACCTCGCTGCGACGGAACGCGAAAGAGGAGCGGGTGCTGTTTCACTACAATGGGCACGGGGTTCCGCGCCCGACGTCGAACGGCGAGATTTGGGTGTTCAATCGTACGTACACGCAGTACATCCCGTTGTCGATCTACGATCTGCAGACGTGGATGGGCGCACCGTCGATCTACGTGTACGACTGCTCGAACGCGGGAATCATCGTGACCAGCTTCCAGGCGTTTGCTGAGCAGCACGAAAACGAAATGGATCAGTTGCGCACTCGTAGCGGCAGCACGGCCGGCCAACAACAAGGGCACGGTCCTGCGGGAAGCGAACGGGACCCGCCGGAAGGGGCTCGAAAGTCGCCCTCGCCATCGATAGGGACGGGGACGGGTGGCCCGACCACGTATCGAAACTGCATCCAGCTGGCCGCATGCGCCGCGGATCAGCTGCTCCCCATGAACCCGAATCTACCGGCCGATCTGTTCACCTCCTGCCTCACAACACCGATTAAGATGGCGCTGAAATGGTTCACGCTGCAGTCGGCCTCGAAGCTGGTGCCGAACGTGACCGAGGAGCTGATCGAAAAAATCCCCGGCCAGCTGAACGATCGGCGGACGATGCTCGGTGAGCTGAACTGGATCTTTACCGCCATCACGGATACGATCGCGTGGAACACGCTCCGGCCCGACCTGTTCCAGAAGCTGTTCCGCCAGGACCTGCTGGTGGCCAGCCTGTTCCGTAACTTTCTGCTCGCCGAGCGTATCCTCCGTGCGTACGATTGTACGCCGGTCTCGAGTCCGGCCCTACCACCCAGCTATCGCCATCCGATGTGGGCGGCTTGGGATTTAGCGCTCGATCTGGCCCTAATGCAGCTGCCCGACATCCTCGAGCGGGGCAAACCATTCCAGCACTCGCCGTTCTTCGAGGAGCAGCTGACAGCTTTCCAGGTGTGGCTCGAAGGCAGCACTGAGCAGCGCAGTCCACCAGAACAGCTGCCGATCGTGCTACAGGTGCTCCTATCTCAGGTGCATCGCGTACGTGCCCTGGAGCTGCTCGGGCACTTCCTCGACCTAGGACCGTGGGCGGTCAACCTAGCACTGAGCGTCGGCATATTTCCCTACGTCCTGAAGCTACTGCAAAGCTCGGCCAAAGAGCTGCGCCCGTTTCTCGTGTTCATCTGGGCCAAGATACTGGCCGTGGACGGTACGTGCCAAATCGATTTGGTGCGTGACCAAGGCCACAAGTACTTCCTGGCAGCGCTGCAGGATACCAACCCGGGTGGCCAGCCGTTCAAGGGTAACCACCGTACGTACGCCGCGTTCGTGCTCGCCAGCATTGTACATAACTTCCCCAATGGGCAGCTGAGCGCGCTGCACGGTCAGCTGGTATCGATCTGCTTGGATCAGCTGAACGACGACAGCAATCCACTGCTGCGGCAATGGCTGGCCATCTGCCTTGGGCATCTGTGGCAAAACTGTGAGGAAGCCTACTGGCCGAGCGTGCGGGACAACGCGAACGAGAAACTATACCCGCTGCTTAGCGACCCGCATCCGGAGGTACGTGCGGCCGCCGTCTACGCCCTCGGGACGTTCATCAGCTCCGTGACGCGGCGGTCGGATCATGCGAACAAAATCGACCGCTCGACCGCGATGCATCTCTTCGCGACGGTCAGCAACGATATGAGCCCGCTGGTGCGGATGGAACTGATCGCCGCCCTCCAGTGGATGGTGCTGTTCTTCGAGACGCAGTTCGTGGCCACGCTGCAGATGGCCGACAGTCCCGAGCGGGCCGGCACCAATCCGATGAAGCGCGTGTCCAGCACGAACAACATTATCGGCAATGTGGGCAAGGCGTCCGTCACGGTCGGTATTTACCAGAAGCTGTGGAATGGGTTCGTTTCGCTCTCGAAAGACCCATTCCCGGAGGTGGCGGCCATGGCGCAGAAGGTCGTCGATTACGTGCGCGCCGAGACGGCCAAGGAGGTGACGGTGTGCGATCGGAGCGGTAGTAGCAGCGGCCACTATAGCAGTGCCTCCAGCGTCAGTTTGCCTCCGTCACCGAACACGCGCGTCAACTATCTGACCGGCGAGTCACCACCTACCGGGCACGGTCCGAGCGATAACGGGAGCCATCGGATCGTCGGTAACCACCATCACCACCCGCACCATCAGACACCCCTGTCGCTCAAGCGAAGGGTAGTGCACGCCCTCAATGAATCGTCCGACTATTCTAGCATCGAAACAACTAGCACCATCGTTGCCGGTCCAACGCAATCCTCGGCATCCTTCACCAGCGGTTCGACGGCTGCAACGGCAACGGCGACAGCGATGGCAGCGGCGACAGCGACGGCGGTGGGGTCGGCCGTTCCGCTAAAGCCTATCGTTGGCACGAAGTTTATCGAGTGGTCGGTCAGCTTCTTCGCGCAGCCCTCGAAGCACATGCACGACACGAAGGAAACCGGGGGCACCGCCGCCAGTACGGATCACAATTCGTACGAGTTCCTCAACCGGCAGTCGCGCCGCGTCCGGAACCAGGCCGTCCGGGAGGAGGGCCGTTCACAGCGCAAGAAGGCCATCTTCAAGCGGCTGGACGTGCAGCATTGGTCTTGCCGGACGCAGCACGCCCCGACGATCATTAAGCTGAACCCCTATGACGAGCAACTAGCCTTCGCGTACAAGTGAGTAATGCGTATCCGTTTGCTTTCATCTTTTTAGACCAGAGGTGCCAAACATGCGACCCGCAAGAGCGATGGCTTCAGCCCGCGACCCCTTTGAAACAATACATGGAGAGTTTTGAGCCTTGACTATTGGCATTCGTTTGAGTAGCAAACATTTGTTGTGAACGCGGTTCCACGTAATGTGAATTTCATACGAGCAAGAGGACTGAATCACCATCATTTTTTGAAAAATCTACAAGAAAGTAATACTCATCATTGTTCCACATCACGCTGACATTCATATATGTGGTGGTGGACATGAGTAAGGGCTTTACACCCTTTTTTACGAGAAAAGCGAATAAATCTACAAGAGTTTTCGCTATGAAATTACAGAAGTGTAGCAGTATATACTATTATAAACGAAAAAACGGCATAAACTGTGCTGTCCTAAATTGCTGAGATCAAGAGAATGTTTCTTGAATTGTCTCAAAACCTGACAATTATCTGAAATTCATTACGGAAAGACGAACAAAACAGATATATTCTGTTAATTAATGTGTTTTAGCGCGCAGAGAAAAGTTTTTCTTTTTACTTTCTTTTTTACCCACTGTTGTAACGACGAATAGAGATCGAATTTTCTAAACGAGACGTGCAAGTGATACGAAATCAATGTTCGCCTTTTTTATTTTCGATCTGAGCTCCATACAACAAATATGTTGTTATTTATAAGTTTATAGAAACTTTGAGCCTTGATCGCTTTTTCGTTTCTAATACAACAAATATGATCGTTAAGTGAACTAAATATGATATAGTTATTTAAACGTATTTTGCAATTCAACATTATTGTGCTTTTTGGTAGAGAGTTAAATTAAAGAGAGATAATTAAAAGTACATAATTACTACAGCTAACTGAATGCTGAACAACTGTAATTTCATTTAGAATGCTCGTGCAGTTCGTCAGCTTCGTTTTCAATGAATACTGTTTATATGTATATTTGTCTCGAAAAATTTATGAAAACCCCTTGCTCTTGTTCACCGCCATAGTGGGATATAATTGATAGCAAATTTATAAGAGAAAATATGTATTATGAGAAATGTGTTAAGCATGCATGTTAAGTTAAAAGCACACTGATAACAGCCAATTTTCATAAATCCAACCAATGTTACATTTTGGCCCGAAAACGTATTTTGGGAGGTAATGCGGCACGCGAGGTCAACTTTGAGTTTGACATCACTGTTTTAGACATTAGTGTCAACAACCTGGGAGTTATTCGCCGGCCAACCCTAACTAAAAACTTCCGTTTCAACTAAACACCTGGTCTCTGAGTAGTCCTAGTTACCCTTCGTAGCTGAACACTTGCGATGCATAAGTTTTTAACTTGTCAAATAACAACACTGTTACTATTTACGTAATGTCTTATTTCCCAAAAAAAAAATTAAGGCTAAATCTTTAAATATGGTATGGTATAAAAAAAACCTACTTCAAAACCCAGTGCCTACTATTCAGTCGTTGAAAGTAAAAATGAAACATCGTGTATGATACGTTTTGATGGCAATTGTTCCTTGTTTTGCACTGCCACTTCTTTGGTTCATTGTTTAATAAGAAACGAATCCGATATTATCAGTTGGCAAGTAAAACACCCGTTGTTCAGTTGAAGTGCAAATGTTTAGTTACGGTTGGCATGTAGATTGAGACGCAAGTTGACGGTTGGACTCAAAGCCGCTGTGTGTCCCTTATGAAAAAAATCTCTAGCGGTTACTCAACTCGTGTGCCTTTCGCAATTCTTGCTCTTAAAAATAGTCTGAAATGCTTTAAAAGTACAGAATTTCTATTTTGTAATAACATTTGCGTTTGTCTTGTCTCCACAGGGATCGCGTTATTGTAGTGAATATGAGTACGGATGCAACGTACAGCCTTGTGCCGCAGAGACAATCAGGCAACGGGAGCGGCAGTGGCAGCATGGGCGGAAGCAGTCAACACCTCCAGCCGAACGTGCACCACCAGTCCCAGTCAATGCACACCCAGCACGCACCCCCGCATCGGTTGATCAGTCAGTCGATCAGTTTCCTCGAGCAGCACCACCACGCGCAATCGCACCAGCCACAATCGCTTCAGCACCAGCTGCGACCATCCTACGAATCGCTGTCCGGCGGAGGTGGCTTCATCTGTCCGGTGCTGAGCGTCACGTCGCTCGAGTTCATCAACGCGCACGACGTGGCGCTGGTGATGGCCGGGTACAGCGACAGCACGGTACGCCTGTGGCGACCCGAGGACGCGAACGGCGATAACTGTTTGCTGTCCGCCTGGCACGGACTGCTGGATTTCAACACCTCCAGTCTGTCGAAAGTTAGCTGCATGGAGCCGGCGCCCCTCGCCGCCCACGGCAGCGGCTCGGCGGCACCCGGTGGCCTAGTGCTGGCCTGGCATCAGCGCTCGCAAACGATCTTGGCCGCCGGCGAGGCGAAGTACATTCGCCTGTGGGACGCCGAACGGGAGATGCGAATCTGTGATATACCGAGCGGCTCCGATACGGCCGTGCTAAAGCTGTCGTGCGCTCCGAACGGGCTGTTTGCGGCCGGTTTCTACGATGGCAGTGTGCGCCTGTTCGATAGCCGTTGTCCGCCTGCGGATGCGCGCCTGGACACGATCCGGGAGCACGTGAATCCCATACTGACGTTGTGCATGCGTGACGACTGCGAATCCCTCGTGACGGCCTGCACCGGCGCGGTGGTGCGGCTGTACGATCTGCGCAAGCAGGGCGGTTCGCTGCAGCACTGGAGTGCCGGATCCGAGGTGTCGGCGATGGCGATCCACTCCAGTGCGGACATACTGGCTTGTGCGTCCAACCAGATCGTCATCTACGGACTGGACGGAGCGGTGCTTGGGCAGGGTCGTAGCAGCGAGGGCTTCATGGCGACGAGGAAAGGGGTCGCCTCGTGCCTGTCGTTCCACAAATACAAGCTCAACCTGGCCGCCGGGTACAATGACAACACGGCAGCGGTGCTAGTGCCCGAGCGGAAGTAGGAGAAGACCGTCTCGTCCGTGTGCTCTCGTCGCTACCCGAGGAAGAAGGTAGATCGGTCTAAACAACGTTAGCTTTATTACCAGTGTAGCCTACAGACAATGCAAGCAGCAGCTGCCAGCAAGCCGATGCAAGCCAAATCAAGCAACGCACGAAGCTTCCCAGGTAGGAAACCGTACAAATAATTTTAGTAATTTTGTAATATTGCATCCGTCTATTAGCAGATTTACAAGCGATCAGCCCAGTTTGTTCAGTGCGAAATCAGTAAAACTTTTGTATATGTTACATGTAGTGTTGTGCTTCATGAATCTTTCGATGAAATTCATTCATGTGGATCTTCTGCAACGAGTGATTCGATTCACGAGTCGAATCTTGAATCCGATTAGAGAGATACACGAATCTCTAAGATTAATGAATCTCGAAGATTCGTGAATCTCCAAGATTCATGAATCTCAAAGATTCTCGATATCCAAGATTCTTAATAGTCCAAGATTCACGAGTCCCGGCATGGCTAGAATTTGGAAAAATGCAACAAATGAGAGTGTACGTGTTTTGACTAGCGTGTGTGTGTGAGCCTGTACTACGTACGGCATTTGCTTGTGCGTCGTCAGCTGACTAGGCTGGCTGAGCATTGCTTCGACGAGCACTGCTACTTTTTAGTAGGCTTTGGCTATTAAAAACGATAGCCAACAAAAAATGATAAAGAAAAATGGTCTGTGTGGAAATATTACCAAAATTGGTGTGCCAGTCAAATTCAGTTGAGCCAGGCCAAAGAGAATGAAAAAAATCATTAGAAACAGCGATGCACGTCTGCTCTAGAAAAATGTATAAAACATCGGTCAGCTGACGACGCACAAACATATGTCGTACCTAAAACAGTCTCACACACAAACGCTAATAAAAAAACATGCCCCCTCATTTTCTAGTTCCGCCTTCCCAAATTTTTGCTAAACCGGGTTTCACGAATCTTGGAGTTTTACGAATCTTGAAGATTCATGAATTTTGGAGAATCATGAAACTCTAACATGAAGATCCAGATTCATTGATTCTTTTCAAAGATTCATTAAGATTAAATAATCTGAATCAGATTCACACAACACTAATTGCATGTTGTTATGGCCCTTAAAGTTGAGGTTATCCGTTAAGCAACTTGTACGTTTCTGTGATACCATCATCAACGAACTTAAAAAAAAAAGTTTAATTTTTCTCTCATTTCAGGCAGAATTGCACTTTATTTTCCAACAAACACAGAGACAAAGGAAAGGCAGCCCACAAGCACCTCTTTCCCCAACAATCCCGGTCCCATCTATCCTAGATCCCAGGGCGTGCGAATCCTTCCCAGCCTAAGAAGTCCGAGCGAAACGGCCGGGAATGCAGTCGCGGATACGGATGGTTTGCGTGCGGTGCAGAAACGAAATGGAAAGAGAATGCCATGCCATTACGGGAATTTATAGTACGGTTCCTCAATCGCTTGCTATTGCTAGCTATAAACGAAACAGAAAAAAAAACAAACAAAAAACCCACATGTACAGCATAGTGTCGCTTGAAAAGCAAATCCCAAAATGAAGCATTAAACGAAATTTAAAAAATGTCATAATGCAAAACGAAAAAAAACACGAGTGTCGGTTCCGAAAATGCTAAGAGCACAGCGAGCCCAACAGCGGCTCGCCTTCGCCGGGATGGTACGTACATATCGTAGGAAGTACGCCCAGTATTAGGCAAAGCTTCGATAGAATCTAGTTCTTGTACAAGTGTTTTTTTTTTTATTGCAAGTTCCGTTGTTTGCGATTGCATATCGGTTTTGTGTTTAAAAATATTGTTTTAGCTTTAAGCATTGTTGTACTTTGAATTATTTTTCTTATGTACCATTTTAGTACTATTTAGCGAGTGACGTTTGTGCAATGTTTATTTTTATCGAGTGTATTTAGTAGTGCCGGGAAAAAGGATGTAATAATGAATCATATCATGTAGATAATTGAATGTTTGCGCTGTAGACATGACTCCAATTGTTGTAACCTAACGGAAATGTTTTTACTTTAGCTTATTTGTAGAAATATATCGAAACTTTATTCGTATTTTAAAAATGTTCTTTTAGTTTGCATGCTTAGCGGTTATTACTGTAATTCACCATTTTTTCACAAATTCTGCACTAGTTCCTCTTGAACTATCCACCTTCCTTTTTCGTCTTTGCATTTTGTTTTATTAAATAGTTTCTTTCAACCACCTACCATGTAGAGTAAAACACCAAACGCAACCGACTTTGTATTATTTATAACAAAATTTATTTACTCCTATTAGGCTAACATCCGTCCGTGTATCGTAGCTATAATAACTAAGGGTTCCTGTATCGCTTTTCGCCATTTTCTCTTTCCGATTTCACCACCTTTGTTGTGTCAGCTTTGTTTGTACACAATAGTTCACGTTTTCCATTGCTTTTACAACAATCGCTTGAAAATAACAAAATAAAACAGTTTCTCTTTTAAATATCTCATCCGCGAACGAACCCCCTCTTTTCTGTCTACACTACCTTCCGCCCGGAGGGGGTGGGGGGAGGTAAGATGCAGAGGTCATCACAACACTCGCGGGTCCGCAATCCTTTGCATCCTGCGTACCCACCCGGTTCTGCGACGCGATTTGTACTACCCCATGCGGAACACAGGGCGTTCTAACATATTGCGTGGCTGGTCGACACACTTCTACACTTAACACGTTAGTTATAAACACGTGGGAAGATACACATTTCGTTATTTCATATATCTCTATGTAATATGTAGTGGCAGAAAAAAAAATTTCTTTTCCCTTCGTTTGGAAGATTTGTAGTACTCATGTTAATTGCAAAATCTCTTTCGTAACGATACATCCCTAAGCTACTTCTTTACACGTAAACGGTCAAATTGTTATGTTACTATGTGATAGGTCTATATATATGCATTTTTGAATTATTTTTGCTCCAAAGTGGGTGGTGCACTAACCGTAAGGAAGAGGAAACTTATAAGCGAAAAAAATGTACACTTCTGTTTGCTCGATCGGGCCAACATCAGCCAGCACATGGATCAGCTTTAGATCACAATAGATCATTTAGATTGGATGGCCTGGCGTTTGCAACACGTGGGCTTGTTTGAATGTGTACGCGAAAGAGGCGCGCCTCTGTCTGTTTTCGAAGTGCGGCGGTTTACGACCCCAACAGCAAAACGATGCGCTCCCTAGGATGGGATGGGATAAAGGGGACACGTTTACGGTACACGGCGGTGGGGAGATGGCCGTACTGCTATCATCGTCATTTCCCCGCTATCACAATGCATGCTTTTATATGCTGCTCTTAAAAATTGTTCCACTTTATCGTCGTCCCCCAATCCCAGGACGGGCAACGTCTTTTGCTGGGTGTTTTGTTCGTATTCCTCGCTCGCTTTTTTAATATACACATCTGCTTGGGTAAATGTTGCCCTTCTAGTAATGTTCACTCTGGGGATGGCAATGGATATTTGTTATAAATTAACAAACATTACACCCGGCAACGAATTCGGCCACAATATATCGCATAGTTATTTTTATGGTACGAAAAAAAATAGAGGAAGAAAAAGTAAAAGTAATGCATGGAAGGAGCTTTTCGTTTTGCAGAAACCGGACAGGCATTGTTATGTTCTAGGCGTATAAACATTAAAGTAAAACGAATCCATAGATTGCACACATTGGCGAAGGAATTAAAAAAAAATCAACACGAATCAAGAGGAGGAAGAAAAACGGACGACATCGCTGAAGGTGCTGCAAATAATATCCTAGCTACCTACCGGGTAATTTGTGTTGGACCGCAGCATCGATTCCTTTGAGCGCCATCTAATCGCTACGCCTACACGCTACACACATCCGTCCGGACTTGTTGTCCTTCATATATAAATAGTTACTACTAACTCGCCCTCCTGTCTCTCTCTCTCTCTCCCTGCTTCCGGTCGTTTTTACACGCTACCTCTTTGTTTACCATTGACGGATAAGCTAGAGAAAAGGAAAACTATACCTCGGTGCGATTTGTACGAAGGAAAAACAAAAGGTAAGGTAGGGAAACGAATACTGCCGACCGTGGTTTTACACAGTAAGGTTGATCGGAAGGATTCCCTGATCCGTACGTGTCCTTTTTTCTGTTTCCGCAAACGATTAACTTCGAACATATCGTTTTGCTGGTTTGATAATGTAACGTTAATGGCGCGCTTGTTAGGTAAGTTGTTGCTGCTCCCCCGTAACGCCCTTAGTGGTCGGTCCTTGTTTGTTCAGTATGTGTCCTGCACAGAGAAGCTTCAACGGGTGAGAAAGAACATGGTCGCTTTTGTCTGTACACCTGCGACTCGACAGTAGTTCACTCATCCCGTTGTTCCGTGCTTCGTTGAGCGAGCTCCACCTATTCCTTCTCACAGATGTATTTAATCACAGCGATGACCCATGGGCAATCCTTTCTTATACATATGCCAGTGTGAGTGTGGCGGGAGACAATTTATCTTCGTCGTCGTTGCAGATGCGGATTTGTGTCATCCTTAGAGGGAATTGCTATCGAAGCCGGATTCTCGCCCGTTAGTGTGGTTAGTCCGCGTGGAATCGGCATCCTCCGACGGATCGAACCACTCCGGAACACAGTGATCATCGTTGGACCGGCTGCCACTGCCGCCTCCGTTCGATAGTGAACCATACGCGTGATCCTTGCTGTCGTCGTGCAGCAGCCACGGATGGTACAGGACGTCCTCGGATGCGATACGCTCCTCCGGATCCCGCCGGAGCAGCGCCCGGATCATGCAGCGGGCCTTCGACGATAGGCACTCTGGCACCGTGAACTGGCCACGGCTGATTTTTGCGAACAGTGACGCGTGCTCGGAATCGTTAAAAGGATACCTGAAACGAGAAGGAAAAGAAGAGGTTAAATTTTAATACCCACGTTTTATCCGAGTGAAGAAACATCACGATAATTAAATATTGTATGCGAAAGTTTTACTTCATCGTTAATACTTTCTTAACAAATGTGAAGAAAACTCTTTAAAAAGTTCGATCATACAGTTGCTATAAAAAAGGACAGCACACTCCCATAAAATATTTCATAAGCGCCGCAATCTATGCAACCGTATCGACTAAATTGTAATACCCTTTTTAAAACAGCTTATTTATGACGGACTTATTTAGCGCTCAACTCGACTTCGTCATGGTGTTAAAATAAAGTGAGCATACCTTCACTTAACTGTTTTTTCCAAGTCATTTTTTTTTAATTTATGGTACGTGAAATTTGTACATTAACGTTAAGTTGTGATACTATATTGGTGTGTTTTAAATCCATTATTAATACACGACGAACAATACCACATCTTAGTTTCAAAATCCATTTTTTATATTCTCTCAAGTGAGTTCAATGATCCTCGTGGTTCATCTAAGTATATCTACTCCACGTATCGCAAGCTGGCAGCGATTATTTTCGAACAAAGATTGTTTATCCGTGCCTTATGCAAAAAGGTTCCCCCCGTTCTCCACTTCGTCCCACTTTGGTGTGATTCGATCGGCAAAAGGAAAAAAACACACACACACACACGGTGAAACAACACACCGGACGCAGGAAAACGGACATCCGCCAAAAATTGGCTGAAACGAGCGTTTTGTTTCTTTTGCACGCAAATTCTATTGACAATTGAGCTGCATGCAGCAGCATTCCCTTTACCCTTCCCGTCCTTCTTCTTCCGGCCGTCGCGTCCTGTGGTGGTTGCCTGTCAGTTTCATAATCGTTTGAAAACGTCAGACGGCAGGTGGACAGATATAATTGTTGCCCGCAACACAAACCCGAGCTGAAAACCGAACTCCGCCAGCAGATGACGTTTTAGGGATGATTTGCGGACGGACGGTGTGTTGTGGAGGGGGGAGGGAAAAAAAGACCAGAAACGCATAATTTTCTATCCGTTCATCTTTGAAGCGTCATCCGCGTTGGCCGGATGGATGCAGCAGCAGGCCGCTTTTGCTGCCTTGAGGAAACCGACTTGATTCTGTTTCTGGCCAGCAGTCGACGGCAGAGGACGAATGGTTTTTGGACAACGCTTCTCTACAGAGAGAGAGAGGGAGCGCGAAAGAGAGCCGTACACACGAAACTTCGTTCAAAAAAAGGTAGGCGAAGGAGGATGTTTTTTTTTCTTTTTTGATTGAGGAAATCCAACTGGTGTCCGTTGTTCCTTCGAATCCGTTAACCGTCGACGCGGCGGGATTCAACTCCTTCCTCGACTCATCCAAAGTCCTTATATGCTTGCATCGTGCGTCGTTATCCTTTGGAAACCAAGCCAACAGCAACATGTGTTTCATCATTATGTGCCTCTCCTTTGCGTCGCCTTCCTTCCCGGCGGGCGCTTATCCTTTGGCTCGAAGTTTATCTTCGATTCCACATTGCGTCCCACAGCACACACATATCCTGTGGCAGCACCACCACGCACCGCAATGTTTAACATCCTTTTCGGCCATTTTTATGGCGGTTCGCGATGATGACGACGATGGTGCGGTGGCGTAGGGAGCTGCTGTTGCTGCTGTTGCTACTGCCTTCCTGATACCTTCACCGAGAGTGAAAGAAAAAAAGGCATACGGCAAAGGGAGGAGGATGAGGAGGATGGTGAAGGAAAAACACACACACGCGCGCGCGCACGATCGTACACGGAAAAGTTTAAAAAGTAAAACACATCTGCTCGGTCGATGGTTTCTTTTCCTATTCCTCGTCGATCTCACTTATTTCGGAGTTTTCGCGTTCTGATCATCTTTGCTGTGCTGGAGAACAGTGTCTTTTCTTCCCAAAAACGCACAGATGCTTATCGATCGGTTTTCAACGAGCTCGCCAAACATACCGGGGCACGCACTCCACAAGGATTTTATAGGCTCAAGTGCTTGTCGGTCAAGAGGAGTTCAGGAGCAAAATATCAAAAGGTAGGACGACCTGAGAACCTTAAGATGTAGGATCTTTAGGATCCTCAAATAATTTTTTTTTAAAAGACTGTCCAAAGCAGGTCAGTTTCGCTGATTTCAGAGGGCTTAATAAAGCATGGATTAATTGGGTTTCATAAGATTTATTTTAAAAATTCCATTCTAATTCTTATCTGGAAGCGTCGAATTGCGATAAGATAACACATTTTTCAATCTTTATATCAATAGAAAAAAACGTCTGTATCTGCAACTTTTTTTTCTGCAACCATTTGTTTTATCATTTTCATAGGAAAATTTCCTTCGATAAGAGTTGAAATTTTCTCTGGAATCGGGGTGCCTTTCTGTAAATCACAATCTCCGACAACCGGATGTGAGATTCTTTTCTTCGTTTTTTTTTTTATCAAACGATCCTCCCACTCTGATAACCGAAACATCTTACCGGAGAAATACGATTGATCTGATAAACGCTATAAGCGACCTTGTTTCCTCCAGTAACATGTATGTTTATGTTCTTCTCGATGTTTTTCTTTCGCTATCAGTGGTCGTGTTTGTTTTTTTCTTTTTATTTGAAACTGGTGTAGAAAATGTAGTTCGGTCAAGTTTAAAAGAAGCAATCGACCCCGAGCACCGATTCTTTGTACAGCTTGTCCCTCTCAATAGCGGGCGGGCTGTTTCTTCTGTCTGGAATGACAGCTGCGATTTGATAGTCAAACGTTTCGTTGACCTTCACCTGGAAGTGGCCATATCTGTCGGGTGCATGGCAAGCATAAACGCAGGTGATTTTGATTCATCAAACCACGCCATGTGAGGGCCACATTTCTGTGGTCTTTTTTGGAGGACATCTTTTAATCTATCGGTCGGTTTATGCTTTCTCAATCTCGTTTATAACTTTAAACTCTCTTTCATACTGATGCGGTTGAGATGCATTCTTGACCAATTTTTCACGTTTCAAATCTTCAATTTAATTTTTATGGGTTTCACGGACCCCAAACTTCGGTCCTTTGTAATGATTATTTTTGGTAGCGACCAATTTATTTTTCGCGAGCGCGTGTCCTCCTATAAATAAACTGCACGTACACGATCGTTCGCCGTTCGTTCTTTTTTTTTTGCCCGTTTCTTTATCACCATAATTGCGTCCATCTTCCCTCCTTCGATTCTCGAATGCACAGCAAGACCGCGCACAAAAACACTGCCTCGCTTCTAATGCATTTCGGCTCGTATGAATCGCAACGGAAAGGTGAAACCACAAAAAAAAACACCTGAGGACACGGGTCGCGGACCCGTTGACTGGGAGGAAGGGAACGCCAAAAATTGGAGTCAAAAACAGAATGTGGTCGCGTGTGCACCTGCCGCGAGAGTTATCCTTCCGGACTCCCGACTGCGACGGCAGAGCTTCGCTTCCCTTTTCTTCTGGCTTTTGTCGTGGCAGGGCAGAGAAAGGCTTAATAAAAGTCGTGTCCTCGTCCCGATTCATCCCTTTCGATCCCTCCTGAGCGCTACACACTCTCGCTTTTTGCCGCCGTGTACATCTTCTTGCCCGTGTTGCGTTGGAAGATCGACATCTTTCGTCGTTCGGTCCCGATCTTTGGTTTGACCGTTGCGTGTTGTTTTGTTTTGCGGCGTTTGCATCCTTTTCTTCGTCTATTACACGTTTCCTTCCCATTGTACCGGGAGACTCGTGGGGCGGCTGTTGCCCTTTGGGCAGTTTGTCACGGCTTGGGAAGAGGAAGAACTAGAAGGGTACACGCGTACCTTAACGTTTTCCTTTTAAAACCATGCGAGGTGCTTTTTGACTAACTTTTTGACACTACGAACGGGTTCCGTAAAGCTAGGTGTACAGGTTTACTTTGGAAAAATAACAAATCCCAAGGCTTGCAAAGAAAAAGATCTAATCTAAGCTGTACCAGTTTGTTTTGTAACATTGGCAAATATTTTTTAAAAAGTTGAAGCGATGCTTTGCGAAACTATACAAATTGCATGCAGCCCATCTGAATTGCATACAAGACGGTTTGTAATTTACGATCAGGTAAAAATAATAAAACATGCCTGTAAGTCTTGCGCATTTTTGAAATGTTAAAAATAATTCACGCAACCATGCCCTTGAAAAAATATTTTCAATTGCAATTATTAAATGTTTCTATAACTTTTATAGAAAGCTCAAAATTGTTAATACACAAATTTAAAGATACAAACTGCAAACTTTATCAGTAACATGTTTATACTTTTGGAAATAAAATATTTAGTTTCATAAGCAATTATGAACCATTTCATATATAAATAGTTTATTTTTTTTAACAATAGATTGGCATGTATCATAGTTAGACCATCAGATATTCGTTTTCATTAGGAATGCCATTGAATTTTAATTTTCTCCTAGCACATGTGTTCAAACGATAGCTTGTGTATATTTAAAGTCTAAATATAAAAATTGATACATAGTCCAACACAGGGGTGGGCAAAACCAAAACCGGCCCTCCAACTGATTTTATCCGGCCCGTGCTGCTTTATACAAAAAATAACTTTAGTGCTTCAAAATGTTTGTTTACTTGCCAAAAAAGAAGATTAAAATTGTTGAACGAGGTGTTCCGATTACTTGTTGAAAAAAAATCAAAATACAACGAAAATAAGTATGGAAGTGTTTTAAAAAGTTGTACTCACCGACCCTTTTACCAAATTTTTTAATATATTATCTTTTACTTCTTATGTAACTACTATTTAGAAAATGTGTACTCCATTCATTTTTGAAAGCATTAAATCATCTTTTCAGGTATCCAGCCTGCTCTTTCGGTTTTTATAAAATCATCAGGCCGTTTTTAGTAATTGTATGCCGAGCCCTGGTCTAACATGTTATTTTGTGTTCCTCACAAAAGTGTTGATTGCCTATCCCACAAATGCACATCGGTAACGCTTGTTTTGCAACTGCTTTATGTGCAACAACGAGAGCGACCGCGAGAATGATGATTCACCGCTTATGCAGTTCCTTCTGGAGGTTCCGGGAATTCCTGGAATTCCTTACTGTTGGGGAATTATGCTTTCTGCTCGCCGAACATCAGAAGATTGCACCAACATTCCCAACATTCGTTTACACTGGAATGCATGAGTCATGCAAACACAAAGCTCGCAAGATAAAACGAAAAACAGCTTGTCTACCTCTGTTTCATGTTTCCAAAAAAACTGACTAATCTTAGCATAAAAGAAATCTTGTTAGAACCGATCGAATTATGCTACCTTTAGCCGCACGGAGTGATGTCAGCCAAGGCTGACGTAGGCAGCGCGCGTGCGATGATCGTCGCGGTAAAACCCTTCCGCGCTGTCGGATCGATCATCAGCAGTGAACTCCCGCGTCCAGTTCCCGAAAGGAGGGGTAACCTCTTTCTTCTCTCCGTTCCCGTCCCGCGTGTACGAATACCGTTTAGCGCCCGTTGGGAAGCGAACCGCGAACACAATCTCTTTTTCCAACTTCTCGTTTGTTCGTGCTCGCGCTTGCCTTCTTCGCATGACCCACCACAATCGCGCTTGTACGAAGACGACGACGACGACGGCTAATGGCGGGAGGAAACAAGATTAAACGTGATTTTGCCAACATCGACGACGCGTCTACTCGCGAACACAGTGGAGGTAATGCTAGTAACACCGACTCACCACAAACCGGCGAGCGATAGGCAACACAAACCGAGTCATTGACTGGCACAGTTCCTGAATCTGAACCCGGGAATCGCGTCACCTTTCCGTTGGTCGTGATCCAATCCTGTTCGTGCATGCCGATGCAAACTGTCGGAACTTGTGACTTTCTGCATTGAATTGGTGAGGTGAGTCAATGAAACGGGCTTTGGAGGGGTCACTCAACCGCATGCGAGCGGATCAAACGGCATCATCATCGTCGTCAGCTGGCGTGATTTATTGCGTACACTAAATATGTGTGTGTGTGTGTGTGTTTCAACAAGCGAGATTGCTTTAAGTACCGGAACTGCACGAAAGCAAACTTCCGGAGATGAGTTTCGGTATGACTTTGTCATTAGCACTCAATCATACCCCGACTACCCTTCGGGGCCTCCCGGAAGGCGATGCCTTTGATCTGGAATAATGATCTCCTATCGATTGAACCACCTTTCCACGCCAAAACGAGCGGCGGCCGTAGTCGGACGGCTATAATTACACACTTCCGTTTCGCAACCCGGGCGGATTGGGATGCCCGACCCCGGCCGACTCTTCTTCCATCCGAACGTCTCTCGTAATTTCTAGTATTGCACTGTGGGGGCTGGCTTACCTTCCGACCAGCATCGTGTAGAGAATCACGCCCAGCGACCACATGTCGGCCGCCTTGCCCGAGTAGGTCGTGTTGGCGCGGAGGATTTCCGGCGACACGTAGGCGGGGCAGCCCCGTTTGTCCTGCAGCAGGTCCTCGGTCGGGTCGTCCAGCACCACCGCGTCCTCCAGCGATTCCAGCTTCAGGTGCGTCCTGCAATTAGCAAAAGAAAAAAAAGGGAAACGGTCAATACGGAGTGCACTGGAACCTCCTCCTCCTCGACGCGGATTGTCGTTAGGCTAATGATGTTTTTGCTAGGTCAATTTGTTGCCCTTTCGAGTACACCACTGTGTGTGGCATGAAGTTCGGGATAATGACGTCAGGGTGATGAAAACCTATGCGGACCTCCCAAGATTGGTCGAGCGTGCGCTAATTGATTTTCTGCAAGCAATGGAGGGGTTTCTTGACAACGTGAAAACTTAATTCCTTGATTGAACATTAGTTCTCTCTTTACCCCGAAAAGTAAGGAATGGTAATTTGTATCAATTTTCCAAACGGATATATTCCAATCTAATGAAGCTAAGCCTTCCACCAAAACCATTTTTTATCACTTGCAAGCTAATTTTCAATTATAGCATATAATGGATTATGGATTATGATAATGTTCATGATGTAAAGTTTGTTTTCATTCCAAAATTGAAGATTAATAATGTTGAATGAGGTGTTCCTGTTATATGTCAAAAAAAAAACGAAATTCAACGAAAATAAGTATGAAAATGTTTTAAATAGTTTAACAATAAAATTTAAAATATTTAATCTTTTTCATTTTCAATGTATCTTTAATATTAGGAAAGTGAATGCTACATTCTAAAGGGTACTACTTTGAAAACATTAAATAATCGTTTAAGGTATTTGGCCCGTGCTTTCGGTTTACTTTAAATCATCTGGCCATTAAATCATCTGGCCAAATCTATGCCGACCCCTGAATAATAGCATGTAAAACATGCTAGCATTATTAATTTAAGGTACGATAAAAATAATCCTGACACAACTACTCGAAGACTAACTGCTTTACTTAAATAATTAATCGATTTGTTTCCTAGTTTCTATAATTCCAATAAAGTAGAGTTGTGTGATTCTGATTCAGATTCATGAATTACTCTTTACATAGTTTTTGAGATTCATAAATCTTCTAATAAGAGATTCATGAATCTCAAAGATTCGTAAATGCTAAAAGAAAGCTCGAGAGAAATAAAAATCAAGGAAAAATGCAAAACATTGGAAGAGAGGTTCTTCTTTTTGTCGCTTGAGATTTATGAAAAATTTGTGAAGGTTTCCTAAAATTAATCATCGGTTTAGGATTCGAATCCCCCGAATTCAAATCCAAAAGATTCATGAGTCAATATGAATGAATCTTAGATGAAAGATTCATATGAATAAATCTTAGATGAAAGATTCATATGAATGCATTTCGCCTAAAGATTCATAAAGCACAACAGTACAGTACATAAAGCAGTAATAGTACATAAAGATTAGATCTTTGTCAATGCACCATTTTACTATTGTATGTTCAGATCTTTTCGATTGTATGAATTGTTTTTTGTTTCGAAAGTATATTTTACTAGTGCTGTATATTTTAAGTCATTTATGTAAATTTCGATTATTTTGAATTCTCATTTTGATTAGGTTCGCTTAACTCAACTTTTCTTATTCATATTGAAGAACTTTTAGATCATTTGTCCAATTTCATCGTTCTTTTTTAACTTAACCTTCTTAAGTGGTGAAATTTTACTATCGAATTGAAACACCTCCGAATCAAACTCAGTTGAAATCGGCAACCGCAAGGACTCTCGGCAGCACGTAATCCGAAATTCTAATGATGTGTCCAAATAAGTCTGTTATGGCATTCTTTGACAGGACCCATACATGCGCGCATACACACGCAAATCCGATGGCTTCGCATTGAGCGATTATTTGAATTTCATGAAACCGTCCTTCGCGAGAAACCCCATTTTCCAGCCAAGTAAATCCTTCGACTTCGGTGTTGTTGCAAAACTCTCACTCTCTCTCCATCTCTCTCTCTCGCCACGGCTTTGTGAAAATTACGATTTCACGACCGCTACCTTGGCCCTCAGGGTTATGGTGGCGTTACCTCACCGCGCGCGAGCTTCCACAGCCAATACACTCGCTGGCCATGCTTGAAGATCACTCGATCACCCTATCGTACAGAAATAGGTACACACACACACACACAGCCGTTGTGTTCGCTCCAATCGAAGGCAATTGAAGGCGACAATTTCCCATCGTAAAAGGATGCCGACCGATGGACTACTTACAATTGAAACGATGGATGGCACGGTTTTCAGTGAAGAAACAAACACCAAGTACAACCTCATATTGCACCGATCTTCTCCCTTCGCGGAGACATGCAACATATCTTTTCCGCAGTGTTTATGTTTGTCCCGCTCTCGGTCCATTGTTGCGGTCCTGTGTTTTGCTTAACCCCGCGCCTTGCTGCCCCTGAGCAGAGCTAACACACAACCGTTTCATCATAACGAAGTCGTCGTGTCCTCCAGGCGGCTTCTGTTTCACACTGAAACTTTTCATTACCACCGACAGAAGGAGAAACCCAAAATGGAAGTAGTATCACAAGATGGTAGGGGGGGCGCTTTACCGTTTCACTGGCCATCTTCACAAACCCCCTTCTTCCCACCCCCAGTGTACATCCGGTGCTGCTACTCCCAGCCCGAGGTTCAGCTGAAGGTGAAACACCGATTGTTGTCATGTAAATGAGCTTCCATGCACCGATCATCCCCCACCATCCCACCCCAACCGCCGGCCCGATCCTCGGTGGACCCGGCGGAGCCGTTTTCTTTGCGGTTTTCTTCGATCCACCGCGCGTCACGCGTCGTCACCTTTACGCTTCGTCGCGGCCATCGGCGTAACCTCCCCCGACCCAACCTTCCCCCTCGCGCCACTCCAACCCAACAGGCAGTAGAAGGCCACGATTTTAGAGGTTGTCTCCGCGCTCGCCGCCCTCCCTTCTGCTCCTTCGCCGCCCCCCATGTAGTAGATGGATGTCGCGCGGCGTCGCGCTTGCGATCGCGTGTTTACACAACCACTTGGCGTTCTACCAATAACTTTGATGGTCCATTGATTGGGCGGGAAGTTGTTAACCATCGGAGACAGAGCAGCGCAGCTCTTATCGTAGTCCCCCTGCCTCTCTTGTGTGTTTTATGCGTTTGTGGGTGGAAGAAAGGCAAGCGTGCACAAACCGACGCGCGAGCGAGGAAAGTGTGTGTGTGTGTTCCTTTTTTAATGATCGCAACCGGAAACCGGATATTGGGCCTGCACTGTCCAAGACACACCGGTTAGTTTTATTCTTAGTGCCATATTCGCTTCGCCGCGTGGGTTACGTAAAAATTATGACAAGAATCACGTCGCCAATAGTATGCAACTCGGGGTGGTTGCCATCGCTGCAAGGGGAACCCGACGAAAGGGGGGCACGGAGGATCACCTTTATTTTGGGGGGGTTAAATTCTTCTTCTTCTTCTGCATAACATTAACGCAACCGATGAACCGCGTTCGGTGGTGGTGTGTTTGGTAAAAATAGGTTCTTTGAATTGCAAATTCGGCATGTTTTACCCTTTTCGCACGCGGTTTTGCTTTCGGTTTCTGAACTTTCATCCCACGTGTACCCCAGGTTCAAATTGGCCCCGGATTTGGCACCGTTGGAGACAGGTTTTGCTGCATTTTAGAGGTTGTTTAATGGTTTAGAATTTTGATCCCTTTTTTCTTTTTGGGAATGAAACGAATTTCGTTATCCTGGTGGAGTAAATTTTTGTACGTCGGACGAATCATCACATTTTGAATAATATTTTTCAGTATTTTACCAAAATGTATAAGAACGCAAGGAACTATCTTATTTTATGTTTTGATAAAACCTGAAAAGCTTTTTTACGGTATATTTTAGAGTTTTTACTAAAGAAGAATATAAGCTTAACTCTCCATTGAAGATTGTACATATTGTACATAAACCAACAAAGTAATTGCAACCATATTGGTCACCTTTATCCAGGTTTCAGTCAAAATCCAAATCAATTTAAATAAAACCAAAAAAAGATCTGTTAATCATTTTATCCAATGGTTTTACAAAGGTAATGGTTTCAAAGGTCTGAATTGATTTAAGAGTTCCAATGATTGCAATTTGATTATATTCTGTTTGTCAAGAGTTTACTTGCAAGGAAAGCAATATTATGGTTTTCATAATCTGTTAATACGTTCCGTACCACATACTCCATATATTTGGGGGGCGCTATTGTTCTTATTCAACATAAATTTTTTAATGCTCCATAACTTTTTTTCTGTGTAAGATATGGTTAGTTTCGAAATGGCTGATTAATGAGAACTTTTAACTGCTAAAGCTGAATTATTGGTTGCTTTTTTCTACCTCCTCTTTAACACCTTTTTTCGTTTGTAAAACATATGCAACATTCGTCCGTTGGTGGTATTATTTTTGAAAGGTGCTTAAAAGTGGTAATAAGTTAAAAGGATTTTAAAAGTGGTGAGTAACAGAAAATAATTAAAATATTTTCAAGCTAAGAATATGTCTCTCATGCAAAAATTGCATTTTTAATGTTCACATAATCGATCATAGCATACTCGAAAATACTTGATGGCCATACAACGCAACCGACTTATCAATTTCTCGAAAGTGTATCAGAGTTCAGTAGAGAATTATTATGTTTGGCAGCCAATCATTGTGCAACTTGCTGCACCGCCTTAGTCGTAGATTATTATGTTCGGGCGCCACCTTCTACGGCCGGGAAGCGAACTTTCCTGCGGCACACAGATGGCCATTCGCGTGGCACGGCGTACGGAAGAAAACCAGTTTCACAAACATTCCCCTCCCGAGGGCATGCGCCAGGCTCGTAATGCGACGACGTGTGGTAATTTCGCGCACACGTCACGCCGGGGAACCATGTTTTGGGCAAGTTGTTGTTACCATTTGTTTCTTCTTTCCGCGGGGCCGACGTGGTTTGCTTATCATTATGGCCGAAAACGCGGACACACCCTGCGATACCGACACTTCTGCTGCTTCTGATGCGGCAGGTCCCGGTTTGTTGTTTTCAACGTTTTTTATTTTTGGCCACCCAACCACCTAATGGCGCAACGCAATTGGAGTGCGAAATGTATAAACAATAATTTTATCAACTGTTTTGCGTTGACCCCGTCGTGACCAAAAGAAGCCCGCGTGTGCAACCCAGCGTGCAAAAATAAAGATGCGTGTTTGTGCAACAAGATTCCACACAGAAACCCTCCACGAAACGTTCTTCCTTGGCCTACCCAACATTCGGGCCTCCCGCCCCTCATCCTCCTTTCCCAATTTCAAACACCGTCACCCGAACGTCCAAATCGGGGGTGGCAATTTTGCGACGGTCCTTTTCCGACGACCGGGTGGTGGTATATTTGCTTGTGGTGTCCTGTCGTCGAAAGGTTGAACATGGTTGTATTTCGTAAATGGTACCTTTTCATCGCCGGCGAGGGGGGGAGAGCGAGGGGGGGGGGGAGTTGGGGGTTGGCTTATTTTTTTCTTTTTTTTGTGTACCTCCGATGAAGGAATACAGGAGACAAACGGCACATGGTGAGAGAGCCGGCGATCGGCGAGCTTTGGCAGCATACGAACCGCGGAATGGTGGTTTCGCAATCTCGTGAAATGAATCAAATAAACTATTACTCACACCGTACACATGGCTTACTTAAAGCATCACGTTTGGATTTACTAAGAAATTGTCTCTAAATGGGTAACTGAGTTTATGACAAAAAAAAAATAAAAAAGATTTTTGAGTTTCAAGTGTCAATCACCATTCTACTTATTAATAAATAGCATTTTGTAAAATTTATGAGCATATAGGTCACTTCCAACCCATCTTATGCCAATAAGTTGTAACATGTTTAATGATCTCTTTGCAACACGGAAAACAAAGTGACAAGTCAGATAATGTTTTGGCACAACGCACAACGAATCACATAACGTACAAGAAAGTTGTGAATATAGTAGTAGGAAAAGAAAGCTGGTTGCCTCTCTTTTTTTTTCATTCCGTTTAGAGCGACGTTAAAGACAATCTGTCTTTAACAAACACATTTAAGTAGAACTTCTATTTCTACATTAAGTATTGTAGTATGAATTGAAAAATGGGATAATTTTGTCTTCAATTTCTGAAAAACATCCATTTGGAGTTTCGATGGACTTAATTTTGCTTATTTCGTCATCACTCAATCGAAGCCACGGGACAAGTTGCACAAATGATCCAGAACCTTTAATGCTACAACATTTTGCCAATCGACAGAAGGGAAAAGGTAGCTAAACAATAAATATAAATAAATAAATAAATTGTCACCAGACACACCTCTCGGACTGATCGTGTTTCGACACCCGCCCCTCTCCCTTCCCTCCCCGTGCGCCACCCGAGGGCTCCCGCATCTTAGGATTTACCAGCATTTCGTAAGACTCTCTTGCTGAACCCATTCAGAACCGCCGAACGCCCGTCCGTCGAAAGCTAAATGAGCCGCGGCGCACAGCGGGATCTACGGAGGACAAATGGGGTGCAAAACAGGGCGCAGTAGTGGTGCATGTGGCCGTTCGAGGTGTCGATGCTCGCAATCGGGGCTACTTTATGCGTGCTTTCGGCGTCGTCACCACACTAGACGCCACTAACCCCCTCTCCTCTAAGACGCACATACTTCCCAAACGTGACGGTGTGCCAAAAAGAGTGCGTCCCGGGCGGTAAACTTCCACCTTCCCGGGTGGAGCAGGCCGGCTTGGCCTCATATTCGGTTGAATTCAAACCTAACGCAATTCCTCAACTCACTTGCAACAACTTTACTCCACATTTATGCGTCGCGTTATGCGCTGGCCGACCGGTATCGCTAACTTTTTCCTTCCCCTCCGTCGCCGATAGAGTTGTTGCTCTTTTCCTACCGCCAAGTCGCGTGGTGTTGTGTCTACGACGTCACGGCCCGTCGGGGGGGAGGTGCAATAGAGCGCAGATCACGGCGGCGTATTAGCATTGCATCATGCTAATGCAATGGCACGTGAAAAAAGGTCCGCCGCCAAGCCCGGTCTGCAGTTCGACTCAAGCCCGACGAACAGACGATCGAGCTCGGATTGTCGTTCATATGCGATTTCGCGTCGCGCGTAAGTTGTGATTTATTTATTTGCCTCAACGTTCGTCGACGAACCGGCGGCGGAGCGGCGAAGAAGCGGAGCGGTAAAAAGGGAATCTTGGACCGATCGTTCGCCGATCATTTTTCGCCCTCGCGAGGTTAGGTTAGAATTTTGTAATCCTCTAACGCCGCGCTCGGTCGTCCATGATGAGTCGGCCCAAACGGACGGCGTGAACGCAAAGGGGGGTGGGGAAGGGATTCATCTTTGACGAAAAAAGAACCCCAGTCCCCCCAGTTGCGAGCCGTCACCATCATGCCCGGCGCTGCTGTCAGTGTAATCGGTTAAACATTGCTAAATTGTCGGATGACATTCCACCACCGCCGTGTGTTTACGCGAGCTGCTGGCGAAATGCTCGACTTGAAGCTGAGCTGTATCCAAACGCCAACCATGTGCAAGTGCATGCCGCGAAGATGCCACTCGAGTCGCGTAGACATTCAGTCGAGGATGCGGCGCTGGTGGAGAGATGATAGTCCGCGACGTTCCGCGTGAGAGAGAGAGAGAGTTTGCGTGCAAGCGAGCGAGGGTCTACCGCGAGGGACTTCACTAAAACTGTCAGTTCGAACGCGAACGTAGACTCACAACATCAGCAGCACATTTGTGGTGTAATAAACTTACCGAGCGCCGTGTGTTTGTCTATAAATAAAAATAGTACAACCAACGGTTGGGATATGTCTCTCAGTGTGTTGGTTGATCGAAACGTGGACCGGGCAAGGGCAAGCCCGCGAAGTACCACGAGGGGACACGATCACCTAGGCGTGATCATGTATCGAAAACCGCTTGGCTCTCGATTCGCGTGCGTGTGCGTGGTTCGTTTGCAAATGGTCAGCCTATAGTGTGCGCGAGAGTAAACTTACGCGGCAGCAATTATTGAAAACCCAAAGACATAGCTAATGTCACAAAATTGCTAGAACTGCACAGCAATAGTTATTTGATTAATGTTTACCATTTGACATACCATGTACAGATGTATAAATTAAAAAAAAAAAACAATATTATAACGCGTTTGAATTTGTGTCTTTGGCGTTTGAAATTGTTAATTGTAATGTAGAATAAAAGCAGACAGCCGAGGGGTTACGCCGGGGAAAACATCGATTCCCTCGACGGCGTGGGTTCGAATCCCAACTGAGACCGTACAGACTATCCACGTACACAAACTATAAACAGACGAGTAAGCCCCACATAGGGTAGGCATTACCGAAGACGGGTCGTTACGCGAAATAAGAAAACCTTGTAATAATAACATTACAATAATATACCAATATGCTAACCAATTGTAAAGTTTATTTTAAATTCAAGTCTATTGATACGATTTGCAAAAAAAATGTTGTCAGCCTTGCATTGCATTTTCCCATAATGTACGTAAATATTCTCATGCAGGGAAAAGCTCTGTCTTGTTTGGTAATCAATTCAATAGTCTCTCTCTCTCTCTCTCTCTCTCTCTCTCTCTCTCTCTCTCTCTCTCTCTCTCTCTCTCTCTCTCTCTCTCTCTCTCTCTCTCTCTCTCTCTCTCTCTCTCTCTCTCTCTCTTTGCTTGCTATTTTCAATCCAAATTTAAGCTTATTTGGTACAAAGTGCGCAACTTTGCCCCATCTCACACCGGAGGGTACTAGCTCTAGAGCTGAAAGTCGCATTTGGTGTCTGGGGAACGTTCAAAGATGGAAACGGTGTGCGCACTGCAGCAGCGGCCGTAATAAATAATATTGGTGTTGGCAGGCAGTGGAACGGTCAACGCCGGGCAGCAATTTTAATGTGCTTCTCCACCGTACGTAGGGGTACGCGACTCGTTTTGCGTTTCGCGATTGTGCCTTAATCCGAGGAGTTTGTCGAACCGATGCTATACTAGCTAAACGATCCGGTCCAGCTGCTGCCTTTCGTTGCAGCCGCCAAAGGTTATTGACAGGCTCGCAGAGCCAACGGATACTTGACCGTAGGTGTGGGTCTCCGGACTGAGTGCGAATTGGCTTTGGCGAATGTTTTATGACTGTTTATGGCCCGTGGCGCTAGCATTCTAGGCTTCCAACATGATATGTTGGGCGAATGCCGTGGTATATAGCTAGGTAACGTATGTTCACACATGATCGGTGTCTGCAATATTTGCAGCACATTCAACATTTCACCAAAAAAATCGAACGCTTCCCAACAACACATCGTTAAAATACTTCTTCTTTCTGGAACAGGAATGGTACACAGGACTAACACACCGTCAAAACATCTAGCCTAGCAAGAAAAGGAACTTGTATCACTTTACATCCAACCACCAGATAAGACATCTGTGCCTAGCAACGTGTTTCCACTTCAGAATCTTATGCATCTTTTCCACCGAACGCTTTGAGCCACATCACTCTACTTCACAGTCAGTTCCAAAAGCACCGGAAAACATGTTACGCGTATCCCGGAATTCTTCAATTTCCTGTCCATTATCTAAAAGTTTTTCCTGTCCCACCAGGCCACAACACGGGGCGATTCGATCGTCGATTCTCATCTGTTCCGTTCTGCTTCCCGTTTATCCATACACATCACATGCTGCCTCTTCTGTGCTCGGGGCTTTACTTCCGTGCAGTTACGAGACGCCTACCGACCGGCTGCCCGGTCCCTTCCGTGGAAAGGCTATACACACTTTTCCAAAGGTTTCACATAGCGCCGCTAACGGTGCAGAGAGTGAGGCACGGTATACCTGAACCGAGACGAAAATATGCAATTGCGAAAATGTTGTACCATGCATCCGACATGGACGGTGGTGAGGATAGTACAGCCTGGTTTATAACCTTTCCCTCTTTCTGTCTTTCTTTCCTTTGCCCATTTCCCGGCCATCTCAGCGGAACCGAGATTTCTTCAATGTTTTGATTGCATGCTTATTTTCCCCTGCTACCAGAGAGAGATAGAGAGAAGGGCATCAGGTTTGGCTCGTAACATTGCTGTAAAGATCAAGGAAATGCGACGACGAAAACATAAGCCTCGCCGCGAAGTAGCTCGAGAAAGTTATGAAGTGATTGACCCCATGGGGCGATCTCCTTCCCGCTCTCGTCTCTCACTCTTTCCCGTTTTGAGGTTCATCTTGGTTGCTTGGACTTTCGCAACTCCTTCCCAAAGCGGGAAGCACGATACAGGTGGAAGATTTAGTTTTTCTCGCCGCAGAAACCGGCAGAAATGCTTCACTTCCTGGTTCCTCGTGTGCCTTTGTGCCAATGGCGAAAAAGGTTGCACAACGCCGTCATCCGCAAAGAGTCCATCGTCTAGCATGGCTGAAACATTTACGGACCGAGAAACAGCAACCTACCGACCAACGTTTCACACCATGCAGAGAAAAGAGATCCAGGAAAGAGAACCGGTGACCTCACCGCACCTGAATGCAACGACAACAGCGATGCATATGCACCGAATGCACTTCAGGGGGCGGGGTGCGCACACCGAGTCAACCGGCTTTTTGCGTTATTCATGCGACTCAGAGATGTTCCTCGTCGTTGCCACGGATTGCATTTCAATCGCGGGGTGTGCTTTGTGTAACACTTTCTCCCAAAACGCAAAAACCATCGCTGCTGAGGATGGTGATGGACGCTTGCTTACGTGCGATCAGATTCCATCGCTCCCACTCCCTGCAGTTGCCACAGGTCGGTTGCATCGCATCGGTCGAGTGTCTTTCTTTCACCGATACGGAAGGCTTTTCGGTGCATTGGAGGGCAGAAAAAAAAACTCCCCCGGGCACCGATAATGGCATTTAATAATCAATTGCGCTTTCGTTAGGCAATAGATCAAGCGGGAGTGGGCTAGGTGTTAGGTGAGCTTAACACGACAGGAAAACACGGGTGCCTCTGTTACACTCGATGCATAGGAAAAAAGTGATCACCATGGCATACAAGTACACGGGGAAGCAAACCACATACTAATGCACGATCGCACACCGTCTGTGTGTTACATATTTCGCCTAACCAACAATCTGCACGAGGAATTATTTCCCGTCCGCCAAATCGCAAACAGCGACATCAGACCCTACAACCGCAGACCGGCACCGGGAAGTGAAAAATATGGCGCACGCAGCTTTCTTCTTTCCAAGTCTAATCACGCCTCTGGACGTTCGCTGGTTGCGTTGTCAGGCGCCCACCAAACCGGCGACGATAGTTTTTCACACTCACTCAGTTACGCAATTGAACCACGAGGAGAGCACGCGAAACCGACAACGCAACTGTCAGCAAGCAAGGCGCACAATTTATTACGACGCTGCAGTCGCGAGGCCGTTTTTGGGGAAGGCCTATTGAAAGTCTAATGCACCAGAAGGAGAGTTTTCCAAACTCGTTCACCATTTGAACATCGGCATAAGCCTATTGCGTGTGAACATACCCTTTGGAGAGTAAATAAATTGAATTCGGTGCTACATACTCTTGATCACAAAAACGCAAGCGTGAGTATTTCCACGTATTTTTCCGTCCAGTAAAGTATTTTCAAAACTCTTGAGGTCCTCAATTTTAAGTTACTTGTGTGACACAAATAGAACTAACTTATGGTTTTTTGTGGTTACCTTAACATTAGGAGCAATGGCGTTCAATAATTCAAATTAATTTGGTATACCTAATATTTCAGGAACCAGATTTGTTGACTCACAATCAGTGTGATGGAGTGGCATCAAAATACACCAGTACGATTCGGAGTTTTTCTTTATGCGACCAGGCTGTAAAATATCATCAGTACCACTTTACAACATGACATAGTGATGCAGGTCTTAACATTTATAACCTTCTTCCAATTTCTTTCTACCATTGAACTTACTCGGGTTGAGAAATCAGGACTGAAATCAGACTTTTAAAATCTTTTTTCCGGATGTGAAGAATTATATCGGTCGATTGAAAGAATCAACAGAAATAAGTTAAAAATGTATATGGACTTCCATCGCACTGCACTACAACTTTGAATTTACAGCCATATACTGGCTTTTACAGCTCTATAACATCACGTCCTCTTTGGCAGCCAATTGCACCTGGAACTTATATGATCTCCACCGATGCGTTTGAAATCTTGCCCACTCTAATCCCTGGTTGCCACCCAGCGACCCAGAAGCCCAACGTAATCGATTGAACCACTCTACATCTTTATGGCCGTTGGCTTCGCACGGCGTCTTTCTCAAACATGGTGCGTGCAGTAGCTTCAGAACACAGAAAAGCGCTCCAAAATTCTGCTCTTTTGTCCAAACGCAATCGAATGCGTCTCCCAACGACGACATCTGTCCATGGTGCACCAGTTTCCACCAACGGAGCGTCATTATGAGGGCTTCCTTTTGGTTCGCCCGTCCTTTGGTCTAAAGAAATTTCGTCCTCCGGTAGAGGTAGAGGTGTGTAGAAGTTTTCCCGGTATGTACCCACGATCTCAATCTCGCAGGTATGCGTGCTTCAGCCGAAGGATCGCCATTTTTACCAGGTACCATAAAATGATGCCATGCGTGGTGCGTTGATTCCTACGGGTGTTTGCAGTGCGGCTTGGTTCTACCCTACCGATATACACACACCGAAACAAAGTGCGGGTGTATGTACCTTTTGTCACCCGTAGGCTTTGTGTTTCTTTCGTTCTCCCTTTCTCGTCACCGGTGGCCCATTAGGTCGTTTAGTCAACCGTGTCCTGGAATCCTGAAAACGGATCTAGTCGCGATCGAAAAAGAACAAACCCTCGCTGACGCTTGAAAAAAAACCATTGAAAAGGAATCCTTGTCTGTGTTGGTTGGTTTGCAATAGGATTCTTCCTAGAAGCTAGGTAGGACGACACGTGATGGCAACATATCGGCATTGGGTTCTGGGATTCTACCTAGAGAACCCAACCAGAAGAAAAGGTGCAACGGTGTGCCTTTCTTCACGGGCACAGTTCTTCGTAGCAGTAGAAGTGCATCGCGAGGTTCGTAGCCATGTGCAACCTCTCCTTTCGCTCGAACTTCAGAACGGCCGGTGGCGAGAAGGTGAAGGAAGCCATCCCTAACCTAGGCGAACACGCAGCGGGCAGGTAAGGATTGATCGATGTCGTGAACGATCGCGTGGTAAGGGGGAAGAGAGACCGGGTGCAAAGTGTTCCCATATTTACACGCCGATATCGAATGTACCGCAACCTATCCTTGGCATGGGAAGGTAAACTTTCCGCCGTCTGTCGGCTGAGGAAGTCCGAACCACCTTCTGGCAGGGTGAAGTTTCACTCTCTGTATGACGGTGGTGGTGGTGGTGGTGGTGGTGAACTTACACAACCGAAGTAAAGATCGAGGAAACATGCGCTTTAGCCAGCGCGGAAGCGCATACACAATCGGTACTGAGGACATACCGACCATACAATAACTGATCCCGAGGGCTGAGGAGTCGGAGGACTCGTTCTCGCAGGCAAACGATCGCCGGCAGCATGCCAAAGAAAAACAACCGTCCCAACAGTTGTTTTCTCTCACAACAAGCAAAACCACCGAGAAGAAACCCCGATGATCGGGATCATATACGGGGGTGTTGTGTCGTGTCGAGTCTGGGATTCGCCTTCACTGATGCTTGGGATGGGAAATGTTGAACATCTGCAACAGCGGATTTCAGCGTTTTTCCTTTCCTTTTAACTTAACTCTCAATACTCGTTCTTCCTCTTTTTTGTCTGCCCACAACAACTCAGGCAGAGAGATCTCTCAGGAGTCTCACACCGATCCCGCATGCGGGAAGGAGAAGCCTACACCAGATCAGATCAATCCGGGAAAGGTTGTACCCATATCCGAGTGTGGGTGAATTTTATTGCCGCAATAATAAACGGCAGCAGCGTTCTCTCCACAACAAGTCCTAGAAAAGGAACGACACATGGTATGGGGTATATAGACAGGACCTTCTTTTTTGTGTCTCAAATTTATTTTCCCACAGTTTCTACCCACATTCAACGAGGGGTTCTGGATGTCGGAGGCTGCAAGCGATAAGCTACCTTCTATCCCAATCCCAAATAAAGGGGAGAAGCGAGCTTCGATCTTGAATCCCACATCGTATCTTTCTCGGCGCACCAGAGCTCCTTCTCTAGCTGATAAAATGCGAAGTGTACTCACGCTTGGGGCGTGAAAAATTACCACACACTTGCAGCTCGCTCGAGGAGGCGTGAAAGTATAATTATTTTTGGAACCGACAACCCGGTGGCATTTTGGGAAAATAACTTTGCCTCATATGTCCATCCGTTCCTATTTAAAACCAGCCTCAGCGGGGGATGCTGAAGTGCCGCCGCAAGGGGGAGGAATACCACATTCCTTGCGGCTATCTGACTCGCACTTAAAAATCTTATCTTTTCGAACATTGACCCAGGCTTGGAGGAGTCTGTCCTCGTGTTCTTGGAAGAGTACAGAACACGAAAAATATTAATATTTCCACCGAGCGCGTGCTACGAATGAAACCGACTTTCAGTTCATACGACAGGTTATTTAGGGGGAACTAAGACATACAATTTTAAAGGTCGACCAGATCGAAAGATCACGTTGGATGATAGGAGTGGTGGTGGTGAAAGGGGGCCCAAGGCAACATACATTACCACCAAATGTGTAACATTAAACCAAACAAAGCTTCTTACATTACATTCCGGTCGAACGGTTCTGGCACACCTTACCACACTCACCCTCTCCCATTGCTTCCATCGCTCCACCTTGGCACCGGAGAGTCCGGGAGTTGCTCCACTAATCGAATCAGCGCGACGTGTTCTTACGCATCGGAACTGGGAGGAATTAATTCCATAAACCGCTCGTGGCGTTCGATTTTAAGTGAAATTGATGAACGGGGGCGCGCTCGCACACACTCTCGCGAATACTCCCGAATACCCAGAAAGACACGATACGATATCCACGCGACAGTGGAGTTCCTTGTCCCATTGTGACTGTAACTTTTTCTGTTAGCTGCTTATTAAATTTATGCTTATTTAATTAAGCTTATCTAATTTTCCTTCATTTCACACCCTAGCCACTGTAGGCTTTTCTTCTTCACTTTAATTCAATTTGGAATTGACACCGTGCGGTGTTTTGTTGCCATTTACGATCGTACCTCGACGACGAGGTCCTAGAACTCTCCCTTCAGCAGGTTCTTTATTCACTTAGCAGATGAGGTAATAAGTACAAACTAATTGCAGTTAATCTAATAAATAATACTGTTCGGAGCAGTGCCCTCTTCACAGAGACGTGGGCGTTAATTGAATGATCTATTACTGATAGACAAGACGTCGGTAACAAATTGAATTCCAATCGTTGGTCTAATTAAATTTTCTTCTATCAATGTCACTGTATCAAAAAACAATGGCGGCCAAATTAGAACTTCGTGTTGCGACTCGGGTGGCATTGAAATCACGGGATGGCGATCGCATTAAAGCTGTCGAAGGAAAACTAATGCACGATTGGGTCGTAAATCCTCGGCCGTTTGGAAGCTGCACCAAAAACCAGCGGCTTAACTGAACCAAAAGCAATTGCGCCCTCCCCGCACGAACACACTGACATTAGGCCGTCTCTGGGCGGCTCTTCAATGCCAATCCAATTGCGTTAGGGTTGCTCTGGTCGCTGTGCAATGTGCAATGTCCTCCCCTTCTCTCCTCTCAGTTGTCCTCCTCTACCGCAAATCTTTTCCATTGCTCCCCCGAAGACTCTTCTGGCGTTGTTCTTTCGCGTCGTCGTCCAACGTTGGAAGATGCAAGAAGAAAACCACCACCACATCCACCCAAACTTAAGATCGCACCGACGGCGAGAGGGACGGTGGTAAGTGGGAAGGGGTGATCGGCTAAAGACATTAAGTGGCGTCCACGAACGCCGGCTTAGAGCACGCTCTGCAAGCAACCAAACGGTTTTGGCGGTCCAAACAAAATCTTGGTCATGGTCAAACCGTTCCGTGGCGGTGGTTCACGCAACCCCCACGACACTCTTCTCATTCTCTCGCTCTCTTGTCCCATCTCTTTCCTGTCCAGATGGATTTCGTTTCTCGAGGCAAGCGGGGCTCGGTGCCGCGGTTTTAGGAGGTGTACTCTCTAACACCCCACAATTGCAACTTCCACTTGGACATCCGCTCGCTTCATCCGACGAACTTCGGCCCTCAGCCCGGACCGTGGTTGCGGTTTTGATCTCGGTCAAATGCACCGCCACGTCTCACTCCCCCTGTCCCTTAGGCGAAAGAGACCTCACGTCGAGGCAGAACATAGACGAGGGAGCTACAAATCCGTTGGCCATAAAATTGCCATTCGTTTGAATGTCGCCACTGAATCAATTTCGATCGGGACCGTTTCGGTGGCTCCCTCCCTATTACCCTCGTGAATGCTCATCTCAAAGATGACCCCAAGACGAAAATGGTATGTGACGTTAATTGTGACGTTGACTAACCCATCTTTAATTCCCAAGTAAAGCCTGCAAGCCTTTAAGTAAAAAAACACCACGTTTAATTTAAGACAAAAAAGTCAACTAAAACACAACGCTCAAGGACTCCATCTACACCGTCATAATCGTCATCGACGGCGAGGTAGGCCAACACCACGACACACCGCCACGGCGCAAATGTAATGCATTTTGTATGCAAATGATTGTTGCAACACGCGGAGCAGCAGGGTGGCCAGCGTTCTAGCATTGGGGTGGCAAGCATTCTAACGGGCGGATCGTATATCTTCGAACGATACTATTTCTGCGCCAAGAAGGTTCATTGCACGGGCAACGGCATAATGGTGTATGTCGATGGAAGATAAAGAATAATTTCCATAATGACCTTTAGAGTTATGCTTTCATCGATTCGACACCACCGAAAGCATTACAATACATGCCGGCAACATCTTGGCAAATCCCGGGCTGAGGCGTTTTTTTATTTTGTTGAATGCGAAACCTTTCTTGATAATCTTTTTTCAATATTGTGAATTGTTTCCAGAGGGGATTTTTTTGTAATTTATAAAATTGGTAATAGAGAGAATTAAAATTATCAAAACTGATCGGAGTATTCAAAAGTTCAAGTTTTATAAAAATGTTGATTAAATTTCAATATCTGTCGGATACAAATGTATGAGGGTTTACATTGCTACCCGACAGATTTGGCATAAAGCCTGTCTCATAGTAAATTGAGCCAAAGAAAGCGCGCTACTGTGGCGCCTCTAGTGGCGTCAGCCGGAAACTAATATTTTTAGTAGTATTAGTAACTTGTAACAATGAAGATGTGAAAGTTTCAGACCTGTACTATTGTTTTTCGCTAAATGCCGTATTTTGGAAATTGAACGACCAAAAATAAATCCGCACAAATTACTGGAGCGCCGGTGGAAAGATTGACAAGGCCTGGAATCCATAATAAAAGCAAAGAAAAATTAAAAGTATTTTTCTTTTGTACAGTTATACATAAGGTTTGTTAAAAAAAAAGGTTTTTACTTTTTGCGTGATCCCTGTTCGTATAAATTCACATACTTTTTTTGCCGATTTTTCGACCTGCCATTATTCTACGGTTGTCTTAGAGTGGTACAGGGCCAATAAGATTCACTTTGTACCAAAACCAAATTTCCCAGAGTTCGCCTCATCGAAAAACACTGGGCAGTCTCAAAACTTCGTCTTAGACAAACTGGTGGAATAGTTACAGATGTTCTTGGCAAGAGGAAATGAACGGAGGCTGCGAAAACGGTGTCCCATTCCACGACATGGGCGTTAATGCAGGAAACAAAAACAAAATACGTGAATTTAAAAAAACAGGGAATACGTAAATAGTAACACCCTATTTTTATAACACACTTTATGTAAAACTGTACCAGAGAAAAATACTTTTCATTTTTTTGTTTTTTGTTTTAATGGGTTCCCGGTCTTTTCAATTTGCTCAGTTGCCTTGGTGCTATAGTTATTTGTGCGGATTTATTTTTGGTCGTTCAATTTCCAAAATACGGCATTTAGCGAAAAACAATAGTACAGGTCTGAAACTTTCACAACATCATTGTTACTAGTTATTAATACTACTAAAAATATCAGTTTCCGGCTGACGCCACTAGAGGCGCCACAGTAGCGCGCTTTCTTTGGCTCAATTTACTATGAGACAGGCTTTAAAATACAATGTTTTTTAAACTGCTTTAATTTATTTGCTTTCGACCCCATCCTCTCACGTTTCCACCTACCCCCGTCCAATCATTACATGATCAGATGAATTGTTACACAAAACTCTCATTGCCTCATTGCAAAAGAGTAAGCGTTATTTTTAAACCCGTTAACACCTCGGCGCAACATTTTCCTCAAACTCTTCCCCTTGATATTGCTAAATAATTAAGCAGGCGCTAACAGCATCCGCCAGGGCAAGGTTAGCATTCGAAGTGTAAATAAACACGCGTAAGCGATCATTTCCACGAGCAAAGAAGCATTCTTGCATTCCGCTAGCGTCGGAGTCCTATGGCCGGTGGGGCTCCTTGGGGGGGCACGCATTGCGTCACATTGGTTTTGGTCCGGGGCATGGACACGTGCGGAGGCGATCCTCCCGATGACACCCGAACGGTGGTGCTAGGTTTGCCATTCGCACCAAAGGGGACACAGCACGACTCCAAGCGGAGGAGGAGGGTTGTGCCTTTTTTTACTAAACGTTTTCGTCTCTTATCGAAATCGATCATCGACGCACGCTGGTTTTGTTTGTTTGAAGCTAATTAATTCCAAGGGTACTAATTAGTTCGCCGCCTGCGGGCATGGCTCTTTTTTGGTCTTGCCCGGCGCTGCTCGAGAAAGGCGGTGCAGCATCCATGTTGAAGGTCACCGTCCTTTTCTGCGGCTTGGTGGACCAACTGTTCCATATCATGTGACACGTTTCTTAGACGGATGAAAGAAAAAATATAGAATTGATCGTCACTCAATTGGCAGCTTCCGAAAGGGTACTGACTTGTTCCAGTGCAAGTGTGTGTTTAGTAACCGGCCAAATGTTACACATAGAACACACCACTGATTACACACCACACACACGCGTCCCGGCGGTGGTGGTAGAAAAAGATCAACTTCCATTGCCCGACCAAATTGCGAGATGTCGTTACCTTCACATGGGTGGCGGCGTTACGCTGGCCGCGCCTTTCGCCGCCCCTTCGCGCCCCAGGACGCCACGACATGCGCCGCTGCTGGGAGCATTAGGTGAGAAGATTATGTTGAATGCCAGCCGCAGCAGTCTGGGCGCGAACTCTGGCAATGCAATTGACCTCGCAACACTCCACCACTACCCCACGCTGGCGCGCTCGTGAACCCTCCTGCCCCCCCGCCTTCGTCCAAACAAATCTGAAAAGCCGCGTCCATTTTTTTTGCTCCCTCTCCCGCTCTCTCACAGTTTTCGTGGCCGTCGGTTTCGGCCTGCCTTCCACACAACCATGAGCATTGCGATACCTCAACATCGACCCGGCGTGGGAGAGGCGGGGTGGGGGGGGGGGGGGGGGGATGTCGGTGTGGCGTCCAATGTCACGTTGCAACACGTGCTCGCGGGCGCCGCCAGCCGGTCATTCGGACGCTCTTTCCCTACCCCTTCTTCTTGGCTCAAGCTCTCTCTTCACCGGGCGGTTTCTCTTCGACAGCGTCAGGAGAAGGGATGCAGTGTTGGCGCATTTTGTTTTACTCTTGCTGGTCCATGCAACACGTCATAATTGTCTCAAGTTATGCTGGTTTTACATGCAGTTTGTAATGTACATTTTATTTTTCCTTTAAATCGACAGTTCATAATTTATGATTTTGTTAAAGTAGGTAAAACAATTTCAATCAATTTCTGATGTGCAATGGTTAGTTGCTGCACAACATAGAAAATAAATACAAATCAATAAATAAGAAACTTAAATTCTAGTCCACAACAGCACAAGTCCTTGGAATTATTACAACAACGTAATCAAGCTTCATCGTTACCACAATTGGAAAACCTTCATTTTGGAGCGCTTCAAATCACGACATACTGGAGAGCATTACTGACCTAGGTTCCGATCCGATTCGTTCGAGATCCGCCTGGCGACCTCACGGGAATCACGCTTGACCCAACACCATCGGTCCAAAGCCGAGGGCCACCGTTTTTTTTTTTCGGTGGCCAGTGGCCATAAAAGAACCACGTGTTCTAATTTTCGGATACCCTCCGCATAATTTTCCTTTGAGCCACGGAAAGTTTCCATTGGCGAACGCGAGGTACACTGCATGAAAAGCGGTCTCGGTTTCGAATTGGATGGTGGTCTCTCACTTACTCTCTCTCTCTCTCTCTCTCTCTTCATCTGGATTTCCTCCTTTCCGGACCAGCCCATCCCCTTCCGGGCCCAACCAACGATTGCATTGTGGTCACATATTGAGGTCAGAGAGCATATGGCAAAGGCAATCCGAGGCACATAAAACCAAAAAAAGGAAGGAAAAACGGTGGCACCACCAACGCCATCCACCCGTCGTCGTCGTCGTCGTCGTTGCGGCAGCATTGTTGCGATTGGTGAGAAAAATCGCCGAGTAACAACAAGCAGCAGCAACAAACAGCAGCAGAAAACAAATGAAATTTAACGAGAGTAGAAAAGAGCCAGTTCACGATCCGCGACAAGAAGCATCGCAATCCGTTGGGGTGGAGGGGAGGGGGGGGAGGGGGGAGAACCACACCTGGGGACCACAATCTTCGCCGGCAAAAGGGTAGGTGAAGGTGACACCAAATAGCTAAACGAGGTGGACAGGAGAGGGAGCGGGATGGAGAACGAGAGAAACAGTGGCCGCCGCCGTCGTGTAAAGGCTACTCATTGAACCATAGTTTTCAAGGTTTCAGTGTTCCAGTTTGCCGCACACCAACCGAAGCCTGTGGTAGTTGAAGTTGCAGTTGGCAATTTGCTGAATTAAAATCGCTGCTCTGTATGTGTGTTTGTGTGTGCGGCTATGAATGAGCCAACCACCGTGCTTTACGATCCTTCGCAAGAGCCTGAGAATTTAAGAATTTGTGAAGAAAAAGCCGAACCTCTCAAAGGAGCACCGTAAAAAAAACGTCGAGACGCAAACCAACCGAGCACCCTTGAAGCATCTCTTCAACACTCGAGTGATAGAGAGAGGGGGGAGATTAATCTTAATTTCTAGCAGATACGGTAATCGGCTCAACTTCAAGCAACAAGGTGGTGGTGGCAGTGATGCAGTCTGGAACTACTCGTCACGCGATCAATCCAAGTGCAAGCATCGACTCCGGTCCCCAAACCCTCATTGGAGTCTCCCGAATAACCTTTCACGGTCTGGCGAAGGTGGCCAGGGGTTGAACGTCGCAAAGGGGCCAAAGGGTGAGCTTGTGCACGCGCCAAAAAAGTCCCCCCCTTTTGCCCGGAGGACAAGAATCGATGTTTCGTTTTCCGTATGGACGCGTGCCTGAAAAGCTACACCATCGGAGACGTTTGTTAACTCGAGAAGGCACGAGAGGTACCAACCAAGAAAAATAAAAATGGAAACAGGGAGTGTGCCACCAAGAATTGCGGAACGAACGACGCGCGTCCCCTTCAGAAGGTTAAGAGACCGGTGGTGGCCAGCCAACCGGGCGAAACCGACGCTCGGTTTTTCCTCAAATACCGACACATCCGACGGCAGCGTGCCGTCGCATATAAAATTGTAACGCACGTGGCAAATGGAGGAAAAATTTATGCGAAATCGCTTCACTGACTCACAACATTGCGATGCGTTTTCTTTTTTCAATTCTCCTCCGTTTGGCTTGCTGGACGTAAACTTTCCCTCAAACATTCGCAAGATTTGAAACCGGAACCGTTGTGCCACGAGCCATCCGGAGAAGGGTCTTGGGGAAGCAGTTGCACCTTTTTTAATTGGTCAAAAATAGGGACACCAGTCCCAGGGCCGACCCCTCGAAGGGCATAATATCTCAGGGAAGAGATTCTCGTGTTTCGCAACCCGGAACGTACGTCCGAAGCAGTTAGTCGTGTGCCCGATGCGGTAAATGTATAGATTTCATTGGATTAGCACAAGGTAAAAAAAAAAGAAACGAGACCAAGAACAAAATCCATCGGAAGAGATATCGTTGCGGTCGGTTGAATGCACGGGTGCCGGATGCCGCATCGAGGGCAACCTTGAGAAGAAATCTGAAGCGTAACATGAACAAGGATACACTAGTATTGGGGGGAGGGGGACTGCTGAGTTCTAGCGCGTTAACTAATTGCTTTTTATTATATAGAACTGCACAACTGAGTGACTTTCCCGCTCGGTCCAGCGTCCAAAAGCTTATTTAATCTAATGTCTTGGTTCTTTCTACGTGATATGTTTGCAAACATTCCTTACAAGCTGGGTCAAATAACTATTTCAAATAAATAGAACCTTGTCAAATGAAGCCTTCGTTCAAGGGAGTGCTACCTGCCTCAATGCACAATAGCAAGCATTGCACATTGGTCATCGGAACAAACGCCGAAGTGAACGTGTGGGAGGTGGTGCTGTGTTTGTTGGCACAAATCTCGTCAAAGTGGGCAACTAATTCCATTTGGGATCCGTTCGTCCATTGGTTCGCCAATCGGAATGGCTACGCCGAGGCTGCAGTTTGGCAAGGGGACCGAATGAACATGCGGCATAACGTAGGAACTTCGACTACGAACCCTCAATTAGGTGGCGCGCACAAACGCAGGGCTTGAACGTGATCGACAGAAATACACACACATGTATGTGGGGTCAGCGGAAGTTAGGCAGAGGCGGACGACGGACTTCTGCACCGAGGCTGCAAACATGCGCTACCCGCAAACTCCCATAACCTTGGGCGGCCCCCGATGAAACCAAACCACAATTATGCTGGTGCGCTGCGGAAAGACGGATACGGGGGGGTTAACAACTACTGTGCTCTAATTTGCGTTTGCGCTTTTACGTTGCTCCTCTACGATCGGCATGGAACGCTAATTTTATCTCGATTCTAGCCGCACCGTTTGACAAACACCGCCAAATCTGGCCAAACCACAAACAAACCGATGGAATGTGTTGCCACTGCTGGGATCAGTGGGAACTGGCGTTCAGCGCACACACACACACACAAAACCCGTGTTGGTGGTTAGCATGTACGTGAGAAATTGTTCATTTAATCATTCACAATAAACGGAAGGGAAGTTTTGCTGTACAAGCACGTTGGCTAATCGACATCATGTTGATAATAGACAGGCTCAGCACTCAACATTCCATAGCATAGTTGGTACGGTAGTTGAATCCAAAAGTTTGGAATATCTGACCCCCAAGGCCTGTCCGATCGGAGTCCTCAAAGAATCTCAGATAGGCTAAATCCATAATTTAATGGATAGGTTTGGTTTATTCGTCAAGCTTTCAAGTTTTGTTCTGTTACTCTAACTCGTCTGTATGCAATTTTCCCTACTTCTCAAATATCTGAACAAACATGATTAATATATTTCATCTTATCATAACAATCCACTACGTGGCTTATCAAAGTCTAAACATGTTTAGTTGCCAATGCAATGTATATTTTCCTTCTGACCTAAAGCTCCTTTGTCGATTGTGTGGCCCTTGGTTTGGCTCTACAGGCACGC
Organism: Anopheles coustani; assembly: GCF_943734705.1. Taxonomy (NCBI): domain Eukaryota; kingdom Metazoa; phylum Arthropoda; class Insecta; order Diptera; family Culicidae; genus Anopheles; species Anopheles coustani. The sequence continues at coordinate 39,183,596 of NC_071289.1, forward strand.
AAGCCTGTTCGTTCCGGTCTCGCATGTAGCCCTGAAATCAATCCTGTACCAACAAGTCACCAAGATAATGCACAATGCAGCCAAGAACGTACGCTGGCCAGTGCGCGGCTTGGCGCGTTCTCAAGCATATTTAGTGATGTAATGAGTTCACGTCAGCTTCAACGCTACCGGACAGAACATGTTCGAACCGCCAGCGACGCGAGCGGTCGCAGAACAGGTTGTGCAGCCTGAAGCCGCTCCGTCCTCAGCATTTCCATGCTTGGAAACCGGACCCATTAAGAGATCCGCCTTCGCAAATGTCACAAACGACAAAAGAAGTCTGAACGCTCTCCGCAGTGATCGTGCACCGACGTGTCCACCACCGCTGTTATCAGCTCGCCCGGAGCTGTGTATCTGAAAATCGACGGCCGTCTTTTGGGTGTATGTATTTCGTCGTTTCACGCGAAACTGATATTGTTCCCACAGGGGTATTTCTCCTTTCCTTCCCTCTCCCTTCCTTCGGCAAACCATTGTGCCGGAGTTCCGCAAGCCCACTGTTTACCTACCTTTCGCGGTCCGCAAATACAAACTTCCGCAGCTTGAGATCACGCAAGACGATGCCCTGCTCGTGGCAGCTCTTGACTACTTCGCACATTTGACGGCAGAGTCGGCGCGCTTCCGGTTCACGGAGTCGTTTCCGCACGCGCACGTACGAATGCAGATCGCCCTGTCGATGTTGATGGCAGGAGAGAGACAATGAAAGAAGAAAAAGCACTTGTTACCTCCATTCCCGATCGCTGATGATTATCACAAAAGAAATTAGCACACTTACCTCCGACGGGTTGAACAGCAGATACGTCTTGTTGTTGTCTTGGATGACTTTGTGCAGCGGGTTGACGTGCGGGTGCCCTTCGAGCCGGAAGTGTGCCGTCAGCAGGTTCGAGCAGGGATTATTCGCAACCTGTTGAGCGTACGAAAATGGTATTTAGAAAAAATGGGCAAAAAAGTAACAATCTGCACTGGTGCTATTTATTACGGCTTTACCAATTTCACCCTCTCATTCGCGCCCACCCCTTATCTAGGCACGTACCAAAATTAGAAACACCGATAGATAAGGGTAGCACACGTTTTGCGAGAGTCATTTCTCGTGCTACGTGCTAAACAAACATGAGTCACCTAAACCCGAATCGCAAATCGTCAGCGACTTTAACCGATCGCAAAAGCCACTTTTCCCGTAAAATTCGTGTGTTTTATCTTTGCTTTGCGTCAACGGCTGAAGAAATAATACAAACACCTATCGATGCAATAAAATCATTGCTACTCTTAAATGAACGTAAACAGCAAAACAAAACGCTCGCTCATAAATCCTGTTTTACAACCGTGACCGTGAAATATTATATGTTTTCCTCCCATTAAGAAATCGTAAGTACAAAAACAATTCCGCCTCCAAATAAAGGATCGCGACTGACCAAAGCCTTTGTTCGCGAGTTATCCTTCAAAGTGCCGATTAGGGACATAATCGTAAAAAGGGAAAATTAATACAACAGGGAAATAAAAATATCTTTTAACGGTTTCAAATTACTGTCGCGTCTGGTCTGGGTTCGTACACTTTTACGACTTTGGATGGCATTCTAAATTATATTTGTGTGCATCGAAAATGGAAAAAAGATTACAGAAGGTAGTAAAATGTACTTCCAACCGTTCCTCTTCAGTTACGCTCCACAGCATGGCAGTGTGACATTAATATATTGATGGCACCTGCCGATCCTAAACCTGATCGCCACGGGTAAAGAGCTCACGTAGCAGAGCACGTTTTCCCTGGACTAAGGCTAAAGATTTCATCCCTCCGTCCACTGGAAGAAATGCCGGCTTTCGTGGACACTCTTTCTTTACCTTGCACACGAGCTCCCCGCGCGTTTTGATGTCGCAGCAGTGGTACAGATTGTTGCCTTCGACCGCCTCCATCATCAGGTAGCGACCGGCAAGTAGGACCGCGTTCGGCGGTGGCGGCGAAACGTTCGTCGAAATGGCATCGCGCTGCTGGGGGTAGGCGACCGGGGAACCGCCATTACGATACCGGTTCCAGGCGGCCGCGTACGGGTGTCCTTGAATGTTGCCCGATGGCTGGAGATGCGTCTGCTGCTGCTGATGCTGTTGTTGGTGCAGGTGATGCTGATGCAGATGATGATGGCTCCGCGAGCACTGCCGATGATACGGACACTTTTTGTGCCCGGAGCTGCTGCTACCGCTACTTGGACCATTGCTTCCGGGCATCGCCATCACCGTTCCACCCGTCGGCGCTAGTTGCGCCGAAACCGAGAGCAACCGGTTCAGCATGGCCGCGGCACTGGACGGGTGGGATAGCAACGCCGCCGACGAATGACTGCCGACCGCATCGCTGACCGTGTTAGCCACGCCGCCTTCGTCCACCACGGCGTTAACCGTCCCATCGGACGAGGGACCGTTCGGCATGAACAGCGGTGACGGTATCGCGGGAGGCATGATGCTAACCCCGGAGGTGGCGTGGGTGGCCGGCAAAAAACCTGCGATCGTGGCTGCACCGGCCGCGGACACCGGTTCGTCCGGTTTGTGGAGGCGAGGTAGTAGATCAGTGATATGCACCACCGTGGTGGTCGGTGCCACGATCGTGGTCGAATTGAGTGCACTCATTCTAGACGGCACTTGTTGTCAAACGAGAAACAACCACACACTTGATACGCTTCAAACAGGTTCAACGATTCTCAAACGGGTGCTAACTTAACAAAACTATTTAACGAACTCTTTATTTACACTACAAAAAAAAAAAACTATACACAACCGCGACACCTGTTTCGCACCGGATCACTACGTGCGTCACCTGAAGCGCCTGAAGTACGCACGATCGCTCACACTCACGAACGTCGTCGTGATCTGGCGCGGGTGGGTTTTTACTACTACTCTATATACTCAGCTTCCCGGTTGTACTATGAATCATCGGCGCCATGATGATGCACCCTTACGAAATTAGAACCACACTGTCCCGTTTAATTATTTCACACATAAACACCGCACGCACACGAATACACGTCACTTGTCACCTCTCCTTCTCCTCCTTGCGCGAAACCTTGTGAATGGGCTGGCCTTGCCGACGCCGAAATACACAAGCGCACACACAACCACGACGCCCTGTCACACACGGACACGTCGCTATCACAGGACAGGTGACGTCACAGGTCAGCACAGTGCACACATTGTTCTTCTCCGACTGCGTTATCACGAAACGACGAAACGACGAAACGTTTGTTTACTGTGAGGTTCACAAAATCGCGCACCACTAAATCCCAGTTGATGGTTTTCTCCTACTGCGCCATCTCGTTGTGCGCAATCAGCATGCTGAGATCCGAAAATGTACCGAAGAAGCAATCAAAAACCGGTAACCATGTTGATCGGCGATGCGTATTTTTCAGAATAGTTCAGCGAAACGAGCGTCTCAGAATGTCCTAGAAAGGAATCAAAAAAGTAAACTTAACATTAAAGATGATCTTCAGTTACTGTTAATAATTGAGGTAGAACAATTCAGGTAACTAACGATCAAAATAAGGTGCATGAACAGATCAGTGATAATCAATGCTTGCATTAATTCGGTTGGGACAACAGGTTCGCAGTAATATTGGCTAAATGTCTTTAGCCTATTAATTTCACAACAATGATGGCCAATTGAACAGAAAGCACATTCGGCTGTTGTACAACGCAGCGCGTGTTTCCCTGTGAAGCGTAGGAAAAAACGTAAGCGTAAGAAAAACCCCTTTTTAATTCAAATTGAATTGAACGCATCAACCAATAAAACACTTCATACACCAACGAGAAATAGAACAGTGCACGGCGTGGCGGCCAGTGCGGCTATTGATTCAATGCAATCCCGGAATTCCTGTATTTCACAATCCACAACTCGATCGAGGCCGCCTGACGAAAGGTCGAGCAATTTCTCGCCTCCAGTTTTTTTACGATCACAATGGCGCAATGACAGATAAGAATCGGGTGGCGGTTTGGGGTGGTACCGTACCCGACGATAGTAGTAAAGCATGAAAGAAGGCAGAGAAAAAAAACTGCAACAACGTTTCGCTCTTATCTTATCGTACTGTCCCTTTTGTCGTCAGGCGTTCCTTGCGAGTGGTGGGTTTTATCACAAAAATAGAAATAAAAGAACTAGCCGGGGAAGTGGCCGACGATGACGCGCTGGCACAAAGTGGACACCTCTCGCATGCTTGGATGGCGAAATTTCATCTACGTGATCCCCTCGCATCGAGTGCCCCAAGGGGGGGCAGGACACACATATTTCACTATTTATCTCCTCCGGAGGGTTGCACAAATGTGAACAATAGATAAGATGTTCAATCGCCACGATCGCACCTAGCTCCGCACAGATTGAACAACTTGTTCTCGTTTGTCCGTAAATCAGTATCGGTGACCATCAACCGGTGGCCATGAGGTCTGTCGTTGTCTCAGGACAACGTGTCATAGCTTTCGGTACGAACGGTGGCATCTTTCATGGCCACCTAGGTTCAGCATGTTTCGCTTCCACACGGCACGCTGTGTTCCCGTGAAAGGTGCACTGTCGTAACTATGGCAACGCCACGAAACAGGTCATGCAACGGAACTTATGGACCAATCAACTGGATTTTCCCGTACTTTCTCCCAGCTCGCCTTCTCTTGCCTTTCCTATTTCGGGTGCTTTCTCCGGCCCATCGTAATTACGCGAAGCTTCACATCACATAACGGGAGCATAGATTTTTCTTGCCATCGCAGCAAAACGGTGCCCTCACCACATTCTACGCATTTAACTAACGCATTCGGGAGGCGTCCCAAAAAAAAGGCAAACATCGCTGGTCAAATATTCCGCAGCTCACGGGTTGTTCGGTCATTGCTCCACGAAAGCGTCACACGAGCAGAAAACAATTTGGATCGAGTTGCATCGAAATGCGGCACCAAATGTGATTACAAATCAAACACAACCTTTTCGCTCAAAGCACTCTACGATCGCGTCTTGGGGTTGGCAACGAAGAAAACGAGTACCGCGTCGTTGTGCCAATCCTGCGCCGCACGCCGCACACGGTGCCATCGGTTTCCCCTATTTATTTTATTCTTGAAGGACCTATAAATCCTGCCGATGGTACGATAATTATTTGCCGTCGTGCACAACGTCGAACACTAGACGACCCATGCCCCTGGGTCTGTAACACTTTTCTTTGCGGTGCGTAAAAAAAGGATGGAAAAGGAACAGCAAAAGGAAGAGAGTGTACCAAACAATGACCAACGATAGTGTACGTGTGCATGGAAGGGATATAATATGCGCTTTCTTTATGCGGATCGAGATACAAAAAAAAACAAGGAAAAAACGCTGAAAAAAGAAACACAAATGTTCCACCTTTTTGCCACAAAACATCCTCTGCCACCTGAACTGTGTTGTACGTTATCCTTTGTGGTCCATATTTCAACGCTATTTTAGGCACCGAAAAGTCTTGACATCGAAGACGACGGGCATCGAGTGTGTTTCACAATTCATAACTTTTTACCCCGTCTGTGTACGCCATTCAAGTTTCGCTACTACAAATGAAACACAACTACCAAGTGGTTAGCCCACTACCACCTCGACTACTACTTGCTCAGCAGCGGTGTTTACAAACCAGTTGTGAACGGCGACCACAGCTACACACCAGCGCGTACGGTTCTCGGTACAGTTATGATTGCGAATAAAAATTTAACTTTCGGTTGCAAAATCACTCGCAACGACTTCTTTACCTTTACTCCCGCGCACGATGCCTAGTTTGCACTGCAAATATACATTGTTGACACTGTTGGTTAGTGGTTCAAACTGGCCAAATTTCACATATAAGCTACAGACACACTATTCACTTCTTCAAACTTGACGCTTCATTTTCGACACATTCAGTTGTGCTTCAAACGGAGTTCAGTTCACTTTGCTACCGAAGCATCACTAGGAATCGGCCTACTATGATACGCACAAGATTACTTGGAATTTACGTCATCACAAAATCGCAGAGCTGGCTGTGTATTCTCGTGCCGTCTTGCACAGAATGTATGGTGACATACGTGAACGGTTGTGAAATCACGACGGCAAACGAACGCGTCAGAGCGAGGGCTGAAACATCAACAGGGGTACGACAAAACAACGCACCGTCCGACCGACCGAGTACAATCGCCAAACACTCCTTACACGCTGAATGCCATCGCTCTACTGAACGCCGTACGCGATGCCAAACGCTCGAACAAATGCGACGCCAGCTCTAACGCCGTCCCTGTTCCGCACCGGTCGCTGTTTCCACAAAACTGGCATTTTCATGGCAACTTCTTCTTCAAAAGCAGACATTGCAACGTAACGCTTGCTAGAGCGAGACGATCGACAAGCAGTTCGCATGAATGGACGACACCACTACACGCGCACCATTCTGTTTACCATGTTGCGTGTCATCGCTAGACGTCAAAATTCAAATAAGAAACGTTCAATTCGGTACGAAAAATCTCGTTAGTGGACTGCCGGCACACGAAACCTTCTTCCAATGAAACAACTTTTAACAGCGCAGGTGTCAACTATTTAGCACAATTATGCGGGATCGATATTCCCAACAGCGGAGATTCAATTCCACATGCGCACGTATTTCACAATCGTGACACACTCTAGCCTGCTATGGTAGAACGTTAAAGGGTAGTATTTCGTAAAATAATGCAATTCCTTGCTTGTTTTTTTAAAGAGAAATCAATATGCAACCAGAACAAAGGCAAAATCACACTGAATGATTCATAGTTACATCAAATTCTTTTTGAACACGTAGCTTTTCTACGAAAGTCTTATTGGAACATGTTATAATCCAGTTGCATTGTTACTTAGTTGGATGATTTTTAAGACGTTTCAGTTGACTGACTTCCCGTGAAAAGTTCATTTAAATTGAAATAGTTTTGGAATTCGGTTCAAAACATTTTAAGTCTACATATTGAGTTGTTCCAACGAACCAGCTTGTAACATAATAAACGAATTTATTCGTGCTGTCGATATTTTAAACAATCTTTTGGTGCTAACTTGTTCCAAAAATTCTGACTTTTATGATGTTTAGTATCTTCACACTCTGGATGCCTGCTTTTTATACCCATTTAATCACTACAGTTTTAGGATGCTTCGGGAGTGGAACCGGCCAGACACAGGAGGACAATTTAGTTCTTTCCGGCAGCTTGCTTCTGCTCGTATTGCTTCATCCTAGCCTCAATTTCCGGACGGAAGTGTCGGATAAGACCTATATAAAGTATGAGAAGGTGTTATTAAAACGGGTTTCGCTATTTCATCGCCTTCCTATTTTTATTCTTACCTTGAACTGGCCATGCAGCACCATCACCCAGAGCGCAAATGGTGTGTCCTTCGATCTGTTTGGAAATTTCCCACAGCATATCAATCTCGGCCGGACGGGCGTTACCTTCCACGAAGCGATGCATAATCTTGTTCATCCAAGAAATACCCTCGCGGCAGGGAGTGCACTGTCCGCAGCTCTCGTGCTTGTAGAACATGATCAGGCGTGAGATGGCCTTGATCATGTCGGTCGACTTGTCCATCACAATTATGGCCGCGGTACCCAGCGAGGTCTGGGCCTGCACCAACCCATCGAAATCCATCAGCACGTCTTCGCAGACCGACTTCGGAATCACCGGTGTCGAAGAGCCACCAGGAATGATACCGAGCAGGTTGTCCCAGCCACCTCGAATGCCACCGGCATGCTTCTCAATCAGCTCCTTCAACGGGATCGACATCTCCTCCTCGACCGTGCACGGTGTGTTGACGTGTCCGGAAATGTTGAACAACTTCGTGCCCGAGTTACGCGTGCGCCCGAAACCGGCGAACCAGACACCACCGCGACGGCAGATGGTCGGTGCAACGGCCACCGTTTCCACGTTCGAGACGGTCGTCGGGCAACCGAACACACCAACATCGGCAGGGAATGGCGGCTTTAGACGCGGCTTACCCTGCTTGCCCTCCAGCGATTCAATAAGGGCCGTTTCTTCGCCACAAATGTACGCGCCGGCACCACGGTGCATAAACACGTCGAAATCGTAGCCCGATCCGCAAGCGTTCTTACCGATAAGCCCAGCCTGGTACGCCTCGGCGATGGCCAGCTGCATGTTGGACGCTTCGTTGTAAAACTCGCCACGAATGTAGATGTACGCGGCTCGGGCACCCATCGCACGGCCCGCAATCAGGCATCCTTCGATCAGCTTGTGCGGATCGTGGCGCATGATCTCGCGATCCTTGCACGTACCCGGCTCACCCTCGTCCGCGTTTACGACCAGATACTTCGGGCGTCCGTCGGAAGGTTTGTTCATGAAGGACCACTTCATGCCGGTAGGAAACCCGGCACCACCGCGTCCACGCAAACCGGATACCTTGATTTCATCTATCAGGTGAGAAGATCAAAACAGTTGTCAAATAACCAGAGTTCATTATTGATTTTTCACTGTGTAATGACGAAAAAGTTCGTACTTAAAATCCAGTCCGTGCCCTTCAACAAAATTTCCTTCGTTTTGTACCAATCGCCTCGCTTCAGAGCACCCTTTAGGCGCCAATCGTGACGTCCGTAGAGATTGGTAAAGATTCGGTCCTGGTCGGCCAACCCGCCAAACTTGGTCCTCGTTTGTGGCGGTGGTGCTGATGCTTGGGCCGACTGCCGACGAACCTGCTGCTTACTGCAATCGGCTACTACTGCCGAGCTGCGGATAGCCGCTGGAACAAGAGCCGCTGGAAAAGAATATCCGGGTTATTGAGATTTTTTGTTATGAAAAATTACATAAGTTGCGCTTGCTGAGAAGCTACGCAAAACAACGGTTCTATACGTAGACCTTTCAAAGAAATGATTGCACTGAGTACCTACCTAGCTGCTGTTTTGGCAAGCAGTTGATACGCACAAGGGCGTTCGCCATTGTTTAGCTTGATACCGCTTATATGTTTTGCGTAGTCGAGAAGAACTGTTTTTCAATGTGGACACGGACTGCTGATCGAAGAAATTTCGCGATATTAAGAAAAATACTGCACGGTAGTGTTGGCAGAATCGGGATTCGGAAGATCCAAAGATTAGATCTCTTGGCGGATTCTAAACGATTGGATCCCACTTGACGGACTCGGATCAGATTTGCTTCAATTGGGAATTGAATCAGATTTGATTGGTTTGGGACCCGATGGTTTTGAAATAATTTCAATCAGACTTGATCTGGATCAATTTTGATCTGACACGATTCAGACACGAGATGAGTCGAATACGTCTCATTAAGAATCGATTTAGAGACAATCAGACTTAGCACTGACTTCGATCGAATTAATCCGATTAAATCGAATGCAATGAATTTAACCAAAGATATGCAAAATAGATTGCGGACGGACTAGGATTCAATTTTGAATCGAAAGATTCGAGTCCCTGTAAGGATTTGATTAACCCACCACTACTGAGCTGCACATTGTCACTGCAGCTGTCAACAAATTGACAATCGTGTGGAGTGTCGTATACCCGATTTCAATTCTAAAAGTCTTGGGTGGTGATTATTTTCAATCAAATGCAATATTTCAATCATTCCGTTGAAGATTCAATAATTTAGCAATACCAAAACTGCTGCATTTCGTTGGTTATCTTTGATAGTTTAGTCTTGTGAACAAAGTATAACAACATGGAGTTTCAATTGCACATTTCCTCATAGAAGCAGTTTATTAAGGCCACTCAACAAAAAAAAAGACATTGGTTAATCCATTGATTCTGTTTGTTTGTTTATTACGTTTAAATTTTACGATTATAGTCCATTTTACTTTGCGCCCTACGCCATTTAACTTTTATCCATGGTATTCATTTAATTTAGAATTGCAAATTCGAAAGAAACCTTTGCTAGGTATTTTTTTTCTTATTCGTTTAAGGATAATAGGGGGGATTGCGTTCTTCCTCCTTGAAAGGATAACAGCGCAATTCAAACTCAGGTTTTACAATGTGTCACAAACCAAAACTCTGCTCAAACATGCTATTTCATTTGGGGAATTCTTAAACACGTCCAAACACAAGTACCTGTACGTGCTTCTGGGCACGAGGTGTCTTGCTGTCCTTGATCTGTTTTTTTCCTATCTCGTGGTTATAGTATATATTCAATCAATTAAAATGTGTAACATTCTGCTTTTGTCTATACTCATATTACTTTTCTTACCACCCTTTTCCAGGTGTCGCACGATACCAATTCTCATTTGTATGTGTTTTGTTTCTGAACTGTATCCATGTTCTTATCGTTCAGTGTTATAGCAATTGAAAATAATATTTGAGTTTGAACATAAATCATACGATGGATTTTTTTTTTTGCTGTTCTAAGTCTGTCTTCTACTATGAATTTTTACTATTTTCATTTATGAGCATGCACTGCGCGACTGACTTTGTTTAGATTCCTTTTGTAATATTTTTTGATAAGGAACTTTCAATCACAAACCTTCACCAAAAACAAAATACATGAAAAAAAAGTTAACTAACCATTCGGACATCCGTCTACCAATAGAGCAAGTGGAACACTATCGTTAGGGGCTTCCTGTTTCGAGTATAATTCATATTACTTGTTTGCAAATGTGAACAACAACACTTTATGCAACGTGCACAATCAAGCCGAGAGATTTGCAAAATGTGTGGTAAAGAAGAATTGGTTTAACAAAAATAGAAAAACAACTGGGAAAAAGAAACAACTTGCTCTAAGATACCCTTAATTAACTTCTCGCCATACGCGGGCTTTTGTGTGAGCGGGTGGGTCCTTTCTTTTTCTGCTTCATTGCAGTGTTTGTATGCGTAAAAAGTAACAAAGAAAGTGGAGATTTAATGCACTCATCGTGGTACGCATGATGCTGAGTGCTGAAAGCATTCAGTACGACCGTGAAACAAATCTAAACGACTATCGTTTCCTTCTATGGTTTCTCGTCCATTTGCCGGGCTTCGCGCCATAACTTTGTTTCGTAGAGTTTAACTTTCTGCCCATAAGCTGCTGGAAAGGATATCCGCTCGCCAAACCGGTCAACAGTTTTCGCTAAGGTTCTTATAGCTATTCGAGTTCGCTAGATGCCTGTTCTGGATTTCAGGATGCTAATTTCCCATCCACTGCTGATGATGAGATGAATGATAAGGTTAAGCGCGAAAAAATAATATAATTATAATAAATACATTTTCTTTGAGAAAAGTGCCCAAAACAGCTTCAAATAGTTGCCTTCCTTCAACCAAACATTACGATAGTATAAGAGCAAACTAAGGATGTGTACTTTAGCTGGATCTTTAGTATGGGACACACACACCCACTCACGGCTACAGTATCGATGCAACAATCCTATCAGCTGGTGTGCATAGTGTCCTCCATGTTAGTTTTGCGGTTCAGCCTAATATCGTCGTCCAGGATGATCGCAGGACACAAACCACATGGCGAGCCGCACACACGGTCGCCATGATGCCCCGCGAGAAGCGTTCGCCTGCTGGTCGCTTAGATGATTCTCGGCAGCAAAGCGGCATAGTTGTAGTCCAGTACGACGGCGGCCGAAGTAGAGTGAAGCAGGTGGGTGGCAGCATTTGCCGCGGCAGCAGCGGCTGCCGGCTGCACCGGGACACCCACGTTGCTCGTCGTCGGCTGCGAGGGCTTCGGGATCTTGTGCTGGAACACGCAGTGCGGCTTGCGGCATCCGCCCGGTTGATCCTCCCAGAAGCACGGTGTCGCCGAGCGCGGCTTTTCGATCTTCATGTGGCGCATGGTGCAGGTGCGATTGTAGCACTTTCCTTCCGCCCACATCTTGCACGTCTTCTCGTGTCCGAGCGCCGCCGGCTCGTGGCGGTACTCGCAGCTGGTACCCTTCTTACATGTTGAGTAGTAGAAGAAGTAACAATCATGCAGATTCCTCGGGAGGTCCATAAATGGTGGATGGACCAGCTTCCGACGGGGGGCCTGCTGCCTTTTCGATCGAAGAGCAATTTTCGAGCCCAAAGCTTGACCTCTTCTGCGGGGCAATTTCTCGGTTACGATCGGCGTCTTGATCGCTTTTTACAGTACCGTGGCTATACGAAAATAGTGCCTCCACACTGTCCCACTTGCGGCCCGCTGTTGCAGCCTCTTCGAAAGTTGCTCGTACGCGACACGACGGTGGCACCTCCGCTTTTGCTTGGTTGGCACGGCGGAAGAAGCGAACGCGGGCAGCTACTAACACGGACACGGACACGTGCCGCGGCGAAAATTCACTACTGCGTACACCGCCGTATCAAAGGACATGAAGGGCAGGAATTAGAATGCAAAAATACACACAATCTTTCCTTTTTTCCTCCACAACTGCACTGACAAAATTACCTCTTCCAGTAGAGGTGCGTGGTCCGAGCTGGATCAGATAATATGATCCGACCCCAACCCGGAGTGATTCAATCCGATCTATATTTTGGCGTGAATCGCTCCTCTTCTTGATCTGGGAGCGAATGGAATTTTGGACGTGAAAACAGGGTTGATGATAATGAGAATTCACGTTGATTTGTTGGTGGTAGTAGGATAATGGGATATGACCATTGTCTGATCAGGAATCAGGCTGAGAAACTGCCATTGTTGATCAAAGATTTAGTTCAAATCAGAATTCACCTACCTTGTTTAAAAAATACTGACATACAGTAACAAATAAAAGCGTATGTTAAAAGTAGAAGACTGGAGATAGTGAAAGGATTTGCTCCGTTGAAAATTGGAGTTAAATGATTAGATCCTTTCACGGAGCTGTTAGTTCCACCACTATCTATGCCGCTATAAAAGAAATTCTAGCAACCGAATCGTGAGTTTATAGCCAATAGTGGAATTCTGCACATGATTTGAATGTTGTATATTTTACATTGAAGAATTGGAAAAATGGTATAATATAATATTCAAAACTGTAGATTAACACCATATTATCTTTTAACCAAAAACGATACTATGCTTAAGGAAAATAGATTGAATGTCATACATAAAAAAATTAGATGCTATAAATATACGTACCTTGAGTCTATTGTCACAACTGACAATGTGTTTGACAACTGCGTTTTTTGTGATGTAAATTTCGATTAATTAATCTTCCAAAATAGCCTGTATTTTGTGGTAAAAACTGCGGTTTTTGTTGGTCAATTTGAACGAGCAAGCTTTCGCTAGGTTTTGCTTGTCCCGACGAGCCATGATGTCTGCGGAAACACCTACCCTCAGCCGCACTATCACGGAAACTATCCCGCAAGATGAGGTAGTCCCCGGTCCTAGCACCAGCCCGCGACAGGCAAGTAACACATATACGGCTCTTTTATCGGGGTGTGTGGGTAAACAATGATAATTTGCATTAGTTCCACACGGCCACAGTGAGGTGATCATATTTTCTCCTTCCGCGTGCGATTATATTGTTACCAAAGCTAGGCGTGATTTGCATATTTCATCCATCGTTGCACAGTTTTGCTGAAAATGTCTGTGCGATTTGTGCTGCCGAATTCGTTGAGCAATAGAATTGTGCGCAATTTCTACGCCAGACATGGTGGCAACCTCAGGTCGAACTGCCGAAAATTGTCAACAAACGCACGAGAATTCCCACTGGAAGGGGTGAAGATCCTTGATCTTACACGCATCGTCGCCGGACCGTACTGCACCATGGTGCTCGGTGATCTTGGCGCAGAAGTTTACAAGATCGAACGCCCATACGCAGGAGACGAATCGCGCAAGTGGGGTCCCCCCTTCATGCCCAACTCGACCGACTCGGTTTACTTTATGGCGGCCAATCGCAACAAGAAAAGTGTTTGCGTGAACTTGAAGACTGGCCGGGAGGTGATCTACGAGCTGGCGCAAAAGTGTGATGTGTTGGTGGAGAACTACGTGCCTGGGAAGTTGGACGGATTAGGATTGGGCTACGAGACACTGAAAACCATTGCTCCGTCCCTGGTGTACTGCTCCATTACGGGGTTCGGTTCGGAAGGGCCGTACCGTAGTAAGCCTGGGTACGATGTCATTGCTGCATCCATGGGAGGACTTCTTCATATCACTGGCAGCGAGGATGGACCGCCGGCGAAGGTGGGGATTGCGATCACGGACATTGCAACCGGACTCTACGCACATGGTGCAATCCTTGCAGCCCTTTTGCAGCGTTATCGCACCGGCCGTGGGCAGAAAATCGACGTGAACCTCTTCTCGACACAGGTCGCTTGTCTTATCAATGTCGCGAGCAATTATTTAAACGCCAACAAGGAAGCGAAACGCTGGGGAACGGCCCACGAAAGCATAGTACCGTATGAAGCGTTCGAAACCCAGACGGGCTACATCACACTTGGTTGTGGAAGTGATGCTCAGTTCGTTTCTCTTTGTCAGTTGTTGGGAGTAGAAGAGTTGGCCCAGGATGTCCGTTTTGTTAACAACCGGACACGGGTAGACCATCGAAATGAATTAATCACGATTCTTTCCGCGATTCTGAAGCGTAAAACCTCATCGGAGTGGATGGAGGTTTTCAAGGAAGCATCTTTCCCCGTTGGTCCAATCAATAGCATGCGAGAAGTGTTTCAAGATAGCCATATCAAAGCGATAGGATTGGTTAAAACGCTTCCCCATTCGACGGCCGGAGAGGTGAAACTTGTCGGTCCGCCGGTTGTGTACAGCGAGGCACGGAATGAAGTAACTTCTCCTCCTCCGCAGTTGGGGCAGCACACAAATGATGTGCTTCGCGATCTGCTTGGGTACGAGGAGGAGAAGATAAATCGCTTGAGGAAAGAGAATATTATACAATAAAGCATTTATTATTTGTACTGCGTATCTTTGTTTCATAATCTGCGCTTTAAATATGTTTTTCCGAAGAAATAGTAATCACTATCCGTTAAGGAATAATTTTGTTTTAAAATGCAATTGCAGGAACCACCAGTATTACGATTACGGCTGCAGAAACCGCGTAACGACAAGAAGGTCCAGTGGACAAATGGTACAGTCGATAACGAGCATATGAACAAGAAGAAATCAAAGTGCTGCTGCATCTACGTTAAGCCACGGGCATTCGGCGAGAGTTCATCCGAAAGTGAAGATGAATGCGAAAACTGCTTTGGGCATGTTGAGTTAAAAAAGAAAAACCAGAAAAAACCATCAACAGCCCATGGGGACGGCGATGAGGGTGAGAACGATAATTCCGATGGTGTCAATGGACCAATGCCGACGGGTGATCCTACCCCACAGTGTTGCAAATCGGAAAATTAATTTTGTAAACGATGTGCGAGACGCTTTACTTTGTTTTTGGTCATTGCTCAAGAAACGACAAAAAATGGACAACGCATTGCGGCACGGAGCGAACGGTGTAGATGAACAAAAATGTATTTAGAACCAAATCTGTACATACATCTCTAATTTAAATAAATTAAAACTTTTATCATAGTCAGACATGATGATTTTATTACATTGAAAACAAAAAATCTAATAACTATAGGTAATGCTATGTAACATTCAAATAAAAGAGGTGGGTTAACCCGTAGTTGCAAAATAACATTTTATAATCTGGTCTTTACTATTGATATTTTGGCACTGTTTGTCTCGAAGTTATTGATTTTGGTCTTCGTCGAAGTCCTCATCAAACCAATTTCTCAATCCCTTTAACCTAATTGAACATGTCAAGACATGTAGAATATAGGAATCTTTATTGTACAAATATACTTATTGAATTTATGTGTGCAACCATTCAACCATTATTTCAAATAATGATCAAGATGTTTGAAGCTTGTATAGCTCCACTTGGTCAAATGTAAATATGTTGGTACCAGGCAACGCTGCTGTCAGTTGCGTATTTATTTTTATATTTGCACCCGTCGGATCTAGTGGTGGTGAAACTGAATCTCTACAGGGATTCGAATCTTTCGATTCAAATCCATTCTGAGATCCTGATCTTCGAATCCGAATCCCAATCAGTCGTATAATACATGCTCATCTAATGCCGATTTTTCATATGATGTGTTTAATTCAATGAATAATTTACATAAAAATTGTGTTCTCTCGCAGCAGTGCTGTAAAACGAGAGCACTTCTTCAGTGTTCATAGCAAACGTTAAAACAGAATGCAGTCCTACTCTTACTCCTTGATAATTGGTACTCGGACATCGCGATCCTGTTCACAGCAAAGCAAAACGAGTTGTGCCAGATCCTGCAGTAACAGGCAGTGAATTTATACTCCTTCCTTAAGCTTGATAATGAATTATAACACTCCAACTCAACTAACTTAATGAAAATTTTCATATAAAAGAATAAATCTTGTTTTCGCTGTTCAGTAATACGTAAAAGTATAAAATAAATTAAATGGAATAATAAATTTTCAAAATAAAAGTTTTTCCGTAAACGTACTAAAAACTAAAAAATTAATGTATGTTAAATGAGACTCGGGGTCCACACTACAGCGCGACGTCACCTGACAGGAGCTGAACTCCATATAAAAAAAACCTTGCGCGATGTCGCGCGAATCACGCTAGATTTTTTTTGCATGGAGTTCAGCGCCTGTCAGGCGACGTCGCGTTACGCGACGGTGCAGTCTGGAAAGCGTGAGATATGTATTTATGTATCAGTTTTTCGTTTTTGTCGTTATTCGCATAACATCGTAGATGGCGATCGAGCTGAGAGCATAAAACAAGACTTTTTTCATTCGTGTCTCATTATTTCCGCAATTGGAGTTTTTTTGTTTCTTTTTTTGTATATTCGCAAAGAACAAAGGTTGGAGAAGTCCCCTGTGCAGTTTTGTGTCGCTAGCTGCTTCGAAGAAGAAGATAACTTAAGGCAGCGCTCTGTCAGCTATCGAACAAGACAAACCCGACAAAAACGACAAAAAACACACGAACAAACCCATGTAATCATATGGAGGTGCTCTGTCAACCTGCATAGAATATGTCAGACAAACACGACACAGAACAAAACAGTTTGATTTTGTCGTGCAGGGCTGTATCCCACGGTGGAACTGTATATACATTGTTTATTCTGCTACCTTGCGGCTGGGATGAGTGACAGCTCTTCACGACAATTGGCAGAGCTCCCTTCAAACATTGTCGTGTTTGTTTGGTTTGTTGGGCTGGTCACAGAGCGCTACCTAACTCGGAGTCCACACTACAGCGTGACGTCGCCTGACAGGAGCTGAACTCCATATAACCCGGGGTCCACACTGCAGCGCGACGTCGCCTGACAGGTGCTGAACTCCATATGAAAAAAAAAAAACTATCACGATGTCGCACAAATCGCGCTAGGTTTTTTTGTATGGAGTTCGCGGCGCTGTAGTGTGGACCCCGAGTAAAAAACCTTGTGCGATGTCGCGCGAATCGCGCTACTGTTTTGTTCTTAGCAGTTTGGTTACGTTTCGGCACCCGAAAAAACTTTGGTAAAAATATCAATTAAAACGGGGTTTCATAACTGAATTACATTTGTCAAGGCTAGAAATAAGTAGTACAACGAAAAATCCGATGTTTTGTGGAGAATACTGCTCGTTTTGTTCTTCTTCTTCTTCTTCTTTCGCTATGCGAGTCGGGGTATATCCTCCTACGCTAAGTCGAACGTTTGTTCCCTTACTCGTAATCAGAGGCGTACCGACTCTGTCCGAACTCCTATGAAGGGACTCGTCCTTTAGGACCGGCTAATAATAGCCATATGTCCACCCGCCGGCCACGGGAGGGATAATTCCTTCCGTTGTCAGGACACAAGAACTCGTGGTCCGCTTGATTGACTCAAACAGAACGAGATGTGCGGCAGCTAGGATTTTTCTTACCTGAGCTCCAGCTCGGGGTGACCACGCGGTCGTGCCGTAACCTTACTTTTCCGCTAACCCTTTCAGGAAACTTGTGCACTGCTAACATCCGCTCTGATGCACTACCGAACTGGAACTGCTCGTTTTGTTCGCGTTTGTGTTTCGGTTTGTTTACGTTTTGTCCAGCTGTCGGTTTGTTTACGTTTCGAATTGACATTTGACAAGAGCTAGCGCGTTTTTCGCTGTATCTACACTATGCAATGTCTAGCGCGATTTTTGCGACCCTTTTTTTGCATGGAGTTCGGCCACCTGTCAGGCGACGGCGCGTTTCGTGACGGGACGTCGCGCTGTAGTGTGGACCCCGAGTCAAATGGGATTCGAATCTTTGGAATCCGTCTAGGGATCGAATCTTAGGATCTTCCGAATCCCGATTCTGCCAACACTAATATTTATTTTTATTTGCTACCCGACGGATCGACATCGCACTTGATGGTGAGCAATTGGTCGATCCGCTTTGGGTCAGCTGTCGGGTGCTAAAACTCAGTCCAAGGTTTTTCCGTCGCGTCAATTATCTAAATAATTATAGTAACACCCTAATTTAAACGGAATAATTCGTGACCGTTGTCGGTGTTTTACGTTTTCCTAGGGGCTGTGAGTACGGTTGTGCGTGCGTGTGTTTTTTTTTACTGCGTAGCGGGAGTAAAACATCTCCGTAGTTTGCCAACGAACGGCAGCACAAGACGGAGACGGAGAACCAACCGTAGATAGTGAAAGTTTACGGTGCAACTTCGCAGTCGGCAGATTCGGCGGAAGTACTGCCGTGCTGTGGGAGGTGGTATTGTGTTGAGTACGGCGAAGAAATAGAAAAAAAAAACGCTTGAACAACGGTGGAAACGAGATTTTCCATGGCGGAAATGGACGATGTACCAATGGCTGATGCAAGTAGCACGTCCAGCACCCCTAGCGAACAGGACGACGGTGGCGTGTACCTGGATAACAGTCCGTGGGTATTTCTGCCGGAGCCACTGTTCAACACAATATTTTTGCGACTACAACCGCGCGATTTGCTGAATGCCAGTCAATGTTGCAAACGCTGGCACAAGCTGTCGATGGATGACTACATCTGGAAGAAATATTTTCAGGCCGAATTCAATGTCGACCCGTCGATCCCGTTGAAACGAGGTAAGAATAACGCGCATGACGCGCAATATGCGCTCATGTGCCGATGCAATCAAACCGTTGCCAATTCGATAATCGAGCGCAAAAGTAGCGCCTCCTCGGATCGATCGCATCTTGCGGTGACATAATGCACGATCGTCAACCGATGCGCTAGGTTTTTGCGTGTTTACATCAAGCATCAACAAAATGTGGTGTGAGAAAGCGCGATAGGTTGATTACTGGCTTGCTTTAACTAATCCATTTTCTCTCCCTTACACATAAAAAGGTGCAGAATCCTGGCGCGCAGAGTACCGCCGCTTGACGAGCAACGTTCCGATGGTCCTGACAGACATTCTAACGAGTCATTCACATCAAGTACTTCACGTTAGCTTCTCGCACAATGGTAAAATGTTTGCCACTTGCTCGAAGGATGGATTTGTGATTGTAAGTGCCCGTACATATGCGATCCATTTTTTTTGTTTTAAAAATAAAACCTCTAAAATCGTGCTGCTACATTACAGCTTTGGAACTCGGCGTATCCGTCGACGATACGCGACTCGTATGATATGCGAAAACTGAGCTGGAAGTACACACAATTTTCGCAGTTCAATCAAAGCGACACGCTGCTACTGGTGTCCGGGGTTCACTTCGGCTCTCCGCACAGCACTTCCGGCGAGATTGCGGTGTTTACTGTCCAAAGTAAGTTTTTGATAAGAAAGTTTGGTGGGTCTGAACGATGGGTTTTGAAAAGAAAATTGACTCGTTACGGATGCGGTTTACGACCCCTTTACATGCACTTAATTAATTCTGATAACTCTCTCATACATCTATCTGCCGATAGGAGTTTACGTTGGTTTGATTGATTTCTGGATTTGGCTCATTTACTGGTTTTGTACAACGGATTTTCGATAATTTCTTATGATTGTAAGCTTTTGTCCGAATTATATTAAATGGTAATGTAGAAAGGATTAAAAACCGGTAATAGGTACACATTTTAGATCAGTCATACACGGAATTATATCCCAAAATAGTTAAATTTATGTTTTGTTTTTGTAAAAGCACTTCCAATAACACTTCGTTTGCTTCACAAATTTTACACAACCGTCTTGGAAACCAATATTCCTCAATCAGTGAAAGATTGTAGGCAAAACCGGTTTTTGGGTTTACCCCGCTCGTTTGGCAAATTCGGTTTGTCTTATCACATTCGCATGGACTCAAGACAGACGCTTTATGGATGCTGTGGGAAACATGCAAGTTTGTGTGAAACCAGTCTCAGGACTTGTTAACAATACTGTTTGACAGTCATCTTCTTAGTTCTTTTGCAAGACTTTGTGACTGCCTTGATGAGACTAAGAGATGACTCAATTCAATTGCCAACGAAATCAATGCATTGGTTTGAATGAATTTCAACTACACTACAATTATTGCCGCATTCCTTTATCGACATATTTTTGGCTTCATGGGAACATATATAATACGTCGAAATATTTAAAAATGTTAGTGTAATCTCATTTAATTATTATGGTTATACTTTTACAGATGGATTCACTTTGAAATGCCGTGTGACGAACAGACCGTACGATATTTTCGGCACATGGTTTAGCGATCAGCATCTGCTTTCGGGCGACATGAGCTGGCTGGCGCATCTGGTCAGCACGTCAATACTTTGGCTGAACAAGGCCAATCAAGAGGTGGACTCCGAGCACACCCCCGTACGAAAACAAATGTACAAATTCTACAATCGGAACGCCAGTTCGATACGGGCGATCATGATAGCGAACTGCCCCTGGCTGAACGATGATAGCGGAGCTAAAAAGGAGAATGAGGTCGGTGAGAGCTCGAGCAGTGGGCAAAAACCGACGGACGAGGACTCTAGCGAAAACGATCGTCGAGCCGGTAATCCACTGTCACACTACCAGATGAATCAAGATGTGGACTCCGACGAAGAACCAGCGGCAGAGGCGGCTGATGAGCGTAAGTAGCGCGTAACTGCGAGGTGTTATTGGTTGGGCGAAGAAAAATGACCGTTTCTTTGCCTGGTGATTTTGGTAGATTTACGCAATGCACCCGCAAACGCTGCCAGTTCGCGTCAACAACCTCCCGACCATGGAGACTACGCCGGCCCGATACAGTATGTGGAGGAGTTCCGGCAAGAGTACGACGACTCGTACTACGAATCGTCGGATGATTGCCTGGGAGACGACGATGACGACTGCGACGACGAGGAGCTGTCCGAGGGCGACGACGATCTGGAGAACCTTTGCCCAAAGTATTTGATCTTCTCGACCGGCTCGAAAACGTACACACCGCACCAGATTGGGTTCAAGCGCATTACAAGTGTCAACTTTCCGCGCCGCCTCGACCCGGGTCCGTCGTTGCAGGAGCGCATCGCTCTGCGCGATCGGCAGCGCGAGTTGCAGGTAATTATGGGCGAGATGTCACCGGAAGAAATTCGCCTGCAGTATATCTTACAGAACGAATCGCCACCGAGAGAACCGAACTGGAACAACTACGATGAGGTGGCCGGCCGGTTTGACAAGGTGGACAAGCTGATTGATCTGCACGGCCACATCATCGGAATGGGGCTAAGCCCGGACCATCGCTATCTATACGTCAACAGTCGACCGTGGCCGAAGAACTGCGTCATTCGCAATCCACTGCAACCTCCGGCGATCGCGCAGGAGATCGACATACACGTGATCGATCTGATGACGCTGAAAAAGGTGGGCAAGATGCTGCGTGCCCACAAGGCGTACACTCCGAATACGGAATGTTTCTTTATCTTCCTGGACGTCTGTGATAACTACGTTGCTAGGTAGGTCAAAGGATCCGTTGCGATGAACGGGGCGAGTGGCGTCACTTAATGCAAATTGTTTCCCGTCTATTTTTCACAGCGGTGCGGAAGACATGCACGCATTCATCTGGGATCGATATTACGGTGTTTGTCTGGCGAAGTACCAGCACGACAATGTGGTCAATAGCGTTGCCTTCAACCCACGTGATAATGAGATGCTTGTAACCACCAGCGATGACTATGAAATTAAGGTAAGTTGAAAAAAACCTGCCAATGGCAGTAAGGTGCATTAATGGACGGGTTCATTGTTTATTATCCTTTGCGTAGATTTGGCGATCACTGTCCAAAGCGAAAAAACTGGGCATTCCGCCCACCGCTCGGGCGTCCGAGTATCGAAAGAATAAAGTAAATCGCCCACCTCCACAGCCACATCAGTACGCGGGAAGATCGTTCGTATAAGACTTACGAAGGAATGTATTCAAAACCAATGTGCCGGATGTTGGCGCAATAGAAGTTTTGCGCCATCTATTGCGAAGTAACGAGCCAAGAGTGACCACCTATACTCTAGTCGGGGAAAAGAACGCGCATGAACCGCGAACAAAAGGCGGTCAGCGAATGTCAAGTTTGTTTTCTCTTTGCCAGAAATGGTTTAATTTTTTATCGTTCGTTTTAGTGGAAGATATTTTATTAGTTCATAATGTTGAAGATGAAATCATAATACCGGAGGGCGTAGTCGAACTACGCCAATCGTAGTTTAAAAGCTAAAAACATCACAAAATAACGTTTGTGGTACAACCAGTGAAAAGCAAAGAAATCACAACAGATTACCAGAGACATTTTTTTTTTAAATTTTAAATGTGAACTTGTTTAAGCGAATTCAAAGTCATTTGAGTAAACAATTGTCAGCGGTCTTGATATGTTCATTTTCGAACAATTTTCACTCGCCGACGATTATTTGTTGACCAACAAAGTCGTGGCGATGTTTTTTGGAGTCTCATTTTCAGCATTAAAGGATTCTGCGCTTTATTCTCACAAACAATTGTTTTTTTGTTTTAAATATTCTTCATTTGATTTTATCGTATTTTTTTACACTCCATGCCAAGTGGTTCGTACAGCTAGGACTTATTAATTCAGAATTACCCATTGAGATGTTTGTTTTCCTCACTTCAGTTCGTGTCATTCTAAAGGAAATCAAAAAGCAGGCGAACAGAGTAATGTTATGTATTATTAGAAAAAGTTTTGGTAATAAATAAACTTTTTTAAATACACAAATAACTAAATATGTATTGCAAAGATTTATTTATTTATTTTAACACTTTGTTGACGGGCGTTTTTTTCCCAAAACTAGCTGCTGTCACCGGGGTCCCCGGTAACGAACGACCGATCGAAACGGATACGACGAAACGAACCAAAAACCCGAATGCTCGACTGTGCAATGGTATGCGTGCAACGTACATGTCCGTCTTTCCGTCCTCAACGTTGAGTCAAAAACAGACGAAGATCTTCGTCTCCCGTCAACAAGGTGTTAAGAGCATGTTTCATGTAAAAAAAATCACCCAGCTTACCTTTAATGTAACCATAACGACAATTTCCGGATGGTAAAAACCCTATAATTGTTTTGTTCTTTCGAGGCAGTTCGAAAGTTGGGATTGAACGGCAAAAAACATTCAACCTTCGGTAATTTCTTCTTAATTTATGTTTAGAGGTGCTGTTATCAATTAGAGGTTGTTGTTTCAATTGGCTGTATCAGATGATGTCAATGAATCATCGCCTTGTGTTATTGGTTCGTTGAATTTCACATTAACCTTTGATTGCTCAACTTTCCGGGCTTTCATGGATGGAATAACATCGTTGCTTTATTTCTACCGAATTCTTACCGGGTCATTCTCCTCCTAGGATGAGGTCCCAACCCTCCCTCTCCCACCACCTGGGTGGGGGAGACGTAAATAAACAAGAAAATGCACCACCCCACGCATTGTGCGCCTTATCTCTTATTTGAAAATTAAAAAAAAATTAACAAGACACAAACAAACACAGAAGGTAATACATAATGTACATAGCTCACTGATGCAGGTCACGCTCCTATCTATCGAGTGTCCTGTTTGAACGCTTGATTGCTGATCGATTCCGGGTTAATTTTGTGGCTCTGCGACTGTTGCTGCCTTTGCTGTTGCTCAGCCATCTCCCGCTCTCCGTACAAATCCAACGTCTTGCCGTACCACCAAACGAGTCCGTCGAAAAATACCCCGACGGATGTGAGACCTGCGTGTTCAAGACAGGGAAAGCAGAGTAATTAGTGTCGAGGGTGTCAAGTTGAAGCTGTAGATGTATGATGGATTTCAATAAAAAGTGATATGGAAACGCCGTAGGAGAAGATAAGAACTCACAGCGAAGTTTTATGAAACAAATTTACGTTAATCAAAGTTGCCCTTAATGTAATGAAAAATTAAGTATGATCATAAATGTAGGAAAAACATATACAGTGCTGTTCTTCAATGTTTTAAAGTGGTTGAAGGTATCTTAAAAAATCAATTTAATTGCTTCAATAAAAATGAAACTACTTCATATACAAGTATCTAGTTTGAATTTGTTTGTATAAAAAACTGAAAGGTAACATTATTATTTGCTTTATCTAAACATAGTTTTGATTATATAAATTTACAAACGTAATATATAGCAGGTTTGGTTTAAAATTTAAAAAAATCCATACCCATTTTAAATATTCTAACCAACAAGGGACAATTAAAGAGACCTTACTTGTTCGACCCTTTGATTATTACAATTCAGGGTGAATTATAATTGCATTTGGTACCCTTTTGTTTGAATGGAAATACCTCTTTTATTAATATGGACAAACACACTGAATGTGTGGAAAAAACAAATTACCACATTTAAAATGATGAAAAGTATTCAGTAGCTGGGAAAATATCATAAACTTGTATTCTGCTTTTTATGTTCTTTCGTGTAGCTCTGGTCTTTTCAATCAGTACACATAAATTACATAATTAACCATTAGAACTATATTTACTATGACGATCACGTACACTTTAAAAACAGAGGTCCTTGGCCTAAAACTTAACGGTACATAAAACAGACGCCACGCGCGGCTCGTCCGTGCCCGATCCTCTACCGATCCCCAGCCGAAGTCCACTGGTCGACGGACGCTGCGCATTGACCCCGATGGATAGCAGGAACCCACATCAGCTGATAACGGCGAGTTATCAGTGAGTGGCCCAAAGCTTATCCATCGGGTCAGGTCCTATCACAACATCTCCCCCTTTTAATTCAGACGATACTCGTCGAGCCTACGTGGGGGTCTTCTAGGCCTAGAAGACCGGCGTGGCTCTTGTATCGGCTGCCGTCGTCTGCTAGTCACGAAAGGGACTGGACGTGGAGATGCAACCGTATCCGATGCGATGATTTG
Source organism: Anopheles coustani (assembly GCF_943734705.1). Classification (NCBI taxonomy): domain Eukaryota; kingdom Metazoa; phylum Arthropoda; class Insecta; order Diptera; family Culicidae; genus Anopheles; species Anopheles coustani. The sequence continues at coordinate 39,208,708 of NC_071289.1, forward strand.
CTGCCCTGCAGGAGAAATCGGCCTTGTTTCCTGCGGCGCTGGATCGATGAGCAAATCCAACGGCAATCGGTTCGGCTCTACGGTATTACTAGGTGCATTAATTGGCGTGGCAGCACCGCGCTCTCTAAGCTGATTCAGGTGACGTCGATGCACCTTGCGATCCTCGGTCTCCACCTCGAACATCACCGTACCTAGTTCTCGTACAATCCGTGCTGGAACCCACCGCCAAGAGTTTCTAGCATACATCTTGGTATAAACGGCGTCACCGCTACCGAACCGTTTATCGCCCACTGGCGGTGCTTCCTTTTCTGCGGAGGGAGGTTTCAATAGTTCTAGGGCGGTCCGAACCTTTCGCCCCAGCATAGCCTCCGCCGGAGTTTGGCCATTTCTTACAACCGGGTTGGGAGTCATCCGATAAGATGCAAGGAAAATATCGAGTGATTCCTCTCGTGTGGCTCCACCTTCGTGGATCTTTTGCATTTTTCTTTTTAGCGTGTCCACGAAACGCTCAGCTTGCCCATTCGATTGAGGATGAAACGGCGCGGTTTTCACGTGGTCTATGCCGTTTCTACAACAGTAATCCTCAAACTCGGACGATACGAACTGGGGCCCATTATCGCTGACCAACGTTTCGGGATAGCCAAATCTTGCGAAGATGCCCCGCATCATCGCAATAGTAGCCTTTGTCGTAGTGCTACATGTCCTTACTACCTCTGGCCACTTTGTATGCGCATCAACCATTACCAAAAAGTAATCACCGTCAACTGGACCGGCATAATCGATGTGGATGCGCTCCCAGGGCTTCTTGGTAGCTGGCCAGGAAACGGGTTTCTCACGTGGGGAGGACTTCGATGCTACTGCACAGGCGTGGCATGTTTTCACGTACTCGGCAATGTCTCTATCGATGCTTGGCCAGTACACATAACTGCGAGCCACCGCCTTCATCCTTTGGATCCCTGGATGTCCTTCGTGCAGCTGCTCCAAGCAACGCCGCTGTAGCTTTCTTGGGATGACCACCCTCTCCCCGAACAAAATACTTCCCCGGAACGTGGATAAGGCCTCGCTTCTGTGGAAAAAGCGAGCCAAATCTTCGCCGTATGATTTGTCTCGCGGCCAACCTTCCATAATGTATTTTGTTACTTGCCGCAGTACCGGGTCGGATTCCGTTGCCTTCGCGACATCTCTAAAATGAAGCGGAAATAGGTTAATACAGTTTATTACAACGGAACTCACGTCCTCTTCCAACTCAGCGCTTGCAATGATGTACTCTGGATCTGGTTTTGCGTGCTCCCTTATTAGCCTTGAGAGCACGTCCGCGTTGCCAAATTGATCCGTTTTAACATATTCGATGCTAAAATCGTACAGTTGAAGCTGCAGAGCAAAACGCTGTAACCTGTTGGCTGTGTAAACAGGTATACCCTTGTTGGAGCCGAAAATGCGCAACAGTGGTCGATGATCCGTCTGCAACCGGAAATGGCGTCCGTACAGCATTTTATGGAATTTCTTAACGGCAAAAATGATCGCTAGACCTTCACGATCGATCTGACTGTACCCTGCTTCTGCCTTCGTTAGGGCTCGTGAAGCATGCTGCACCACCTTCATCGATCCATCAGCAAATCTATGGCTGATCGTTGCGCCTAGACCAACCGACGAAGCATCCGCAGAAACCACTATTTCCGCGTTGGGGTCGTAATGCGTCAGGAGCAGGTCGGAGGCCAGTATCTCTTTAAATTTCCGAAAGGCATCTTCGCACTCGCGTGTCCATTCAAATTGTGACTCGTTTTTCAGCAGCACATCCAGAGGGTACCGAAGGTCTCTCATCTTTGGAACGAACTTCCCGTAATAATTCACGGCTCCTAAAAAGGATCGTACTTCACTCACATTCCTTGGCGCCGGCAACTCGTGAATTACTGCTATCTTTTCGGGATTCGGTCTGAGACCCTGGCTATCAACGATGAACCCCAAATACTCAATTTGAGTCATTTTGAATGCACACTTTTCCGCGCGGATGGTAAATCCGTAATCTTCGATGCGCCGGAAAAGGTTTAGCAGGTTCTCATCGTGCTCACGCTCTGTTCTTCCTCCCACGACTACGTCGTCCATGTACCCGGATGTACGATTCAATCCGGCGAGCATTGCATCCATCAGCTGCTGGAATGCCGCTGGTGCAATCTTTATCCCGGGTGGCAGGCGGTTGTAATGGTATAGTCCGCGATGCGTATTTATCGTAAGTAACGGACGATACTGCTCATTTATTTCCACCTGCAGGAACGCGTCCGAAAGGTCAATTTTGCTGAAAAACTGGCACTGAGCAAGTGTTGCAAAAATATCCTCTGGAAGTGGTAGTGGATACTCATGGGACTGGAGAGCTGAGTTCAGGCCAGTTGAATAATCTCCACATATTCTTATACTGCCGTTCTGTTTCCTCACTACCACGATTGGGGCTGCCCAATCCGAATAGTCCGTTCTGGTGATAACACCCAAGTCTTGCAGGCGGTCTAGCTCTTTTTCCACAATAGCTTGCATCGCGTATGCAACCGGACGTTTGGGACAAAATACTGAACGGTGATTATCCTTCAGCCGCAGCTGAATATTTGCCTTAGTGCACAATCCACTTCCACTGAACATTTTAGGGAACTTGCTTTCCCATTTTAGCGCTTCTGTGCTTATCGCGTTACAAAAGTGGTCCATTGGCACCGACCCGAGCTGGAACTGCTCGATCGCATCTGCTCCCAGAAGCTGCAAGTCTGCTTGTATGACGCGAATAACGACGACCTTTGTCCTGTCGCCAATCGTTACCCTTGCCGTAAATTCCCCATCCAGCTGCAGCTGCGAGCCAGACGCCGTCCTCGCGCATACTCCTACCGGCTTCAATGTTGGCCTACCCAACTGGTCCCATGCACTCCGTCCGACCACCGTGATGTCCGAACCGGTGTCGAGCTGCATGCGCACCTTCTTGTTGCCGATCAGAAGGTCGACGAATTTTCTTGTTTGCGTCACCTTGCAGACGTTGATCGTTACAAAACGTGTCTCAACCGGAGTGCGCCTGTTCCATTTCTTGGATTTTCGCCGCTGGCGCCTACCGTTTTGTTGGTTGCAAAAACCCTCTCTATGGCCCGTTTTGTTACAGTCACGGCACTTATGTTGGGCATAAGAACAGTTTCTTGCCCAATGGGTACCTCCACACAACCAACAAGGCCCAGCCGGCTTGTCGCGAGTTTCTCGATACACGCCACGTTCTTGCCGCCATTTTCCTCCTTGATCTTGACCAGGCGACTGGTATCGCGGTCCTCTGGCCCTTAGTGCCAGGACGCGATCATTAGATTTTGCTGCAATCATCGCGCTGTCGACTTTAAGACTCGCGATCCGTTGACATTCCGCGGAAAGCTGCTCCAATGTCACGTCGTTTCGCTCCTCGATTCGAGACAGAAGCCTCGTTCGCACTTCAGCGTCGGCTTCGTCTTTCAATCCGCAAACGAGCATTAAACATTTAAATTGCTCTTCGCTCATTGCGGCAAGTTGAAAATTCACGCAGGAGCGGTTCACTCTGCAGACAAATGAAACTAAATCCTCGTTCCGCGACTTTGTAAGCTGCAAACAAGTGTATCGCTTACTAACGAGCGACTCTGCTTTCCCGAAAAGAGCTGTTAACCTTTTCGTAGTATCGACGAACGACAAGTCACGAGGGACACTCGGCAAGATAAAACTAGTGTACCGCGCGTACTCGGCGGGTCCCAGCTTGCGTATCAGCAAACGCACTTTAGCTGCATCGTCGAGGCGAGAGGCATCCTGCGCAAACAGATCCTCGTATCGTGCAAACCATGCACCGAAAGTTACGTCCGATTCCGCCTCGTAACGAAACTCCGTGATGCTACTCGATAAAGCATCCATAATCACCTCGGGATTGCTGGGAACACTATTTGTCGGCTGGGAAGGCTGTGATGCGGATTTCGGCTGCTGCAGCAATTGGGCGAATAACTGATGCTGTTGTTGCATCTGCTGCTGCTGTTGCTGCATCTGCTGCTGCATCTGCTGCTGCTGTTGCTGCATTTGCTGCTGCATCATCTGCATCATTTGGGCCAGCATCGCAAAATCAAAATTCTGCCCAGGCGCTCCGGATGACGCGGCAAAATTATTCTGCAATGGCTGCGCGGATGCACTTTGCAATGGAGGCTGAGTCCATGGCGCTTGGCTTTCGTTGGCGGGCTGCGCGGATGCGCTTTGCAATGGAGCCTGTGGCCATGGCGCTTGGTTTTCGTTGGCGGGCTGCAAATGATGTTGCCCAGGAACAAAACCACCAGAGCGGATCGCGGATGATCGACGCTCGTCCCCTTCCACTGGAAACTCGGATGCACCGCTTCCGTTAACGCTCATCCTTCGCCTTTTTGCCCGTGGACGCGGAATTTTGTCTTCACTGTGCACGCTCGTACCAAAAGTCTTGTGTCTTTAATGCACACGTTCACAAAAAGCGTTTTTTTTTTTTTCACTCGTCGCCACTTTTATGTTCTTTCGTGTAGCTCTGGTCTTTTCAATCAGTACACATAAATTACATAATTAACCATTAGAACTATATTTACTATGACGATCACGTACACTTTAAAAACAGAGGTCCTTGGCCTAAAACTTAACGGTACATAAAACAGACGCCACGCGCGGCTCGTCCGTGCCCGATCCTCTACCGATCCCCAGCCGAAGTCCACTGGTCGACGGACGCTGCGCATTGACCCCGATGGATAGCAGGAACCCACATCAGCTGATAACGGCGAGTTATCAGTGAGTGGCCCAAAGCTTATCCATCGGGTCAGGTCCTATCACAACACTGCTACTACTGTATACTTCATAAACCTCATCAGATGGTGTATTTTCAATCAGTAGGATAAGCATTTGAAGAGCAGCACTTCAAATGTCGATAAATGAGCCAACAAATAAATTATAATTAATAAGAAAACAAATATTATTAAAAAGATATCCACACTTCACCTAAGAGCTTGAAGAAATGTGCACAACCCACAGGTACTTCTTCGAACAACATTATTTTGAAGTTCAATAACAAATGTTTACTTTAATGAAATTGCAAATTAATGATTTCGAACTTACAGAGCGCCGTAATGTTGATATAATATCGGAACATCTTTTGATCGTATAGTTGACAGTTTCCACGCTTCCCACATTCCTCCGTCCACACCAGACACGTACTGTCGATGATGCGACCGTAAATGATTGGGCCAGGGATGAGGGCGAACAGACTAATCATCATAAGGATGAGTCCTTGCGTGAAGGATTTATCTTGCTTCGAAACGCACCTAGAAGAAGATCAAGTTTTTGTTAGTATACTGCTGTACAGCATATTACCGGTGTTTACTTACCGATAGTTCACCAAAAGATTGCCGATTCTACCGGAGGCACCGAGGCAGTTGATGATGCTGGAAATGATCGAAAAAAGGTAGAAACCGAGAGCACATCCCTTCAGGCATGCTCCTGGAACGAGCTTAGCCGCATACAGGACGCTATCCGGTGGGCTCGTCGTTGTTGTCGGCTCTGTGTCGATCGTTTCGGTAGCTCGCTTTCTTCGACGAGCCGCTTCAGCGATCGTTGTGGCGTCTGTCACCGTAATGGTATTGTCAGTGGACGGCGAAGCATCTTCCTTTTCCCCCATAGGATTCTCATCTGTATCCGCTTCTGATGGTCGTTCACCAGAGCCCGCTTCGATGTACCGCGAATCGTGTTGATCCCCATGGGTAAGCGTGTAGTTGACTGTGGTTTCGTTTCCCGCCAGAAGCTTTATTGTGTCGGCTGATTCTGGAGTAGTTAGGGGATGGTCCATGACAAAGGCGGTCGTTAGACCTGCGGCGCTGATCGTAACGGTTGACGTCTCTCGATAGGCTGCGGTTGTTGAGAAGTTCTCGTCTGTTACACCGGCGTGCGTTGTGTAGAAAGGATTCGTCGTCCGCTCCCAGGGCAGCTTCGTAATGGGCGAGTAGTTTTCATTTTGACACGAGCATTGATCGTAGTACTTCATGCTGGTGTTCCAGTTCTCGCATCCGGCGTGACAAGCGGAGAAGAATGTGATACCCGTGTCCTCCTGACAGATCGGGCTGTACGCGACACCATCGCAATGGCAACGGCTGTTGCACTCCGTCGTCAGGTTCAGCCGACCCTTCACCAGCGGCATCGTACCATCGGGACAGGTCAGAAAGAGGTAAGAGATCTGCCCGGCCATATAGCCCACCCCGACGATCACGTTCCAAAAGAGTAGCTTCCGAGGGGACGGCTTCTTCTTCGAGATGACGATACCGGAGATTAGGAAACCGGCCACCATGCCGAACAGGGTTATTGGCCCGGTGATGACGGTGGCGTTGGCCGTGGATTTGTGGAACTGCACCTCGATGTACTTGCTAAGGAAGGTGATGTAGCCGCTCGAGCCGAGAATGTAGAAAATCCCGGACAAAATGTTGAACATGAGCAGCTTGTTCTTGATCAAGCGCATCAGTGCCATTGGGAAGTCTACACAACGAGGAGAAAACATTTCGTTAGGTATCGTCAAGTAATTCCTTCATTACAATAGGATCATTTTAAGTAAATAAATAAATTAAACAAGAAGAAAAAGAAGTTTTACAACAACATACACCATGTAATGTGAACGAAGCTACACCGAATATACCGATAGAAGACCACTTTAGCACTTCAAATGTACTGCAAAAGATCTTCTCACTAACTAAAGTTAGAAATCCTCTTGAAGTGAGGTCAGTAAATTGACATATTTTTAAATAATCTTGTTAACGAAAAAAATCAAGATATACTTGCTTGGAATTGAAGTAATTTGAATCCGGAAAGTTGACTATTTAGAAACATACATTTAGATGTTCTCCAGGCAGAAAGATGGCTATGTGGAATTTCGTATGGCTTATTGCAGTACTTACTACAGATACTCCGTTAATGTACAGTGAGCTAAGGCTCAGCCAATTAAGCGGTATAGAAAAAGAAGGGAACGAATTTCCCCAAAACAGCTTACCATTTAGCTTGGGGAATTCCACGATACTCTCGACATAGTCGGACACGGGCTCTGGCGGAGCAGGGCGCACTTGCCGGGGTTTACTGAGACTTTGCTTCTCCTTGCCAAAGGCTTCCGCATCGTGCATCAGTATCACAGGCATGTTGGAGTTGGGCCGCTTTGCGTTCGGCGGGGATTTCTTCGGTATCTCCTTCGGGAACATCCCGATGAGAATGGCGAAAAAGAGCATCGCCACACCGAGCAATATCCAACCTAACCACCAGGCGCCCAACCACCGCGGATCAGAACTGTCGATGATGGGCGTCTTCGTTGGATCGATGTAGATCTTCAGCGCAAAGTATCCTACACAGAACACAGGGATTAGTTGAAAGGGCAAAACTGCTTGTCTGTGATGGGTTACTTACCGAGTGCGAACCCTACCACCGGTCCGAAGGTCCGCAGCGAGGAAGCGTACGCCAGCATGAGTGGCGTGTTGGTTTTCTTCGTATTATCGTCCAGATACGTCTGCCCGAGCGAGTAGTACAGCGTGTTACCGATGCCGAGCACAAACTGCGACATGAAGATCAGAATGAGCGGGATGACCGAGATCGTTTCGAGGCATTCCTTTGGCGAAGACGTGTCCAGGCACAGCCGGTTGGCACTCTTTACCGCGGTCTGGTTCGTCCGGATGCGCGCCTCGTCCTCTTCTTGCTCGCGGATGTACTCCTTCGTGAGCCGCAGCGCCTCATCGCCAGCACCGTAGATGAAGTGCGGCATGGCGAGGATAAAGCAGGACAGTGCACAAAAGACGACACCCCATGCAATCCAACGGGGACGATTTCGATGGCCTCCCACGTACGATAGGATCAACGAGAGAAGTATCTGCGATATTTCATTACCACTGAGGATGATTCCTGTACATCGGGAGAAGAAATTGATTGAATTTTTTCATCAATTTTTTTGGTGACTAAAAACCAGACAACGTGAAAACGCCAGGGAGGAGCTTTCCGTCGGCCACACAACGTGTAAGTTTAAGCAGGTTTTAACTTATAATATACATAACAATTTAATAAAAAATATTATAAAATCATGCAAAAGAGGATATAAGAAAAAACACTGTTGTTCAATTATATTTTCTTAAGCGAAATAGACCAAACATCCTTTCAATGCTTAGAATAGACTTAAAACGGGCAACAAAAATATTCACCATAGAAAAATAGATACATTGTATTCGTCTGCATTCTTAGAACATTGAATGAATGAGACAAAATGAATACACCTTTTCACTATGTTTTAAGAAATTTTGAAAAAGAAAGAAATGTCGCTGCTTTTCATGAAAAAAATACGAAAATGTCTCTGATGTAAAATTTGTAGAGCTATAATTATTCCTCAAAGAAGAAAAATGAGTTTCTCTTACTTCGAATAAGATAAATTTCAGTGATGTAATAATTCGAGGTTTAATGTCCAGGATTTTATTATTAATGCAATAACTCTCAGTCCTGGGTGGAGAATCGAAGCATCCGATCTTCAGTGTCGGTAATGTTTCAACACGGAAGAATTAACTTGTGGAGATATTTCCTTTTTTTCCTTCGTTGAAGTATGGAGACAAACGTGTTATCGCGCTATTTTGTATAAGTTAGACTTTTTGTAACAAAAACTGAATACCATTAAGTGTGAAATGAACGCCGGCTGAACAAGAGATGTATTTTTTATACTAACACCAACAAATTGACTAAATGTTTCACACATTTTTTTTCGTTATTTAAAAATTTTTATGTTGAAACTGCAACGTGAGTAGGTAATAGCAGTGAAAACTCAATTTATCGAATTCCACAAGGGAGGGGGGACTAAAAAAAATAGTGTTTTATTTGCCGTTCCACTGTGAGAGTGACCGAATTCAGTGACCGTTTGCTCTTCAAATTTAAATGTCTTGTTTCATATTCTCTTACAATCATTTTGTTGTCTTCATCAGGAAACCTATAAAAATGGAAAGAATAAATCCATAGAGATCCCGATCTTTATAAAAAAAACGACGTATCTTTTTTTCATAAAATGTCGTTTATTGTGCGTGTTACATAAATATTATTATGTTTCTATTTGTACACATTTTTACATGCAACAATCAAAAACGTTTAGCTTCAATCACAGCATCATTGTTTCCAACGATGTAGATTACATAGTTGGAGAAAAAACATAAAACAGAGATTTCACCCTTTAGTCGTGAGAAAAACTTACAATTGAATTATTACAGTAAAATTTTCTGAAAGTTTTATTTTAAGTTAGTTAGAAACGAATATTTGGTTGAGGTTGAGTAAGTTTCAATTAATATGTAATGGTTTTTCATATAAAAACATCTAAATATCAAACAAAAGAATCAGTAAGTCCCTTACATACAAACTTATTCGTTTTGCCTGTTTCCAAATTCATCTGCTACAACCAATTTCTAGCCAAGTTCGCGGTTATCACTTCTAGAAAGAATCTGCCATTAGTAGATCTGAATTGCCCCGAAAGTCCATTTCAGAGAAAGACGCGGTTAGGCTATTTTGGATCAGAGTTTAGCGATAACATTACTCTACCAAAAACAAAACCAACTGTATTCGTTATCATCAGCGCCACAAAACTCAACATCCGATCACTCGCGTTAGTGTTGTGTTAAACTCGGAAGAGTAAAGCGGCTAGAGCAGTTGTTCCCTCGCTGAAAAATGGCGATAAGCATAGTTTTTGTGTTACTGTTTTACAATGTTCTGTTTTGGTCAGCTCAGCCCGCTGCGGCTAGTGGTGGTGATGAAAAAGAATTAATTCTGGATAAGTTAAAGGTTTTGCAGCAAAAACTGGATAATATAGAGCATTCGATGAAGGTGATTAGTATTTTTATTTTATTAAGGTGTTAGCCAACTCAAAAAATGCAGAATAGTATTAAGCAAGTTACAATTTGTTGCAGGAGGAAAAACAAGCTATACAAGTGAGAGAAGCAACCATGCAGAAAAAACTTAGCAAATTCGAGGCCAGACTGGGCATCTTGGAAGATATTCTGCGAGATGTGAAAACAACAGCGACCGATACGCAGGATAAGTTGGACGAACTGGAGAAAAAGTTGTTTCCGTCGGAGAACAACCAAACTAACCAAGGCGTAATCTACAAATCATGCAAGGAAGTGCCGACAAAAGTTTCGGGCAAATATGAGATCCTACTCGAGCATAATCAGAAACCATTATCAGTGTATTGCGAGCAGACTGCGTACGATGGTGGATGGATCGTGTTTCAGTATAGATTTGATGGACAAGTAGACTTTTTCCGCAACTGGACGGAGTATCGTGACGGCTTCGGAGATCCTGATGATGAATTTTGGTTGGGGCTTAAGTACGTGCACAAGCTTACCTCAGCCCGAAGACACGAACTAATGGTCGAGGTGAAGGACTACCATGGAAACTATGGATACACGCACTACGATCATTTTGCGATCGGTAATGAAAGTGAGGAATTTCAAATTAAAGATGTTGGAAACTATGACGGAACGGCAGGAGATGATTTCATACACAAAGTGGGGTATAGCTTCACTACGAAGGATAGGGACAATGATAGGTGGCAGTCGAATAATTGTGCAGTGGATCAGCATGGCGCTTGGTGGTACAGCGCATGCAGCTTTTCTAATCTGAACGGACCCTACGGAAATCCTCCTACAAATCGCGATAAAGCAATGACATGGTTCGAATTCAAATCCGACTCTCGTGCTATGTCCTATTCCCGAATGATGATACGGGAGGTCGATTAAAAGTTTCATGGTTGTATTTTCTATTAAAAACTATCTGAAGTATCTGAAGATCTGCTGAACAGGAATCACTAAATCTGCACCGATTATAGAATGGGTTTACTACTACTTTGATTGGCAATGAGTGTAGTTGTATTATTACTCTGAGCCTGTACAAGTGTTAAAAAAAACGAATTTTAACGAAACGAAGCCCGATAACTTAACAACTGTATCGTAAATGTAACAAGAAGATCACTAGGTATAGTTTTTGTCCAATAACAAATTGAAACTGTTCAGATTAAAAAAAAAAACGGATTACTATAAACAAATTAATATTGTCAAGGCAATACAAGAAAAAGTACGAAGAGTTAAATGTTGTTGTTTTGCCTTCGTTTTGAAGAATTAATGTCACTAATAAAACATATGGACCATATTGATAATTTTGTTTTTTAAATTGAGATTCACATTGTTTGTATTTTAGAGTAGACTTAATTAAGCGTGTCGTCAGAATCATTACCATCAGCCAACAAATGGATGCGAATGTTCAAGTAATCTATGAAGCTTTTCAATTAAACGTAATATCATCTTGTCCTGAAGCATTTAGCTCATTCAAGATAGTCGGAGTTATATGCTGTTAGAGATCATATGATCAAAAAATAGTAGTCAAAACAGATGATGGTTGTAACTTAATTAGCTTAGATGCAACTCCACACATTGACCGTAGCATCCAAATATAACTGCAAATTTTAATTCGGTCAACAACAAATCACGGTTAAGCATATTCAAATCTCAATTTACAAGTGCTTAAATTGGAGCCAACATGGTGGAAAAATGTATATTTTTAATTATAAATTGCAACAAAAGTAAACATTTGCTCAATGGCACATGAAAACACTCATTTAAAGGTAAGGAAACGAGTGGCTCTATCAATCGATTAGAAAATCATGTACAACAATTTGCTGCCTAGCATTGAAGGCAATCAAACAATTAATCGATCAATCAATCAAGTGGCGCTAAAGCCTTTGAATCCTTTTGATTAGAAATGCTGACATAAGAAAAAAGAGACAAAAAACAAAAAAAATGAAGGTCTAAAATATAATATGAATTGTAGAACAAACACAGGTCTTCAGTATCGTTTTGAACTCCTTCATATATCTCCTTACCCTTAATTTTATAAAAATAACCACACAAACATTAGTTTTATTGACAATCTTAGCATCCATTAAACAACATGTTTTATTTACAGCTGCTGAACGACACGGAAAACATTCAATTTGGTTTACTAGCATTGACATACGGAAGTACTTTTTTTTATCAATCAGTCGCAATCAGCTGTTTACAAATCGATAAGGGCATTTAATTAATCGCATGGTGCATATTTGTTGAACGGAGCGAGCACAAAGGGCACACAAACCTTTACCAGGGGGTTGTTGAGCCTTAGCCTACTGTGTGGTGTTTGCATACCGATTCCGGAGGCTAGCTGGACGTTTGTCTGATACACCATAGCTTTTATCATTTGGTTGGAGATCCCCTGCTATCGTCGGGTTGTTGACTTTTGCCTGGAACACCTTAAGCGTGCCCAAAGTTATTCGTGAAGTAAAATGACAGATCATCCAAAATATTGTGGTAGGTAACCTTTTAGTTTATGATAGGTTAGTACTGTAAGTAACCGGTGATGCCATAAAGCATCAGAAACATTTGAATAGTGATTCCCGATCAGTTGCAAATGCAAACAACCCTCTAGACACTCTGCGAAGCCCTTGAACAGGAGTCTAGGGCTGAGGGATTAGGTAAAGTGTACCGCCAATCGAGGTCCAGACACGTCTGACGAACGCACCGGAGATAAAGCCGGGCACCCTGATAGTGTAGTCGATAGCGAATTGCAACCTGTGCCGAATGTTCGACGTGTACTGAGATAATGTAGGTGGATAGCGGGTGGCGATGTGGAGTGGTTCAATCTAATCTTGACTTTTTTGCTATGGGTGTCAGATACCCAACCCGGTCACCCCCAATCATTTTGCTTACCGGTGGTCGAGGACGGAATTTTGAATCGTTTCTCCAACGTCGTAAGCGTGATGACGAAGTAGATGTACGCCATCGCTTGCACGGTTCCGAGAAAGCCGTAGACCAGGATGAACGACTTCGGGGTGGCAAAACGCTGCAGCCAGGCTGGATGCCAGCAGGATATGCCGCAGAGATAGTTGGACTTCATTGTACTGAACAGTTGCACTGTGGCTTTTGGAATATCACTTAACGAGCGCCTTCCACTGGACCGTTAGACGCACTAGAACTAAATACTGCGAACACTTAATCACTACCTAAATTTTCCAGGAGTTCTATCCTAGCGTTGGATTAGAGCTACAAAACCAAAATCACCACTTGTTCAGCTAAGGTCGTTCCCCGGAATAATGCACCAGCTTTCCGATCACGTTACGAAAGTCCCGGAAATCACTATCACTTATCATGGCGCCCCACGAACGACTCTGGGAAAAATTGAATCGTAACGCGGCGGGCAACAGTTAGGCGACCGTTTGAGTTAGGGTAACCAAAGACCTGGCAACCCAACTGGCCCGAGGTCCGCTATCCGAATGATCCGGTACTGACTGCGTTCGACACCGCGGAGTCCTACGGCCCTTTCAAGATACGCCACGAATGCGAGATAATCGCAGATTCCTTATCGGAAACCCCCCTCAACTCCAACAAAGGTACTGCACCATTAGTCCACTCTTCACCCTTACACAGGTGTTACCACCGTGAGTGCGCACCTTTCGGACGCCTCGTATTTTGATGAACGATGCTGTTGACAATGCTCTGCTGAATGGTCCGATAGGTCCGGTCAATAGGACTGATTACTGGAGCGACTGGGCCTATCTGACCGTCAATCCCCGTAGCCACGGGCGGCAGTATCTCTCATCCGGTAGTTCTTTTTGCTTTAGCCAATGGGTTCATATTTAGGGTAGTATAGCGGGATGGGACAGTTATCATGTCATGTCAGCAAAGATGGCAAAACAACAGCAATTGTTGGTACCCGCTCTAGATTTTTCTTACCGACGACACGCTTCCCCATTAGAATTGGTTTATTGATACGGCACAACGCAAACGTCATACGACATGAATGCGATAGGCACCTAAGTGTGTGTTTTTTTCACTGTTGGTGTGATCAATGATTGGAAGGATTACATGCGATCCGATAAGAAATAATTACAGATAAATTTCACACCGCCAAACTGTCGAGGCAAGGGTTCATAGCACCTTGATAAGCACTGAAGGTCTCCAAACGCGTGGGATGAGATAAAAGGGGGACCCGAAAAAGCTGTTGTGGGCGATTGATTTCCTGTCATCTGGTGTCTGATCCATAACTAAGTGGAGGATGCCTATTGTCGATCCAATCATTCCTTCGCCGGCATAATACATTTAGCCGAGGAATGTTTCTGATGTCTGAGAGAATTTAGCATCTTTGCAGAAATGATCTACGCCACGGAACGAATGGGAGTAAGTTTAGCTTCACTATCACGAGTTACGATCTTTTCAAAAAATATATATATACAAAATATTTTCGCTAGCATTGATCCATACATTAGCAATTTTTTTTACGCGATTAAATATTGATTGTGCAATAAAGATGAACTGAACTTTCGCCAATTTTTATATGACTTTGCACAATTTATGATGCATTGTCTTTCTAGAAACATCGTTTGGAATTATTTTATTCATTTTGCATGACCATCATACGTAAAGCTTTTTTATTAACGCCTCTTTTTGGAACCTGTTCCGTTTTGTTTTGTGCTTGTGCAAATTGTTAAACCAAACCGTGAACAGTTAAGGCTAAGACGAGTCAACGATGACGTTGCTGGTGCTTCATTAGCCACCTTCATATAACCTTTTTTGTGGTCTTCCAATGGGAAAACTAATCGTCAATTGGCTAACCAACTCAATGGGGTTTGGTGCTGATCGTTAGGCTCGCGAAGAACGGTGATGTTTACACACTTCACACAACCGGTTTTCTAATTTCTATGTCAGTTCTACCATTTGGGTGACTATACTGCGTCAGTTCGTGTGGTGCCATATTTTCGTGTGTGGAATTGGGAACACAACAAGTTTCAATACTACTCGAGGGCTTCGGTCATCTGGGACACTGCGTGATTTCAATGAAGGCCGAGTTGAATGGCATTTGAGTAAAAGTAGATGCTCCGAGGGAGCTGGTGCTGAAGTAATGTGCGCTGTCACCTTGTTTACGAAACGCTAAGCCATCGAGAATGATCGACGGAGTTTTATTCTCTTGTAAAATTTCGAAGGAACAGAACATAGAACATTTCATTCGAATGTAGAGACATTCGCATTACAAAACTAGAAGATTTAGATATTCTACTTTTTGTTTACAAAAGTAATTCTGTAAAATAAGCAAATAATTAGAGCTTCGCGGTAATTTTTTCGCACATCGAAACCCTATGTGCTCTGAAAGTAGCCATTATTGTATTGCAGACTTTGACCTGCGTGTCGGTTGTAGTTGATCGCTTTGGATAAAACCTAATTCTTTCCGGTTGCATTTATTTTTGTTGCTAACTCTTCCCTTCCACAAACTATCATTAGTGACACGGCGGATAACCCTCACGGCTAGGTTTATCGGTTGACACAGTCCTATGCAATCATCAGCCGGCACGAGGTAGAACATTCTTTCTGCAGTCACGTCGTTTAGCGAAACATACACGTGGGACGCTGCGGGCATGACTGAATGCGAACGAAACGGCTTCACTTTTGATCGCTTAAAAAGTGAGAATTGAAAAAACGAGACATCAGCGTCACAAGCGTCACTCTGTAGTCCCTCCCCTGCGGACAGTAATTTCACACCATTATCATAATCACATCAGCACATCTGCGAATCGCGGCGTTTTCGTTGCGAAACGGAAGTAGAATGAAGCACAGTACAATGGAGCCCGGGGACGGCTGTCGGATAGTAATTCGACCACTAAAATCCCGAACGACCAACGAGCGTGTGGAAACGAGAAGTGTGAATTTGATTTAAAAATTGTTTGGAACTGGCGTGTTTTCTAAAATACTTGCAAAAAAGATGGCATTGGGGTTCGGTTATATTATTTAAATGATTTGAATTCCACTTTGTATTAAAAGAAATGATGTATAAACCTCAAAGAATTAAACACAAATCAAAGATGGTTAAATTGAAGACGACATGCTTCGTTCGATTCACTTTGTGGCACACTCTTTGCATAACACTATCATCATTTCAGCAGGGCAACGACACTCCATCATCTCGAAACTTCACCCAGCGAGGTACACAGGGCGCGAAAGCTGCTCGACAACTTATCTGAAAAATGACTCCGCAGTGACTGACCTAAATGCGATCGATCGTCGATCATCAACATCGGCCAACATGTAAGTTTAGCGCAAATGTGCTACAACGGCAGCATAAAGCTACCCACACGGCCTTAAATAAATTTGCGCGCGCGTATGCTTCCTCTTCAGCGCGCGTCGCGTTTCAAACTGACGAAGTGTGCTCGGTCCAGCGGATTCATGCATCTGATCCGATCGTTCCAGGTAACGCAGATTCATGAATCCGCGCGTGGAGTATTTCGCTCTCGAAAGAGAGGCAAAGAAAAGGCGCGATATTTGCTTTTGGAATCTGGAATTTTAAATCGTGAATCTTTTATTTGCTATAAGAATCTAATCCGATTAGAAGAAATTGCTTTAGTACACTGCACTTTTATCGAAATGCCTACATTTCCATCAGTCGAATCTTTTGTTTTGATACGGGTTTATGGTAATGAATGTAATTAAAATATGTATAATATATAAAAATAGACGAATGAAGATGAAAGAAGTGAAAACCTGTAAACATTTGATGAATAAAGGTGAACAAGGGGAAACAAAATCTCGATAGAACTGAGGTCATAAAGTATAGTAGCATAATTAGCTATTTCTCGATGAATGGAATGAGAGATATAAAAAGTGATAATTGTAACGAACGCAACGTTTATGCAACCATCGGTGTTAAGAATAAATAATGTCTTACTTCTTAACGAAATATTGGTGCATTTAGCAATTCATATCCTACTACAATTTGTCAAACAGATTAATTGTAACGAAAAACATGTTTTTTACAAAACTGGTTAAAAATCTATGGGTAGTGAAACATAAATGTGGCACATACGAAGGAACGGCAAATGGATTTTAAAAGATTTAATTTAAAACAAAATAGATCATTTGTTATAAGCTAGAGATCTTGAAAATAAGTTCTTTTAGGACTCTTGCCAAAGTAAATAAAATAGATAAAAACAAACTTTAAGCCCCACATGTACAATGCGTAGCAAAAAAGTAACATTCGACTTCTAGATAAATTGAGGAAGTGAATAGTGCAACCTTCTGTGGTATGCACGGTATCTAATCTAATCCGAGTGAAATTCGTGAAATTCAGATACGTCACCGTCACGAAGGTTTAATCATAGCATTTGAGATAACATTAAATGCCAAACTAGGAACTTGTTGCAAATAATGTAATGATGATATCAAGTAATGTTCGGCAATAGCTGTTGAAATTCTGACTAGAAGGTCTATATGTAAATTATGGCAAAAGGAAGCTAACTTTAAAAGAACTACTCTTTGGCGAGCTATAAAATGGCGAGTTAGCCAATAATAAAAATGTAGATGATTGGTGAGGGGTATAACTTATTGTTGACGGCTCCGATCGTATGATAAAAGTTCTAAAATTTGAAATCATTACAATACAAAATGTGTACACCTGCAAAACCACCCTGTTCCGTCTGAGATTTACAAATGAATTGATAAGATAAGATATACGATCCGTAGAAGTAGAGATAAGGGTGGAGTCCACATTCTGCCGCAACGCTTAGATACCTCAGTTTGGGTTAGGCCACGAGGGTGAACGAGTGTTTGGGTGTCATTACTTTCGTGCGGTGAATTAGTTATTTCCTTTTTTGGATAACAGATCATCCGTCCGACCGGATAATAATGTTAGGCTAAGTGTGAATCAATCGAAAGCCTATAGATTCTAGCAAGATGCGACCAGAATCCTTACTTAGTGACTATGACGAGAGGCAACCTCGCATCGAGGCCAACGCGAACAACATCAAACAGGGTGAGTCCAGGCCGTGTTTCGAGGTGGAAGATTACTCACCTTCGTCAGTTGCCGCCAAGATAGCGCTGTTATCAGTCATCGCCGAGGGAGCCTTGTAGTAGTAGAAGCGGTAGTAGTGGTGATATCGAGTACTAATGTTGACTAAACCGCGCCGTTCGGTTTCGCCCGTTTTTCGCCAGATGCGATCGATTGCGGCGTGACGGCGTGCGGATGGTGCAGTGGCCCAGGATGTTTGCGACTCGGAACTTCCACCGGTTTCGTTGTGGTGCTTTCGTTGGTGGCTTTCGTGAGCGGTGGCATCGAGAGCTACTTCCGGCTCGCGGCACACCAGGCCGCCAGTGAGCTAGACTTCGATCCGATCGTGCTCGACTGGCTGCTGGTGACGGCCGGCATCGCCCAGGGTGTGTGCGCGCTGCTGGTCAGCTACTGGGGGAACCGGCTGCACCGTATTTCGTGGCTCGGAGGAATCTTCATGCTACAGGCGATCAGCTTGATCATTCTGATCATACCGACGTTGACACACAAGTAAGTGGAACTAGTTCTTAGGAAGCAATGCATCAGGATGGAGCTCAAGAAAGGGTGGTCCCTTATGTTTCCAAGTGATTTAAAAGATATTATGCTACAGTACATAGACCAGGTCTTGTTTATTGTGGATACTTACCACCTCTTCTATCAAATATGCATATTTGACGATAAAATTTATGCAATCCTCACATTGTAAATAAGGCAAGCTCAAGCATATTAACGTTGTGTATCACTTCGGTATCAACATCAACAGTGAAGTAAAACTGATAAATGTGCGATCACACTCACCATACCGATCGATAATGTTCTCCGTCAGCCTAATTTGTCGATGCATTGCCTTTTTGCAGCTCGGATGAAAGCAATACCATCGAGGCGCCCAGTATGGACAAAACGTGCGCGTTGGAGCAATCGGCCCGGCTGGAAACGGATCGACCGTACGCCATAACGACGCTGGTGCTCATGTTTATCGCGCAGGTGCTGATCGGCATGGCGAATGTCGCCATCTACGCGCTGGGCATCAGCTACTTGGACGACAACGTACGGGAGCACCATAGCCCTAGTTTGATCGGTACGTCACCTAAGTAGAGGGGTGGGTTGGAAAAGACTGGTTATTAACATGGTACTTGCTGGTCGTCCGTTTCAGGTTGTGTGATAGGGGCCCGGATTTGGGGCGCACAGCTGGGATTGGCCGTTGGTCTGGTGGTGGGTGCCACCCCGCTCGGCTGGTGGCTCGGTTGGACCATCGTGGGACCGTTGACGTTCCTGCTCGGTTTCATCATCTCGCTGTTCCCGCGGCGGCTGCTCTCGACGATGGTACGACTGGCGGCGAACGAAATCGTCGAGACGGCCACCAACAACAGCATGCAATCGCTCGCCACCGTCGACAAGTGGCTGGCGGACATCAGCCTGTGGGCCACGCTGCGGCGCGTGTTCTCCAACAAGGTGCTGCTGTGCAATGTGCTCGCCCTGGTGTTTATCAAGACGGGCGTGCTGAACTTCCACGCGCACGAGCAGTCCTACCTGCAGTCGCGATTCTTCCTGCCAACCTCCTCTGCCGACGGCATCAACGACGAGTGGACCTCGCGGCTGATCACCAACCTGCTGAAGCCGTTTGCGGCCGCCGTCGGTGTGGTTGTTGCGGCGCTCGTCATTGCCAAAGCTAATCCATCGGCCAGGTGAGTGACATTTACGGCCACCAGATAGCGAACTATTCCAATTTGGGTATCACGATTCGATCAACCATGTTCTCTTCTCATGTCTTCCAAATGCTTCGAAACATTATATATTTGAGCCACATATAGCGATGGTAGCAAACACAGTGAAAAACCCACTTTTATCTATTCATTATAACTTTTATTTTTTTCAATTTGAATTTTTACTAAAATATTCCACCGAAGAATCCAATGCCAGTCGTTCGGCTGTCAATCCGTTGAGAAGCGTTACTTTGAGAAACTTTGATCACAGCTTGATATATGATAAGAACATATAACCATATTAAAATTTATTAGAAACTTCATTGACGAGTTTTAACAGAACAAAAGCAACATAAACAGATTTTAGTAACACTTTGAGCACCAATGACCCACATAGTGGGTGACAGGCAATCCGCAACATGTCACGAAGCTCATATGTTATTACACTAATATAGTCGTAGGCTGTGGTAAATGTACAAATTTATCCTTAGGAAAGCTTGGTCTATTTGTTATTTGTTGAAAAATAAGTCTTAGTATTTTTTTAATATCCAAAATTCATCAAAATCTACACATTTACCATAGCCTAACACTATATTTGTGTAATAACGTTATAATAATTTTGAATGGCACTTTTTGGCAATAATAGAATTGCATTGTAAGCAAATTTAGAAAACAAATTATGGGATTCATTTATCATTTGAAACGTAACACAAATAAAATAAAAGCATACAATCAAACTCATGAAGTGGGATTTTGGCATCAGTTCTTGCCGAGTGCCACATCTGAAGAAACTTCAATGGAGCAACAATTTAACGCCAGCAGGCAGAAAGACCTTGCCAACAGCACCGTGGACAAATGTCGTTAATCGATGTAATTAAATCCGTTCGCCGCCGACATCATTCAGCAAATTGGTACTATTTACATCGTTTAAAGACTGTTACGACAGTGGAGTGATGGACAAACTCATGCTTTAATGGTTATGGTAATTTGTGCATTTAGGCAGGAGATAAAATTTAAACAACAGTTAAAAGTTATTCTAGTTCATCGAGATAAAGTCAAAAACGGTCTATCGATCCACAATTTAATTCCATAAAATATGATTCGATAGAATAAAGCTAATGTTATTGGAGTTCTTTCATTTATGTTTTGTTATTCTTTTAGGAAACTAGCCGGTTGGAACATTTTTGTTGGCGTGTTGGCAACCGGATTGTTCATAGGTATGATATCTGTGGTTCTATCTTTTCTGAAATAATTTAAAATGATTACCGTTTCCTTTCACTCACTTACTTACTTTCTTACTTATTTGTGTGGCCTTTTCCTTTTACCAGCATCAATTTTCATCTCGTGCGACGAGGAACAGATCGCCGGTGCGTACCGTGGTCGGAAGTTGATCAAACCGTTCTGCGCTTCGAACTGCGTGTGCGCCGAGAACGTTCCGTTCACGCCGGTCTGCCCGGTGGACAGCAGGTTCACGTACTTCTCACCGTGCCATGCCGGTTGCCAGGACCGGGAGGAAATCAACAGCATCGTCATCTACCGGAACTGCTCGTGCGGCGTCGACGTCGATATCGTGCTGGAAGCTGGTGGTGACGCCACCGAAGGAGCCTGCGGCGTGGAGGACTGTCAACCGTACTGGATCATATTTCAGGTGCTGACGGTGATCTTGACGATGCTGCTTGCCTCCGGCCTGACGGGGAAGGTGATCATCAGCCTGCGCTCGGTGCTGACGCAGGACAAAGCGATGGCACTGGCCGTCGAGTTGACGCTAGTCGGGTTGGTGGTTTACCTACCGGGTACGGCTATCTATCAGGTTGTGGCAGGTAAGCTATCGAATTTCCGAGCGAATTTACTACCGCTTCTGGATGTTTCCCGTTCAGCAGTTTGATAGACCAAGATACTTCCCTCTGACGATCACCTGGTTTTCAATTTAAATGTTTCATTTAGCACAAACCTGCCAATTCTGGTCCTCGGACGAGAGGCAATGTTTCCTCCATGAGACACCCACGTTCGGTAACATTTTGAACATGATAACGGCCGCCTTGATAATCATCGGTCTGATCTTCGAGATGGTCGTGTTCTATTTGGTAAAAGATATGACGCTTTACGGGGATGATCAGTTGGACTCCATTCGGTAAGTTGATCGAGATCGTGCGGCGAAAAATATCCTTTGATACGAATTTTACTAAAGCCATCTCATATCGTCTTTAGTTTTCAATAGTCCTTAGTCAAATCTAGGAAATCTTCGTTAGTTTTTTATTATTATTGTTAAGGAAAACAGCCACATAGGGTTTGATACTACTAACTCTAACTACTCTGTAAGACTAACTACCTACACGGCACGGTGTAGGCTGGCAAAAAAGACAATTGTTTCTACGGCTTATACAAACAAGAAATACTTTCCGAGATCGCACATGTATTTTTAGTTTGAAGTTCTTCTTCTTCTTCTTCTTGGCGTAACGACCTCTTGGTCATGCCTGCCCGTTAAGGGCTTACGAGACTTGTTTCCCTGTTGTACGTGGATAGTCAGTCCTCTCGTACAGGGGAGGGTCCGGTCTCGGTTGGGATTCGAACCCACGCCGTCGAGGTGGTGAGCCCCGGCGCTCATGAGTTTATTATATGAGTTAGTTTGAAGTTATAATTTTTAAATTTACAACACGTAGACCACTATCTTGACCTATATACCATCTTGACGTACACTACAGGTAGTTGCTTTGAAGTAACTTAAAAACTTGTTAAAACATTACTACCAATTTCATTTTTCGTGGAAAAGGTACCTATAAGAAACAATATATTTAGAACATCATAAGAAAGGCGACGGTATTGAGTGAACACTAAATGCATTTTAATTTAAATCGCATGCTATTTTACTTAGATAATTACATTTTCAGCTTAGTTGAGGTCAGAAAACAGTTTAGTTGAGATCATTCCATTTTAGTATTTCTTTTCACAATTATTCTTTTGCAGTTGCACCAACGATTTAGTATACCTTTCGCATAGCGTTTTACCCGAAGGAGAGATAGTAGCTTTTGCTACTTGTTTTAGTACAATTTAGTACATCAACGCCATATGCTACAACTGGATTTTAAATGATATTTGTATTTGGTGGGAGAAGATTTTAAATCATATTTTTGTTTCAATTTTGTAGGAGTCCCATCGAGATGCGCTTCATATCTCCGGCACGGACACAGGCCGAAACGGTGCCTCTGAGTGCAAGGATGCACGAACCGGGTGATCGCACCACAACCTCCGACACGGTCGTGCAGTCAGCCACCCTGATCGCCGACGAGCCCATCCCATCGCTGCAGACCATCCAAAGCACTCAACCGTCCTATCCGATACGCTCGGTGTCTCCGCTGGCGTCCTCATCCGCCCAGTACGCGCAGGTTGTACGCCAACTGCCAATTCGCGAAGTCTCCAGCGATCTGGAGGACCAGCTGGACTTCCGATCGGCCACCAGTTTACCGCGGGGACTGACGGACAGCGACGGTGACAGCGTGTACCAGGTCGGGCAGGCGCATTCACCACAGCAGCTCGGTCCTAGGGTGGGCCCTGCTATGAGGGATTACGCCCGCGACGGACTATTTTCCCCCAGAGCGCTTTCACCGGAAAGTCCACCGCCGGGAAATGGGGGTCCAGTATTTCGAACGAGAAACGTTCCCGGGCGGCCGTTGAGTCCGGAGACGGACTTTTGAAAGGTGATTACCGGGATGTTGTGACAGTAGCATTTGCGCCCAGGTGTAAGCCAGCTGTAGACCAATAGACGTAGTATTTCCTTCTTATAAGATGTTGCATCTTGACCTTCGTCTGTAGAGCCAGCGGGAATTCTAAAGAGTTCAGCTAAATTTCAACAACATACTAAGCACATGACCGATGTTCGGGTTAACCTTCACCAGTAAGATTAGAACATCTGTCTGTCATCTTCAAGCTTTCTTCGACCATCTTCAGGACTCAACTAAACGGATTGTTTGTGGAGACACGACCGACATATAAATGTAAGGCACTTAATAATTGAACATACTTTTAACCTGCCATTGGTGGCTAACTCTGGTCTTCTTACATTCAACTTTATTTAGACGGCAGAGTGAGCTTGTATTAATTTAATTACCAATATGACAACAAGTACGCAGTAATAGTTGAAAAAGTGGAAGTTAATAAATCAATAATAATAGAACAAATATGTTTAGATAGAAATATAGAATTTTTTAAATTAGTTGAGAAAAGTTTAAGTTGGAGTTTTCATTTCATTTTTCAAATGGACAACTTGTTCAATGGCATGAAAGAAACCTTCTCCAATTGACTCCTAGAGGCACATACGATGTCAAAAATGCACAAAAACATTTTCAAAATTCAATTTCGTTTGTTAAAAGGAATTGAAAGGTAAATTTGGATTACCATTTGTCATTTAGTGTTATTACACCCAAATATTAAAAACATCTTGGAAGCTATATTTAGCTAACCCGTCCTGCTAATTCTTTGACTTTGTTCATGCTGGGAGCTTTAACATACTGGTAACGTATTTCTCAACTTAAACCCACATTTAGACAACCACACCACGAGTTTCATTCATTGTTTGTTGTATTTATTATTTATCCATTTTTCTTCATAACGTGTTCCACTGAGACACACAATCTACAGTCGATCGGACCCTCCTCGCCTCATCCGTGCGCGCGCCCCCACCACCATGGGGACATCATGCCATAGACTTTCTACATCTGTCTTCGGTTGTTGATCCTTTTTTGGTATTTTTTCTTCTGCATTTTGCATTTACGCGTAGGATTATTTTATAGGAGCCTTTTGTTGTATGCAATAAATAAAATGTAAATAAAGGAGCCTGGTGTGTATGTACGTGTGTGTATGTGTGTGGATGTGTGTTTTTTTTATAAATGTGGTTAAAGCGAAAGTTGTAGAAAACATGATGTTTTCATTTTTTCTAAGTAAAACAAAAATGTAGATAAAAAGTTCTCGTAGATTCTACGTATGCCATACGACGGATTGGTTCTAAGCTCCTCAAACTCCTTCTACATGTTCTGCTGCACGGGTCTGTGTGTTGTTTTTTGCTATTTTATCTATCCTTCCGTCTGCTGGGAGGTGTTCAATAAAACAGTCCTTACTTAACTTAAACGCTAGGCGCGGGTGACAAGCAAATAGGGTAATATATAATTATGCTTATATGACTTATTCTCTGCTCCTGCGGGGGAGGGGGTGGGCTTTTTTCTCCTCCCCCACTCGTCGTCTTTTGCCACTCCAGTGCTTGCATTCGCACGCCGCAAAACACACTGACTCACTGTGCTCATTGTTCGTTAGAAAAATATATAACCTATGCGCAGCCGAGCAGTGAACATAGCAAGTCCTTCCCAATTTTTCATCCCGATATCCTTTGGCTGTGGCCAGCTTGTTTGTCGGAACAGTCTACACGTATGGTTTACAACAGTTCGTCTAGGATTCTAGTAGAGTGTTTTTTCGGGACGTCTAAGCTGCAAGCAGGTCGACTCCCAAGTGTAGGGAGTATGGGAGGAATAGTCTACGTTCGAATGAGCTGGATGTAACTCATTCCCATGCTATGATACGCTTGTAATAAACAGTGGTATGAATTTTGCTTAACTCGCTTGCATCCGCGCGTGCGCCTGGTACTTGGTACCAAATTAGTCTCTACGGACACAGCGTAAAAAACAAAAGCAAACAGTGAAGCGGCATTAACATTTCATCGTTTTTGTTTCTGTCTCTCCTTCCTTAATCGCATTCATTCGTCACCTCACACGCCCTTGCACATACTTTACGCTTGCATCTTTGCATACATACTACAACATGCTCCCTCTCTCCTTCTTGGCCGCCTCCTCTTTGGTGGCCCGAATGCACCCCGTTCATCATAATTATCATCAAAACCTACGAGTACGGGGACTAGCACCAGTCCCCTCAGTGTGCTCGTTTTCATAAATCTCTTTTATCCCGTGCCCCTGTGTTGCTAAGCCCCATTCGTACGTTCCCTTTTCGCTATGTACAGACGGATCACAATAAAGTATTTGCTCTAATAAGGACCTCAATCCTAACCTGCTGTTTTCAACAATCACCGCGCGACAGTTTCTACTCGTACAAAGACCTGCTTTTTAATGCTGCCCGTGCGCATCCCGACACGATCATCGCCTGCCTGCGACAAACAAACAAAGGACGAAATAATTTAACAACAAGTCGACAAGGCCCTCTCACACAATCAATAGGAATCATGGCAATCGTTTTTAACTGGACAGTGTCAACGGAACGGAAAACGGAAAAGCGTGCGCTCAGTGAAGGGATCAACAGACAAAAAAAACAAACCGGCCCGCACGAACCAAATCGGTTGGGGGGCACCATCGTAAAAATTAAAAGAAAAAAAAGAGAAAAAAATCGATCGTCAATACTTTTGCAAATTAAAAGCACACACGGAGTTTTCGATAAGTGCTAGTTTCGGCCAGCGGAGAGCACAGAGGTCCCAGCGTTCCTTCGTCTTCTTTTATTGCTTCTGGTGCAAAGAGAGAGAAAAACAAAAATAACTAAAGCTTGTTCCGGGTCTTTACGCTTACAACGCTTCTACCTCCACACCGGATCCCTTCATATCCCTGTCTCTTTCTGTGCACTCGTAATCTCGCTTTCTTGGCGAAAAGTAACCTCTTCCTATCATTAAATCACATTTTAACGTATCTCAGTTCCGTTTGTTGGCTTTCTTCGGTGCGCTTTCTCCTTTCTCGCTAACCCATTCCTCTATCCTCCACTCAAACTAGTTCCGTTGTGCCACGCTTCCCTTGTACGCACGCACGCAAGGACACACGCTTACATATTTTATCCTCCAAAAATAATGTTGGCCATCGTTTGGTATTTACTTTTGAGTTTACAACCCTCGGCCCCCTGTTCGGGGGAACAAAAGTATCTGTTGCTGTGGTGCTCCTGTTGTTACGCGTGTGTTTTTGTCGATGCAATCGGGAAGGGCGTTATCAAACGGAAAAGGTCAGCACTGAAGTTTACAGTTCGTCCTGCCGTCTGCCTGGTGCGCTATATGGCTTAAAGTTGAATCTATATAGTTACGTTCGCTACCATCGCGTCTCCGTTGGCAACATGACACACATACACCTCGTCGGTCCGTGTTTCGCTCTGGTTTGCAATTCCTTTGATCAATTTGCGCGATCCGCTGTGAGCAGCGGTGTGTGCTCTATATGTTTCTCGGATGCCGCGCGTCCTCCATTGCGTCGATTGTTAATGCTTTTTTTGGCTTCATTTATCGTTCACTGCAGTCGAGTGCAGTCACACACCGGGTTGCATCCCGTCGCACGGATCACTTGAAACGTCTTACACGCTCAGAAACACGCGCATTCGTTCTGCGTCACGTCGGTAGTGTGGTGTGTGAGTGTTTGTAGTGTCGCATCAATTAATACTACGGGGCTTGGAATCGAAGTTGCTTGCGCGCAGAGTAGCGGCCGCACCTTGTTCCCCGCCACGGGGGAGAACCCTTGTATCCAGGCAGTCGGCAGCCTCAACCGTCGTACCATCGACCACCACCAGCGCAAGTTACACGACGTCTTTTCTCTGGACAGCGCCGAGTGTCGTTGGAAAACATTTAACAAGGAACGTTATCCTGCCGCTGCTGGTGCTGGTGTTTTGGTGCGTTTTCACCAGGCGCACTGGGTGAGCAGCCACGGCTACCTGCCGCTCGCGGTGAGTAGTAGTAGTGGTAGTAATAGTAGTAGTAGTTGTAGTATTAGCTGTACTAACAGTAGTCTTTATGTCAACGCGTGCTAACGCCTATCGGTTTGCATTGGAACATTGGAGGCTTAGGAAACGGAACCGTTGGCAGGATTCGCCGGTGAGGGTGGAACTTTGGTGGTGCCTCCGGTGATTGCTGCGGCGGCTGCGGCCGCTGCTGCTGCTGCTGCTGCTGCTGCCGCCGTCGACACCTGCTGCTGGGCTGCTGCTGCTGCTGCCACCGCGGCCACGCTGCTGCCACCGGTCGTCAGTTGTGCCAGCGTTTCCTGTGATGCGTTCGCCTTTAGAATGTTGTTCTCGTACTCGAGCTGGTTAATGCGGTCCATCAGCTCAGATATCCGCTCTTTCAGCACCTCGACTTCTTCGCGAACGGCAAACATAAGATGGGACTTGACCAGATCCTAAAAGGTAAAGAAAGTAGAAAATTAACATTTATTTACTCGATGGATGGTGTATAGGAGGAGGGTGTGTGGATTGTCAAGAAAATATCGCCCCTGCAAATAAAAGACAGCTAAAAGGGTAATTCAATTGCAGAAAGTGAGGTTAAGTTTACCGCTTTTAATTACGATTTAATTGCTATACAATTGACTGGGCGACCTGTACCAATCCTTGCAGATCCGTATGCCAATCTCTGCGATTCGATTAGGTAGGTATTTTATCTCCGGCTGACTATAGTAACGCTGCTTGATCGAGAACTCGATACTTTGATAAACCGACGATGTAAGGTTCAACCACGTCGATTAACTCTACTCGGAAAATCCTACTGCTCGATCGTCGAAAGGGAAAAACAATTGTGTCCGGAAGCGGAAATACCTAACACACATAATGTCAACGAATAATGTTTTCTAATTGCCTGATGCAATAGCTGCTGATTCAGCACTCTCACAGTCCAGTCCCATCAACATCGCACACGACGTAAAAATGACGTCTTAGCTGCTTCAGTAACGTCACCCATTCGCAAACACATTGGAAAGAGCATGACCACAGCATCAAGTCGTCATCCCGATTCCGATTATTACCAAGAAGTAAAAACGGAATGTCACAATCCGGAAAAAGAAACGAATCACATCACGTTGGCTGCGCTTTGGCTTTGTTGTCGGTCGATGCTAATTGATGGTACTAAAATGAATCGGTTGATTTGTGTGTGAGTGTGTGTGTGTGCGTGCGTTTATGTACTAAATTGCACATAGCGCTCAATGACGGCTATTTTTAGTGCACTTTAGCGGCGAAGAAGGTAATTAATTGGCATCTTTGGCAAGGAGCAGAAGAAGCGAGACGCCAAGCGAAATGAAACCCATCCGCGTACCGCAGATGACGTTCGGTGATCTTGCGAAGGTAACAGTTTAACCGTGCAATTGCACGCCTCGGTTGGGTAAATCGCAAATCCATTCGGAATTTTTCCGCCAACCTGCGAACCACCAACCAACCGGGCCGAGAATATCAAGGGCAGCGAAATAAATAATAAAATCAACATCACACTCCATAAAACGTGTCTTGGAGCTGTTGAGTTCTGAGGGAAAACAGGGCGAGGAGATAAGATAAAGCAGCTCGCTAAAGGGACGTTTACTTGCTGGGAATGATGTACGCCGCTGGCCGGGCTTTTGGAGCTCGCGTTTTTAAACACGCTCCCCATATGGTCAACGATAAGCAATCGTCGTCAACACGCCCCTTCAGCTTTTGACTGACGAGAGAACGAGAAAGACATTTTATGATTTTATTTTCCTGATATCGCCACTCGATCATGAGGCGATAAAACTCCACCGTTCGACCGGCCGGCTGTGAGTGAATGCAAAATGAAGTCGCGACCAGTTGCTTCATATTTCGCGTCGAGTCAATATATTCCACGTCCAAAGATGGACGGTTACGCCTCGGGCCGGAATTATCGCCGTGTCTTCGCAAACAAATAACAAATCTCCATCCAGAAGAGTGAGGAGGCGAGGCAAAAGGGCCGAAAGCGTGAACTATTTCGAGTCGATCGATTGCCGGAACAGGCGCAAAAGGCGCACCAGATCAGCATATTCTATTTTTAAACATTACCCCGCTGCCACTTGACTCACTGCTCCCCGAATGTGGCGCACATTCACGGCACGTCTCCGGCTTGCGTTTAAAACTAGCGAAATGTAACATTGACATCGGAGATCGCCGTTCAATTAAAATCAATTCCAGCGCGCCACACCACCATCAAGAAACAAACAGCCCGAGGGACGGTGGCGTGCGTTGTCGTCAAGAACACGGCTCGAGGAAGAAGACGAAGATCCGTCGTGGCCTCGATTGGGAAATGTTCGATGCTGCTGCGTTGCCGCTGAGAACTCTCTACACAGAACGGCGATCGTCAATATGCGGCTCTCGGTTGGGGAGGGTTTATTTTCGGTGTTTCTGGAAGCGAACGTTTCAATTTAAATTCTATCTGGGGGAGCCCAGAGAAACTATCGATGTGAGATGCGTGTGGCGGCGGGCATTGCAATGAATGGACAAACATGTTGTGCAGCCATTTTGCGTAGGTTGCTGGTAAACGCGTCATACTTTTCATCGAGCAAATAGTTTTATGACTATCTGATCGTAGAGCTGGTAGTTGAGCTATCGACGAATGAAACTTGAAAAGTGCAGCCCAATATCTTAAACCTGACTATTTTTACACCCTTGGAGTGTTTACTCTAATAAATAAAAGCTGCAAATTGCCCATGGTTTTGTCCATGTCCTGAAATTTAAATTGTACACAATGTTGTATGATGGAAAACGAGAATAAGCAATGGAAGAATGAAAAGGTAATGGAATTTAGAATTCAATCATGCTAACAAATAAGAATACTTATAAAAATTTAAATTGGATATCAGGAAACATCAAAAAGTAGCAGGACGTGAAAAAAACTGTAACATTCTTTTAAATTTGCGAATTATGTCAATGAATTTCTTAAGTACCTGGTAAAAGAAAAGCGAACATCCCCTTACCTCTGGTAATAAAATTATTACCCCCTTGAGTGTAAATTGATTTTGACACATTGATTTTTAAAACATTGGAATGTTGGAGTGCGAAAATTAAAAATTGTCTTTCTCGTCCGAGGATCGGGGCCCTTTCTGAGAGGAAGTTCGACTAACCGGACGAGGAAGTATGAATCGCATTCCATCGTTCGCTGTTCTCCCGGGTGTGTTGGCATGAATAATTGCCCTTCCGTGGACCTTCATGATCGTGAGTTCAAGGACTAACGGCGCCTGGGAGCGGAGGGATTCGTGTTGCTACACGGGGGAAAGGCATGGAAAACCGCCAGGACAGGTGTGTGGTGTTCACGTTCGCGCGCTGGGGAATGTGTGATATACTAAATGTTCTTTTCACCGGTTCATTGAGGAAAAAATAATCATTTCATTTTCGTCCACAAACACACATTCACTCTCGCGATCGCGTTTGCTCCGGAATGTCCGGCTTTGCGGGGAAATTTATTTTAAGAACACTCCACTTTCCTCCCAACCGTTGCACGGTGTCGTGTGTGTTCGACGGGGGTTCAAAGTTTGCCACTGTTTGCACAATTCGACAGGCCCTTCCGCGCGCAGGGCACGATTGATTCCCGCTCCATCATGAGCAATCAAACCAACCAACCAGGTGACTCATGCGGCTGACAACAGACCACACACACGCCCCGGGTGAAGGTTGTTGGACTTAATTTCGTTTCAGAACGAAAGCAAAGCAGCTTAACGGGGGTAAAAAAAACGTGGTAATCGTAAGCGGGCGCGCAATTTAAATTTAATGAGACCCTTCTCAGCAAAACACAAACCTCCAGGAGGGTTGGAGCGCGATGGCAACAATGGCAGCAAGGGGGCCGTAAATCACAAACTGCCTCGCAAGGATTATTACGGGGCTTGCCTTCACCGGTTTGCCGCTGCTTAATTGAAACGGGGAGCGATTTGATCGTTGATCGGTTCTCGCGATGCGCAATTCTAGTCGCAGGGTCGCCATTTTAAAAGTGATCGAACATGTTCCTACCACCCCTCAGTACATACGTCAGTCAGGATAGTTGTTCACGTGTGCCGAACACATGCTTCAAAGGTAGCACAAGAGAAAGAACCGACAAACAACCACACACCTAAGCCACACAATCACACAAACGGCGGGTGAAAAGAACCGTTCCGGTGTTCCATCGTGAACGTGTGTCCCCCTCGAACCAACTCGGACCACGACCGTGGAGCGGACATACTTACTTTCACATTCTGCACCATCACGTAGTAGGTGCTGTCCTGGCCCTTCTGCCGGATCTCGTACAGCCAGTTTTCGGCCGCCGTCGGTGCCGGTGGCGGCTGCTGCTGCCGGAGCACCGTCGCGAGCGCCGGATACGGGTTGTTTATCGCCGGAAGGGTTTCCATTTTTTTCACCTCACGATCTCGGATGCTTTGTTGCAAACTTTACTCTCCTCCCGCTCTCGGTAACTTTATGTCTTTTACGATTTTCTTCACTTCAACCAAAGCCCTGTGCCTTTTAAATCTGAGCCACAGAGCTGGCGAAACTCACTGTCCTGTACACGGTTGTACAACTCGCCCGATTTTGTTTTGCAGTTCAATATTTGCCTCCTGGGCCTTATCGCTTCGCTGCGGATCACGTGATCTAGGGTGCTCGGAACGATTTCGGCAGAAACTTTTCACCAAGCACGTCTATTATCACCAAAAAACGCGACCAGTCTCGTCTGGCCTTGCCTTAATCAAGCACACACACACAGCTCGGCACGCCAATCACCGGATTTGTCCATGGTTTAGGGCTTCCTCGGTGCTCAAGGACGATCACAGTTCGATAATCGCACCACCGTGGTGTATTTTCGCCGGGATTCGGTTCGCTCTTATCGTGGCCCGTGCGCGAGATTGGTCTCTCTTCTTGCTTTTTTGCTGCTATATTTTCGATTAATTGTTTTCGGCTGGATTTGGTTGTCCACCTCCTTATCTCACCAACCGAACCGGTTTTAACACGGACAGTCGCTTGAGGAAAGGCAAAAACAACAAAGACAACGTCTGTTTTGAACTTGGTAGTGAACAATCGTGTCACACTCTTTTTTTCTATGTGTGTGTGTGTATGTGTCGGGACTCGCGCTAAGGCTGGTTAAGCGATCCAGTGGACTTCCGAACGGCGACTGACTGTCTGGTACCGGGATGTGAGCAGCTTTATTGTGAACCAACCGTGGCCACACGGGCTTCCACACAGGTCCCTTCCTCATCCCCCGCACCAACTTCTGCCCCAAAACAGAGTGTTCTCTCTCGCGAGCGGAGGACAAAAGGCGGAAGGCCTATCTCGCGCGAATGCCTCACCGCGAGAGAGAGAGAGAGGAGAGAATGAGAACTGGAAAACGTCCGCTCGCAGGAAACACGTTGACGGTCGAGTTTGCCGCACGGGTGGCACCGGGGTAAACGGGGGTGTGATCGTGGAAAATGTCAACCCCCGATCCACCGTGAACTATCCCTTCAGTAAAAAAGGCAAGAGAAAGGACCAACGTAAAATATACCAGCCTCCAACATTCCAGAGATTCTCACCTCTTGTTGTGTCACGATTTTGTTTTGCAGTTTTGCCTACAAGTAAGCCTAAATCTCAATTTAGGTTGTTTTTAACCGCTAATTTATACCAAATACAATTGATTCTAACCTCACTACGTGAGACGTATACTTAACAAAATTGCTGTAGTAGATGTGTTTAAGGACATCCTCAAGCTTCTTTCAAATTTATGAAGGTATCAAATAAAGATGGGAAAGAAATGGAAGGTAGTTGGCAATGTAAATGGTATTTTTTTCAACAAAATAAAATAGCGTAATAAAATATTGTTTATAACAACTTGCAAATTAAAACCAACAATTATCGCAAATTCACTCTTACTAAATGGTTTCGAATGTTGGGTTCGAACAACAAAACAACATTTATTGCACAAATAAATACTGACTGAAAGTATAGTTGCTGATTTCAAAATCTGGAGTTGAAAAACAGTCATTTAAATCATTTACTTTACAACACAAAAAGGGTAGGTTGAGAATCTCTGCTTTAATATGACGTCGGGAAATAAAAATAAATGCCCCATTCTTCTCTTACAACCTGGCTCTCTAGGAGTTTGTTTTATCAACTCTCCGTCGCTCTCTCTCCCCTTTACTCCCCTTTTCTCTCTTTTTTAAAATATTTTCTCTCCTGATTTTACTATCGCCACATCGAACGACCGTTCTGGCACCTCCTTTCATTTCCCATCCCTTACCAGGGGGGGGGCCATTTTCTAATCGTTCACGCCATGCACGAGTGCACGACGTGATAGTGCAAACACGGCAACTCCATTCCTCCCTACTCCCCACCCCGAGAAGGGCGGCACCCTGCCCCCCTTTGTCCTTTTCCAGTGGAAATAATCAAGATGGTGCCCCGATGACAACATAGGCAGCGCGGTTTGTTATCATCGTCGGGAAAAGAGAAAACAACGGAATCGACCAGATTGTAAATATGTCCCCCGTACATCACCCGCAGCCCTTCACTGCCCTGCCCTGGTTACTTCTCAAACCGGCACGGACGGTGTGAAAGACGTCACTGGAAGGTGTGTTTTACAAACGCATTCAGTGAGAAAGGAGAAACGTTTGCGGGAAAATGTGGTCGCGAGGGTGAGGACGTACGTCAAAATGACATTTCTGTCGCACAGTAAGCGAGCCACTGCTGCACACCGCAGCGATTTACATCGGATCATTAAAATGGGAGAATTCGAAGGTCACGCCTCGCAGGACGGGCAGGGCCAGACCGAATGGCGACGCGCACGCTCTTCGTTTTCCGCCAGCAGGCCATTTTCCGCAGCCAAGCGCACATTCACCAATGCTTTTGTGCGATGAAAGGAGAAAGGGCGACTGCCTGTTTTGTTTTACCCCATGAAATGACTAGCGTTTCATGGGAAACGATTCTAATTTCTACGCTGGTGTAGACTTTGACACACTCCAATCGAGGCCCGTTAAAGTGTATGCGCTGTTCACCTTTCGATTTCAAGGATATCGGGCGCCTCCATCGTCACGCAACATGATTTCTCTCGTACGCTCAACCTTTCCAGCTGTTTTGAATGTTTCATAGGAATGACACGCACCCGGCGGGAGCAAAACAGGAGGAAAAGGCTCATCGGTGATGAAAACAACAACACCGTCACACGTTGCTCTTCTTCTTTCCATCGCTTGCTATTGCTCCTCCGAACAACCTCGGGGAAGGGGGTAATAAAAGTTCAATCGAAAACATTGTTAACACCACTGATAAGCGAAACAGAAAGTGCTGAGTGTCCTACACCCGGACGGAACCGATAGGCCGGCCCGCTCTAGACTTCGGTCATCTCTTCAAAATACCTCCTGCAAAACCGGTTCGAACCGGTTGGCGTCTGGTGATACCGAAAGATGAAGAAAATAACAGTCCGGGTTGGTCTCTCCGGGAAGGAATGTGACGGGGGTAGATAGAGAGAGAGCCAGGGCAAGGCAACGGTGTCACCAGGCACACACGACTCCGGTTCTTTTGATGGTTTAATCTAGTTACGGTCAAAGACTGTGCGAGATTGATTCTGCCCCCCCCGAAGGGGGAAAATTAGTATTGATAACGGGGCACACACGAACACAACGCCAGAACAAAGCAGGAAACAAAGCCTCTTGCACATGGTCATCAAATGGTGGAGATGCACTTCGATATGGGGTACAAGGTAGCCAAACAGATTAGGTCGATCCGAGCTCTAGAGAGAGATCTTCATTGGAGATCAGATCATCTGTTCTAAAGTTGTTATACTAAAACTTATAGCTAACGACCAGTGTGAAATTACCCAATTTTCTTTATAAATAATAAAACTATGGCATTGAAAATAATCGTAATTCTTATCCTTCTAATCTAATCATGTTCGACTACTCACTTGCATCTTCAGGATTTCCTTGAAAATTATATGAGATGATCAACTTTGCTACCGAATGTACATAGACCGTCTGTCACATGTTAAAAACTTATAATTACTGTGTCTTTATAAATGCTTTGAATTTATATGGAGAAATTATAATAGTTATTAACACCTTTCACGACACAACCTGTTAAAATTCTATGTCAAAATAAAATAACACAGTGAACATAAACAAGGAAAGCCATACTGTTTGGTATAAATAGCGATACTAGTGATCGGTCAAAAGTTTGCGCAGATACAAAACCACGATAAGAGACGTGTCTTGAATGTCCACCCTATGCTCTAACAATGTTGGTTCTTGAGGTTCTGATCTGATCTTGGTATTGCTCATAGATCGTTCTGAAGTTTATGTTCTAAACACAGGTAAAATATATGAATATCACGATGGCCTATGTCAAAATCTCATATGTGTGAGATCTTTTGTAAATTTTGCTAGCAGCAAAAACGCGACAACTGCCGAGCAACAGGGCGACACCGCAGATACTAACCATGACCTCAATAACGCAGATTAGCCTTGTCTGTAGGCTAGCTTAAAGTTAGTCTAACTTCTTGAGACAAAGTTATGGCTTGATCTTTGGGTCACAGTTTTACGTGAAGCTTAAAATCGTCAATTGAAGCAGTAGTTGAGTTGGGTTGATAAAACATTTCCAAGCTTGTTCCCGAATTTTAGTTCAAAACACCTACAACAAGCCCCTCATAAGAATTACACCAGTCAAGGTACAACTCCAAGGATTTCTTCCAAATTGGTTTTCAATAGTGATCGTTTCGGTAAGCCGAAACAACCTGTTTTGCCGGTGAGGGGGAGTGTACTTTCGCGCCGGTTATAATTTTAGTTAAACCGGTCGGTGGTCCACTCTCGGCCCGGGCCCTGCCGATGTTCCGGCTTGAGCGAATGCGCGATTGCGAAACCGATAGCGCCCGTCGCAAATCCTTGACCGTCCAGTTCAAACGCCAACTGTAACTATACACCGTTTCGTCGTGCGTTTCACGGCTATTCCACAGTACACCAGCTATAGCGGACGCATGCCGGAGACGGAGCAGAATGGGAATGGCGACAGACGCTTACTCCTTAATTGGATTGACCTACTTGCAAAAGTGCGATTTTACCTTTGCTTTTCTTCGCATAAGTAAAAAAAAAGCATGCACGTTCCAGACTCGACGTATTATTCCTCAAATCCCTTTCGCCGGCTCGACGGAGAAAGTGCAGCGCCGCGTCGCCGGCAGGAAAGATGAAACACAAGTGCAAGTGCATAGGGGGACGGAGTCTGGACGTGCACGAGCAAAAATTGAGCAAAAAAACAATCCCTACCAGGGGATTTCCTTGGTGGAGTCAATCCTACCCGTACATATGCCTATACAGACTACCCGCAGCGGCAGAGTGCTGGACAGTTTTTCGAAAGTTTCACATGCTAGGCAGCCGATAACAGTACCGACTCATGTGAACCAAAAATAAAACGCAAGCTTTAGTGATAAAAGACTGATAACAAATTAGATAGCTCGCATGAGGAGTACAACGGTGATTCAAAGTCAAGCAGAACAAAAACAAGAACAAGCTAAAACATTTTATAGGACATTTCTGGAATAAACAAGCTGTTATGAATTCCACATATGATGAGTCTGTCCGACTGCAAAAAAGTTACCGAAAAAACCTAGTCCAAAGCGACAGGAACTGAACATGAATAAACTGTTTTGGTAACATAAGAACAATGACCAATGTACAAAATATTCCTTAAAGATAATAGACGTGCACAATGTGCATGAGTCAGTATTCTTTTTAGGGAGTGATTCACGAGCTACAAAACTGGGAAGTTTTGCTGTTTGTGATGCAATATTTCCCAAGAAAATTCTATATAATTTTAACTTTTACGGACTTACATCATCTTCATAACTTAATACGCCATAGAACTGCATTTTGCGTACTTTGAAATACTCTTTGCAAAGCCGTTGCAATTTAGAAAAATGTGTGAACAGTGTTTCATGTTGTGATTTGGAAAACAAAACACAAATCTATTTTTTTTATAACCATTACAACTTTTCTACAACGTACACGTTTTATTCGTCGGTCATTTTTGCTACATGGTAGGATTTGTTGACGTTGTTGTCGTTTCATACAACCATATCAGCTTGCAGGGCTGTTTCTTACATTTCTTGTACGCTGTTGTACAAACTCCCGATCAACCAACAACGTGCTGGTGTCTGTCGTGGGAAGTATACGTGAGTACGCACTGTTATCAGTTGGACGACTTCTGTTTACTGTGAGTTTCGTTAAGTAGCATACGGTTAATGTACTTCACAAACAAAGCACATGCTTTAGCTGCCAATAAACAGGCACATTTGTCGATTAGTATCATACCACGTTGAAGAACAATGTCAACTTGGTTCGGGGATTTAAACTATTGCTAATACTTTTCATATGACGGTTGTACGGTTTAAACAATGTTGCCGTTTTTTTATATTTTTTTGTTTCATATCCATTCGAGCGGGGATATTTTTGTTACACAAAACTTTGCAGTTACTCATTGGTTGTGGTAGATTAAAAGAATTCACAATTATCGTAATTTAATGTTCTTGATTTGGAAAAGTCTTTGGAGATTTATTTTTAGAAGAAAAATCCTAATTTTTCTTCTAAAAATAATAGTGAATACATACATGTAACAAGAAAATGAGTTATTATATTCGCTTTGTTTTTATCAAGCGTTCATTGTCGTCCGTTCATTTCCGAAGCTACGTCCGTGTCAAGCATTTCCGTTTTTAAATCTCTGGTTTACATCAGCTGTCCGTCCGGCGGTTGAAAGATAAATTTACAACCCTGTGGGCAACAAACTGTGGCTAATCCGGTGTAAGCCACCCGATGAAGATGTCTTACCAGGTGTACCACGCATCAATCCGACGGCAAACGCTTTCTTTATCGCAAACGAGCATTGTTTGCCCTTTTCGAAGTCATTTTTATTTCTTCGCGTACGGTTTAAGCTGACGTGTTTTGTTTCCTTAGCCGGTTCCCTCTCACGACATCACCACCGCAGATAACCGGTTCCTTGCGAGAGGTAAGAAGAAAGCTTCAATTGTAAGTCAGCCCTAATCGGTTCTAAGGTGCGGTTTCCCGTCGTAAGCTGGCCAGGGGAGTTGTGGACTCGCGTCGGGGGTAGAAAAAGCGGTTCAAGTAAACATTGCAGCCGATCTTCCATCGTATGATAAGCTCGCAAGACGCTTGGGGCTGTCACACGCACACAAATCATAGCCAACGATCGGAGCAGTGTGTTTACAGAATCTTTTAGTGCCGCGTTTCACTGCCACGTGATGCTTCGCGTCTCGGCAGGCAAGTCGAGGAGGATCAGTCGAGGTTAATGGAAAAATTTGAAGCACGTCACTGAAGGTTCTGTCCCTCGCTAGATGTGGAATGGCGTGTAGTTTGTTCAACATTAGTTTTGCAATGAATGCCCATGAGCCAACAGAAAACTGCACCGTTTACCTGCTCTTGTTTCACACTTCCACGGTCCAGCAGGAGCTCTAAAAATAGAGCCCGAGTCATTTTATGGCACGACGGAAAGTGTAACCTTGCCGCGGTCAGATTATTACGTGTTATTTGAGAGGAGCACATCGCTGCATAACCGATGCGCGAAACGATATGTTTAGTGACGCGTCTTATCTTTTTCTTCCACAGAAGGACAAACAACACCAGGAGTGACGTGTCGCGAGTTTGTTTTGGCAAATGGCGGAAAAAGGGTTGTAAGGGGGCGACTTTCTTGTCAGTCAAAGGTAGCTGCACGAAGGGCAGCGAGGAGGAAATATATATAGAAAGGAAAACTCCACTTACCATTGCTTGCTCGATTTTGTTATCGATGGCAACCGCACTCGTTCCAGAAGCACTGCAATTAAAACAAAGATAAGTTAATCGACGATACAAAGGTAAGTTCGATAAAGGGTGTGCGATTTGTGGTCGTGCGCCAGTATCGCACCAGTTGTTCTAAAAATAAATTTTGCAAATGATGCTATGAAATTATGGTTTATCTTTATCGTTCGAAAGGGGTGGTGGAGGGAATGAGGGAACTATGATATCGGGCGGCATGGATTAAATTTACGATTGATGAATCGCTAAGCGGATGGGTTTATCATTGAAGGTGAATAGACCCGACTGCTTTATTGGTCCGAATCGGATCGAAGTTTATGTTTTATTACTCCGTTCCGGTGGAAGGGGAGTTTAATCTGTTGATTGACTTATGCCAATATTTACGATATTACTATTGCAGAAACACGAATGAGTTAATGAAATAATGAGCGATTGTTTGTCAAAACAGGGAGTAGAACAACGAATACGCTATGTCTTATATGCTATTATCGTCAGGTTTTTTTTCTGAGTTCTTCTGTTATCCTTCATCAATGTGAAACACTCATTTCCAGACAATTTGGCAGATCATTTTGACGGATAAATGTCAGTAATTCAAACATACAGATAGTTTTACATATTATAGCACGTTCAATGCTATATTGCTTTGAACCCCTTTAATAAATATAGATTTTATATAAAGAGCAAGACATAAAATGTGTTATAACAAAAGTTGTACTATAAAATGCTTTGAATGTTTCACGAAATTACTCTGAAACTATTTAGGGTGTTTATTCAATTAAATTTGCTCCTTAATTTGTTACCCTGTAGTGATCTCGGTTACAATAAAGGAGTAAACTTAACGGCAAGACCGACCTCACAACCCTTTAAGTCATCGCCAAGAAGTCGACGAAAGAAACACAAACCGTACGACGGAAATCCGCGTACAGTACATTAAACTATACACCGCGATGACGACGTGCACACACATCTGGTGTCAGATGTTTGAAAAGTGGAACGCCGACTGGCTGACGCAATACGCCAATATGCCCGAAAGGAAAAAGCATCTTCAGTATTGACACGGCCTGCAAAAGAATCATGTTTCCCTGGCCCGGGTCCGCGCTCACAGCTGGGTTCGCCAATTAGTCAGCAACGTGCTCAACAC
The DNA here is from genome assembly GCF_943734705.1 of Anopheles coustani. Taxonomy (NCBI): domain Eukaryota; kingdom Metazoa; phylum Arthropoda; class Insecta; order Diptera; family Culicidae; genus Anopheles; species Anopheles coustani. The sequence goes on from NC_071289.1 coordinate 39,248,901, forward strand.
AGAAACCGCCACCGATTCGCGGCGCACACCAAACAGAAGCATGACATCGGTGGTCTAGTGTTATTTTTTCCCTGTAGTTTCGAGCGAGCTGCAGCTCAAGCTTCAAATGCCCCCACGAGTGTCGATTGAAGTGTTTCGTCATACGTCTTTTCTTCGTCACCAGCGAGGGGGGAAGGTTTGTTTGTGTTTGATTGATGGGAGGGGGGAAGGTGTGACACTGATTCTAAACCATCTTCCAAATCTTCTTGTCTTTGTTTTCGCCGGTGCGACTTTCGTTCCCGTTTCGTTTGCGATGCTCATCCCATTCGGCTTTCATTTTGCGCATTCTAAACACACACACCTTGCTGTTGCGTGTTTCGCCAAGTCGATGCGGACGTTATGGCCTGCCACTTAAAAGCCTGCAGAGCACGCAGATCACGAGAACTCCCTCACGCCATTCGTCGGTGGGTCATCGGTAATGCAGTCGAACTAACATTCGAGATCGATGTAAAACAAATGGCCGACGACTACGTCGTAGCAAAGTACCGAAATGAAGAAGTGAAGAAAACAATCCAGCTCATGTTTGTAAAAACAACAAAAACACACACGGCACATAAACCTGAACAATTTATTTAATTCAGGCGCAGAAAAGCGTGTGCTAAAGTACGAGAATCGCAATGCGAAATGCGAAAACCTACTTAGGAAAAGGCGTCACGCGCGCGAACCCAGAAGTCGAACCCATGGATCGTGCGTCGTGATTAAAATTTTAAATTCTGCACGCAGTCCATCGATCACCACGCACACCCCACCCCCTCGCCATTCACCCCTTGCGCATGCCGGCGAGAAAAGTGGAGTAGTACTAAAAGGACGCCAAGCGCTTGTGGGGAAGACGACGGGTATCGCATCGCGCAAACATTATCGAACAATCGACTGGCGGACTTCGAAACAAAGAAAAAAAACCCAGATGATGATGGTTTTAAAGATTCCGCGCGTGCAAACAACATGACTATGTGTGAGTGAGTATTACGCTATTTTATCGGAAAAAGACCCAACACGATCGTGTAACCGAGGGCATCTTGTTTTGCTCGTCCTCGCGTCACTCGCGATTCGATCGGTTTGTTATGGTTTGGTTTTATTAATACTTCAACCCGATTGTTTGGCTCACCAGGCCGACGTTTCTTTCTTCCGCCCTCCCTCCCCCGCACCCTACACCGTCTGTGGCAGCCCAATTTTCACCCGTTGTGCGAGTGGGGATTAAATAACACTTCGGAAAAACCAGACCCGCACACACGCCGTACACACCGTCACACTGCGAGCGACTTCCACCAAAGCGGGTTGGAAAAGCGCGTGCGAAAAACAGAAACACCACCAAAATAATAATAATCGCCAAACATAACACAACGGGGCCCCAAAACTGAGTTATGATTTTCGATGGCAAAACGTTGCTACCTCACCAGTGCAGGGCTGGAAAAGCATCTTTTTCTTATTTTTCCTCCTTTTCCAGCGCGGCTGAGCAGCTGAGCCTTTGCGAGGATCGTAACTAAGCACCAGCCAGTTTGCAAGTTCATCACGAGAAAGGTTAAGTAAGACAGCTTTTTATTATTTTTCTTTCTTTACTCTACGCTTCACCATCGTTCGAAGCTTTGTGCCAAAACGCTCAGGGTTAAGTGTGCAGTAAATGGGGAAATAATTTACGGCGAAGTCTACCCGAAGTTACTGCCATGGACCATGTTTGCACCCTTGAGAAGTAGGTGATGTTGAATTTACATCATTCTCAACGATGAGAACGGAAAAATTAAAACAATAAAATATATATGTAAAAGCATAATGTTTGATGATGAAATAAAGAACTAATATTCATTGGATCTGTGTTATATAGGTTGTAAGTAAATGAAACAAAGTGGTCTAAAGAAAACTTAAGACACATAAAAATGTTGAATATAAAGTGAACAAAATTGCGTTGATCCAAATTAGAATTTATTAGTTTTTGGTTTCAAATGTAGTTTTTTACTATAAATCAATTATAGATTTTTCTTACGGTGTATTATTTAAAAACTTCAGTTTGAAAAACACATTCATTAGAAGAAGAAAAAAATATTATAAAGGGGACGGGAAACGAAGCGTAATCGCTTGCGTAATCGTGTTATTCTGCTGGTCAATCTGTCAAAAAGAATTTTGGCACACCTACCCAATAATCGCATGCGTAATCTTGTCAGAACGTAAACGAATCAATAGTTAATTCGAATCCCAACCGAAACCGGACCCTCTCCTGTACGAGAGGAGTGACTATCCACGTACAACAGGGAAACAAGTCTCGTAAGCCCTTACAGGCAGGCATGACCAACAAGGTCGTTACGCCAAGAAGAAGAATCTTGTCAGAACGTAAACGAATCAATAGTTAATTTGAATTCCAACCGAGACCGGACCTTCCCCTGTACGAGAGGACTGACTATCCACGTACAACAGGGAAACAAGTCTCGTAAGCCCTTAACGGGCAGGCAAGACCAAGAGGTCGTTACGCCAAGAAGAAGAAATTTAATATTTTGTCAACCTATTTGCACGCAGACAGCAGAAAATTTTCAATGTTTTGAGTATGTAGTATAATTTCAGTATCTCTACAATCATGTTTAATTTTGTTGAGGTTTGAAAAGTTTTAAACTTTAAATCTAGCTGTTTTCTTAACACTTTGTTGACAGACGCTTTCTGGGAGAAATATGATCCAGTCACCGCAATCAAAGTATGCGTGGATCGAGTTGCTCTTATCTTTGCCTACCGTGTGTGGTGTTGCTACGAACATGTTCGTCTTGCCGTCACAACGTAAAGCCACGCCATCCCCCTCTGTCAACAACGTGTTAAGAATTTCTTTAGATAACGACGGTTGTGGTTATTACCAGATTGTCATTTTGAAATCATTAAACGTTATTTTGTCTCGAACGATAGAGTATTTTTCCATTTTCGATTTGTAAATAACATTAGAGAAGAAGAGGGTTCATTTCGTCAAGAGATCGAATGACTGATAACTAACTTAATTATTTTGTCTGAAAAACTGAACGGAAAACGATAAATGTATTCAAAGTATACGTTATTTAACACATTGACCGCTATAGTTATCATTTTTGATAACCAGCTGTGATTAGTTGTAAAAAAGTGTTTGCTCCAAAAGTCAATAGAAAAGCAACTAAAAGCTAAAGTAATTATAAAAGCTAATTCTTTGGAAATTTTTGTCTTTGTTTCTATGTTAATTTCAAAAATCATCGGTTTAATAGATTTTACAAACATTTTATCAGAAATGGCTTGACTGACTGCTAAGCATTTTTTAATTTTTTTTGATACAATCGTTTTTGATGCAATTTGTTCATAAATCATAAGCTTAGACTTGTTTTTAAACCAACAACGAATAGACTAAGCTTCCCTAATGCTTAGTTTAGTAGTAGAAACAGAATAGAGGTAGTGTGTACATCGAAATCTTATTAACAACCGTTGCACATTGTCACAAACAACTATTTTCCCTCCACTCCCACTTTATATCAGGTGCGCAAATTTTTGTGTTATACATATGTGTCACACGTGTGTTATACATATTTAAAAAAAAAATTGAGTTTCATATATTTCATTCAAGCACACTTAATGAAACTATTCTCCATCAAAGGTTGCAAAGAAATATGTCCTATTATATCACCGTTTCATATTTGCCTTCGACTATCATGGGCCAATGAAAAGGAAATCGTAATGTGTGCCAGATGATTATGATTATATCTGTGCCGCAGTCTATGCAAACAACAACGTGCGACTCATTCTGGCATTCCAAGGGCTCGCCGGCCTAAAGGTTGAACTGAACCGACCGGGCCGGCTCCTCCCCTGGCAATCCCCCTCGTATGGCGATCGGTAAACCCCCAACGGAACGGGGCATGAGGGATTTCTGTCTCGAAAGGCATCAATCAAGTCTCTCCCACCCCGTGAACGCGCGACGCGAGGATGATTATTAGTTTTTCAGCGCCTTCCCGTGTGGTGGCCTTCTTAGTTCGACGGATGTCAAGGAGGGCAAAGGGAGGGCGAGAGGGAGTTTCGCACCATTTGCAAATGGCGTTGGTGGCGGCCGCTCCTGCTCCTGAGGTCTCTCCAGAAAGTGAGACGCGAAAAGGTGGCAAACATAGAAGCACACACACAAACACACACACATAGTCGTACGCCATTAGACCGACAGCCAGACAGTACATATTGCGCAAGTCGCTTCCATCTTTGCTGCCGTGCGCTGATTTTACCCCAACCCCCCACAGCATGCCGCCTCCAATTCTGAGGCCGGACATTTTGGGCCGCAGCCTTCGTTGGCCGAAACGGGGGGCGGAAGGTGTGAGAACGGGAACGGAAGGGGGTCTTTTGTACCATTTCCAGGCACGGATTGATGGACGGCGGCGACGGTAGCAGTTTTCACTTTTCATTTGCTGCCTTTTCTTAAAACTCTCACTGTCATTCGCGAAGGTTGGAGCCCGAAGCGGTTGAAAAGAAAACATATTATGCCACGTCCACAATCCAACTATACACCCATAGGGCCGTGGGGAGGGAGGAGCACCCATTTCCAGCGCCATCTTGGACGGGAAATCGTTCTCGAACGAAGGGTTGAACGCGCCGTGATGTGGAGCAAACCAAATGTTCATCAATATTGCAGAGAGCAGCTTTCGTTCGGAGTCCGGAGTCGCATTGGTTCGGGGGAAAGAAATCGCGACAAGACAAACCGGGTGGTGTGCACCGGGTGGGCGAACCGAACCGGAGCCTTTTCCACTTACTTTGGGTAGAAGTGATCGATGTACTTGATTACGACCTCCCGCAGGATGTCCTTCTTGCCGGACACGGAGTACTGGTGCATTGCCATTATGTCGCTTTTCATTTTCGCTGCGCTGGGTTGTACTGCTGGGGGTGTGGAAAATCGGTGCTCCTTCTCGTTCTTCGACCAAACGTTTTATCCTTTTACTTTTCCGCAATGGAATCGACGACCGCAGAAGAATGTTTCGCTCGGTGGTGTTGACGTAGCCTTTCTGTTGTGCAGTCGGATTTTCTTTTCACCCAAATTTTCCTTCCCGTCAATGCACACATTAATAATGTACACACACACACACGCACTCACACTCTTCTCCTTTGGTGGCCCCAACAAATAAAACGGACCGAGGACGGGCGAAATATAAAACCAAGACACCGAGCTCTGGGAAAAACAAATTGCCCTTAGGAAACCTTTGTAAAACGAAACAATTTCGTCACTAAACACACGAAATTGAAATCACATTTTCGCTTCCAAAGCCAATAACGCACATCACGATCTTTCTCTCTACTATTTTACTGCCACTCGTGTCAGTCGTTGTTCTCTCGGGTTTTCTTCTCCGCGTTGGAAGATCCTTTTGGTTCGCACGGGAAATTACTTTCTTCCTTTCCTGTGGTGAAATTAAGTTTTCCACACTTCTACACTTCCTCGTGCGCGGCGAGAAGCTTGCCTGGTGCCTTTGCAAATGCCTGCACCTCACACATCTGGTGGATGAACCCCACTTGCATTAAACTACGGTTGGTTCTTCCTCCCGTACGAACACACCAAGAAGGGTGCGAGAGGGAATGGGCAGGGCCTTGGGGCAAGTAAACGCACACCAGCACGCGACGATGGCACCCCGCCGATGCACGAAGGCAGCTTCCGCGAGGCAACGGCGACAGCGAGGAGGAATCAATAATACCGAAACCAAAATGGCCGAGCCAGGGCAGGTTGGAAAATTGCTTCTTGCACTCGGGGTGGAAAAAAAGGGATCGCGGTTGGGTTAATTTTTGGGCTGCCCAAACACACAGACACCGTCAACGAGCCGCAATCTCCGGATATGCACAATCCACCAACTCAAGGCTGATGCAGAGCCGTACACTTCGCCGTCTTGTCGTCGGGGGAACAGTCACGATCGCGAAAATGGATGATTGGTGCAGCGGCGTGTTTTTCCTTCGATGCACCAGGGGGTCGGTTGTTTGGGTGAGTTGTCCCGGGAAACGACGGGACACAAACCGACACACCGAGACACTGGGTCGCGCAGTCGACGGAAGGGTGTGGGAAGAAGAGGAAAAATGGATGGCCGTCAACGGGACACGAGAGAACCCGCTACTGGCTCTGATTGTCGATCGCAGCCCACCAAACTGCCAAATTGGCCACAAACATTGGACACTTCGAGCCGCCGAACACAACACACGCACAGGACGGACGAGGTGGCGTCGTTGCGTTGCACACAATATATCTTTCCTGGTGCTGTTTGGCGAGTTCTTTTAGCCCCAAAAGGCAGCGAAAGCAAACACAATCACTTTGGCCCTGGTTTGGGGGGCTTGGATTGAGAGCACTAACAGAAAAGTGGACGTATCCTTCGGATTAAGAAAAGTACACACACACACACACCCACACGCACACACGCACAGGCGACTCCGACGACGCTGTACGCAAGCGAGAGTGTTGATCACATTTTTCAAAACCCTTCGAACAACCGACCGACTAGAGTTTTTCTTGCTTTATTTTGCCCCCTTCGACACGAGAACGAGAAACGCAACGCTTTTTCGTCGTCAACGATGCGATCTTGCTGACCGCCACCGCCTTTGGCAGGTTTTGTTTGGGACAGGTCTTGGGCGAAACGAACAAACTACGCCGTCACGACGAGCGAGAACTTTCCTTTCGAGTTTCTTTTCCCAAGCAATTGACACGAGAACTTTTTCGTGAATTGGTGAATCGGTCTTTCTTCTGCCCACTTAGCACACGGCACGGGTTTTTTTTTTTAGGTTGTTAGACCTGCGTGGGGAAGCGGAAAGTGGGGCCTAGGCACTGGGCAGCTTCTTGACTCCAGGCCGTGGGAGCAACAGCGAACACCGAGACGGAGCCGTCGACGACATGATGCTAGTTATTCAAAAGTCCGCACTTTACTACGGGAATGTGCGGCTCACGATGCAGTTATTTTCGAGCCAACCAGCAACTCTCCCTCCTTCTCTCTGTCTCTCGTTTTTCTTCCGTCTTTTTCCCTCCCCTCTCTCTCTCTCTTTCTCTCTTCGCTTCGGGGGGGAGCCGCGTACTTGGAGCGCCCGCGCCGTTGATGGTGGCGTGTTGTTGCTTCTCTCTTTCGCCATCTTTGCTCGGGCCGCTCGGGCGGACCGAAAATCCCACCGTTTTTCCACACACCCAGGGTAACTTTTCCCCCAACGAAAAACCCAACCGAAACCCCCCCCGACATAACCTGCCGTGGTGGAGTGGGTCTTTTGCTCACGAGCGAACGAATTAAGTCACGAGAGCGAATATCCTTCGGTGTTTTCTGTGTTGTTGTCTTCATCCCATGTTCCATCTCTCGCCCTCAAGAACTCTGCGAAATGTGTTTGGGAGGGATTTTTATTTCTTCTTACTAGCGAAAAGGCAAGAAAGGTGGAGAACGAGAGAAAGTGCCAATAGCGTCAATAGCTGTTTGGGATTGTGAAGGTTGTGTTTATTTTATCACCCGTTGGGCAAACCAAAAGTGAAGATAAGCACTTCTCTGGGAAGGCTAATTAACATGGGAGACACGCATCTTTCAGGCTCACCACGGGACTCCCTCGAATGAAAAATGTTTAGATAAAACTCAAAAGAAATGGAAGAGAGTGCCAGGAAGGACGGAGGCGCGTCATGCACCAAAAAGTTCTTGAGCGAAAATGTGTTGAGATAGGTTCAAGTGCTGGTGAGAAGACGAAAAAAGTGTCTTCTAAACATTTAAAATACAGATACAGCCCTTGTACCAAACAATGCGAACAACGCACAAGTTAATGAAAAGCTGCAGTTCACACAACGAAACCGTCGATGTCCTTGAAACGCACACAGAAACCATCAACGATAAAGCGTCCCCCACAGCATCAGCCGGCCCATTCTCCATGGTTTTTGCTCCTTTTCTGCCATGTCGCCAGTTGGAAAGTAAAAGTTCTCGTCCGTCGGCTGGATGTGTTGTAAAAAGGCCGATTTTTTTATCGGCATTTAAATCATCTGTGCGCGCTCTTTGAACGAACGAGATTTAAATCCCACGAATCTCTCTTGGTTGCGCGGCCGACGAAAAAGTCGGCCGCTTTTATATGCTCACCGCCAAAAACCTGCCAGCATAAAATGCATCTTTCTCCTTGGGGTAAGATAATTCTCCCCCGAATTTACTCTCTCTCTCTCTGTCTCTTTCTCTCTCTGTCTCTCTCGTCGGTTGCGACGTACTTTTCATGTCTGCCACTATTCGTGCTCCTCGGTGTGTGCGTGTTCTGGCCACTGCTTCTGGTGCACGAGAGCTCAAGAAAACATAAACAAACATAGCTGTATGGCTCCCCCATCCACCCCATTTCCTCCCTGAAAAAACTCATAAACTTGGGTGGTGTAACCCCCATGAATTATGCTGCCATTCTTGCTATGCTCGCTATGCGGTAGCTTATCGTGGAAGAAATTGCAACACACTCTTCTCCACAACACGGTGGAGAAACGCGCCAGCCAGTGCAGCACAAACCACACGTACACACACACATACACAACCGTGGCATGGTGCGATGGAGAAGCAACGAAGAAAAACATGGCCGGCTGTCGGTTTGGCGCATGGGACCACCGCTGCAGTGGCACGAGGGAGGTACGGTGGCCCTTGGAAAGGAGTGGAAGGGACGGCAGAATAAGGTTAGGTTTGCAAAGCGACACTCACCGCGATGGCTAAGAAATGGCACACACGTGGTTGGTAACTTTTCCGTTCCATTTCCAGTGTTGCAATTTGTACGCTGGAGTTTTAAATAATGTAAGGTGGCCTTGCGCACTACACCTACAACGTTAAACGTCCTGACGCTAAGAAGTTGCCCACCACATAGCCATTCTTTGAATTAACACACATAAAAAGTATCTTAACCCCGTTTAACTTTGCTCGCGAAAGGCTAAAACGGACGTTTCACGATCGCGCTCAGTTCGCCGCCGGAGCCAGAAAAATCCGGATCGAAAACCACTTTTGGCAGTGGGAAAATAAGGAAAAGGCACAACAGAACAAACAAACTTCACCGAAAAGGAGGTTTATTTCTGCTATTAAAAAGCCGAAAAAGCCAGCCCCGATGCCGAAACAAACCGGTGTGCCACGTTTATTTTCAACTCCCAAGGACGGGGGGACATTGAAATATGGTAGCAAAACTCGAATCAACCATCTGGCCCCGGGTGTGTGTGTGTCGGTGTGTTTGCTGTGTTGCTGTCTGTCTCTGTTTTCTGGCGGTCAGTTCTTTGCATAAGTCGAGTGTTGTATTTGGGGCTGTTTTTTTTTTCTTTAATGTTATGTTTCTTCTTTCTAGCCGCGAAGTCGTCTCGATCGAGCAGTTAAAAGTCTCGCCGGTTTGACGTTTGGCGGCGAACGAAAGAACGACGTGAAAACCTTCGCCAAGGATAAGTCCCGGTGTGTGCGAAGCGCAACGAGAGCCATTTTGCATGAGCGAAGTAGAGAGCAAGAGAGATGAAGAAATGGAGGCACATTTACAAACACCACGGATCGTGTGGCGCAACTTAAGCGCGCGGCGTCGAGAGGAGGTTCTCTCTACGCACTACACGTTACGAACCGGCCCCGATATGTTGCTATATTAGCTCATACGGGAAAAAGCAAGTAAAAGTTTCAAACAACACCCCCTCTCCCTCCCAGCACCATGGCAGTGTGCAGATACGCACACCGAGGCGTCGAGCGTAAAAAACGTAAAATGCCGGCTTGATGATCTTCGGGATTGTGTGCTCGAGAAGAGAAAACGAAGCGAAGAAAAAGGAACGGCCATTCGTTCGGGGCAAAAAGTTGCGCAGAGCAGCAGAGTGCAGTAATGGATTCCGATGGGGAACCCGGGCGGTGGGAGGCTGCCCCGTGGTAGAGAGAGGGTGCGACGTCTTGAGGAAGACGACGGAAGAAAACAAAAACCGAAGGAAACAAAAAAAAAAAAACAGCTGCCACCGCGCCGTCATCGTCGTCTTCGTTCGCTGCTGACCTAAATCTGATGTTACACGGCTCTCCTGCATTCGCTTTTCCTACCACCACATCTTCCTCCTCTCGGCTACTTCCGCCACCGCCACCGCACTACCATTAATCTTCATCTTCTCGTCTCGCGATCGGTTGCGATCGGCAGGGGAGGAAAAAGTGCGTACACATCCACCACTAGGTACGCATCCCCTCCTCCCCATACCCGTCGGGCATGATCACCAGTCTGGCGGTCACGTTCGATTGTGCGTCCGTGTGTGTGTGTGCAAACCGGAGCCACGGGCTCGATCAGTTCGTACCGATTAGATCCGTATAAGGTGCGCACACGGGGGTATTTAGCCGTTTTTCCTGGTGCGATTTTTGTTTAACAAAAAGCTTGCCACCTCCTCCTTCTCCTCCTCCTCGCCCAAGAGAGACGGATCGAGCAAGGGAAGCGGGAGGGAATAAAAAAATCCACCGAATACCTAATTCGAAACCAACTTTTACCACGTTTGCCTCCCTTCACTCCTAACTGTTAACGAACCTGAGGCTGCTCTTGAGCTTGAAGCATCCGTCGTTTCGGGGTTTCGAGTGCCTCGTGGATAAGTACAAGAAACCGTTGTGCTTGACCAGACGTACTTATTTAAATTGTAGATTAGAGTGGAAGAACAACCTAGCGAATACATCGAGCGGGGAATTTGCACGCAAGATAAGCAGGAGAGTTGGCTACATTCCTTTTCTTCATACTATTATGTGTCACCTGAAACGTACAATACAGCTAAAAGCCATGTTTTACAAACGAACTACGTAACAAACAACTTTGGTTGCAGTGAAATTAAACAAAACATAACACTGTTTAAAGCGTTATAAAATCGTTGATTAGTCACATATTTTGCAGACTAAGATTAGTCCTTTAATTGGATAAACAGTCAAACAAAACGAAAGTATGGGGCAAAATTGTCAATCAATAAAGAAAGGTGAAAATAAATTATAAAACATACTCGATCATAATATGGAACAACTTTCCCCGCAAGAAACGATGCTATTTAACGTGTTTTTGTTACTTGGCAACTTAATTTTCAGATTGATTTTAAGTATCTATCAAAGATCATGAATTTTAGATTGCTTTCTAAAAAGAGGAATTTGCAATAAATCTTACTATTATCGTAACTACACAAACATAAGAATAAGGCCAAATTAAAAGATAAAATGAATTAAAGCTATATCTTTTTTCGTTGACATACCAATTGCTAACAGCAAAAATAGAAAAAGAGATAATGAAATATAAGAAAATGCAATAAGTTTTATCGCTACTAGTGCGTTACATTCCAAGAATTGATTGAGCTATTACAACATCGAATGAAAAAGAAAATAAAATGACCAAATATTTAATGGAGCTAGCTTTGAGCATACGTCTAAAAAAGTTATACTATTTCACCATGTTAGCGAGATTTCTAGGACTAAAAGTACAGATAGATGACACCAACTTTCATTCATCAGAAAATTTCATTCGTCTTCATTTCAGGGAACTGAAAGTTTCCAATCTCATCACGCATATACACGACTCACAGCAAATTAACGCTAACTGTCAACCGGAAATGATGAGCCGGTAAACAAACTATGCAGAATTGTAAATGTGCTAGATTATTTCATCTCTAAAATTGATAATAATACTCATTTAGCATTTGTGAATCATGCGAGTGAACTTAAATCACATAAAGGATTGTGTTCATTGTGTTGAACGATCATTTTAAATGATTTTATACTGTTGACTCCTTCTAAAGCTGTTAGTCCAATAAATAGAAAGAGCAGTAAATTTCATTACCTGAAATAATGTTTTAGCCTGGCTACGTTAAGTGAAATTTTAGTTAAGCAACTTAAATTTGCTTTTTTATTTTGGGTTTAGACAAGATAAGTTTGGTTTCACTTGAGTGAAATTAATGGTTGACAGTTTTTTTTGTAAGTGAAAGTTGCAATCGTTTAAAACCCCTTTAAGGCAAGCATAGAATTCTAAATTGGTGTTGAATTCTACTTTAGTTTGTTGCTTCTACGATATTTGGATTTTCATCAACCAAAACGGCGAACGGTAGTAACGTTGTAAATCGGTAAGAGTATGTGGGCATAACGTACCGTGGGAAATGTTGGGTCAGGCAATACAAATGCGCGCCAAACAGGAACCACACTGGCAGTGACGTGTTGAACTATGTTCATGCAAATACAATGTCTACAGTCTGTCCATTGTTTGGACCACCGCGAATGGTCACGTTAACGCGTTCATTTGTACTTTTCGAAGTACACCAAAATTACTCGATTGAACCGTACATTTCCTTTGCCCATCCAATAAAGGATCATCGTCGTCGTTCTTCCAGCAACTTTCCACCTCAGCACATCAGCCGGAAAATTGTCCCTTTCGAACGAGGATCGAACAGTAACCGTTCTAATGAGCGAAAACGCACGTAATAATTCACGCCGCAGGAAGAAGGAAAACCGCCGTTAAAAACGCGACCAGTTTGCGCCAGTTTTAGGGGGTGGAAAGTCAATGAACTCCTGCCACGCGAGGCCACCACTAGTAGCGCGCGGTCAGAAGCGGTCGTCGGTGGGGGGAAAGGGAAGTTTTCCACAACCAACGGCAGGACTAACTTGTGGTGTGATTAGGTTGTTTCGCACATTACGTCTCCAAAAACCATGTACATTTTGTAGCACACAACTGGTGAAAACTAAACACGGAACACTGGCGCAGGAGGGTTTTCCGAACGCAACGTCAACATGATTTTCACGCACGTCCTTGCCAGCATGCACATTAAATCGCAATTCTCCACAGTTGGCGCTTCTTCTCACCGCACCAGTGACGCTTTTCCAAAGTTTTCCGCACAGCTTAGGTTAGTGTTTTTCTCGGTTTGTTTGCTTCAATGTTTGGTACCAAAGCAGTGGGAAGTGGAAAAACCAGCGGTGTTGCTGCAGCGCGCGAGGACGACGAGAGCGTAACGCGTCCATTAGCCCTCGATCGTGGTTCACATTTCTCAAGGCTTCAGTCGCCGAACTGTGGGCTCAAACGAAGGTGGCGGGGGCGGTGGTGGTGTGCCTAGTTTTTCCCACTATCGATTTGACAGGCGGGCATGCGCAGGACCGCGGGCGAGAGAAAAACGAGACTCACGAGCCGGAGAAAAGGATTCTCACGCGAGAGAGAAAGTGTGAAGTGCGAGAAAATTAACGTCGTGAGTCGTGATTTCCACGAGAAAAACCCCTGACCTAGGTCGACGCGGGACGACGAGATGTGGTGCGATTGGCGAGATTTTTCCACCGATTCCACCGGGAGGCCTACGTCATCGGCTCCTCGGATGAAGGCTCGTACAACACGCGAGCCGATTCACGATTGGTCGACGGGGAAGAACTCCGGTGAGTGACGGTGAGATAAGATAAACGTTATTAATAGCTCATTATCAATCGTTTCCTGCATTGGAGCAGGCGGCTTGTGAATCCAAAACTCGTGTGTTAAAACGTGCTGAGGGTTTATAAAAGTAATAAACATGAGTAACAGACGGTAAAACTGTCCGTAGGAAATATGAAATGTAACAACAGAGCTCCAAACGCACAATTGCAAACGAAGGTAATTTGGAAGCTCACAAAACACACCGCGGCGACGGACCGAAGTCGGTCTTCTGCCACAACTCGTCGCCGCGAACCTTGTCGGCGTGCAGATTTCGCCATTTTGCAGCTAAAGGTCCAATTACCGGCGAAGGACATTCGTCAAATTTTGCAGCTCATTAGCTACCCTCCTCGTCGGCTCTCTCGTTGCCGATAATTCTTTCGTCCCAGTTTGCGTTGCATAGGTTTTTTTTCTGCCTACCAGACCGAACCAACCGGCTACGAAGACTGACAGAACCAACAAGTCGCACACAAAGACACACTTTTCTTTGCTGGCGTCCGAGCCCCAAGACTAATTTGTCCGCGCGTAGCTTCGAAGAGCTTGCTGTAAACGGTCAGCTTAACACCGAGTGGAGCTCGGTTTGCTTCATAGGAGAAAAAAAACGGAGCAACAAAAAAGTAACTTTTCTTGCGCAAAAAAGGGGCTCACGGTTGCAGCCCTGTCTTGGGTTGCACAAATTAAAGGGTATGGTATTCTTTGCCGGCAGGAGTTGCCTAGTGAACTCAGCCGGTGCACCTCGGTGGTTGCACAGTAGGCGTAGGTCAGTTTTACTCCAAATAGCGATCACTTCGACCGCTACGCAATTTTCGTTTTTAATATCTCCAAAAAAGGCTGAACATTTCTTCAGAACAAAAAAGGTATTTCTTAAATTCCATAGCTTAGATTTGTGTAATCCGTTAACGACTACTTGTTAGTCAATTTTTTAACTATCTTTTGGCGTTTTTTGGTTTTTTATGCACCTCTAGTCGTTTGGTCTTTTGATGCATCAAAAACTAGTTTCATAACTTTTCGAATGTAAATTTTGGTATCACGGACCTATTTGCCATTACGACAGGCAGAAGCAAAACGGCTTAACCATTCGGTTCTTTGGGCTAGAAGGTCGCTTCAACTGGTCTTATACTATATAAAAAATGATGGACATTGTTAAACAGACGTGTCGATCGCAAGTGTTTTGGGTATGTTTCAGTATATTTAAAATGTTTTGGGGTCCCTAAACTACTACAAAACGCCATATCGTGGCTGAAAATCAGCGAGAAGGCTATACACAAAGTCGCTGTTCTTGCTTATCTCTTTCAACTACAACCAATCGAAAAAAACATTCACAACTCTTAAAGGTAGGACCTATTCCAACTTTGTAAAGCCCAAAAAGAGTAGCATTTGGTTATAAAGGCTACACAACAATCGGCTATGGGCCAACAAGTACCTTAAGGACGCCTTACTGGCCGACGGGATATTTTTTCAAAGTACTATAGGAATGTAAATTTACAATAAAATTTAATTGTGACTAGTTTTTTTGTGTACTCCATGCGACTATTATGTTTTCTTCCCTAACCATACATATAACATCCCCAAAGACCCTTTGAGGTGTTAAAAGAGAAGGAAGGCTCCAATCAAACGACAATGAGATCACGTGAAATCCATGGATGTTTCTGGTAATTCATAGTGTATTTAGATAAAATGATTCTGTATTTCAAAATAGTAAACTCTACGCTGTTTCATGTGTTTCATGTACCCTGATTCCCTACTTAACACGTTGATTGCTATGTCAAACTAAAAAAAAACTGTTACAGTTTTCGGTTAATTCATTATTATATTGAAATGTCTCTGCTCGATCAAACAAACTGCTCATTTTCGCTGCGTAAACCCTCAGTAAAAACAACGATTCCCCATCGCCCATATCACTCCATCCCACGAAACACGGATGTTTTGCTGCAGTTTAATTTCCTCCCACATATCGGACACACCGATGGCGATAAAAGACAAAATCCCACCTTTGATTTCGTGCGTCACACAAAAGCATTCCACAGAAGGACAAGTGAGTGTCAATCAGGTTAGGACTGCTTGTTACTGATGCTTGTTGCTGCTGGTGTTGCTGTTGCTGCCGTCAGTTGTCAGCAGTGGGCCTGATAAGCGTAAATGATCGGTTTTGGTCCGAAACCCACCTCCGCTAGGCGCTGCAGAGGCGCTGCATAAGCCTTCGGGGCAGCGCATTCGTTCGCCTTCTTTTTGCCTCATTTCCATCACTGTTCGAGCCTGTCTGGACTTTTACGTATTTGCCGTCTGGTTTCCTTTTTCGCCTATTTGTTTCGATTCGCTTAACTTTTTCTATTCGCGACCGGAGTTGTGTGCGACTAATTTGTTGCTAAATGTCGGTTCCATCATCCGAGCATCATCTGGGTTGAAAGAGTTTTGTTTTTCGCGCACACGACCGTCGACGGCAGCAGCAGCCAAGAGCTATGGTAATCGCAATCTCGCCGTGCAATCGTTGCAAGCGGTTTGCTGCAGTTTGCTGCACAGCGAGGCGTTTGCGTCAGCTTCGTCAGCTGTGGCTCTCTTTGGCGGGCCCCGCGAGGCATCGGATTAGTTCTGGCAGCTGTGAGGTGAGAAACAGTGAAACCTCACACCAGTCGGGTGCAGCGGTCCTCCGTCACCATCGGACGGAGGATGATTGGTTTGCGGGCTGTCATTAAGATATACCTTTGCCTCGACGAGCGCATTCCCCGTGCGGGGTTGCGTAAGATTTGCAGTTGAAATGGCATGAAATCTATACACGGTCGGTCTTGCGATCGGGAGGATGGGAGTTGAAAAACTCCCGACACACTGGAAGAGGCCAAGCGACGTCATCGTAGCGTCAGTTGAAACTGGATGTAACTTGATTAATTGTAATCACATTCAGCCTCGCGGCATTCCCCTCCCTGCAGGCAGGGGGGTACATCGCACGGTGGGATGATGTGCCTGTTAATCGATTTGCAATGATAATTCGAAATACGTTGTGTAAAGCCATGTGCTACTTGATCAAGTTATCATGTAATTCTTTGGAAAAATGCTAAATACTTTGTACGCTACGAAAATGTCGGTTCTGTCACATTAATGATTTATTTAGCACGTGACACAATGAATCAAAGTGGAACATGTTTGTTTATTTCTCCCTGCACGTTACAGTTATAGAAAGCCCACAACGAATGTTGCGAACCGAATCTGAGTCTGAAACAAACAAAGAACTGTCCAAAGCCTCAAACTGCGGAAAACCAAACATTCCGAATGCTTTGGACAATTTGAAACAGCTTAGAGGTTAACACTAAACGCTCCCTTAACTCAAAGGGAGACTGTATGGTTTTGTTATTTTTCAACAGAAAATAACTTGTCTGTTGACAAATTACAACACGAAATCTAAAATTGTCAATTGACTGCTTTAATTTGTAATCTGATTCAGTCGCTAGAAGAGAAATGCTTGCGCTACAACTAGTCTTGATTTGATATTAGGTTGAAATAGTTTTAATTTTCGGTACATCGATGTGCAATATTTGGCCCTCCAAATTTATAAAATTGATTTTATCCAATATTCAGCATTAAACTACGTTAAAAGCATAACAAAAAGTAATTCTAAACCAAACATTTTCGTAAGCAGTTCTTTTTTTTTTGGTTGGTCCAGGCAAAGTTCATTTGCATAAAACATAAATGCAGTTCTTTCAAACGGAAATATAGTTTTTTTCCACTGATAGATAAAAAAATAAACTAAGTCGGTATCCACATAGAATAACTGAAAGTTCTTTAAGCTTGAAATAGAAATGAAGATGGAAGAAGTTACTTCCCTAAATGAAGAAGTTGATAAATTATAATGGTTCGATTTGTTTTTCAAACCAAAACGCACATTTACCTTTAAATTTACACTGCTAGCAGGATTAAAATTATACTGGACACACGAACGAAATGAAATCTAAACATTCTGTTAGGTTTCCATCTTTCAAAATAAGACTAGCAATAGTTTGTTATTGAACTTGGAATCGGTTTGTAAAGTACTTCAACCTCAGGATACCAGTTGAATGAAATACACAAACACTCGATCACGTGGATGAAGCGAATAAGGAAGCAACTCTCGCAACATGCCATGCTAAACACAATAATTAAAACCTTTTCGAAACTATTCATCTTCCGATCGCCTTCACACCTTCGCATCGTGTCGCACGAAATGTTTGCGAAGCGTTGCGAACAGATCTATCGGACCGAACACGCACCAAAGTCGGTGTCGGTTTCGCCATCCATGAGTCAACCGGAGCAACCCTTTTATCCTATTCGCCAAAAAGGTGGCGAAGGAAAAAGCCAAAACATACCAACCGCCAAACCGGCAAACCGGTGGCGACAAACAGTCTGTTCGAGTCAGTCGGGTGCCTTTTGGGCTGTTTCCTCAGTGTCGCTGGACACGCACGACCGCCGAGCGGCCCACATAGATGTTTCTTTCCAACTTAGCATGAAGTTGTTTTTGCTGATAATTTGATTAGCGCTAATTGCATTAGGAGTAGCCCGCGCGCGATCGGCTGCGGAGCACACTTTTAAGTCGAACCTGGCGTTGCCGGGCGCCCGGGGGACATTTTAAATCCGGCACCCGAGGCGGGGAGAAACTTCTCGTACCCTCGTAATGACCTCCCTTGGCTCTACCTGGGCAGGGGGTATCGCCAAAGTTTGTCTGTAATGATAAACTTACGCTACCTCCGGTGACATATGCGCCCGTTAGGTCAGGGACCGCACGGCGAAAGCGCTTCCAGCATATTACTACATTTCGGAATACCTACATGCAACATGGATGGATGTACATAGAAACGAGAGTGCATTACGAGAGTGTGTTACGAGCACGCTGCGACGCTTACGACACACAATGGCACAAAACCAAAAACCAAAAACACTGACCTGCAACGAGAGAGAAGAGAGTGATGTTAGAAAAACGGCTTTCCACCGAGGGGCGGGAGGGAGGACGAGGTGCATGAGACACGTCGCACGTCATCGTGTTTACTATGTAATGGATTTTTCTTTTTTCCCGCTGGCCTGGCAGCTCCAAACCCCTTTTCCCCGCACATAACCGGCATAACAACTACTAGAGGCTCCTCGAATGGCATTCCGAAACAAAACCAAACATTTTTCATCAAAACGATCATAAAACAGGATAAAACAGTTTCGACTCCCGTGTGTATGTCCCCAAGAGTGTCCTTCTTTTCCGGCGAGGGACCCTGTTTTGTGTGAGCGTTTTTCTATGTGTGTATGTGCGTGTGTGAAGGTGTTAGTTTACAGAGTTTGAAAAGGTACA
Organism: Anopheles coustani; assembly: GCF_943734705.1. Taxonomy (NCBI): domain Eukaryota; kingdom Metazoa; phylum Arthropoda; class Insecta; order Diptera; family Culicidae; genus Anopheles; species Anopheles coustani. The sequence continues at coordinate 39,267,559 of NC_071289.1, forward strand.
CGGTGAAAAGAACCCCCGGCAAAGAAACAACAACAAACATCAACAAGCTAGCGAAGAAGAAGGAGCAAGAAGAGAAGAAAAAATCAGAACAGTTTCAGTTCCTTATTCGGAGTACGGGGTTTCGATAAATTAGTAAAAAAACAAAACGCACACAAATCGGTAGCTTGAACAGGTGGCAACAACACAGAAAACGATGGCGCAACGTAGTTTATTGAGAGTCCCGATGATGGCGGGCTCATTAGGAGTAGAAATAAATGACATCCCGATATGCGACGAAGAATTGGCTTTTCCGTACTTTGGTTGCGAATGAGAAGATCGATGAAGAGATCGCTGAGAACACGACAGTGGCTTCCGAGCAGCGGATGCGCCAGGGTTAGCAATGCGGCACCTCACAACAACAGCGCGCATTCGGTTACACGATGCCTTTTTTGAGGTTATGTCAGTATGAAAGTAGGAGGCACCCCGGTTGTTTCGAGACAAGAAAGCAGAAAACGGAACGAACGTCAAACCTTGAGTGTTCTCCACCGGAAGAAGCGCCACCGGCATGCAGAAGGGAGGGCGATGCGGCACGGCTGACACGGCCACTACCACCACCACCACCACCACCACCGCCAGCACCACCACCATACGACGGTCCGAGTGTGTTGACGAAGCGGGGCGGGCTTCCGACCGGAGTGGTTCCGGCCATGAAGGCCGGACTCGAGCGACCCGAGGCGGGATGGGACTGGGAGCCGGCGTACAGCTCCAGGTCGGCCGCCATCGCCATATTGATCATACTGCCCGCCTTGTTCAGCCGGAACCCCCCGCCGACCACCATCGAGGAGGCGCGCACCGGGCCGTTGATGCCTCCGAGCTCTTCCTTGATCAGATCCTGCACGCACCGGTGCGGATAGGTGTCCGTGCAGGCGCTCACGCTGTTACTTCCGGTGAAGTTACCGAGCAGGTTGGTGGCCGCCCGGCAGTAGCCCGTCGAGGGGCTGGCCAAGGTGTCGGCCATTTCCGGCAGCTCGCGGCACGGTCCGAGCGTTCCGAACGAGCGATTGAGGGACGCTCCGGCGAGCCGGTTCGAGACGGCCGTGGCCAGCGTCGGCGTGGGCTTCATCAGATTCTGGATGCTCTTGCCGAGCGCGATGTCCGTGTAGACATTGCTGTCCTGCTGTGCGGTCGTTACGGTGGTGGGGTTGTTGTTACTACTAGTAGTGTTACTATTGCTACCGCTTACGACAACATTGAAAGCGCCCGCTCGGGGCTGGAACGGTTGTCGCTTGCTGGCCGCCACCTGCTGCTCGAGAAGGTTCTGTGCCAGGTCCTTCCGCAGGGACTCCTTGGCGGCGCCCCCCATCGAAGGGGGCAGCGAGTAGGCTTTGGGCAGCTTCTCCGAGCCTTCGGCGTGAGCGCCCGAGGGGGGCAGGTGCGGTACGTAGTGCTGCGGGGGATACTGGGGGTGTGGCTGGAGTGGTGGCCTGTGGGCCTGTGGGGTCTGTGTCGGAAGGATACTTCGGTCGGGGGAAGCATTTCGAAGGAAGCCTGTAGGCAGAACGTTTGCGGCGTTTGTCTGTTGGTGTTGGTGTTGTGGCTGTGGTGGTTGCTGTGGTTGCTGTTGTTGCTGTGGCTGCTGTTGCGACTGCGACTGCTGTTGTAGCGCAGGCGGTTGTTGCGCCGACTGCAACGCGTTGCTATAGACAGACGAAACAATCGAGTTCAGAAGAGAGAAAGGAAACAACAGTTCAACACCGATCAGCCACACGCACACCGAACGCATACACGCACACAGCACCGCGCCCCAAGCCTTGCGACCCAAGCCCCGTGGAGGATGTGAGGGGTAAGTGGGGGCTGCGGAGCAGGAGGGTTTGGTAGGATGTGGATGTGCTTTCGACTCCTGTTCCGGCACATGCAACTGCAACTATGGATGCAACGTGGTTGCTTCGGTTCGGATGAGAGCATGACTCCTCCTTTCGATCGCAGGAAGCCGCCACGAGGGCGGGTAATGGGGGTGGTGTGGTCCGTGATGGTTCACGCACGATGAGGCCACGCGAAAGCGAAGCGAGAAGCGTCCTCGGTTGTTGTCGGCGAAAAGCAAGCACAATCGGGAACACATATGAACGCGGCTTATTAGATGCCCCAGATGCAACGGATTAATGGATGGAAAGCGATGAGACTCCATGGACACATACACACATACACCTCTGAGTGTCCCCTCGGACGCTTAGTACCATCCTAGTATCATCCTAGTACCATCATCCAGCAGCATTAGTAGTTAGCACGAAAATGAGCGCAATTCTTCCGAAGGCGGAAGCAACATCCAGAAGAGTTTCGTCGTGATGAGCATTCCCGCATTGGCAACATACAACATACACATGTCATGGTGATGGAGGACAGATTGTCAAGCGATGAGTCGAGTAATGCAACTTTCTATACATTAATGTTGGGTTTCCTCCTCCTATGTTGGAAGTTGAGTATCCACTTGTTTGAACTCGATCCTTTGCTTTGCTAGAGACGAACCTTTATTCTTCCGAGAACCTTGCTTTCCTTCCGAGAACAAGCTAGTTTACAATGTATTCGAAGGATGTTGGGTTTGCAATGCGTTGGACTCTGAAGACTGAACCAGAAAATCCTTCATGTATCTTGACGAAGCTTTAGGAAGTATCTCTACCACTGTTTTCCTAAGGACACCATTGTAACGTAACATATTTGGATCCATTATGGTAGAAAATTAAAGTAGAATAAAACTAAAACACTGAACCTTACAAATGGTGTCTACTTTACCGGATTGCAGGAGTTGCAACTCGTGGATTTTGTCAAATACATAGAACATAGAGATGGCTTTTCTAATTAGTCAATTGATAATGACCAAACTAGTTTTAACAAATAAAAAATAAAGAAAACGCTTTTTGAAACACAGTTTAAAGATTCAATATGCACTAAGAAAAAGATACTCTAATTGCATGGTATGGAAATCGAAATTCAACTTGAAATAATCGTACTTCCATTCAATATGACTGAATCGTGGATAATGCTAAAATAATGCCTATACGTACAACAGTGGAGGCGCTGACCGTACATTGTTCAAAACGTATATGTTTCTTAGTCGGCATCATATAGGACTAACGATATACATTATCCGTACATTGCTCGATCATTTATACGTATGCATAAAGCAAATCGTATTACATTCTTAATCGGCACCATATTCAATAAACAATATATATTGCTCGTACATTGTCTATTCATAATGCGACTCCGACTCGAAATATGATTTGAGAAGAATGATTTGAGATTAAATTCATACAACTTTCTGCGACTTCATGTTGTGTGGGTTAACTATTGTGGGCAACCAGCGTTCCAACGTTGATATGTGGACATCAGTCTTTAGATATGTAGAAGTATTTCTGTATTCTAGAATGGCGTTCTATATTTTTATTGCAATAGAACACGCAGTCTTTTATCGAATGTGTGGATAAATTATCTAAAATTAAAGAGGATAACAAAATAAGGTGTTTTATAAAAGGGACATTTTGCCATTTGCTTAAAGCTCCTTAGACAACCGCATAGTAAATCAAACGTGATTATTTTGTCAAAAAAAAGACTTCCGTATGTGCTACTTAGGTTTTCGATACTTTTATAGTGATTTGTTGTTATTGTTAGTTATCCATTCGATAGTTTAAATGGAAAAAACACAAATTGCATTTTGATGCAATCGATAAAACATGTGACTGTAACAATTGATCGATAACAGCTGCAAAAATGCATGAAAAAATTCTGAAATATTAAAAAAGGAGGAAAAACCAGCCATCGATTTTTCCAGTGTCACTTACATCACCATTGTACATAAGCCTTTCTGTCCCCGCTCCGTTCACGACGGAAATTAAATCTGACATTTGCGCGGGGATTGTTTTTCCTCGGCACAATAACATCCTAAATAGACTAATAAAAATTATTCTTCCCAGCTCCTTCCCGGCCCGACGATTTTCCGTGATGTGTAAGACGACAGTTTCGCTTGTATAACAAGCGGGGCAATTCCCGCTAACTACTACCGTGCACGCGAACCTCAGTTCTGTCAGTGTGTATGGATGGCCAAATCGGTCACGATCGTTGGTGATTTATTTCAGTTACTAGCACACACCAACCGTGAAAAAGCGCGCGCGCGTACGTTCGGCGATGCGAAAAACCTCCCGGACCCTTTTGTCGAAGAAGCGGGTAGAAGTCGATTTCCTAATCGCAGTTCGAAGACTTCGTACACACGTTTGTGTGTGTGTGTGTGTTTTTTTTGTGCCACCATCTTTGTTGTTGTTTGGCAAAATTGCACACAAGCACATTAGATTCATTGCTACAATTAGTTTTAACGATGAGCCACCGGCCGCCGAAGGTACAATGCAATGCTGGCACAACATATGTATGGCCCCGCTGTTCTTGCGGACCGATCTCCGAACCGGGTGAACGGCAGAGACCTTGCCGCCGCCGATCGAGCCCGGTCGGTAAAAATGATAATGAGTAGCAACGGGCGCAGCAAGCAGCACATGCTGCAGTGAACCAAGCGGCAACGTTTAATGTTTCAGAGCCCTAACTAGGGCCTATTAGACTGGCGATTACTGATTAATGCTCTGATAGAAACATCATAGACGTTTGTTGTCGTTGCGCTGAGTTGATTGACGGTACGGTGATGATCGTTTGTTAAGCCGAAACTCTGTCGTCCTTTTTGCGTAACACGGTCCAGTGCGCGTTGCACATTGCCTTGGGTTTGCAAAGTGATAGGAGGTTGCATCACTCCAGCGTCATTCCAGCGTAGAATGAACCAATCCTTCGGATGAAGGCAGAAAACAGATACCAAAGAGTGTCGCTATTTACATCCACCGTTAAGAGCAGATTGGTGTAGTGCCCATTCCCAATTCGACACCATTAATGCAAAACCACTCGCGGTAAATAGTGGTCGGAAGAAAGACAACCGAAGGAAAAAGCTTAAGCTGATCGTCTTAAAAACATGCCAAACACGCACTCACTCCATTTTGTATAGGTGGACAACCGAACCGGGCACATTCGGTCATTTTATTTATCACCGCCGCAAGTTGTTGTTCGTTCGGGAACGTTCGAACATTATAAACAAACTATCCGGTGGTTGGCACTCGGCCAAGCCGACTCCTTTTTCCGCTGCACAGTTGTCTGCGGTTTCCTTCTTTTTCGTATTGGCGTGCCGAAGTAAACACACCATCGGAAGACCAAAGATTCAGGTGATCTCATTGACGGTGGCGGTGATATCATTGTTATGGCCGTCCGCTGCTCGGACACACGGGGCCCACGGAAATGTTTGGCATCGGTGTACGAGACGGTGACGTTTGCGGCCAAACCTCTTCTGGAAGAGTTTTTACTTACAGAAAACACCTGAAACTCGATGACGAAACTGGAGAGAGAGAGCAAACACAGTACCCGTAGCAAAGTGGGTTTGGCTTCATTTGCATGTTCAAGCGACAATTTTTGCCAGAGAGCGCTGTATTTGTCATGAGATTTAATCTTGGGTCTGACGAAACGCATGACGATGACCGGTTTTGATTAAACAATCAAGCGCACAATTATTTACTTCGACAGTTATGATCCAATACCTTTTTTTAATGAAAAAGTCAACTGATTTTCTAAACGACTTTACGAGCGCTATTTGACAAACAAAAACATGAAATGCTTCATCACTTAAATAAACATAAAGAAATAAATACCAGAACACTGCACCAACGCAGTTTAGTGTTGAGTATTCTATTTGAGAACAGTGGCTGCAGATTCCAAATTGAAATTCAAAATTTGCTCACTATTAAAACATGGAGTATCAATCTGATTTGAATTTTTGTTGACATTATTTGGTTTGCTAACATTGATAAATGCTAATATTCGTTATATAAAAAAACACACACAAACTTTGTTGTTCAACCAGTTCAACAGTCGTTCGACCATGTAAAGCGTTTTTTTTTGTGAAATCCCTCGCAAGAAGAGAAACACAATCTCTCCATTGCGACGCTAGCGCCACTACGGCGTTTTCCGTAACCAACTGCTAGCGAAGACACTTCGCGTCCCGTTCCGAACCGTTTCAGATGAACCGGTTGAGATTTAAATATATAACCGGTTTCGCCGTTGAAGCGGTTGTATGTTTTTTTTGTTTTTTTTTAAACTAATCATCAAATACATTTGCTAATGTTCCATAATTCAGATAGTTTGATAAATAATTAAGGTACACGTTACGTTGATTAAATTTAAAATGATGAATTAGAGTACAATAATAAGGTAAAATCGATTCGGGAGGATAAAATAAATACTGTTTCCTGGTGCTATGGAAAAAGGAAACAATGTAGAGTACAACCCACTTAGGCTTGTAAAACAGCACTATCTCCAGAGGGCGGCATAAAAGGAGACCCTTTCAACACGTTTAGATAAACAAGTTCAAGGTGCTGCAAGATACATTTTAGCACTATCGCGTTAGCGTTAGACAGCTACAACCCTTTTCTTGCGGTGCGATATATGTATTTTGAAATCGGTGCCAGAACGGTCTGGTCGGTTTGCCAATTCGGAAACAACATTTTATCTGTCAAGAGATGGATCGCGCATTGTTTTAGTACAGGGTGGTGAGGCCGGTCATGCGCTCACCCATTGACGCTGTACCGAAAGGAGGGGTTCGTTCCGTTTTGTCAAGTGGAAAACGAAAAGGACACGATCGCACGATGCGGTGCCACCTACCGAGTAGTCGGAACTGGTTGTTCTTCCTCCACGCGGTCGATCAGGTTGCTTCTTCGCTTGGATCTGCTCCATACGTGTGCCATGATTTGCGACGTTTAGCATCGTCTTGCACTTAGCAGTGTAGTGTAAAACGTCACAGTATTTAATTTAAACAGGAACTTTGCACAACACCAAACATCTATATGCAACGCCGCCCTAACGTATTAGGCAACTCCCGTGCTCTAGAACTGTTGAATTCTTAGTTCCGGTTCGACCGAGCCGGTGTGAGACGACAGATTTCTCAGTCTCAAAATATAGAATGTTCTTATGCCGACACCCGCACGGTTCGCACAGCATCGAACTTGGATATTGCACAAAGCAAAAATCAGTAAACCCGCGCACCTTCAGTTCGATTCTGATTTACTTGTTTCCTACGCTTTTCTCGAGTGCCATTTCCATTTGTGTACACCAAGCCACAACCACTTCGCGTTCGATCAGGTCCGCGTCCCTGCAAACCACTGGCGATCCGTCCACGGCGCACTTGCCCGCGTTCCGTTGTTGCCTTATTGGTAGTGGGAATCGATCGATCGAAGGCCTTCGCCGCCCCAGCTCGTGGGTGCAAGTGTACCGACCGCACCCTGCACTACCAGGCAACGTCGAGATCCTAGACGATCCTCTGAGGAAATCGCGTCTCCTCGCGCTGATGACGCTGTTGTCGAACATCGTCGGTTCGCGTGCTGCTGCAGATGATCATTCGATCTCGGCTTCAGAACAAGCAGCATGCCTGACACATCCCCCCCATCCCGGCCTTCTGACGGGCTCCGTTGCCCTTTGCACCCTCGCGTCCGGTTCCATCGTCAGTGAATAACTATCGCCGAGATAGGGGGAAGGAAACCCGAAACAACAACATGTTGCTCGGGTCTAATCGCGAGGAAAAGGGTCCCCGGTGCACGCTCTGGTCGTGATCGCTTGTCAACACACGGCGTAGACGCTGCAGAGCCGAGCATGTTGACGACGACGACGGAAGGATGAACGGTGAGAGCAGCATTGCGATTGGGGATTTATATTTGGTTCGATGGATGCAGAAGCTGCCAAGTGAGGTTCGCTCCCTTTCGGTCGGGACAACGCGGCAGGAAGGCCGCTAGAAGCCGACGGTAGCATACGGCGGCATTCAGCTCGTTAGTGCAATATAAGTGGCGCGGACGCATACGCCAACCAACGGATTATACACTATTTTTAGCCGGCTTGTTATCAACTTCGGGCAGTCAGGTCGCCTCTCCATTATCACTCCCGCCAACCGCCCAGGGCCCGCTTCCTACCCCGATACGGCCAATCATCCAATATATAAGACTAAATCGCGCATCCTTCTCTCCCTGCCAACACCACCACTGTGACAACTACCGCAATAGCTCAACGGCGATCAAGCCGCGGCCAACCGTGGCCGGGCAAATTAGTGGATGGACAATCAAGTCCTCCCTCCTCATGCCTTCCTGTTTCGTTTCGCCACAGCCTTTCTCACACGGTCGAGCGCCGCCGGCAGCACACCGGCAAACCGGGAGAAGACAGAAAAAGATGATTGAATTAAATTGAAGTCTTCCCCCTTCACGTTGGGTTGACGGAAGAGTTATGTCGCGCGGGTAGAGGCGCAGAGCAAAGGTATCATTCAAAGCCCGCTTTGATGTTCTTTGACGAATATCTATTGTGATGGTTATTAAGACAAAACAAGTGTATTTCTGAAGCAAACGATCATTTCTCTCGCCATTATAGAGTAAAGTGAGGGTAATGTGAACCTGTCTAGTGAAAATGAAACCAAGTATACGCAATACTAATAAATGAGTAGAGGCGATGTACATAACAGGACGTTCCACTCATTACTAACTGTCAAACCCCTTCTGAATCTTGAACCAGAATTCAAATGTAATTAAAATGTAAAAGTGTATATGTGTAAAATGAATTTTAGATACATTGAAACACACCAGAAAACTAGAAGTTATAGTAAAGGTCTAATTTACCGAATGAAGCTCCGAACGAAAGTATTAATAGCGCAGTTAATTTTCGTAAAACAGATTACAGATTGTAACAAAAGAAAATGAGTTGTTATCACAAATCGTAAAAAACATAATCCTGAAGATGAAGCAATCATTTGAGGTTATCATGAGATAACGACACGATCTGTCAGCTTTCTCGACGCTACCCCTCAAACTCCCATACAAAAAGTAAACAACGTCAAGAATGTATCTACGTTTGAAACGTTAGCAACGCGCCCGGAGTTTCCGCTGATACAAAACGACGCGATGCGAACCCTAATTTGTTTCTGTATGACGGTTTGGCAGGACGCGGCGAGAAAACTGACAGATCGTGTCGTCGTCTCATAAAATGTTTGGAAAACCTTTTACTTTTGAACTATAACTTTTCGCTTCAATATTTTGATACCGTCTATCTAAATGCGCAACGCTATAAAATATGTTGATACCATTTGTCTATATGCTTGTTGTACAGCGGGTAAAATTCGCTTTGCAAATTATGCTCCGATCAGTACAGGCAATTTAGATTTTGGAATTTCAACAAAACACAAGGAGACGTAAGGATGATACGAAGAAAGAATCGCTTTCTGCAGAAACTTTTTAACATTCATTGATTAGTTTGCGTATCATTGAAAACGTATTTTGAGCCCGAGCTATTAAAAATGGTGATGTATATTGGTACAGGTTCCCCTACAAAAGAGCGCTTATATGAAAACGCGTTCACGGGAACAACTTCACTTAATCTACTGATTAATAGCTATTTTGATGGGTTCGCTCATTTTTAGCGAGAGGTTACCACGGGTGGAATTTCCCTCTTTACTGAGCGTAAACAGTGTACAGGGCCATAGTGTGGTCTTCCATTCTTTCGCCGGTGATTCACCCGAAGGTTCACCTTCGTCCAAATTCATCTCCCATGTGTCACGCGCGCTTGCATAGTTAAACACGGCTTCTGGCGCATTTTGCTCAAAACGCAGTGCCTCTCCATGAGTAAGGGTGTTTAAATTAACCTAAAGAAGATTACTCAACCTAAAACCCCGTTCGCTGAACGGCGCACGCACCGAAGAACTCCAGCAACGCCGGGTTATTCTGGGCTGGCTGTAAATTACCTTAGCGAAATGCGCCTCGGGATGCTGACGATCTTCGACGGTACGCCACCGATTGTTATCCTTCGTGCCGGCGGTGTTGACATGTTTTCGCAGGTCTGTTTAAACACACGAGCCGAGGAGTGTCCGTCGTGCCGCCGCCCGTCGGCCAGTAACATCGAGACACACGCGCTTGTTGCAAAAAGGTAGGGCTGGAAGAACTTCACGCGAAGGTCGAATGCTGACCGGACGGTTCGTTGTGTGCGGAGAAATTTGTTTGTGGCCCGGAAATCTCTCCAACACTGTTGGTCATAAAACGAGAGCCACCTACACGCTGGCCTGTGTTATCAGGAATTCGCGCAAATCACTGCTCCACGACTATCGCACTATCAGCCGTGCAGATACACAAAGACAGGACGGGATGTTGCAGCGTCGCCGGTGGAACTGGCGATCTTCATCTATCTGCCAGGGCGGGTCCCCGATCACCAGGAGGTGGAAAAGGCACACTTTGGCGATCGACGGCAACCTTCACGAATGACGATCATAAACAAGTGACAACACTGCGGATTCCGCCCTTTTCTGGTGCGCGCACAGAAAGGATTTCTCGTCGTTTCCGGAACAAAAACACACGGGAATCAAAACCACGATCCAACCGACGATAGGGGAGTACACGCGTCCGCACTCTCGGTACAACAGGTTCGCGTTACGCGCCGAGGGAAGCGCCAAAGAACAACACACGACAGCCACGGCGTAGGGAAAATGTTTGAATGAAGCGGGCGCGATTTACGCTGGTGCACTTTTACGAGTGTACACTACTCGCCGACGCCCGCTCTCGAGCTGCCAACACAAACCAAACCAGCCAAATCAGCGCGTCATTGTCAGCCCCCAGCAGCACGGAGATCATCATAATACACTATCTCTCGCGCGCCACCACTATTACCACGGGGCAGGAATATAAACAAAAACTGACCGACGGCGATCGACGTGACGGGATGGCCGGGCGGGCGGCGTAAATACATTCCATCAGAACTCACTACTGCTAGTACCAGAGCAAGCGCACAGGGTGACTCGGCGCTAGGAACTATTTTGTTCAAAGGCACTAGAAAAGTCGTCAGTATATTCAGTAACTGTCAGATATCAGTACGAATCGAAGGTGTTTCGATAAGGAGTAAAATCAGCAGCACCATTTTCTGTCTTCGTTCTTTTTCTCCGACATACGATCATGATCATCTGTAAAAAGACTAACCAAGTAGACTCCGCTTATAACACCTTGACTGCCACGTCTCCCGAATGTGGGTGACACTTCTTTAGCACAATCTTTTTCGATACAATTTATAACATTTATCAAACCGATGATTTTCGAAAGCCAAGCAAAGACTTAGCTTCCCAACGAGTTAGTTGATATTACTACAGTTTTTAAGTTGCATTTTCATTAATTTATGGGGCAAAAACTTTTTAGAACTAATAACAGCTGGCTAACAAAAATGCTAGTCATGGTAGTCAACGTGTTAATCCTGACTATTGTCAATTTTACATCAAACCGAAAGACTGCAAAATCTACAGAATTGAATATTGGTCCGTTTCAACATGTTTCAACACGAATCAGCAATAAATTACACCTACGATGAGGTGGGATTAATTTGCAAAACTGATTTGCTTTTTAATTGAGAGTAGTTATTTATTGCGTATTAACACGTTCAACGCCGATCGTGTTTAGAATATTTTTTTTAGTAATCCTTTTTGATTAAATTTGGATGTAAAACAAATACTGATTACAGAAACAAATACGGATGTAAAACAAATACAAATTAGTTTTTAAACAAATAACAGATAGACCAAGCTTTCGTAAGAATAAAATATAACCTTTACGAGAGCCTACGACTATATTAGTGTATTAATATATGAGATTCGTTCCGGATTGCTTGTCACCCAGTATATGGTCATTGGTAGCGAACGTGTTAAGTATTTATATACAAGGGAACTGTTAGTTCTATAAAAACTTTAAACGACAAGCGTCCTAAATTTTGGCTTCAAAATTATTAAGGCAGAATGAAACAGAATTTAAATTCTTGTCATTAATAATTCCACCTCTTCCAAATCATGGATCTCCAGTCATAGACGGAGCAAAAGATACATAAATGAGTCGGGTCGTGCACGTGTCTTGTTTACCAGTTTTTCTTCTTTACCGTATATGTCACATTATAATAATAAAAGATATATCATTACCCGTCTCACGAAAGCTGAATAATGTTAAACTGTACAAAAACTAAATCCACACGAAAGAACAACTCACATGTCACCATTTCTTCTACTCGGCACCTTTGTGCTACATCGTTTTCCACCGACAGCGATATGCTAATACGGGCAAGATCCAAATTAATTAGCAAATTGCAAAAACAACTGACGATGGTACACCTTCTGAATTTGGCCCTACATTCCCCTCACGTCCGCCAAAAGGGTGGAACGTGTTTGCACGGAGTGACAAAAGTGACCCCATCTAGCGTCCTCCTGCCCGCTTGTATGGGGGCGCACCCTGTGATTGCAGCACGCGTGTGGCACCGCTGCATCAGGAGGAGTTGATGATTCAATTCACCTAAGGGTATTAATGAGCCAGTGCCGCCACGAGTGGCTTCGGGAATAGTGCAGTGCGCGGATGTCCATGTACACTATTTCACACGTATTTCATCACGGACCGCCGGCCGCACTACTACTACTGCTACAACCACTACTGCTGTTACTACTTGCATCGAGCTGTTTGTGGCATCTTGCGAGCGATAGCAAACAACATCGAAGTGGAATAGCGCGTCGACGAGTCCCGTCCATTCCGTTACATGATCTCGCGCGTCCGAGGGGGTCGTAAGGCAGGCAGGCAACAAAACGGGCGGTAAGGCCAAGTCGATGGTGGCGGTGTCTATTGCACTTGATAAGATTACAAGTGCGCCGCGTGACATATGGCCACAAAGCGAGAGATTTCCCTAGTCGACCCCAGATGTCGCCAGAATCACGACTAGAACTGACTAGAACAGATAGCGTTGTAAATAATTTTAAGAAAGCAGATTGTAACTCAGTCCGGTGATCATTCACTTATCAAAATCTTTTCGTCGCCAGTGCATCCGAATGATCCTTTTTGAATTCGTTCAGTTTTAAACCCCGTCCATCGATTCAGTTACAACCTTTAATGCCTATTGCATAAATACGGGCGGAAGGATGACCAGCGGATTATTCGAATAGTCAATTTGTATTTTTCACGATCACTCATGGGGATCCTAAGCGGTAGAATGTACGGGGCCCCTACGCAATACCCTCTTTATCCTCCCATCTTAGCCCTACCTTATTGGTGCACATGCGGGATGGGAACAAAGGGTCAGAGAGGTCGCCCCACGACGACGATCATATAAAAAAAAATACCGTAAAAAATTATACAAGCAAATTTCGTCTTGTTTATATGCTTTTAAACAATGGAATTGTTAGAATTAATAAGTTTACTGGCTGACTCCTCGAAGTTTGATTTTAACAATCTTGTCTAACGATTCTTATTCAATAGTTAAAGCAGAAAAATTATATAATTTTACTTCACGCATTTAAATCCGTATAAAATATTCGTTTAAACACATACCTCGTTTTATTAACGATTTTTATTCAAAATTTTATGCAGCTTTTTCAAATGTATTGCAATAGCTAACAGGATATGTCAAAAACGCATTGGTTGCATTGAGTTTAAGTTTTTCAACGCATTGTTTTAATCCTATTCTTGATATGTTCCAAAATTCTGTTGTTTTGATATTCTTCAACTCTGATTATGTATGATCCTTATGGGCCATCCTTTCATTATTTCGTTACGGTTCTTAGCAATAATTTTTGTAGGATGCAGTAAAATTATCCATTTTTCCAATCCACACATTTTTTTTAAAGTATAAATCTTATGAACTTGGTCCTTGAAGGTTCGGGGCCCCTTGCGAGCTTGCGGAACCTCCGCGGCCGCTCAGTCCGCGCACCGCTAAATCCACCACTGCGATCACTGATGATCTTTCAATTCACAAATATTTCAGTAGTCAGTATTTCAGAAAGGCACGAGCAGGTAACGACGAAAACGGCCGAATTTTCGCAGAATCATTAAAATCCTTTAAAAAATCCGTTTCCATTATGATCGATTGATTTCTTCTATCAACAAACTGATGGATTTTTGGGATGCATTTTGGGAACGACACACGGCGCTTATAAGGCAAACGAAAACGGAGAAACGGAGCGGAGTACCGAACAATAATGCCGCCATAGAGTAAACAGGAACTGGCATTGCGCCGTATGTGTGTGTGTGTCAGTGTGTGCCCGCGCCCTTGGTGTGTTGTTTTTCCTACTGTGTTGCATTTTTCCTGCACAAACAAACAACGTCCCGGGATTCTTTTAGATGCTGTTGCTACCTTCCCATTGGTTGGAATGAGTTTTTCAATTTCCATTTTCCCGAAACGATCTTGATCGTGTCAGTTGTTGTGGTTTTTCACAACCAGTTGGTATAACCGTCGTTAGTCGGAAATCAACCGCACAACACGATTGTCCAGTCGAAAGGCGCGTTCGCTATATGTTTGCTTCTAATTATAATTTTCCTCTCGCTGCCCAGTCAAGTAGAACGCGCCAATGCGCTAAAACTTGGCTTAATGACTGTGTGGTGCGGGGGGGTATCATCCCACATGCGAGGCGACCGATAATGTGAGGTTAATAAAACGGTCGTGCCCCGTTTTTGCCAATTCCTGAAATCGATCACCGCGTGTTACTCACCATCTTGGTACCATCGAGTTCCGGCGCCAAATGTAAAAGTTGGAGCTCCGATGATAGTACGCCCCGACGGTGAGGTGATTGTTTCCGAACATGTCGCTCGATTTGCCGCACAGCACTGCTTGGTTGCACATTCACTTCGCGTATCCGTTCACTTTCCACTTCGGGACTTTGGGAATTTGGACACTTGTCTTATCTTGTCTACTCGGGTCTTTGATTGTCACCGATCGCTCCCGGCCGAAGCACGCTGCACAACCTCCGAGAGGAAACTGATCGCCGTCAGTCACTGACGGCCCGCGCCGACCGGAGTCTGGAAGCAGATTGAATGGCACACCGCACCGGCAAGCCAACCGTTCTCGACAGTGTGCGTCACGGGGCGCGAGACGGCAGCGTTCTGTTTACTCGAAACCTCCGGTCCGGCCAAACAAAAGAAATACATCTCAAGAACGCACCACCTAATCTCGCAGCCACCTTCCTTCCTTCCGTCCTTCCCTCGGTGCTATCAACACACACGCGGCAGCATGTGCAGCCACAAATAGGCGGCGGGAAAAAGAATGCAGCAAGGAAGCGAGAACAAGAGCGAGCGAAGGAATGAAATTTTGAAAAAATATTTGTATCCTGAGCAAAGCGCCTGCCTATGCCTTCAAAGTCCGCCGAGACACCGCGGTGCACTTAGAGGTGGTGTATGGCACGCTAAAACAACACAGTCCTCCCTCGCCACACACTAATGCAAATATCAACAACTGCAGTTCGACTCTCGATCGATCCTCCTGTGATGGGCTGGAGATCCACAACCCCGTGTTCTTTTGGCGAGGCACGTGAAACGCAGCCAAGCGGTTTCGTCGTCGTTCAGCGATATCGCGATATCCTACACCTACGTCGTCTACGCCACTCCGCACTGAACTGTTGCGGCAGGTGTGTCGGCATGCGTAGCACAGGCTAGAGCCCGGCAGTACACCACACACTTCCGGTAGGAAAGGATGCGCAACGTTCACACACACACACACACACACACGTATGGCTCGAGCGGTGGCGATCGCCAGCACCATTCGTCATGCTTGAGGAAGTAGAACGGATTGGACTGGAATACGGTTGTCTTCTCCACGTGCCAATGCAGTGTGTCTAGCGGTCAGCTCGGTCCAACAAGAAGAACCAGTGGTGGGAGAAGCCAGCAACGACTAGGATGTAAGCAGGCAGATAAACCTTCGGTAAGATTTGGGAGCCTCAAATGGCGCACGACAAAATGCATTCGGCATTTCAGTTGCGAATCGACATGCGCCGAGATTAGATGCAATCGACGCTCTTGTGTTCTACCAGCACAATGAAGGACACGACAACAGCACATTTAGCTTCGAACATCAAACGTTATGCAAAATAAATACACATTAACGTCCAAGGAGAATTCCGCAGTTTAGCTAAATCCTAAGGGATTTGAAGAATTAGAACGTTTCTCCATTTTATTTAACACGTTGGCTGCCATTGGCTATCATTTTTTATAGCCAGCTGTAATTTGTTCTGAAAAGTTTTTGGCCTCATAAATAAATAAAAATACAACATAAAAACTATTGTAATATCCAAAGCTAATTTTTTTTTGGGAAGCAAAGTCTTTGCTTAACCTTCGAAAACCGTCGGTTTCGTAAATGTTATAAATGAATTTTATCAAAATGATGAAAATGAAAAAGTGTGCTAACGACGCTTGGTAATCAACGAGTAAATACGTTGACTGCCAATGACCCACACAGTGAGTGACAGACAATTCGGAGCTTGCAATGAAATTCATTATGGAAACTTAGTCTACATGTTATTAATTTAAAAACAAGTCTAATTATTTGGTTTATACACAAATTTTATCACCAAGATTGAAATAAAAAAGTGTGCGAAAAACGTTTGACAGTGAACGTGTTAATTGAATACTAACTGTCTCGAAATTTACTAACTCTTTCGAAGACGCTATTGACGCAATGAAGCTAATTAGGTAGTAAAGCCAGAAAATTGAAAAAGCTCCATTTTAGAAGAGATTGTTAGAAGTTGCGAGTAGACCACAAATAAGGCTTCTTAAGGCCAAAAATGGCCAACGGTTGTAACGCTATTTCAGTAATGCCGTGAAGACCAACACCGAACGGTTACTGTGACGGAATAAAACCAAAAATAAATTATTATTGACGCAGTTGAGTTGATTGATAGTGTATAAGAACTGTAGTGTGTAACAAGTTTAGAATAAACACTTCGCAAGAATGAAAGAATAATACAGATAAATATTTTTGGTAGGATTGAAAAAAAATGTTATAAGTTTAATTCATAAAAAGTGGTACCATGAATTTTCAAAAATTGTGCAATAATAGCACGCTTTCGATTTTTCTGTTAGTTGTTTGGTGATAAGATGCTTTCGCGGAAAACCATAATCTCTGGTTTTATCAAATATTAGTTTGTTATAATAACGAAAAATTGCCTAAATAATGCCTGTAACCAATATGCGTTGGCATGTACTAACCAAATACGTGTGTAATTCCTCACGTAAAGAGCCTAAACTCTTACTTACTCACTCTAGGAGTTACTTTGGCGCTACAACAATCTTTTAAAGTGAGTTGAACGAAACAAAAGTTTTTAGACTAGGGTCTTGAAACTCGAAATCATAATCCAATGCAAACACGTTTTAGTTGTATGCGAAATGTTCGTGCATCACTGTGTATCAAATTAATACATGATTAATCGTGCCATTATTTGCGGTAACGATTGATCAATATCGGTGGACTGTTAACACGCGTTCATACGGGATAAGAAATCATGAATGAAAGGATAACATTAATCCAGCTCGACGGAGGATACGAAAAACGGAACCCATCCTCCAACCCCGGTTTGCCATTGCACGCAAATATCGATTCAACAAGTAAGCACAAGTTCGTCCCTGTGAAAGGTCCGCATAATAAACAACGTACTCCTCGTGAACATTTCTTTGTCATTGCCAGCAACTCCAACTCCGCAAGAGGCCGCGGCCGCGTAGGAACTTCATTGAACCTATCCCAAAGGAAGTGGGCCGTGTAACACATTGGTTTGCCCCCCTTCTGAGAGCGATCGATATTCCGATTCGAACGTTCCGAAGGATATTACTGGCCACTACCACTAGCCTGGTCGATGTTTTGTTGTGGAGTTCGTTCCAAAAGCCAACTTCTTCCAACGGCACGATGGCAAACGATGCACCCAACCCTAACACACCGTCGACAGAGGCCAGGATATTTCACAGTACACACAGATATATGTTTGAGTTGGTTGCTTTCGTGCCCACCTTGCGGTGGTGGGTTCTTCTTCGCTTGTACAGTTTCGGTTTTGCACAACGCATCCGGCCGACCCATCGGAGCGTCCGTGACCTTCGTTGAAGAATTTTGCTTTCCCATTCCCACTCCATCGGTGGTCGGAGTTGGGTTGCCGTGTAAAGTGCAATAAATATTTGCAATAGGAAGGCGGCACGCTAAAATACGGGTGACATTCGACCCCAAAACCATACACCAAAGCAGCAAAAAATAGGCAAAAACAAAATCTTGAGAAACATCCGTACAATTAAGAAAACAAAACACACAGAAGAAAAAAAACTCACAGGCAGCTTTCCTCTTCATTCGCAAGTGAAGTGAAGAGACATGTTTTGAGTTAAAAGGGGGCTTTGCCGAGTAAATACTTCGTTCAAACACCTGACCTTAAGACGGGAGGAGTACCGGAATCGATTTCAGAATTTCAGATTTTTTTTTTACGTAGAATTAGGCACAATGCAGCAACAACAAAATCGGAAAACAAGCTTTCCATTCATTTTACGATGAATTTTTTGGCATAAAATTTAATTCCGATCACATTTTTTCAAATGTGCTTAGAGTGTAAATCAGTTTACTTTAATTTCAAGCTTGGTGCTTTAAAGCTTTGTTTGATAAAGGCTATTTTTATATAAAACACAATGATTTTGTAGAACAACATTCCTCCACAAGTTTACTGATTCGCATCAAGTTAAAAAAAAAATCGTTAAAAAACTTCCTTTCGAGGGTTTGCTATTAAAAAATATATGCAACAGCTTCAAATATTTTCATTAAGATTGAACCGGAAACAAGATCTTTGAATCATGGAAAACTTCAATTTGAAAGGGAAGTAGTCCGCAAAAGTTGCTTCATGAATTTAATCCTCATAATTGATCTTGTGTCTGTTGCACGCATAAAGCATGAAATATAATATACATGTAATATGTCTCTACGAATAGTAGATGCGATCAAAACATAAACCCACACTTAAATCAGAAACAGAGATTTGTTTCATCGCGTCGAAAAAGTTTGGTGGTTTATAGGGTTTTTAGTAATTTAAAACAATTATGCAGATTACATTCCGCGTGGCTTGAAAAAAGAAAGATATATACAGTCAACGTTTTATAATTCTACTTTTTTCTTTCCCAAGCTACGTCACACACACACACACACACACAGCATAAGGATCAATGGTAATAATAGTAGCAGATAAAATTGTCTGATAGCATGCTTTTAAAATTTGTAATGCTCTCATCCCAATAAAAAAGTACTGCAAATGAAAGTCAATTAACGTCAACTGACGATTTAATGTTTTTTAATAAAACATTGATTGTGGAAAGAAGTAAAGAAAAGTTTATGAAATACTCTTTTTGGATTCATTCTCCACTTAACGGTCCAGTAATTTCATTTGATAAGTGTTTTAGAACAGCAAAGCAAGGCGGTCTGAAGGGGTAAATTGAAGCCAACAGAAAAAGTGTTAGATTCAAAAAGTAATCAAATTAGTTTACGTTTTTAAATTCAAATTTAACTCAGTTTTAGGTTATCGAAATAAATACAGAAAGGTCCGTCCTAAGTCTCGAGTTCATAGAAAAAACTGTCTGAATTTTTTTTTCACAAAATAAAAACCGCAAAGTAAATGAACCTCAACCTATTTGTTACTTGTTATATAAAACATCAAAGCAATCGGTAAACCACCTATTTATTTCGCACCCGTTAAATCCACCGACCGTTTTCGTATTGACGTAGGCACGTCCAGTGCATGTTATTGGTTATTGGTAATTAGACGGCAGTGTAGTAGAAAAGGAACTCGGTAGCATGTTTATTTTTTTGTTACAAATGGCTCACAGATTGCTGAAACGATTTAGATGTTTGTTTCGAATCGTTGTTTGAAAAATATCAATCAAATGTGCGGCACAATATTTACAAGATGAACACAAATGGGTGAAGGTTAGGAGGTTCCGTAGAACGGGATGGAAACTTTACCACGCCGTGTGTCGTGTGAGTCGTGTACTTTCTCCGGGGGAAGTAAAGGGAGGTGGCAAAGGAAGAGCGAAGGCGTAGTTGTTGTTGTTGTTGTTGCAATAAAACTAGGACGAAATGCAGCAATACTGCTACCGAAATGGCGTAGTAGTATTCTATTCCGAACATTCACAGACACACGCACACATACACAAACAGCGAGAAGCATGTGCTCGCGCACTGTTACTGAATGGCGGGGCCAGTCATGAATGGGCATTGTCGTAAGAGAAGGCGTAATGGGCGGTTTCTTGGAATGAAATGAAGCAGCATTCCCGTTCGATGCATGACTAGTAGTAGTAAAATAGTAGTAAAACGCAACATTCCAGAACGAAACAAACCGAAAGAAGCATGAACGAATGGTTTTTGGAAGCGTAAGAGCAAGGATGGTACCCACCACCCACTCGCCCTTTGCCCTAGGTCTCCTTTCTTTCTGTCCCGCGCGTTAAACGAACGAAGCGACTTACCTTTCGCCATCTTCGGTGCCGGGCTTGTCGGGATCTTCGCCATCGCCGCCGCCGGTGACGCCGGACACTGCGGAGAGTAGTTTCGCTTCGGACGATAGCTGCTCGCCACCGGCCGACGTCGCCGTTGCGATCGAGCCGGAACTGGACGAAGGAGAGCCGGCAGTAGCGCCGTTCGTACCGTTTGCAGTTGCGTTGTTCGTGCCATTGGCATTGCCGGTGCTGCTGCTGGCCGTTCCGGTGCCGGTCGAGGTGCCGGCCGTGGCAGTAGTCGCACCGGTCGTCGAGGAAGCGCCCGAAGTAGAGGACTCCCCCCCGACGGCTGGCGAGGGAGCACCGGTGACGGCCGGGACTGCTGACGACGCCGACGGCGTCGGTTGCTGTGGAATCATCTGAGCGGAAGAGGAACCGGCACCCACCGGGGACGAGGTGGCCGAGGGGGACGAGCTAATCAGCTGCGGCTCGGCCGGAGCGATCGATACAGAACCGGCTGTATCGTGGGAAGCGGCGGTGGCGCCGCCACCCGGAGTGGGATTGCCGGAGCCGGTGCCGGAAGGCGACAGGATTGTGGGACCGAGCGTTGTGACGACGGGCTCCGCCGACGGGTTGTTGGAGGCGGCGTCGTGCAGGGATGTCGGCACGACGCCGGGCGAGTTCGTCTGCGAGGGCTGCTGGGCGGGCTGCGGTTTAAACTGCTGGTGGGGCGAGGGGAAGCTCGATTGGATGGTCGGATTGTTGATGATGATGTTCATCTCCTGTGATGTCGGGATCGGGGCGGCCAGTGGTGGAAGAATGGTGGTGGAAGAAACGGCGCCCGGGTTGTTGCTGCTGGGCTGTTGCGGATGCATTTGCATGTTGCTCGGCAGCGTCGCGCCATGCTGGTGTTGGTGCGTGGCCGGACTGGACACCGGGCCCTGGTTCAGATCGGCCAGATTCGTCATCGTGTGGGGATAGTACTGGGATTGTCCTTGCTGTTGTTGCGTCGGGTAGGCCGCAGCCGGTTGAGATTGCTGCTGCTGCTGCTGCTGCTGTTGTTGTTGTTGCTGCCCGGCCAACGCGTTTTGCAGCTGCGACTGAGGTAAACTGTGTGGTATCCCAGCACCACCAGCACCACCGACGCCACCGCCGCCGCCCCCTTGACCAGATGCAGTGGACTGAACGTGACTAGTTTGTTGCTGCGACTGCTGCGATGCCTGCGGTGGCGCCATCTGTTGGGCAGATGCCGCGAGCGGAAGGTTTAAACTCTGTCCGGGAGATTCGTTGTTTAGCATGCCGAGCACGACGCTGTTCACGTTGGACGAGGTGGTGCTCGAGGTTGCCACCGACCCGCCAGCCGGGACGACCGCCGGTGAAGCCGTAGATCCGGCCGTACTGGGAAGGTATCCACCGTCCATGTTCGGCACATCGCCACCGGAAGGAAGCGGACCACCGTCCGACGCGGCATAGCTGGCGTTGTCATTCAACCCCACGCCACTGTCCTGCGTGACGGTGGCGTTATTGTTCGTCCCATCGTTAGCCCCCTCGACGGCCATTCCTCCACCGGGCCCAGTGGAATTGGAGCCTTCCTTCGCGTTCAGCGTGTGATCCAGGTAGTCCATGCACACCCACCGGCCGCGTTTGAACGGTTCGGTGCTCTCGATCTTGACCACCTTAAACCGCTCGTTGCGATGGTGCAGCTCCTTCCCGTCGCCCATGTCACCCTTGCCGTGGCCCATTATGTTGAGGCCGCCGTCGGTGACGCTGACGTGCATGGCGTCGGCCAGCGCTTCACCGCCGTGCGCCCGGTCGGTCGGGGCCACGATTGCCAGCCCGTACTGCGAGCTGGTCGGAATGACCGGCACGCTGCCGATCGCGTTCGTCCCGAAGAACACGTCCTCCTTGCTGAACGTGTCCTCCGAGAAGCTGGGCGTTTCGTTCTCGAAGTCCGTTATCCGGCTGTTGTCGTCCGTGTGTGACTCGTCCAAATCGTCCGCCGAATCGTCCCCGTTATCCGCGTTGTGCTTGCCCGGGACGACGATCACCGACGTGATCGTGAAGGACGACGTCTTCCCGGCACCACTCGGTGGCCCACCGCCGCCTCCGCCGCCTCCACCCCCACCTCCTCCTCCACCCTGACCGCTAGCACCACCACCGCCAGCCGCCGAGCTGGCGCTCTTACGAGAAATACTGTTCACCGAGGAGGACGATGCCGGGATGCTGCCGCTGCTGGAGGTGTCATTACTCGCGATGCTGTTCCCATTGCCCGCGCCGCTCACCATCCCTCCTCCGCCGGCGCCGCTACCGACGCTGTTCATCGGCGAACCATTCCCGGCCGTGCTTCCGCCTCCACCCGCTCCGCCCAAACGTAAACTTTCACTCGTCGTCCGGTGAATAACGTTCGTGTGATGTTTGCTCGCTCCCATCTTGCCCGTGCCGCCCATTTCCATCGACTTATGATGATTGTGGTGATGGTGATGATGATGGTGATGATGGTGGTGCATCACTCCCGGTCCTCCTCCTCCACCGCCGGTGACCTTTTGCTGCGGCTGTGACGCTGGTAAACTGTTCGAGACGGTGTTGTCGGCCATAGTCTGCCGGTTCTGACCGACACTCCGGAGCTCGTCCGCTCCTTCCGGAAGTTCGTTCTCGGAACAGAGAGAGCTGGCTCGAATCGATGCCCGTTTGACGTTTGCTGCACACTGTTGTTTTTGTTGTTGTTTTCACCCCTCCCCACCACTTGCTTTGCGATTGAGATTTTTCCTATTCCCCGCAACCCACAAAGACCCCGCACGCACACACGCACCCGAAAAACGCACACTCACACTGCGCGCGACGTTGGAACGGTAGAAAAATCGAAACAAAATAATACAACACTCACTTTCGCGAGGCTCCGGCGACCAGAAACGTGTTTTGTCGATCGGATGTTTTGACAAGGAGTTGTGTGTACCACCGACGATAAACTTCTCGGGCTCCTGCCGTTTTACAATTCGCGAACTCGATCCAAGTAAACACTTTTATTTCTCATTCCACCCGACTGACAGCTGCTGGAGAATCTTCGCCTTGTTTTTCCCTGCTTTTCTTTTTCGTCTCGACTTCACGATCGATTATTCCACATTGCTCGAACGCTAACACTCGCTTTTCCCACTTTGTTCGCTAGAAGAAAACTGTGGGGAGAAACATGAAAGGTTACCACCGGCGGAAAGGATGCTGCGGTATGCACTTGGAAGGAACAGGATTTGCCGAGCAGAACCGAGTTGCTTCCATTTTCGGTGTCGCACCTACACTCATATCGTTACGCCAACATATCGATGACACTGGCAGAAGCGGTTTTCTTTTTGGTTTGTCGCTGCTGGGTTTTCTTCACTTTTCTTTCCATTCACAATATTTCACCACAATGAAAACGTTGCGCCATCCGGTACGCAGACTGGGCGTGTGATTGGTGATTCTCCACTTTACGAACCACAGGACAGGTGGACAGCTAAACAATGGTATTGCAAAAAAGTGAGGAAACCGCGAGAAGATCAATAATCCTTCGACCTCCGTCTGCCTAGGAGTGCATTCCCTGGCCACACACAGCTGTCAAATGCACTGTCAAATGACGTACACGCACGTACCATCCTCCTCTCCTTCTCCTTCGCAGCTCTATATATGCGTCGACAATTACGATCGAACACCCCAAAAGGCGCATGCAATCCACGGAGCTCGCCTCCTCCGGAGTGCGGGTTGGGAGGGGGACGACGACGACGAACGCAGCGGAACAAAATTATGCCAAACTTTCTTCTCCACGGTCCGCCCGCTGACGATAGATTTTCTTTTTATGTCCAACCCCCCTTTCTTCTGGAAGGTAACACCGTTTCACCAATGCAATGCGATGGTAGCTGGTAGTAGAAGAGTATGTTACACCCCGTCGTGCAGCCGAGGGCATTTAACCATCTTCTAGGTGCACACACTCGCCAGGTCATTCGCAGTGCAATTGGCGTGCTGGATTCGGGTGGAAAAAGAACACGCCATTACCAATTTTGCACTGCTACTTGCTTCCATCCAGCGAAACCGTTGTTGGTGCAGAGGAGAGATTGATCTTTTCCTGTTTTTTTCTTCTTTGCTATATTTGTCGCCGCGAAGTCGTCCTCTTCGTCGTAGTCACCACCCGTCGCGACCGTGTCACTGCCCTTCCCGTCGCCGTCGTTGTCTCGTCGACGACGACGATATCGCGATGGTCACTTGAATAATATCATTCACACGGGCCACCACCGCTCTCACGCACTGAATGTAGCTAATTCCAGCGGAACCAGCACGCGAAGGGTCAGTGCTAGCTCAGCACAATCGATTGGGTCGCTGTACGCTGCGCGAAGTTTGTTTAATATTGACGAAATCGACTGGAACTGCAGAAATTTTCCACACGGCAGCCATTTTACACCAAGTGTCATGTTGACATATGACGGCAGAATCGGAAGATCCGAGGATTCGATCTATGACGAATTCGAAAGGATTGACAGCTTTGCCTCCCAGAAAGCTCACTAGAGGGCGTCATGCTGGTGGTCTATGCTAGCGTCCTCTAGTGAGCGCAGAGTTCTACTACGCCATCGACCAAGATGATTGCAAAAGATGTGCTGCAAAAGATGTGTAGAGGCAAAGCTGTGAAAACTCGCGAATTTGTCGCGAAATGTTTCCAAAATTGCTTGAAATGTTTCGAATTTTGTATTACCATTTTTTCCGTTTACTCCGAACGGTTTCTTCTCCTCATTGTTCACAGATAGACGATCTGTGTCATACGTACTACTAAAGATCTTTGAAACACATGTATCATCCCAATCGTCTTAACCACTATTTAAACATGGCGAGAATTCCCGGTGGCGGGAACGGGAAAAAGTAGCCCAGTTTCGACAAAATATCCAGCGGGAACGAGCTAATTCGTCCGATCTGTCAAGGTGAACCTTTGTTTACGTTTTAGTTTGTTTACGTGATTTAAATTGGCGGCAAGTAAAAGTGGAATTGTGAATCAAATCAAAGTTTATGAATGGTGTTGTTGAGTTCCTCCTCCAAAATTTTGCGTAGAAGACTACTCGCATTTTGGTTTCTCTCCAACAACATCGGCCGCTTCCATATACGTTGCCTATACCAACGTTGTTGTAGCAAGCGAATGAAACTTTTCATAAAACGTTTCAATTAAGCAACTGCGTCCGTTCCCGCCAGGTCGTAGTTTCGCATTTTCTAAACACAGCGGGAACGAAATCCGTTTTTTTCATATGAAGTTTCCCGTCGTCCAGCGTGATTCCCGCTGGCTGGCGGGAATATTCGTGCGATTCCCGCTAAGTCTAGCCGTCGCTTTACAACTGACGGAGTTGTGAAGCATCAAAGATCCAAGTAAACAAACTGATCTTTAACAAGTAGGAGATGAAGGAAAAATATATACTTCATACGGTGGGGCAAAATATCGTCGATGTTTGTTTTAGGTTGTTTTCTCAGTGAATTTGAAATGTAGAAGCGCTAAACTCACTCGGGGTGCATAAAATACGTAGCTAAACAAACAACATGCATTACTACGCCAAAATTCCACAAAAAAAATTCGCCGAGTTTATTACAAAAAAAAAATTCGCCGAGTATTTCCA
This sequence comes from Anopheles coustani, assembly GCF_943734705.1. NCBI lineage: Eukaryota > Metazoa > Arthropoda > Insecta > Diptera > Culicidae > Anopheles > Anopheles coustani. The sequence goes on from NC_071289.1 coordinate 39,293,474, forward strand.
CATACTCCCTCTCTCTCCTCTGTCGCGCTTTGCTAGCGCGATTGTTCTTCCGAAACTGGGCTACTTTTGAAGCGGGTCGTCGCGGTATAGTTTAGAACAGGCGTATAAACAAGTAAAAACGGAAAATTTCAGGTTTAATTTATGATTTGATGGAAGTGTGAAGGTGGTATTTACTCAGACAATTAAAATAAAGATTTAAAGTCAATATAGTGCGTCTACTAGCATTTAGAGATCTGACTAATGTTCCAACCAATACGGCCATGTTTCTATTGTATAATTTAGTCAGTCTTCTCGTGCAGGGGAGGGTCCGGTTTCGTTTGGGATTCGAACCCACGCCGTCTAGGTGGTGAACCTCGGCGCTCATGGGCCGATTTTCTAACCGGTGCTACCGCTCGGCTTTCGTGGACCCCCACATATTGTACATATAAACTCAACCGTATGAATTTGCTTGAATTATCTGCTGCTAGTTTCCTTCACTTCACGTTAAAATTGCATATAAATTGCATTCAGTTAAAATTTGCTTGAGCGGTAGGGAGGTATGGAGATATCAACAAGTTCAAATAAATTAACCTTGGAAAATTACCGTAAAAATCACTCACACTTTCGATCTCTATACATATCGTTGGTATTGCGAACTATACAAAAGAAACATGTGTGAAATTGTGTTCTGTCCTTCGTGCAGGATTTTATGCGGATGACCTAAACAGCCAAGTAGAAAAATTAAATAAACAATTATGCACCTTTCACACTATCAGATCGATTGTTAATAGTAATCAATATTGCTGAAACGTGCAATTCTAAATCCAGCAGCGGACCGACTCTCATGTGTTTTGCTACTAAGAAGCCGATTAATCAATTCAGAGAAAAAATGTAACTGGCGATAGTTTTCCATCGCTGATTTTCTTTGTTGATTAGAACTTACCCAGGGGCCACCGCGTCATATATAACGCGGGTGGGTACTCGCTGGATACTCTTCGGGACAACCAGGGAATATTCAGTTCGAGCCGAATCAAGTCTGAAGTTGCCGCAGCGAAAAAACGGAAAAATGGGATTGGCCTGTAGGGGGCCTCTCTCTCTCTTTTTCTGCACTCTTATGTCTTGAGCTGACACAGCGGGTCCAACCGTTAGACCACCGCTCTTGGTTGAGTATGGTGGGCTAAACGCGAAATATATAACTAGCCAGTGGAAACGTCAGAATCCACGCTGCGCTCTCTCCGTAGCAGTACGCGTTTGTATAGGCTATATTAGCGCGAGTTGCTATTAGGCTCAGACTATTGCGAGTTGGTCTACCGTGTGAAAGTATGGATCGTATTGGGCACTTTGAGCTCTTCACACATGTTTGTATCCATGCGGGTTCGGCAAGCCAATCAGCCAATCACAAGTCTCGATTTTTTAGTTCGGATTGGCTGTCGCCGCAGCAGATGGGTGCGGCGGCGAGAAATTTCTGATGGTGATGGGACTAGGAAATTTCTGTGTTGGTTCAGTTCAAGAGATAAGATTTTTATCATCTCGCTGTTTCTCATTGAAATCCAGTCTCAGCCCAAAGCTTGTGGCGCTTGGGATATTCTTCCAATACGATTGAGAGGAATATCTTAAAGTTCTCTTAGAGAATTTCACAAAGCAGGTCACATTTGAGCTGGAACTACTTTCAATATTTTCTTGCATAACAAGAATGATAAAGAAAATCATAAACATGTAGTTACTTCAATAACTTACAACGTTTGACAGATCAATTATAAGATTCAACAACGAAATGATGAAAGAAATTATTTGATTTACAAAGAATGTAGCTGGATCTTGCTTATCAAACCCTGTCTAATATTATCGACAATTTCAAAAAAAACTATACGAATAGATCAGTTTAACTCACAAACGACATTGATTCCTAATGGTGTTTGCACCTTGACAAGTTAACTTATATATATTTATATGGCCGCGTGTATGGCTTATGTATATTTATATGCCGCGCTCAGTAAATATAGTACCGTAATGCTATATGAAATGATTATCATATCATTATATTTTGCAAGAAAGTCTTAAAGGCTATCCCGATGAAGTCTATCAGACTTTTTAGACTAGGGCTGATTACGTGGCTTTTGTTTCCTGGGTAGACTGCGGTTTGTTCGCAGGGTAGTTTGTATTAAACATACAATTTTCTAAAGAAACCGAATGAACCTATGTATAAATAAACGGACTAGAGCTGTATTGCGATTAGTGCCGTGAACAAAGTCTTGCGCTATAACAGCCTGTGCTGCATATCTCTAATCGGGGACGACGATCATCCGTAAGTCCGCCTCGGCCTGGTCAAACCACCGTACTTGCTGCGCTCCTCTCCTCCGCGTGCCTGTTGGGTCCCTTTCGATAAACTCTCTGCTTGGGTAGCGTTCAAAAACACCAAGTGTTCGTAGATCTCCTTCCAGAAAGGTCCATGTCTCATGTCCGCAGAACACAACGGGCCATATTAGAGTTCGGTAGTGCGTCAGTTTAGTTTGCCGGGAGACTTGATCGTATGGTAGCTACTTGTGTAGAATAAGGAAGGTACGATTTCCCGTGAAGATGCGCTTCCGAATTTCAGAGTGGTCAGAACTTACATTAGCCTTCTCATCATCGGGCCTTCCTTCATCAAGGGAGTGTACATTGATGAGCGCGTAGTTGCATACGACCCAAGCTGATCTTCACAAACGTTACTCGTATCCCGGTTGTGGCGCCACTAGGAGGTAGTGCAGGAGTTGTTTGGGGGTGGCTGACCACTATCAAAGATCGATATGTGGGGCCTCTAGTTGCACCAGGACCCAAACCATTTACCAACCAATGAACAACTTGGTTTAAATCACGGATTTTCCATATGTCCTAATGCCAAGTGTTTCTATACGTTTCGTGAAAAAGCTCATAGACCGAAGTGCGATTGCATGAGGTTTTCGCAGAAGTTGAATTGGTTGCCAAATATTGTTTCAGAATAACCAGGAATTAATGTGTGAAATCATTTCTTGGAATTGCCTCATTCCACTTTTTTATGTAGATAAGAGCCTGCACAGCTTTCTACTCCATTATCATAGAGTAAATAGTTCTAATGTTACGATGCACGCACTAAGCGGACATTGGAACTTGTTTACGTAGCAGCAAACAACAAGGCCAATGATTGGACTTCTAGAGACGCATCATTAACGTCCATCCTCTAGACCAGGGATGTCAAACATACGGATCATCGGATCCGGCCCGCGACCCCTTTGAAGCAAAACATCGAAAGTTTGGATCTATGAGTATTAGCTTTTGTTTGAATAGCAAAATGGTTTTCGGTGAATTGAATGAATTGCAAGAGAACTAAACAAACGTCAATTTAAAGAATTTCTAAAAGAAAGTGATGTACAACTTTGATCCGCATCACGCCGATACATTGCGGTTGACCAGAGCAAAGATTTCACACAGATTTCCGAGACAAGCGAATAAATAGTGTTCATACAAAACAAACGTCATGAACTACAAGAGCATTTTAAATAAAATAACAAATGTGGAGCAATAAGTTAGCTGTAGTAATAACGCACATTTACTTTTTTTTTAAATCTTTACCAAAGTGCACAAAAGTGTTAAAGAAACTGTGGAAGCTTGTTCGGACAAAGATATTGTTTGGACAAAGGAGCAAGGCAGTGTTAATATATGCACAAGCTAACCATTGATCGAAAATTAATCTTGTATCATCGATTTTTTTCAGCATTTGAAAATGATGCCTCTAGTAGTGTTTCTTGCTATGCTATGTTCGGTATACTGCGTCAGCGAAGTATCTGCGCAGGGACGTAAGTATTTTAATTACAGATCTCATTCAAGACAATTTGTTATTTCTCCTATCTGTACTTTTATTTAATTACATCAGGAATTTTGCCACAAACGGCAGTTTATCTCGAGGTGAACGACACGATTCAATTACCATGCACCCTTAATATGCATTCCCCCAAAGCACGCGGATCGAACAGAGGTTATCAAATGAAGGTAAAGAGTTAACTCTGCACGAACATTCGTTAAACAAATCTGCACAAATTTATTTGCGGTACTTGTCTCCAAACTGTTGCAGATCATAAACTCCACTACCATTGAATTGACGGTGGAACACGCGCAACCAAGTATCAGTGCGTACACTTGCAAGCTGGATGACACCTGGGGCATCGGGATCCGTGACGTCTTCGTCGGGCACAAGCCGCAGGAAGTGAAGGACTTCAGGTGTCGCGCTCCACTCTGGAAGAACCGAATGGTGTGCACGTTCACGCCCGAAGTAAATCCGGTGACGGTGAATTATGCTCTGGAGTTTCATTTTTATCCCGCAAAACTAAATTCAACTTGCACGCTGAAGGACAAAGAAGAGACGAATATGAAGGAATGTGTGATCGAAAATGGCTACAGGCTTATGAACGAGTACTACTATTTTACTCTGACCGCAAAAAACGAACTGGGCGAGCTGAGTCAAAGCTTCGTCATCAATCATTTCGATGTGGTTATTCCATACATGGATGATAATTGCTTCGTGGACGATATCTCTTCGGACAGTGCCGTTTTAAAATGGAGGAAGTGGTACAAATACGCTCTTTTCCAACGGGATTTCATCAGCGAGGTAAAGTTGCTTTCCGCATATGGTAACAACGTATGGCAGAATGTTAGCACCGAAGGCTTGGAATTTCACAACATGGAATATATGTTGCCGCTGCGCGACCTAAAGTACGCGGCAACACGCTACGACGTGCGAATTCGGATGCGCACAAACTCTTCCGAGCTGGGAGACGATATGTGGTCTAATTATATGAGCTGTCGATTCACCACGTTAAAGCGCAATAGCCAGAGATAGGGAAGAAATCACGTTTCCATTCAAATATTTGCTTCGTTTTGAAAATTTAGTTTAGATGGTTTATAAAATATTGTTAGAAAGGAAATTTTGTTGGCTATCTTATAAAATAATAAAAAATAAAACTGTTATCAAAATAAAGAGACATTTTTCAAAAATAAATTAAAAACTAACACAAAATTTTTGATTTATAATGTTTCATAAAGCAGTGCTTTTTAGGCAGCTGAGCATAAAAATAACATCTTAAGAACGTATGCTGAAAAAAATGCGTATGCTGAACGTATGCGTGATAATGTTTGCACCATTTAGCAAAAGAAAAATTTAAAATATCGTCAAAAATTTTAGGATATAGTGTTTTTTATTTATTCTAAATGTTGGGAAATGTTTGTCAACATTTAAGCAAGTTAATCTTCGATTGAGTTTGTGGCCTTTATAATCTCCCTACGCTTTCGGAATGCACTTCATCTTCTTCTTTTTGGTGTAAACGACCTTGTTGGTCATGCCTGCCCGTTTAGAGCTTACGAGACTTTTACCCTATGTATACGTGGATAGTCAGTCCTCTCGTACAGGGAAGAAGCGCGGTCTCGGTTGGGATTAGAACGTAAGATTGTCCTGCAACTAGTTTTGGGTACAGGTGTGGGATCGAATCTCGAGTCTGGCACCCCCGGTATTACGAACGGCTGACCACCGATCTATAATAGACCGTCTTTCGGTCACCGAAAACTCTCCTCGGAGGGAGGCCTTGTCCCACTTGGGGATATCATGCCACATATAAATAAAAAGTTTTGGGTACATTTGGAGGTATGGGACGGAGCGCCTTCTTGTTGAAATACAGCTTTTTTATTACTGACCGCAGAGTTATTTTATCCACCAAAGGACATACTTATTTAAAATTTCAATGTGGACCTCGGTGTTGATTTGTTTCTTCGTGTTGAATGAACAACGGATCAATCTACAACCATTCCAAACGCCATTGCACTAGCAGATTAATTGGTCCGAATGACGTTTTTACACTAGACGTGCACGTTTTTTACTGTGAGAAACTAATATAGTGATCGGTTCCAGAATTCAGTACTGGAACGATTGTTTACCAACTTTTGTCGGTAATACCCTTAGTATACGAGGACTTTATCTGTCATATTTTCCCTGAAGCATTTTTTAATTCAATCTCTCCTTTGGTACAAACCATGCTTGGGCAGTAGCTGATATAAAAGATCCTCCGAATACTCACAGATTAATGGTAATGTTATAATTACCAATGTGGCTGCAGGAGAAACTACATTGACAATAATGCATTAAATCTTAAACTTGATGGTATCTTATAACTCACCGGTATCTTATAACCCGGATAAAAACCTTCTAAATCACCAATTATGTCCATGTTGTGCAGTATGCTTTACACTTAAATTTTTTTTTGTTAAATTATAGCTGATGCCTGTTAGACTATCGATGACTTCCACATCGAACCACACGTAGCGCTCTTCATCGTTACTTGTCGGGAATTGAACCACTGCAGTTTCGTTGAGCATTAAATGATACCGGCCAGCTTCCTTCGTTGTAGTTGGCTCGGGGTACGCATCTCCCATGTAACGCTTGGCCAAACGCAACTCCATGTTTCGCTGGTTGCAATGGAATGATTTGGGTATACTGTTAAGCTCCACCTTGAACACAGGGAGGATATATACCGCAACTCTGATGGTGTCTAGAAATGCTAGAGTGAGAGTAACGAACTATTGTTATCTCTTAACATATCAGCGCACTAATTGACCAATCTCTGATTGATGTATGTGGTGCAAGTTGGAAACTTCCTCCAAACACACCATTCTGTAGGCTCGCCTCGATACTTCTGGATGCGATAGCCCCTGGCGACGGAGATGAAGACGCTTGGGGCCACGTCTCGCTGCACCGGTCGCAAATTGGGCAAAAGAAACAGTACATGGAACTGCACCTTATCACCGGGTTTGTACTCGGGTTTGTCAGTCTGGAATAGCACCGTGTAGCTTTTACTCGACTAATCCTCCTCCTCGGACTAATTGTGTGGGCACTGGCACATCTTGGGAAGTAACTATTTCACATCGAAATTGTTGCACCTGTTCCGCCAAATTTGTCACTAACACTTTGCAGGTTAAATGGAGTCGCACCGTGTAGGGGTTATTACTATCGCATACCTAAAGATCGTTTAGGGTAGTACTGTTACAGTATTATTGCACATAACCGCGTCGCTGCGGGAATTCTGACAACAAACACACGGCCAACACCACAAGCAGCATCTTTAACGAATTAGCTAAATAGGACGAACTACCCAATTAATTATCTAATAGGAAGGTTACCAGAACGATTTTACGACAAAGATCGTCTAGCTGTGGACAATGAGGGGAGGAAACCGTTCGGAATGAACGGAAAAAATAGTTGAAAATTCAATATTCGAAACATTTCAATCGGTTTTGGAAACATTTCGCGACAAATTTTGAATGCCTAGTGGTTGTTGCATGAATTTTTTATGATTCGAATGAACCGTTGGTCCAGAAAAATTGATCCGGGAACGGATAATGGAATTGATTAATTATGGATAACATTCACCTGAAGAAATTAATTGATGTGCGTATTCATGGGAGAAAATGCTTTGCATTAACATTTCGTAAAAGGAATACCACCTCGACGGCGTGGGTTCGAATCCCAACCGAGGCCGGACCCTTCCCTGTACGAGAGGACTGACTATCAACGTACACATAGGGTAAAAAGTCTCGTAAGCCCTTAACGGGGCAGGCATGACCAACAAGGTCGTTACGCCAAGAAGAAGAAGAAGAAGAGGAAGAAGAAAAGGAATATTCTTCTGGAAATAAGTATGGCACAGCAATTATATCCAAATATCAAAAGTAATTACTGTTTACTTTGTTCTGCAAATTAGCAGGACACTACGACTAACTTGGAAATGGATGACATCATATGAATGAGTTTTATGCGCTTCAAAAAACATTCAAATATATGTATCGTGTGAGCTAAACATTCCATCACGTGTGTGCCGAAACGTGGAACAATAACAACCTGCTTGCAAATCATGTCAGATAAACTTATTTTTAAGCGGCGCCACATTACGCATCAAACACGGTAGTCTAATAAAGCAACCCGAATTTACGATATTTGAGTGAGAAGAACAATGGCCCACCTGTCTTTCACAGTTTCTATCCAAACAGTAAGATAAACGTGCTTCCTGCATGTGTACGCAGGAAACACGTTCAAGGCGTTGAACATTTGATTGCAAAGATATTATTCTCATACTTTGATGCAGGAGCGAGTCATATTTATATTTATGATCAGCAAAAACATTAAATAGTGCAGGATTTTGAATAAAAGAGAAATCGGCTTTCCACGTGGTATTTTAATCACAACAAATTGTTGCTATCCTGACCGTTGGATAAGAGTCTTGTGTGATGAGAGCATAATGTTGATATTTTTGTAAAAACTTAAAATGAGATACTGTTAAATTAAATCTAGGGGTTTTCCTAAGGCTTGAGGTTACAGTAAGAAGTTGAAATTAAAGCTTCACTTATTGGATTTGAAATTTGAACGCATGATAAATATTTTGTCTCTTTCTGTGGGATAAACAACCTAGAGGCTTTTTGTGCATTTGGAAAGGTTAAAGCTAATCAATATTCAGGGTTTCAGGGATATTTAGAAAATCTTTCATCACCCTGATAGCTATGAAAATCTGTTGACTGTGGGTGGGAGTTTCTTAAAAAAGTTCTCATGGGAATTTGTGGAATTTTCAGCCAAAAGTGTATTTTGGAATTTCAGATTGAAAATGTACTTTATGGGGAAAAATATAAATTTTTATTATTTTTTCCTTATTTGAATAAAGTTGTGTCTCTGGCTCTTTTCTTGTCTGTTTAGACCAAATGGGTATTACCAGCATAAGATTTGTGCAGCTATTAACACGTTGCGTACCAAGCGTTTTAGCACAATTTTTAGTACAATTTTTCTAATGACAATTTGTTTATAAAATTTGTTAAACCGATTGTTTTTAAAGGCCAAGCAAAAACTTAGCTTTCCAAAATATTTATATAAAATATTACAATAATTTTTATGTTGCATTTTCATTTGTTTATGGGTCAAAAACTTTTTAGAACTAGAACTGCTGTCACCCATATTTGGGTGACGCGGTACGGAACGTGTTAATAGTCAATATACTATAACGCTATTTGACTATACAACAAAGTCGGTAATATTATAATGAATAAGAAAACGAATCCCTTTATTTGTGAAATATTTTCTAAAAGCATTCGAAAATCAGGTCAAATGCCGGATCTGTCCTCTTGACTGTGTTTTTCAGCCACAATGTCTCGGTAGTATCTAACAAACACCATAAGAAGAATAAACTTCACGATCATTCCAAAGCATTGGAATGGCTATAACTCGCCTCTATAACAAATCAAACATCAAACACCAGCGTGGTACGCAAGGATTACATGATAATTTATGTCGGGAGTAGCTAGCCCTGGCAGTTGAGTCCCGAGTTATCCCGCACAGCCTGGAGCTTGCTGTCCTATTTTTCCCGTTGGGAAACACACAAACAGGCCGTGGAAGCGTTGCTAACGATCACGCCGACGACGATGACCGACCGGTCGGCGCAGAGGCGACGATAAGGTGGGCCTACGGCTGGGATGTAAATGGTGTGACGAGATGCCCGGACCGAGGCACTTACCCTCGGCCCGGGTCCTGGTCACCGGGTGAGCCACCCGCGTTTGAATCGGTGAGCGTGCGATAAGCTTGATCGGATGACAAACACTGCGCGGAAGCTTCTTACCCAAGGCAAAGCAGTTCCTTCCAGGCCGTCCGACAATGGTACACAATGGAGCACAACACAGATGCGGTTATTCTCGCGAGGGCTGCCGACATTGCTCCAGTCAGGTCGACCACAGTCACAGGGTTCGTGGTTGTCACAGCTCGGGCTTGCTGTTGGGTTCCCGTAACACAACCACAGTCAATTTCTGTGTTGTCCCGTACTGGCTTGCTAGTATATGGCCCGCCACTGATGGACTATGGTGGGGATGATTGGAAGATTACCTGGAAGATCTTTACTCGCCGCAAGTGTATAATCTCGACCGTACGGCAAGATTTTCAGTTCGTCCACGGTCGCGTTCGCGAGTAGTTCGTCCTCGGTGCTCCAGTTCTTGGGTAGGATCTAATCTAGCGGTAGGTGTTGGTGACATTAAGAGCTGAGGGAGTAGTGATCAGGTGATCAGAATTCAAAACGAGTGATTATGTGTCCAACGAGTTTTTTCCTCGATCAAGTTCGCCCAGGATGACTGGACTTCCTGAAATGTGCAGGATTGAAATAGGTGTTGGTGTTGTACTTAGTTCTAAATCTCTCGAAAAACAAGACTTTTAACACAACTTCTACTGTGGCAGTGTCATCGGATATTTGATGGAAAATTTCTTGCATCCTACAAGAGTGCGTAATACATAACGAAGATCGACCTCAACACCAGAGTTTCTCGTTGCGTCCGTCACGGCCACGGAGCAAGGCAGAAGGGAATGAGATTTGATTGAAAAATTGCTCTCGTAAGCTCTGCTGGTGGAGGTCTCGGCTGTATTAGGAAACCGTTCGTAACCAACGATGCGGTTTGGACTGGAACAAGGAATGCCACGACGAATTACAATGCCTGTTTTGTCATCATTTCCACCATTCTGGGCGACCGTAGCATGGTGTATTTGGTTAGAACACAGTGTCTGAGTACTCGTGGCTTCTGGAAAGTCGATTGGTTTTAGGAGGAAACCTTGGTCTAGTTCTAAAACTAAAGAAGGGTTGTTCTGTGGATCTTATTTACCCTTTTTTGTTGCTTCAATGTTAAGATAGGATTGACGGTTTTTAATATTAAACCAAACGAATTTTGCAACAAGCAGGATCCTATTCCCCCCGTAAGGACACCGCTAACCGTGGCCAAGGCTAATTGAATCGAGCCATTAAATTAGGGTTAATACGGCCTCCGTCCCAGCCACCGTAGCGCCACCGTTTGTTCGCTGTCGGCCCAATATTATGATGCAAATTCAAGAGCATCTAGATGCAAACGCTACACACCGCCGGTGCCGGCCTAATTATATCCGTCCTTAAGCCGTTATGCGGTCCGGGAGATGGAATCGAGCCGCTTCGTTGGGATGGGATGTTCTGCGGTTAGGCGTAAAGTGATACTAACACACTGCGCTCAATTACTGGTACGTGATGGAGTCCGGAGTCTATGGACGGCCGCGGCCGGGAGTGTCGGTGTAGGTGGAAGACGTTCGCGCGTTAAGACGTTTTGCATCATCGAACAGACGCGTCCAGTGCGGTATCCGGATCGGAAATTACAAATTAAAGTCGCTTCTCCTTCGGCGGAACGGGGACGTACCGTTCGAAACGCATTGTGGCTGCTTCGTGAAACCAAATAGACCGGAATTTGCATTGACCTTCGCTTTTTTGTTATTTTTACAGTGTGTTACAGTGGTTATCCGCGGAACTTAGGGAAGAAAGGCGTGAACTCGTTCGACGATCCGCGAGGGTAACTCCCGCGAAGTTCAGTGCTTGAGTGACGTGCGCAGGGCGTTGGTTGGCGCGAATGGCGTCCGCCGACAGTGAAAAGCCGCCAAAAATGGCAGAAGAAAATGGCACCAACCCCGTGGAGCTGCTGACTGATCCAACCCGGTGGGAGAAGTTCTGCCAGCGCCACGGTATCAACCCGAACCTGATCATGTTGAAGATAACGCTGTTTGTGATGTACGGTGGTAAGTAGTGATTTATTGTGTTTGTTGGATTAAGGAATCGTGGGATTGTGGTTTCGCTAAAATCACGAATATGAAAATGTGAGGATAATGCAACTAAACTATCAGAATTTAGTTTTGAAGAAAACGTCACGAAACGTCGCCTTCTTGCGTTTTTGTTGGGGTTCAAATGAAAAGATTTGTGATTTGATTTCATAAGAAAGAGGACTATTCGTAGAATAGTTTGAGTATAATAGACATGTATAGATAAGCTGTAAATATCAAAACATAGAGATAGTGCTTAAAACTGTATTATGTTTTCATTTTTAAGCATTTTAAGCATCAAGCATTAATAAAAAAATAAATTCCAGCTCTGAAACGAGTGAACAGCTATTTTCTTAGAGTAAAAGAATTATTAACTGGTTAATCTTTTTTGTTAAAAGGGATATCATGGATTCTCTTCGATAATTGTTGTTGGTATCACATAAAATAAGCGAAATAAAAAACTATTTGTTTAAAATAACATTGAAGTAAACTGCAGATAAATAAAAAAATAAATGTTTTTTTTTAAATATTAATTGACATTTTATTTTAAAATGAAAAATATATGGTGAATATAGTGTGTGTGAGTCACTAAAACGGCTTCAAATTAAAGCTGCTTGAAGCCTTTATCCGCCTCTGCCCATGTACCCAGCGGACATTTCAAGATGCAAGTATTTTAAATTGTGGTTTATTGTACATAAAAAAGTGTTAGGTAAATAGTTAGTAAAATCATGATCATAAACAAAATACATGCGTTGTGTGAGTATATTTGGAAGCATCAAGATGAATCCAACAAAAACAAATTAAAATAGATTTACAAAAAGTTCAACAAGGCATATTGTGCTAAAAATACTTTTTAACATAAAATCATTTCAAATAATTTGTACGTAGATACCTTAAAGTGCTCATGTAATATTGTTATAGTCGAAATATTCTAAAACTGTGTGCGTATGTGTGTGTGTACTGTGTGTGTGTAATAGCTAACATCATCGCAATTGGAGAAGATCAATTACAATTACGGGCAGATTTACAATTCAATATTTTCAATATGAAATAGCTATTTCAAATAGCAATAATTGTTCGATAAGATGAGATTTACTCGAATTTACTACTTTCGAACTACTTTGTAGAATCAGTTCACGATGTTTGAACCTGCCACTGAATTTCTAAAAACTTTATGTAGCATTTCATTCTCTTCGAAGAAACTTATGCACAAATTCAAAATAGCCTATAACAGGTGAAAAACGGCAAAACACAGCAAATTTACTTTTACATTTCCTTGTACCCCCAATCAAATTACCTTTTCCTCTAAAACTTAGTTGCCTTTAAGCGTAATGTAAAAATAGCAGTGAGGTCTACCCGTGTAAGGTAAACAAAGATTGCCTTCTATCTTATCTTCTCTGTTTGAATATCAAACCTCATAACATTTTACCAGTGCCTATTCTACAGAATATGACTGCTGTAGCTTTTATTGTACATTGTATCTTCATAACATTGTAGCTTGGAGCGGATCTGGTGTGAAATGTATTTGGTTGGTTGGTTTGATTATGCAAACAGTAGTTTTATGATTGACGGTTTGCAGAATAGGCCTCTTTTGCTTGTGGAGTTACAAAACCGAAACCCCTTCTCCCAATTTGTCGCTATATTATTCCGTAAAAAGGTACGCTATTTGTAAAGCGCAACAAATTTTCCCGACGAGACATGTAACCATAGCAGCGTTCAATAAGGATTCAGATTTGACGCTCGAGTTTCACTGGACATGCACAATAATCAACAAGGCAGCCTACCGAACTGCAATTGCATATTGGCTATTTGCCCCAATGTATCGGAGCCATGTAGTGCTTCGGGTGTCTTTACCGGAAAGTTCTTTTCGATTACCTCCACACGCTTATTCAAACCCCTCCCCCCTCTCCCGTCCCCCTGTTTCCATCGTCGAGAGTGGACAGTCGAATTTATCAACTTGTTCCGTATTCCGTATCGTCCGTAAGCCATGTTTCGGGCCGGACTTCTTTGCCGGGCACCAGTCAACCGGCCACTCCAGCTCCAGCAGGAACAGCATTCCGCTCCGATGGTTGTGATCCGGTGGTGAAAAATGGATCACGGACGAAACGAACGAGTGCCAGTTCGGTTTGCGAAAAACGGGCGGACGGATTGGGTTCCCGGACCGTGCGGATACGGTCCCGGAGTGTCGGGTCAAAAGTCATCGAATTTACATGATACTCATGCTCCGGCAAATTCGTCTCGCGTCCCTCCCTTTGGCTCGGCATGGCTCCCCTGGTCGAAGGTATAAATACAAAATGATGTTTCAAAAACCTATTTCTATTCATAACGTTTTCGTTTCAATTTCATGCAACACGACCGAAGGAAGGGGTGTGAGTGTGGGCATGGCAATGTCACTGTTAAAATGCATCTGCTATTCCTAATGCTGAACCCTGGCATGCGCTCGGACGATGACGAATGGGCGCTCGGTGCACCGCAGAACTCCAGACACTCCCCGGAGTGCCATTGAGGCCGGTATGCCGGTGATGTCGGGCTCGAGAGGTTTCCGTTCTCGGGTTCCAAAGTCGTTCGGTCGTACGTAGGAGCCGGGCCGTTTTGGAGCGCTTGGACAACTCTCCTTGAAGCTGTCGATTGCGGCGGAACAGGAAACCGAAGGGCTCGAGACGTGGCCTGCATCCTTTGAAACTGTAGCATACTTTACGTAGCGGGCAAGGGTGGAGTATTGCGGAGTGGGAGGGGCTGGAACGAGTCCCAGTGCGAAATTGAATTATGAACTTTCCTGTTTCGCAGTGTGTCGCTACATATGTTCTATTGAGCCGGCGCCTGTCCCCGGTGAGCTTCATGGCCGGAGAGCTGGGTCGACGTGGAATGCAGAAACTGGAGCTACAACGGATTGGGGCACGGAAGCGGATAGATCACCTCGAACTTGCCCACCGGTTCGGCACGGGACCGGGAGCGACTCTTCAAGCAAATGACACACCGCTTGCGGCACATAAAAACGTTTACGACAGTCGGCGAGTGTCGTAAATTAATTTGCCTGACTCGAGCTTAACGGCGACTTCGCCGGTTTGAACGGCGCTTTTCGCCCTCGTGGAGGCAAATCTGACCGATAGGAGCATTTTGATTGGGCTCATCAAAACAGTTCCGTCGTGAAAGTGCTTCCTGGAATAGGGTTTGCCTGCTGGGGCTACTCTCTGCCCCGCTGGGGGTTGATTTGATTTCACTGCAGTTAAAATAACGTTCTCCGATTGTAATTAAAGCTTTGGGATGTTCAAAGTTGGAAACATGTCAGTGTGTTTTAAGTGTGATTCAACAATTTGTCCTAGCCAGAGGGAGCTACAAATTTCAACGACAGGGAGAGAAATAAATAAACAAATCAAATCAAATGACAGTACTACTCTTGCTTCGGTTATTTGGTGGATAGATAAAATGATTCTTTTCACGAAGAATCCAGATAAAAAATGCCTTTGGCTGTCCTTGAGATTTGAAATTCGGCGAAACTACGTCATTGTGCACTTATCCACAACAAATGGATGTTGGAAAACTTGCCAACTTTGTAAGATGTCGAAAAACTTGACCAAAATATAAATAAAAAGAAATAAAACCATAACTTAAAACCAAAGACGACGGTGGAAAGAATAAAAATGAAAGAGATGCTGAATGTCCTTTGTTCGACAGATCGGTAAAGAAGTATCTTCTTCTTCTTCTTCTTGGCGTAACGACCTCTTGGTCATGGCTGCCCGTTAAGGGCTTACGAGACTTGTTTCCCTGTTGTACGTGGATAGTCAGTCCTCTCGTACAGGGGAGGGTCCGGTCTCGGTTGGGATTCGAACCCACGCCGTCGAGGTGGTGAGCCCCGGCGCTCATGGGCCGATGTTCTAACCGGCGCTACCGCTCGGCTGTCGCGGACCCCCGGAAAGAAGTATAATAAGGCCATAAAATGATGTGTATAAAACAAAATACTGAAAAGAGCCTCGCGATTCGATTTTTTAAACAGTATTGTAATAATTCGTCACTCTCGTCCTTCTTCTCAGCCATCGCGTTGAAGCAAATGGGTGTATATCAGTGTCATGGAATCTTATTGATCTTCAACAGCTTAAGTTGGAAGCAGAAGCTACAAAAAGAAAATTAAAACATACTAAACTGAAACATACTGCTTGCAAGCTAGGATAAAGAAGCAGTTTGCTTCAGTTATCATCCTATCTATTCTTTTTAAGAACATGTTGTTGCTCAATTAGTACGGGGATAAAACTGAGAAAAACAGTTTTGATTGATAACACTGAGAACAATTGATTGAAGCGCTACTGTTTGTAACGTCTTTACCGTTGTTTTTAAATTGTTTAGATCCTTTTTCATTTTTCATAAGTTGCATGTCTTTCATAAATATTTGTCTATTCCTATTACAAAATCAACAAATTAAGATTCTTGCGTTTTAATCTCTTTTGTAAAACAGTGTATGTTTTACGCCAACTACTAACAAAATTAGGCGAAAAGCTTGCTGCTTGATTTACATACGCAGTGAATTTAATATTTATTAATTTAAAATTTATACCATGATCCATGAGGATCCATTGTGTATTGATAGCAGTCAATAAATATCAATGTCATTAAACACATTTCTCACCTTGTATTGTCTCATAAGGGTACATCGTGTTCTTGAACAATATGCTTATGTATGCTTTGTAACTTCATTCAAAATGAGAAAGAATGTAAAAAAAAGTATCCTGTGAAAGAAAACAGGTTTTACTCTGTCACATGTTTTACGCTACCCTGTCTCGTGGAGGTCATAGGTCAAACATATAATTTGCAGAATATTTTCCACCCAGCCGTCAATGCGTGTTGCGTGTAGCTAGAATGGAAGAAAAATGTATGGAAATTACCGGCGGGATTTTCTGTGGCGAATTTTTCAAACAATAACATCCAATAACTTTGCTCACCATGTTTTTCTCCCACTTCGTCCGCAGCTACCTCGTCCCTGCTGCCGTACCTGACGATCCACATGCAGAGCACCGGGCTGACGGTGGAGGAAATTGCAATCATCTACTTGGCACTCCCGTTCACGACCTTCCTGAGTCCACCGATCACCGGTAAGCGTTTGCCACGAGGGGTTTGGGACGACACCTCCATATCCGACGACGTCATCGAACCTCCCACCCCAGCATCTTATCGTCCAACGCACGGTCGAAATCGAGATAAGAAAACACTCTCGCACTCCAATCCTTGGCGCGTCTCGCTCCGGGCCGCGATTTGGCGAACTTGGCGCTTGGAATAAATTTATATTTTACCGATAACAGCTCGGCCCGACGGGCTGGCTGTGCGGCGTTTTGTTTCGGTTTCGGTTCTGTGGGCTGATTTGTCCGCCACGGTTCGCCGGGCGAAATGGAAAAGTTTTCCGCTTTTTTCTTTCATTAAACTCGAAAATTGGAAAACAATTTATTCGGCAGGCGGGAGGAAAAGCCCGGTCCAAACCCCCACCCAGGCAGGCCGAAACAAACGAAACAAAATGGAACGCAAAGTTTTGCCCGACCAGGAGTAGAATGGAAAAGTACAGCGCATTAAGGTAGGCCCCCCTTTTTCCCGCCCAGAAGATGGGGCGAGAAGATCGATAAAAGAAATTAAAAGAAAGGGATGGTCCACTACTTCGCGAATGTGGGATGAGATGAGAGAGAGAGAGTGAGATACAACAGCAAGAAGAAATTCTGAACATCCGCGGACAGGAACTTGTTTGATCTTAAAGTATCCGTGTGCCTCGATGAGTGTGCGTGTGTTTGTGCATGTGCGTGTATAATATTGACACGGTGGTATGGGCGGGCGAGATTTTCATCGACGTCCTTGCTTAAGTGCGTGAAATCAGCCAGAAAGCTTTACAAATTGAAAGCTACCATCATTAGCCGCACGTCGACGTTGGGATTGGGCGTGTGAACATGGTGGGGAATGCGCCATTTTCCACCTACCAGCGTGGCCTGCGGGCCAACGACGCAACGGCACCCGTCCGCGAGAGTTCGAAGCGGACTTCGGATGGCGGATTTGTGACGTTGTTCCGCAGCTTCATCCCTAGGAAGAGTGGGGGGAAACCAGGGAAATGGGTTTTCCCCGCTACCTGGTTGGTGTTTCCGCAATTGATGGAAGTGAAAAGGCCAAAATGGTGGCTCGGAGGGGACGCGCTGGAAGTAAAATTAATTATGTTTTTGTATAACATAAATTAATCAATCTCACTAGCAGCATGATAATTTAAGCGAATACTAATAAGGGGGAAAATGGTGCACATGTTGTTAATTGAAACGTAAGCAGCTGCCAACGCTTCGCCAAGCTACAGGACGAGGGTGGTTGTTTAGTTGTAAAGGCAGTCCGGTACCGGGGATTTATTTAGTCGATTATTGCAGCAACAGCAGCGGTAGTGGCAGCTTCGCTACCCACCGGGCGTTGAACAATGCTTTTATGTAGTGTTTCCGGTAGTTAATCATACGACATGTTTCATAATTATCTACAGCTATGCTTGTATGAGCTTCCCGTGAAGTTATAGTTTCATAAATCTCTACAAGTGTAGGTTTAAAGGTTCGGTTATTGTAATAACATATTTGTTGCCGATGGTAGCTCTACGTATTAATGTTTTCCGGCAATGGTAGAAGAAATAAAAATGAATTTCGCTTCATGCCTACAACCAGCGGCGGATTTAACGGTGCGCGGACTAAGGGGCGGCGGGGGGCTCCGAGCTCGCAAGGGGCCCCGGATCTTCAAGGGCCAAGTTCGTTGGATAATTAAACAAATATTCTATTGAGCTCATCAATCTTCTATGATGGTCGATAGGTAATAAACTGGAACCGGGCCATTCTTACAATAATGGGTAATTTTACTGTATCCTATAAAAATTAATGCTAAGAACTATAACGAAATAATGAAAAGATGGTCCGGTATATAATCCGAGTTGAATAATAACAGAAAAAAACTAAATTGATAAAATCAAACTTCGACGAGTTCACCACAAAACATTTTGATTGTCGGATAAAAATAATACCTAATATTGATTTGGTTGAACAACATAACAATAATTCGAAAATTTATATTTTTTACAGTATTGCTTAGGGGCTCCGTTCATTTACACGCTTAGGGTTCCCATGGGTGTAAATCCACCAATGAGTACAAGTTATTTTACCACCTGAAAACGATTTGAAATAACAGAAGTTTAGTTTTCTGGCTCCTCCATTTGTATAATACGACTATAAGTTGATTATTGTTAGTCTTTGATTCAATGCAAACAAAATTTTTTATACTTTCCCAAAACAATATCTTTGATGCATCGATTTTTTTTTTCAAACACGTCGTCAAGCTTAAATAAAAAATATCATTCTGAAAATATTGAAATGTTTACAGCAAGATAGTGGTATAACTTTTAACAATTCATTTGATGCCACAAATTGAGACGTATTTGAGAGAATAGCAAGAAGCAGAATAACATAAACATTGGCCGTAAAAAGCTGCTTGTATTCTTCAACACAACAATAATTAAACTAAGCGCTCGTACTTGGTTATTATCATTTTAGACATTTTATTTGTATAAGCAAAAGTAATACGGTTTCTATAATGTTTATAAATGTTAGACCATAATTTTTCTTTGAACAAGGTATCGTCTCGCCTAGCGTTAAAAATGAACTAACTAATTGTTCGGTTTGCAAACTTGAGCAGAACAGATTTGTCACCATGGGCAGATTGTGAAACATGTTAATCGCATAGAAGTTTACAGAAGTTCTGAGAAAATCTTTAAAATTCACCATGCAACAAAACTGCACACAAAAATCAAAGCTATGTTCTTCTACATCTGTTTGTCATTTTTCCATAAGCACAACACAACAAATTTATAAATATTGCAATGAAACAACCCTCCATCGTATACCCCATACGAACCCAAAAAATTGGATAAGACTTAATCGAATCGTTTGAACCTGAGTTGCCATTTCCTTGCTGCCAACTGGCCGTGGGCAATCACACCGGCTCACTGATTGCCCCCCAAAAAGCATCTAACATTGGTGTTTTGCTTGTACATCCCCTTCCCGGCAGGGTTCCTGGTCGACAAGTTCGGACGCTACAAACCGGTCGTCATCATGAGTTTGCTTTTAAATGCATTATTCCACCATTCGCTGATGCTCATCCCGCAGCAGGAAATACCTGGCAAGGTACCGGATGCGTACGTAATGAGACATCCCGGCACGGGAAATGTAGAGGTGAGTGTTACAACACATTCATAATTCAATCACCATGCATGGTGGGGTGTTGATTTCGTCAAGCTGTCAGGCGTTCGTCAGCCAGCGGTCGGTCACGGCGGGATGGCGCACGGCGGGTTTGTTGCTTGATGCGCGTTCGACAGTTGGGAAAGTGAAAAGTCAACTTTTCCGGCGCACTGGGGGGCGAAGGATTTGGTCGAAAGCACCGGTGGGTTAGAACCGGGGGATGTGCGCTCATCGCTGATGAAATTAGTTTACCCTCCACCTACCGTGCGGAGCTCGAACAGCGTTCATAGTGGTTCCAACAACATTGGACCCATGACCGTGTGCCATAAAAATGGAGCAATAAAAGTACAGTTTTATCCGGAACAAGATGAGTTGAACTGACAGATGTCAGTAATTCAATTAAAACTATTCGCCAGTTATTTTCTAAAATACTGAAAACTCACAGCAGTCTAAACTATGTAAATATTTGGTTGGCTAGAATTGTATTTACACTAATTTTAGAGACAGCTTGTTTCCGATAATTTGTGATAATTTTTTTCTCTTTTCTACTTCTAAGATTTTTTTTTATTTGCATGTTTTTGCTAAATGTAGAAAATAATGAGCGATAAAATTGTGGAAGAATTTAAAATATTTGTTTTTAGTTTATTATATCTTCTTTATGTGTGGTGTGGAGTAATAAACTTTCGTTTTTGCATATTAAGACATCATATTATCCTGGATAAACAAACAAATTAAAAAGAGAATTATAAGAAATAATAATAAACAGATAGTATAATTTTTCAAATTTTATCGAATCTCAATAACTATAAAACGTATGACTTGCAACACAAAAGTCGTAACATTTTATGCTAGATTTAAATGTACAACACCAATTGGTCACAAATATTGTTTTGCATGTTTTTCGCCGGATAAATACAGTTGGTCCCAAAAGAGTAGGTACAGTGTCGATTTGGTCGTTTAACCCCAATTATCTTGATAAACTCTCACCGTAGCCTTAAGATTATACAAACATATAATAGAGGAACTAGTGATGCTCCAAATATGCCTCAAAGGAGGTTTTTATAGCCAAATTACTACAGTTTTAAGTCATTACCTGATAAAACACGATAATGAAACCTCACTAAAGTCATATTACACCGTTAACGTCCAGAAACGGCTCAAGTAGGCTTAGGTAATTATGACATAAAGGGTTCATAATTATATAATGTTTCACCCATTGCCACAACTGGTGTGGAGAATAAAAAATACGGAGCTAGAAGTGATGGTGATGCTTTTAAACATGTTTTAATCGTCAAAGAAAGTGCAGCAAAACGGCTACTTCCACCAATTCATTTTTACCAGTAGGATAACGATACTAAGCATACTGCACGTTTGGTGTAGGAATGGCTGCTACGTAATGTCTCCAAACAGTTGAAAACGTCACCACAGTCGTCGAATTTAAACCCTATAGAACATTTATGGCGTGAATAGTTTGGTTCGTTCCTCTAGTATATGCTTTCAGAATTTTACGGCTACGATGACAATAGACCAAAATTATTGGAGCTAAACGAGCCAATTGACACGTTACTTTCACTTTTGGGAGCAACTGTACGTACTTTTATATCGTTTTGAACAACTGTTGTACTTTATATTTATAGTTTTTGTTAGAAATTGAAACAAGGTTTGCTTAAAAAAACCCTTTGAGTTGAAGGAACATGCTGGTTGATATTTATCATCATGTACGCGCAGGTATGGTGGTCCCCCTGTCCTAGCCGCGAATGTCCGGAAGAGGAAGAGATGGACATCATCGTCGACCAATGCATGGACCACTGTCTGCTGCTGGAGCAGAATCCGCTGATTGAGCAGGCACCGCTACCGACGGACATACCGCTGGTCGTGACTCCAAACGGGGACGCCGTCAACGATCCGAAGGACGATCTGGACCTGTTCGTGCAGAATAAGAATAAGAACAAACACACCCCGGGTGACGTACTTAGCAGCAGTACCAGTACCAGTAGTGCCATCCCCAGCACTACCGAGCCGTACAGGGACAGTAAGTGGAACCTCCTGTGAGGCGAAGGGATCGTCATAAACGGTTTCCGATATCAACCTTTTTCTATTGTCTTCTGTAGAGCCGATACTTAAGGAGGAGCCGGAAGACGAGTCGGAGGAAAGTGAAGAAGGCTGGGTGGTAGCTGGCAGTGGTGACTCGGCGTTTATCGTGCTCGATATGCACCCAGATCTGGGCGAACCGATCGAACAGCTCGGCATGGAGGTGGATCACGACGACAACGCAACAGTGACGGACTTCAAGACGCGCTTTGGCGTAGCATTGCTTTGGAAGCAAGGTGTCAATGTGACAGCATTGGAGGAGGAGGACCTTCGCTGCGGGGGTCTTGTGCAGGCATCAAACATGTCGCTCAACAGCAACCTCAAACTGTCCGAGTGGGCCGCCGACTGTATGGTGCAGCGATGCCGGTTCCGCCGGAACGGACCCGACATCTGTCCGCCGGACTATAAGGAAAGCGATGACAAGATCTTCTGGATCTATTTCGCACTGCGGTTCCTCGCGACGACGATGCTGTCGGCGGGCGTCACCATCATGGACCCAATCGCGCTCACCATGATCGAGAAGTACGGCGGCGACTTTGGACGCGAACGGTTGTTCTCGAGCATCGGTATGGCGATCTTTTCGCCCATCACCGGCATCCTGATCGATCTGTTCTCGAAGGACCTCGGCTACACGGACTATTCGGCCGCGTTCTACACGTACGACATTCTGCTGATTATCTCGTCCGTCACCGTGTTCCTGATGCCGCTCGGCGAGAAGCTGCCGGCCGACAACGTGTTCAAGGACTTGCTGAACCTGCTCAAGCTGAAGCACGTGATCATCTTCATCTGGTTCCTGTTCCTGCTCGGCAACTTCTGGGGCTTCATCGAGAGCTTCCTCTTCCTCTACCTCAAGGAGCTCGGTGCTCCCAACTATCTTCTTGGTGAGTATGACACGGAATATCTGTAGGGATATACAATTTTACTGTCATGGATATAACGATTCTTTTTACGCTATAGGATAGGGAACTACTAAATTAAGTAAATTCCAACATGAAACATTTCATTGCTGATGATATTGTTTTTATGTTTGAAAGGCCTAACAATGTTTGATTGTCTAAATTGATTTCTCAAAATTTGTTTTTCAAAAAGATACAATATGTTCTCCAATATCTCGTCGTCGAATCAACAATAAATAATTTATTTACTTTCAATTTTATTATAACAATTACAATTGATTGCACGTAAGGTAATGCAAGATAAGATACAACCTATAGGCGAAGAACATCGTGGCCCAGTCAAAAAAAAAAGTACTCCTAATATCAGCTGACCGATTTTCTAATATCGGTTTTTTTCTAACTAAAAAAATGACATGTATTTTCTCAAATTGTTACAAAAATTAAGATTATAGGATAATTTGTTAGCAAAAATGGATTACAAATTAGAGCAGAGTCATGATCGTCTTCGATCATGCCTAACCTTAATGCCCCTGCGCTCATGGATTGTTTTTCTAACCGGCATAATCGCTCGGCAGTCATATACCCTAATACTTCTATTTCTATACAATTGGTTACATGTGCTTCCAACTGAACATGTTTTTAATTCTTGCAAAGACTATTTCTAGATAAAACATTGAAAATTAATCATTCGTGAGGTGCGAGTTCGTACAAAACACGGGGAACCTTGAGTTAATTTAGCTGGGACTTCAAATTAATTGGGTTGAACAGTTGGGAAAGAATGAGTGTACCCCACATTTACCGTTGCACATTGCTCCCGGATGAGACGTTATAGGTTTTATCTACATAACCAAGAATTATGAATCCAAATCTTTTCAGTATTCGTTGAGCATAATATAGAGCTACGTGATGAATGATTGTCTATTCCAATATTTCATGTTAACACTTGTAATAGTTTTAACTATGGTAAGGAAGCCTTACGTAATTTCAGGCTTAGTCTGCTTCCTGTTCTCCCTGTTTGCTCTGTTGAATCTTAATGTACAACCGTGAAATTTGCAAAGGATGTATTAGACTTGCTAACAAACATGTATTTTCAAACCTATATTTGCGCTGCATGACATGTCCTGATTTTAATTGGTAACATGTAGTTTCCTTCAACAATTCACGAATTCTTTCTAGGGTTTCGTTAACTAAACGTCTGAGACGAAATACTTCAGGGTGGTACTAGTTTAAAGAGTCGCTAATACATTTACATATATGTCTTGTTATTACATTTATTCAACTAGGTATCACCATAACTGTCGGCACAGTGAGCAGTATCCCGTTCCTGTATGGAGCTGGTCGCATCACGAAGGTGGTCGGACATGTAAATCTGATCGTGATCGCATTCGTCGCCCACGCCTGCCGTTTGGTTGGCTACTCCTTCATCGAGTAGGTGCACGGTTGTGCCAAACTTTACCCCCGTCTAAGCACCTCATCGGATACCCTGTATCTCTTTTTCCTCCCCCAGGAACGCCTGGTGGTGCTTTCCATTCGAGGCGATGGAAGCCCTCTCGTGCCACCTGATGTGGGTCGCGGCCGCCACCTACTGTGCCCTGCTGGCTCCGAAGAGCCTGCTCGCCACACTGATCGGCGTGCTGGGTATGGCGCACTTCAGTCTGGGTCGCGGTAGCGGTTCCTTCTTCGGTGGCTTCCTGATCGCCGAGGTGGGCACGCGCGAAGCGTTCCGGTACATGGGTCTGGTCGCGGTCGCCGGTGGCCTGGCGTACAAGTTCATCCACGCCATCTGGCTGAGGAAGTACGACAACCCGGTAAGGTCCCGCTTGTGGCGCATTGGCAATTTGGGTTGGCGAAGATATTTACTTGGCCGGATCGGTCTTTGCTTTGTCTGTCCGGTCGGGCGGGCCGGAAACAGGATGCGGACGAGGAAGCGGTCGAGAAGGGCGAGGCGGAGAAGCTGTACAACGAGGGCGACGAACCGAAGACGAAGGATCAGGGCACCTCCATGTCGCAGGAGCGGCTCTCGCTGATGATAAAGTACAATCAGATAGGCAGCCTCACGTCCCTACCGCGTGGCTCGAGGGTAAGTCCTCTAGTTGTGACGTCACCAGTACGTGCCGAGTGGTAAAGTTATCGCCGTGTTATGCAACAGTTTTTTTTTCCGATGGGGCAAAACGTTTGCCTAACGCGAAGCAGGTCGACTCCATTAGCCGAACAGGCTGAACGGAACTTCGTTAAATGTTTTAACCAACAACAATCCACCGAATCTAAGCTCGAGAGGATTGACTGTGGGTGCGACAACTTGATTAAAAAAGGTTATGTGTATTCCTTCCTCTTACCGGGCGTTCTGCCCATCGTCTACGTTTGCTGTCACATTTCGTTCCAAGTCGATTTCCGCCTCAAACTGGATACGGGCAGCGATTTGCGCGGAGTAGAACTCTTTGCGAAGTTATTTTTATCTAAAACACCCCTTATCGCTGTTTACCTTCAAGCCGAGCGCGACCGATCCGCGGTGTGTAACGAGTATTAATGTGTTTCTTCTCCCTGGCGTGCTGCGTCCTTTTTCTTGACTGGCCGACGTCCTTGCCCACCCTCGCCCCCGTGAAGCTTCCGGAGCGACCCGTGTCATCCGTGGCGAGCTTTTCCTGGGGCCGGATGTGCGGAAAAATAAAAGAGAAAACTCACACACAGTGCGGAAAATCATGCTGAGCCGTGAACTGATAAACTTGTTCCTTTTAGGCGGGCCGATAGAAGTTGGGTTGGGTGTCGTACCGTGCGGGGGGGCGCACCGTGCTCGTGAATTATTATTACTTATATTTTTGTTATGCTGTTGAAAAAGCTCGTTGGTTTTGACAGTTCGCATGTTATTACCCATGCGGTTTTGGGATTGTTTTCGTGGAAAATTTTGGTAACAAAAGCAAAGCAGAAAAATCTCCCTCTGCGAGTAAGTAAGATAACAAGGTGAATAACAACGATAACGAGGCCGGTTTTTCTGCTTTTTTCGACTCTGGCCGAGATGACGATGGTGACGTGTAGGTAATATGATGAAATCAGTTTAAAATGTTTGCTCACGTGGTTCGGCTACGTGTCGTTGCGCTATGTTTGTTGAGAATTTTGCAGAGCAGTTCTAATTACCAGTGATATGAGTTATGAGAGGTTCTTTTTGCCCTTTGAAGACTTTGGGTATTTATTTTAAATGTTACGTAAAATTTTCCATAAGCTAAATAACATTTAATTTGGCTTGCAGCCTGGAAACTTATTCAACTGTAGAAAAACAGCAAACCCGACTACTTATTGGATTTTTTTAAATCAAATCTGTCTCTCGATCTTTGTCTTTGGAAAAACTTTGACGAAGGTTCGTTAGCCTGCTAGATCTGTTTTCCTTTTATTTTGTTTTCAAGATTTTTTTCGATCGAAATCTCTTTGTAAGCGGTTTGAATTCCCTAAAACTTAGTTTGCGGGCAAACCGAAAAACAGAAAATAAGATTATCTCTTGCCGGTGTGAAGTGGTTTCGAAATTTCAAAAACCATTTTTAAATTTTCAGTAAATAGATTTTGACGTATTCGAAAATTACTAAGTGAAACAGAATTCACTTTTCGTGGAATCGCACTGACACTTTTTTAATGTATTTTCATCGTGCTTCACAAGTCATTTCTAAATTGTCATGAGAATAATTACTTAAATCACGAATGGCATGATGTGATTCATCATTATCTTTCCATATGCATTTTTTTCATATACTCCCTGAATGTGTGGCAGGGCCCTCCCCACCCCCCCTAGGGAGAGAAAAAAAGAAAAAGAAAAAGGGGGGTTGTGCACCGATAGTGGAAAAATGCAGATAGGGGCAAAATGCCCCCCTCAAGCGGATAACTTGAATCTCGCAGACCATTCTTGAAAAATATTCCGAATTTTCCTAGATCAATTTTCATAGATTCATTATAGATTTTCTACCCAAATGACCCAGATCACAAAGTAGAATATGTTGAGAAAATTACTTAAATGTACTTTCAACTTCAAGAAAATTCTGTATTGTTGCACTGAATGTTACATCATGTATTTCAATATCAAATATCTAAAACTATTAATTTGTGAGTTGCGGATGCCAAATACATTTATGAATCTAATTATGTTTAGTATTCGTTTAGTAACGTATTGAGGTACTTTATGAATGTCTCATTGGTTGCAATATTTTATTTGAACACTTGCTACAGGTTAAACTATCATATCCGATTTTCTCTGTTAACTCTTATTGTAGAGCCGTAAAATTCACATTAGACACATCAATGACCACTTTCTATTACTTTATTCAAATAACTTTATCCTCATCCTGTGTTATGGTACATTTAAATTAAAAGTTTGCAAGTAAAATTATAATGTATTTTTGTCGCTTTCATCAGTGTTATTATAAAGCCAAACCCGTTAATAGGATACATTTTGCACGATTAAACAAGATGCAACCTAAAAGTTGTAATATTTGTTTAAACATTTCTAGGAAATAATAGATGCTAAGATAATAATTCTGGAGGATGTAAAAGTGTATTTAAAAAAAAAGTTTAAATTTTTTTTTAAATATTATTGTTTAATATAATAATATTATATATTTTTCTAAATATTATTATATTAAACACATGCTTTACTGTTGCATTTTGGTTGAAAACTACTCGTCTGTTGGGAGGAACAACGTTTTTAAACCTCA
The DNA here is from genome assembly GCF_943734705.1 of Anopheles coustani. Classification (NCBI taxonomy): domain Eukaryota; kingdom Metazoa; phylum Arthropoda; class Insecta; order Diptera; family Culicidae; genus Anopheles; species Anopheles coustani. Next base: position 39,320,985 of record NC_071289.1, read on the forward strand.
TTCCCTCACCCGTTCCAGGGCGACGTTAACGATGTTTTCTCGAAGCGTCGCAGCAGCTACAACATCGAGTTCGTGCGAGTACAGAAAGGCGGTGGCAGTGCGTCAAAGGTATGGTTCCGGTTTAAGCTGATACAAACATCGATTGCCTAATTGCAACCGTTCGGTTTTTCGATTCTTCGCGCAGGTCGATCTGCTGAAGTCGGCGGTGGAAATCAACCACAAGACGTCCCACCCACACCTGCGCAAGGAGGGCAAGGCTTCGGACCAGTCACTCAACTCGAAACGTGCCGACAGTGCGCCACGTCTGAACCAATCGAAGAACATTTCCCAGCCGGCGCTGAGTGCGGTGGTGGACGAGGTGAGTTGGGCTAGAAGAGGAAGGTCGGGAGGAAGGGTGGGGGGACTGGGAGCAAAATAAGAGAAATGGGATAGGTTTGTGCGAAGGACGCTCTATTGTGGACCGACCGAGGAAGAGCTGCAGGAATCATGTTCACTGTCAGCCTTTGGAGTCTGTGTTCCATAACGAGGGCTTTGAAGGGTCTAGGCGTTCAGTTTCAGTGATTCCCGCAGCGTAAAACAACGAAACACTTCGTTGGGCGATGGGATGGAGCTGGCTGGGGGAAATGGGTAGAACGTCCGCGGTCGGTGGACGGTTTGACATTCTGACGGGTATCTGATGTTGTACGAGTGTTCCGTTCGGTTTAGGATCTGCCGACGTCCGTGCTGTCGCGCCACAGGAAAAAACACCATCAGAGCGGCATCCTGGTGGTGAAGGCCTGCAGTCAGGATGGCGATCTGGATTTGCGTAATTATTTACGGGTAATGTTGCTCACACTGATGAGACGTACTTTACTCTTTTTTATTTAGTGCATAATGCATGATGGGTTTTGTGTTTGCTCGTGGAATGCTAATTTATATGCCCGACCTTCGGCTGCAATCGGTTCAATGCTCTGTGTAATTTTATCGATAATCATCCATAAAACATTGACCATTGAAATGAGCTGGTTGGGCGGCTGTTGCGTAAATTTAATTATTCGATAATTATCTGCCAGTATTAGTATGTTGTTGCTATGCCAGTTAAAAATATGACAACTATGACAAACAACTATTTGCTAGATTTTAGGCTCCCTCCACATATGGCTTGTGAATTTCAACCTTTATATGGTTGTGCGTAAAGTGATTTATATTATAATAATATTACAATATGAACGAATTGTGTAACGTTAAATGTTGAATAAGTGCTGTTGTATAAACGTATTAAGAACGTCTTTCTTTATTCATATAAGGAATTTAATTTTTATACATGTCTGATTTGAAAAATAATGATGAAATAAGTTTTATTCAATTCGATTATCGAAATCAGTTCTTGTTCAGTTTGATTGAACTTTAGTTTCCAATTTATCAAAACATTTACATTACTTTAAAGTGAAGAAATAATACCCGGGCATGTGGTTTATGAATTTGCTCGATATTATGTCCAATGCTAATCATTGAGCTGAAAATCGACCATGTGTTTAAGTTTAAAGACCTTGAACCTTTGGAAATATATTGAGAGTCAAAGATCCGTACTAGATTAGACCATGTATTAGACTTTGTAGAATTAATATGCTTTCGAATCAAACCCAGACGCGAGTCATAATCGTTTTATATGCTTTTGAAAAGAAGAATATGTCAGTTATGATAACATAACCAAATAAACCTATTCTTATTGATCTTACTTGATTAAAGAAAAAATCAATTCACACCTTTTAATTTTATAGACATTCCTACATTCATGTAGAGCATGAATCATTTATGATTTTAAACTAACATGAAAACTGCATGCTGTAAAGGTATTAGATGATCAGTTTTAGGTTATTTAGTATCAACATTTATTAAGCTATACTGGGACCTGGATCATGGATTTACAACATGTTAGATTTGCTATTAAATAGGTTTTCTTCACTAAAATTCTCATGAGTGAGGGAGGTTGATTGCATGATAAACATATAAACGAGGTTAAAAGGAAGCGGGTTATTCTGAATAGTTTGAAATTGGCATTCTTTGAAATGCTTTGCATCTAATGAAAATGAAATCTGATTCGATGAAGGAATGTGTAGTAAATTGAGAAGTAAAAACTCGAACGAGGATGCATCGTCCATGGTACACGGTTTCTACGCTCGGGCGGAACGCTCCTTCCTTTGGCCGAGTCGGAACAGTTTTAAACTATGGACAATCCTCTTACAGGAAACGGAACAACGCGATTCAATCACCGAGGGTGAGGAGGAAAACTACAAACTGGAGATGATCAAGAAGGCTTCCCGTGGTCCCGTGCTGAACGACATCCCCGAGCGCACGGTCGAAGCGTCCGATGCGAGCCCGTCAACACCGGTACCACCCACCCCGACACCGACCGAACCCGCCGAGCCGTCCCAGGCAACGGTGGTCCCCCCGGCCGATGGGCAGAGCATAGCTAATGGGCAGGCCAAAACCGACGCTACCTGACAGGCTTCCGACAAGCATTCTCGATAAATGATAAACATCATTGTTTTCCTATTTCCGTTTCGTTTAGTTTTAGTCTGTACGATTTCTTTTGTTCAATACATTTCACCTGAAGTAGCGGGCTAGTTTGATCAGCACGGTCGCGGTTGCGATCACCAGCGTACGATCTGTAGCTTCCATACCATAAGTACAAGATGTAAGGATGAACTCATAAATGCAGGTGTTTCCATTGAAAACTAAAAGTGCAGAGAACGGTATTTTTATTAAATGAAGTATTATAGGGCATGCAAAATGGTAAGTACGTAAATTGAAGTATTCAATTTCTACTGTTATTTATAGATTCGGTTTTTAGATTATTCTAAAGGTCCTACAATAAGAGCAATTGTGAGCTACTTTCTAGTCATGTTATTTTTTTTCATCCAAAACATAACATTTTGCAATTAATTCGTCCATTCATCCCAGATCGAGAAAAGCCAACAGACAAAAATACTAACACAATAGAAATTTTATTCGCTAAAATATGGCACGTACCGTAAAACAAACAAAAAAAGAAATCTTATCCTCAATTTCATGGCTTTTCGTCAGATGATTTCGAACAATATCTCTTCTTCTGATATTCACATTACATCACAACTTTAGGATAATATTTAAAATACAATTTTATTTTATATCAAGTTCTTGGTAATAGATGTAAAATGAGAAGATATGTAGTAGAATAGATTATTATTTTTTGCAGTTGATGAAGTATTCCTATAGATCTCTTAACATTCATCATTTACTTACCTCGTTTTAATTATTATCAAAAAATATCTGTTTCGGATTTGCCCAGCTCTGATCATCTTCCAACCCCAAAGTGTGCACAACTTTCGTGTTAAATTTTATAACAATTTTCATGTTTATTTTGTCACTTTCCGTTAATTACTCATGCATTAGAAGGTTAAGGTTGTTGGAGCTTCTCTTTCACTCTTTTTCTTTCTATTCCTCCTTTTTCGTTCACAATCTCCATCGAGGTCGTCCTACTACTCGGCTTCATTCGCCTCTTGGCTGACCTCTTTCGGACGAATATACTAAAATGCTTGCCCATTCTCTTTAACCATGCAGTCGTATCGAAAGCCATAGCCGCATGCTACGACGACCTTCTTCTTTCTTCTAACAGTTACTTTCTGTGACCAGCCGACCAACTCGACCAGCAGCCCTAGGATCAGGGGTCGCAAATACTGATTGGCTAAAGGAGGGTTTGTTGCTTAGTTTTTCGGGATGTGTGACTTATGCTTTCTTTTAAGCCTAGCTGGTGGCAACATTGGATCGCGGGTAACTAGAAGCGTCGCTCAGTGTGGGATTTAATCGTTCTTGTACCTCTTTTATTTTAAATTTCCAAGCATCTTCCAGGGCCCCATCCCGGATGACATGGTGGACGGCACGCCATGGCGATGGAAAAATGAATTCGATTTCCATTTCACTAGCGTACAAAAATCATCTCATCATCCTGAAGCGCACTCAAGTGCTTCGTTCCGCTGGACTGCCCATTAGTCCTTCGACGGTACGGTTTGATTGCGGTCAGTTCGCTTCAGTTAGCGCTAGGGAAGGAGCACTTTCATGCGAGCTTCACCGGGTCTCTTAATTGGCAATTGAAAGAATGCAAACGAATGCAGCCGAGCTGGACATGTATCCAGCGGGTTTACGGACCGGTTTGAAGAGCTCTTGTCGAGATGCCACAGAACGAGTACAACCTAACAAGATATAACGTCGTTCAAACGTATTAACATAATAGTATCCATTTTTTAACTTTAAATAAAAACAAATCCATCCATCGTTTGACAGATGACCTTCATGAACAAAGATGGCGAATTTTTCGAATTCTATTAATTATTTCTGTACCCGTTGGGATGTTTGAATAACTTCCGTATATATTTGCTTTTTCACTCCGAGCCGTTTACAATACCGAATGTAAAAACCGTAAACCAGCTATTTATCATTTATTAACATTTCGCAGCCTCGCATTTCGATCTCAAATTGACAGTTCACACAACTGACCCATACGTTCTCACATCCGGGGGCCTCTGGGTCGAGCAACAGCATTTCATTTGACCGCAAACAATTGCAAACAAAACGAGCAAACGAGGCAAACAGAAGGGGAGAAAACTAACTGCTCCACAGGACGTCTGAAGTTTTCTATCATGGAGGGATTACTGGATGCATTGTTTCACTTCCGCACTGGCCACCAATTTGTTCCACTTGCTGGTGGACTGGGTCGCGGGTTTTGCTAATAATTGCCACAAATTCATGCCGGAAGCACATCTCGTTTGGACACGCGAAATAAATGCCCTACGCTGTTGGCTCTACGATTATTGTGCTGCTTGCGTCCTTTTGCGCGGGGGGAGGTTTTTCCAGGAGAGAAAATGGCCACCAGGTTTACCGCTTACATCCGGTGGACGTTCAAGTGGACTCTCCCTCTTTCTATCTCTCCCTCCCGATGCTATTCTATCGTTTCATTTTATTTCCTATAATATTTTGGTATTCTTTTTCCTTCTCTTGTTTCGCTTTTGCTTCCAGCTGTCTCAACTAGGTGAACTATGTATGTGTGCGCGTGTTTCTGTCTAATATCTACGGTAAAGATGTACATTTGATTAATCTTTTTTTGTTACTTTCTTGTTATGCTTCCCTCCTCGTCAGATGGCTTGTAGTCATGGAACGCAATTGATGGTACTAAAAAAACACACACACACACCGCTCCGTTTTCTCCATGTCCGAGGTTCGGGAAGAAACTCGACCAAGGAAAAGCTTTCCTTCCCGGAAGGGTGGAGCAATAAGAACGGTATTATTTAATCTTCGCTACATTAAAAGCTCTAGCAAGAAAACTAACCGTCTGGGTTTGTGATCGGCTCGAAAAACAGCTGTTCTCGAGTCGTAAACAACACCGATGGTTTTTGTTTGTTTTTTGTTCTTCGCTCGCACGGCTCAACGGAACAAGAAGTTAACCGAATCCTAGCCGCTACTACTAAGACGAAGATAGACGGAAGCAGCCGGATTGTTCAGCCCCTTTCCGGACCAGGAAACGTTCAACTACAAAAACGGACTTGATCTTGACTTCAACGTTTCTTTATTTTCAACTAGCAAAATGTAAAAGAACCCCCAATTTGAGCCTAGTGTTGGGGAAGAAGAAGAGGAGAAGAAGAGAAAACGTTTGTGGGGGAAACAACTGGATCCATCCAGGTTTTGGCCACGGATTGCATAGTTCTACGATTGTTTTTTTCGGGTTGGCCGCGGATTAATTCGGTGAGTGTTCATTTTGGATAAATCCTATATTTTTTGTATGTTGATGTTTAGTGCTATTTTATGTAAGTTGTTTTTTGTTTGTTTGTTTGTTCTGGTTTATTCGTTTGCTTGTGATTAAAACCGATAAGCAACTAAACCTCTATCATTCTACTTGCACTTTCTAACAGCTGACAGCGTTTCGTTTGGAACTATTTGTGTGTGTTTGTTGGGTCAGTATTTGCAATGTTTGATTGCATTGGAAGAGTTCAGTTGTATGGGTTTTGTTTCGCTAAATGTTTTCATTTGTTTGTTTTTGTTCATTCGTTTCACTTCATAATGTAGGTTGAAATTTGTAAGTAATATTTTTCGGTTGTTTTCTTATCATGCTCTTGATTTATGTTACTAGCGTGTGTTTTCTTTTAGTTCTCTTTTCACTCAATGTCAAGTAACGGGTATTTTTTGCTAAGATTTTGGTAGCTTAAGAAAAGGTCATATTTATGTTGTAATAAGATATCAATGAATGTGTTTGTTTTTAAGTTTTTTTCTTTGTTGTTTTGTTTGTCTCGCATCAAATGGTGAGTGTTGGTTTTAACTCTCCATTAGTTTCTCCGCATCGTACTTGCTCCATCGCATCCTTTTCTACCTGGTTGCATTTAGTTGTATTTCTTATTCTAATATATGCATCAAATGATCTGTGTTTCTTGCTACTTCGTTTCAATGAGATTCAAAATATATTATTGGCACATTCAAGCCTCCTCCACCATTACTTTACCCTGGACTTTACTTCCCACGTGGCTCCGGACATGGTACGGTACGATTAACACAGTAAACTTTATTCCCGTGTGTTTAAACACGGCGCTACATAAGCGCTTTCCTGCTCGGTGTATTTCTTCAACAAGGTTTCAAAACTTTCGGTTTTTGCCACTAAGCCATGCCCAAGTAACTGCAGGAGTCGAACAATTATGGCCATTTCGGCAAAAAGGGCACACCCTTTGATGGACTGTCCGTTAATCGAGGCGACCGGGTCGGGTCTACTTATTTGGTTTTGCTACTTTCGTATCGAAATAATACGAGTAAGTAGGGTTGAGCGGCAAAACTTATCTCACTGGGGAGGACCGTACCGGTAAAGTGTAATGAAATCGTTTATTTGTCGCACACACATTGCGTAGCACAATTCCCTCCGAGCATCCTTTCGTCGCGTGGACAATACGGCTTACCTTTCCCGGAAGCAAACACCACAACCCCCTTGGTGGACCTTGGATCGGTAAAAACGATCCAATGGAGGAGGGAAAGGTGAGAGGTGGCACATCTCACAAGTGGATCTTGCAGCAAACTTTACCGAACGCACATTGGCACTCCCACACGTTCGGAATAAGTTTAGCTATTGGCCGATCTCGTTCGATTTCGGTACCCAAACAGTATTTCGGACTATTTCTGAGGAGAAACGAGCGGCATCGCTAGAAGAAAGTTATTGATTCGTTGCCAAGGTCCGTGGGTCCCCGAGGAGCAACCCCACGCAGAACACGCGCTCTGTCTTTCTTATTATCTTTTTATTTCCGGTTGTTTCTCTGCCGTTGCCAGTTTTTTTTCCCTTTTTTGACGAGTTTTGGCAACTTCGAGTCAATCCCAAAAGCGAACGGCCAAGCGTTGGAACTAGCGGACAAGTCACTTCGGCCGAAAACTCCCTCGAACTTTTGCAACTCAATTTATGTGCCGGTCCGCTCCCGCCCTCACCTACTGCTGCTGCATATCCTTGTGTCTCACTTTCTCCACACTCTCGCCATCCGAAAATCGTTCGAGTACTTCTGTCTGATAAAAATCTTTAATTTCCGACCTTTCGGTACGTTACGCTGGCGTACCTTCCGCCGGGCGCAACTTGCAGCCAAATTGCCCACGGGAGTTTGGGGTCCGCTTCGTACCGGGTTTCGAATTCAATGATTCCATTTCGGCCAGTGTTGTGCCAAAGTTGTGGCCCTATGTTTGCACTCCGAGTGGTAGAGCTGAAATTAGGTCCACGTTCTGTCGTTCCTCAGTGAGATACACGAGATGTTTTTGAATGTCGTGCTGCGAAAACAATTGAATCGGACCCATCACATGTACTGGTTTGCCTTTGGGTAACACTATTAGTCCACTTATTTATGCTCGCCCCGGCGTATTGCGGAAAAGGCTTCTTGCTAACTTGCGGGGCGGGTCTTGCAGGGGGTTTTCTTTCTGGTTTTGCTGGAGGGAGTTTTCTTTTCAATTTTCCTTTACTTTTCAAGTACTTCCGACTGAGCATGTGAGTTTTCCTTTCCTACTCGCCCACCACGCTCATTTTCATCGTTTGGAATGCACACAAAACGTACGTACGCACTAGTCTTTTAGTTTAGTTTTGTTTCGTAACTGGGGCAAACGAGGAGGGACACGCAAGGATACAAAAACCCGAACGAAAGCGAGGATGGGAAACGAACAACATTCTTCTTAAGAACAACCACCATCCGTACTTACACAGCTTACAAGAGACCGTCGGCCACGGGGCCATTACTGTATCAAGGGGGCGTTCTGCGAGTCGCCAAAGTCCACCGTGTAGTACATGTCGTTCTCCAGGTTCATCGGCAGCGGCTTGTTGATTATCCGCTCCGGTTGCAGGCCGGCGTACGAGTTGGGCAGCTGGTGCGCGTAGTTGTAGTTCGGGTTGGAGTGGCTCTGCTGGTGCTGGTGCTGCTGCTGCTGGTGGCCCTTGCCGCTCAGCCAGTGCCGGTTGGCGCTGGCCGGCTTGGTCCGCCGCCCGAACACCGGTATGAGCTGGCGGTGCTTGGTGGCGAAGTGGCGATAGCTCTGGTGCACCTTGCAGTGACATGCGGTTACCTGTGCGGCGGAGCGGGCGGAGAAGAGCGGTTCGTAGGTTATCGCAGCGGTTCCAAGTTGTGGTTACGCCACAGGGACGCATTTGTTGAGAGGTTGATTTTGAACGTTGGTGACGAAAGGGGTCAAATATAAAGGCTCCGAATGGAATGAATAAGTATAACGAGCAAGTTTGGTAAAGTTTGTCTGAAACAACACGAAAACTTTGCTTCCGTTTGGCCTCATTTTGGTGAACCAGCCATTTAATCTTGTGATTAAATTTTCTTACCCCCGGCAAAAATCAATGGAGTTGTTTAAATTACAACAGTGTTGAAAATTTTACTTCCCACTTGGGATGAATTTTATTTCTTTTTAAATTAAAAAAAACACAGGCAAAGTACTTGCTTGCTTATTGTTGTGCAGCAAATTAAATGTACATGAACGAATTTCCAATGGACATATGAAAATATGTCGGTATGGAATACAGAATATTACGTGTTATATTTATTACTCAACCAGATGCAATACAGTTATTCAATGATATTTAATAATAGTTGAAACTGATTTGTCAGAGACAGTCCGGACCCGCAAGTTCGAACTCTCTCCAACAGCACTTATCAAATCAAAAAGGAACGAGATTAGAGTTAGGAAAAACTAAAAAAATATATAGAAAGCGGGCCAACGTTTCTCTTTACTCTGTTACAAGCACAAGGAGTACACTCTGTAACAAGCAGCAGGAAATAAAGAGTCAATTTTTGGATTTACTTTACCGCGTAATTTCTAAGAACTCTTTGAATTGTCTACGCCACCAGAGAGTGTTTGTAACAAAAATTCTTCTGTGATAAATGCGAAAGAACGAACCGCTTGAATTTGTTGTGAAATCATGCTCTGTTTCTACGAAATCATGAACTAAAATCAGTTGAGAAAATTGGAGTTCTCCACCGATCATTTATTCTTTGCTTTAGCTGCCTGAGAAAACAATTATGGCAATTAACAAGTTTTCCTAGTCGTCTCTATCACTTATTTTGTTCTTTTTATTGAAAAACTACGGTTGCTAAATAGAGGATTTATCGGCTAAATAGAGGAAAAGATGTTATTTTCGCGAAATTATTAGATCTCTCTCAAAATAACACCTGAAATCATGAATCATTTTTCATACTCATGCTTTAAATATGTAATAAGTTTATTCCTAAATAATATTACTTTACCTTTATTTACTTAAGGTTACATAAACCAGAATAATCATTGGCATGTAAACAACGAACATTTATTCATCAAAACCAAAAATAGACACTAGCAGACGGTAAAGTCAACCAGACTGCTAATGTTTTGTTCATCACCAACTTCAACCAACAAACTGAACAAAGCAAATCGACATAACAGAATCTATATACAAATTTTATAACAAAAACACTGATGATCGATTTGGAATCATTAGCCATTTTGACCGAACGTTAGATGATTCTGTGATACCATCAATTAGTTATTACGAGCAGAAGGTAATGGAATCTGCATTACCAACTTTTTTTTCAAAACTTAAGTTGCGTTAACTGCGATTTGTGGGTTTTTTCTATGGATGGTTATATTTTTTTGCAAAATTAAACAAATATAATTGATGAATTGGAAAAAAACAAGACTTCCATAGGCTTTTGCATAGAAAGCAAAACAGACTAAAATAAATAAACACCGCGGCATCGATGGTCCCTAATCGCACATTTTAATCTATTTCGTATAGCCAGCATGTAACAGTAAAAACTATGTAGCACAATATCGATTGCGCTGGATAAACATCGGGTCGGCTTCTGTGGCCGTCCGCGGTCACTGCAACTGCTTTTCCCTCCGCAGAGCAAACATAATTCTCATTTTCCCTCGTGGCTTTAGCCACCTGGGGTGGGAGGAAAGTTATGTGTGCCAGAGCCCTGCTTGTTGCTCGACTTGTAGCGGATCTTATTGACTTTGATCAGCAATCGATAGGCGAGCAGGGCCGTCGATAACTAATGAGCCACGGTTCGCTAATGTTTGCGGTGGCGCTTGGACGAGTAATAAATGGATGTTTTTCCTGCGTTTTTCCCTTCCCCGCTTTGTGCTTAGATGCCTCCGACACGTCTCGCTCGAGGTGTGGCACATGTTCTATTGATGGAGTGTTAGAAATGGAAGGTGGTGGGGGGGGGGGAGAGTGTGGGAAGGGTGAGTAGGAAAACATAATATAGAAACCACCCGGGCCACCCAATACTCACCACAATGGCTACAATCAAAATGGCGGTGGCCAGCGTGCCGGCCGCGATGTACGCATTGTGTAGCTCCAGCGCGCTGTTGTGCTTGCCGGCGTGTCCACCCGCCACACCGCCGTCCTCGCCGTACATCGTGCTGCCGCTGATGGCCCGGAGACCATTCTGGTTGGCCAACGTGTCCGAGAGCATCTCGCTCGAGCTCACCATCGTATCGATGACGAAGTTTTCTGTCGGAAGGTGAAAGCGAACGTAATGATATCATAACACCCGGGAGATTAGGAAAGTTTTCCTTCATTTTTTTTTTTCGCTCCTGCACTTTCATAATGTGTGTGTGTGTGTATGCGTGTGTTTGTGCTTCCCTTTGCAACCGGTCCCGTCTAGGACGTTTCGATTCCGCAGAAATGCCGTCCCGAGATTGTCGTGCGGGGAAAAGGGGCACGGGAATCGGAGCTGGCCAGTGTTTAATTTGGGCCCCATGAAAAACCCATGAAAAATGGTCCAGTTGCTTCCGCCGTAATCCGCCAGGATCATACTCCAATTAGTTTTGCTCTTGTGGGAATTTACCGCCCCGGCCTGGGCCGTGCGGGACATTCCGGCGAGTGGAAGTAAAGTGAACCATTTTATTGGCACTGTGTTGTGTGTCTTTTGTATTTATTTTCGATAAAAAAACGATTCGCGCTGGGTTTCAACATTGTAGACTATTTATTGAAAGGGATCCTTGTATAGGGGATCGCTGGGCAATATGCAACGAACTTGACCAGATGTACTTGCATATTTTTAAACAGATCTGGCTACTTTTAAATATTAAAACATAATAAATAGAGCAAATCATCTTATCTGATAAGAACAACAAAAATTTGGTGATGGTGCATTTGAGTTTAAATCATACAACAAGGAAACGGGATCTAGGACTCCAACCTAGTATGATTTCGATTATATTATATGAGTAAAAATGTGATCTATCGATCGAACAGCGATGGAAAACATAGTAAAACAACAGAAGTTGGCCATTTGCCATTAAACATTGTAATATACGGTATTCAACATTTGATACGAGCACAAATCTGAAAAATTAGCAAAAGCGCATAAGAATTTATTGCACTATATTCTACCGTTATAACCTAAATATAATTTACTCAAGAAGAGTTTATTTTATAGATTTTAAAATAATTTTGAACATAGATAAAGGAAAAAGTAGCTTCATACATGATCATTTGGTTTTTTGTTCAAAAATCTAAAAACAATTTCAAGAATTATCTTCAAACAGGTCTTAAAACACTGTGTTTGAATTGATTACACTGTTAAAATAACACCAAAACATAAAAATGACATATTTCTATAAAACTGTTTAAAATTTATTGTTTTTGTTAATAGGATATACGAGACTCCCAGACTAGCCAATCTAACAACTTTATAATGGCTCGAGTTCCCCTTCCTTTAAGTTCTAGAAAAGTGTCATTGTTCCGATGGAACGAGGTTCTTATATCGAATTGAAAGACGTTCATTTGTCACGTTCCGTGGCACAAATGTTCTTTAAAATGATTCCCCGTCCGCAACGCGGATGGCTTCGATGGGAAATCCATTACGGATTCTCCCATTGTTCTTCATCTGCCCTGGTCGATTAATATCGCATTTAAATAATAATTCCCATAACCCCGAGCACCCCTGCCCCCGTCGGCTCTCTTACCTTCGCACATTTTGCCGGTAAATCCTGGTCGGCAGGCGCAATAGAAGGACTCCTCCGTTGTCCAGCAGGTGCCGCCGTTGGCGCAAGGATTCACGTTGCACAGCTGTTGCGGATGAGGTGAATGTTGAAATGTTAAAATATGGCCAAGGATCGTGTGTGTCTGTCCGTTTGTGTGCGTGGGTTTGTGTGCGGACACTGGCTTACAATACGGTTCCGAAGAATGGGTTTATATATTTTTTAGCTCTATTTGCCCCTATTTTCCCATCCCATTAAATTGGCCCGGCAAAGGGTTTAGATCATCTGGTGTGCATTTTCCACCCGCGTCGGCCGAGCGTAGGCATGCTCTATCGTCCCACACATCGTTGACCTGATTGTCGAAGCTACACCCGCCACAAAAGGGATCCATGTCCCGCCCATTTTTTTTTTTTAATCGGGGTCGATTGCAAAAGAACCCTCAACCCCGGGCACTAAATGGAAACCTGTGGGATAGAGGGTTTTGCATGGTTTGTTCCGGTTCCTGTTACATCCCTTCCGTGTGCCATAATACGCCAATCCGCGTTTAACGCACCAATTGGTGCGTACAGGATGGGCCACCATTAGCTCGGGAGTAGTTATTCTTTCGCATGTGTGTTTGCCCGTCCGCTTCATCGGAAGCCTTGAATTGATTTGGATATGAAGCCCAGGAAATGGGAAATGAATGGGTGTGGCAAGAGAAACGGACGCCTAGACCTTCATCTCCTGGAAATCCTTTCGGGATTCGGGAAACAAATGATTATGTTTGCGTTGTGGACTGGTGGTTCATGTTGGGGGTAAAGCTTTCAAGGGTTTTGTAAATAGCGAAATGTTTCTGATTTTTACGATCACGGAGTATTTTGAGAGCCATTCGTTTCCATTTTGTAGCTACCAACAGTTCAAAACTGACTTTAAACGAATAATTGATAAACTGTACGACGATAAAACAGGCCATTTTGAGACATTCATTTTTTTTCTTTCATAAATCATCATTATTTTGAAAAATTAAAAACTACTTAACAAGGGAGAGAAAAGAAACCAATATGTGGCGTGTTGATCAAGACAATCATGTGACAAACGTTTTCAATTGACTGTTTTTCGTTTGAATGCTGATTTTCAAGATTGGCGCTTGAAATGTTAATGCTTTTTTGTGTCATTATTGTTTCCTAAATAAAGAGTACTATTTTGAAAAAGGGAGAAGTATTATCGCAAGAATCTCATTCCAAGGAAATTTGTTAGAAAATACAAGGGAAGTCAATATACAAAGGTTTGAAAAGGGGTGGAATTCACAATCGAAAACGCCATAATAAGGACAAATCCATGGAACTGATATGAGAAGTAGTAGTATATATGGTTTATATAGGCTTTGGACCGCGTGGTTTCCTTCGCCTCTTTTACTGATATGAGAACCATCGAACAGTTTCATAGATTTTCTTTAAATAAAATATTTGCTACCTCAAAGTACAGACTTATTACGCTTCATTCAAATTAAACAAATGCACATACACTGGAAAAAAAGCATTGATGCATACTATTTGTTAATTGATTTATAGTATCCTTTTCAAACAGTGTAGTAAGTCTTTTCCAACATGGAATTGGAAAATGTTTGAGCCGATCGCAACAGTTTCACGCTCAACAATAAATTTTTAACATTTTATTGTAGCAGGTGCAATTATTCTCCAAGCTAGCTGTTTCGATACCTTTGTTGGGTGCGTTTTATATTTTTATTGACTGTTTTACATGGCAAAAATATGGAAGCAAGTTAAAAGTGTTCCATTTAATCGGTTGATAAGTCACGAAAAACACGCACTGCTTGCCATCGCAATCGATAAAAAAACCTCCAATTGTATGTTTCGTATCGATCGTCAACAAAATAAAAAAGGCCAAACCATTTAAAGCCATTCACAGAGGGTGAACAAAATTTCACGCTGCTCAAAAGCGCTGCTTGTACAACATGTTTGACCCAAAAAAATAATCCTTTTATCGGGCGGGCGAGGGAGTGTGGAAAAGCATCGAAAAACCCATGATTGATAAAAACAACGGAAAAGTGAAGAAAAAAAATACGTAAGCCTAACGCTGGGACGGTTAAACAGTTGGGAGGGCAAAAAAGTTGGGCGACGGAAGACGGCCGGAGATTAATTGGTCCGATGCCGATAGCAAACAATGTGTCAAGCGAGCCGAGGAAAAAAGTCGATTCCAATTCATCTTGTACAAGTCGCCCGCAAGTTGGGGCTGGCCGGAAAGCCCATTCCGTGCGCACCATTTCCTCGGTGCGTTTTGTAAGTTTCCTTTTCGTAATAAATTGTGCCCTTTTTTATTGTTGCTGTTTCATTCTCCTCTCGACGATTGCTTCCGAATGCTGTTGTTTGCATTTTGTAATGAGTATGATTTTGCTTTGATCCCCCCTCTCAACTGGAATGTGTTTTTATTACTTTAATATTCATTTGCAACGTTTGTGGGAGGGAAGACGAGTTTTTCCAACCACAGTGAAAACACGGAATCGATCCTTGAACGCAACGAAGCGGAAGCACAAGGCATCACATTTCGACAGGTTTACGTAACGGGCTTCGGCATTCACCGTGTCCATCGTGTCCGGCATCAATTGAATGATGGATGATGAAGTTCAACCGATGAAAGGATGATTTGTGACGCTAGGAAAATTAATGATTTATT
Organism: Anopheles coustani; assembly: GCF_943734705.1. Classification (NCBI taxonomy): domain Eukaryota; kingdom Metazoa; phylum Arthropoda; class Insecta; order Diptera; family Culicidae; genus Anopheles; species Anopheles coustani. Next base: position 39,336,147 of record NC_071289.1, read on the forward strand.
GGCTTTCCGTTTACGTAGCTACTTTAAATACGAACATTTCAAACACAAAATATATTTAAAGGGTAATGGATGCTCGTTAAAAATAAACATAATTGGAAGCTTTCTCCAACAAGGTACACAGCGAAACGGGATTAAGCATGTTTACTTTGCCGGAAGAGGCTATTTTTGAAAACGCACAATCGCACGAACGAAAACAAAATTAGTAATATAATCTTTTAATTCGCTCCGATAAGATGGAAACACGAATCCCGACCCGGAACCTGCTCGGCCGTAGCTTGCGCCTACATTTGTAGCCCATCATCAAGCGGTGGAGGAGAGAAAGCAAACCAAGTAGTGGGAGAAGAGGGAACCCGGAATCGCTTTCCCAGTTCCGGAAGACGTAATCTAAATTCCTTCGGAGATGTTTTCATTCCTTCTACTTCCACTTGGTGCGATTGGCGAGATGGAGAGAAATATTTCATTCCATTTGTTTCGTTTCGTTCGTATTTATTTTATTTATATCCTGGCTCTTCTTGGCGTCCTTTGGTGGTTTGAGAGGGCGTTTTCCGTGTTTTCGTTCATTCCACGCTTTATAGGATAACGGGGCAAAAATGGCGTATTGAACATCTCGTAATTCTTGGGTGTTTCGTTTCTCTTTTCACTCGCTCCAAGGACTCGAAGGACTCTTCCGACCGAGAGGGCCCTTCCCGGGCTTTCGCCAGTATGCGGCAGCACATAGCTTCGACAAGTTTATCGAATCGAATGAAATACGACGTCAAGTCTGGGCTTCGACGGGCCACAGACTCCCACCGAGTCACATTGGCGATGACACGAGCGCTCCGCTGACGACGCCCATGGCCGCTGTGGGCTCCGGAGGGTCTCGAGGGTGGGACGGAAGCTTCCACCCTTTGGGAAGGAATGTGTCGTGCTGCTCGATTTCGGAAAAGAACGTACCACCCCCCGCCTCATGTCGAATGCATACAAATATGAAAGTTATATCTGATTTATACCGACGCCCAAGTATGTCCGGAGTTGAGGAGCACGGGTTGTTTATCGTACCGACGGTCGACGTTGGAAACGTGGGACATGGGACGACCCGGAGGTACAGCGGGACGCTGGGTGGAGAGATCCAAAATCAATACAGATTAAATTCCCTCCGGGGGTGCCCAAGCGAAGGAAAATATCGCATCCCAGCAGAGTGCGCAAATGTACGCCCGGCCGAAGGTGGTAAACAGTGGTTTTATGTACATGTTATTCACCCCCGCACACACACGCACACATACACATTCACGTGCGGGTGTGCGGAGGTGTGATATCCGACAAACAGCAACAAAGTCCCTTGACAAGGGTATATTACACTTCTTGCAGCTTCTTGGGCTTGGCCAGCCGAAGCCCAACCTTTTCCAAGACCCTCGAGTGGCCAACGGAACGCGGCGTCGTGATGGAGTTGAAGTAAAGTCCCCGGGTGCGCCGGTATGCAAATGATGTTGCATAAAAATCGAACGCAAGCACCGGGAGTTGTCACCTGAGATGTTCTTCGCCAGACAGAATTAGATGGAGCTGAGCGAGGCAAAGGGAGCGCGCCTTGTTACGTATGCATTGGAAATATGCATGACTTAGGAGGGAAAAGGGTAGTTTCAAAGCTTCTTAGACTCACTTCGGATCGGTGTCTATAAATACTGGCGAAGCCATTGAGTCAATTAGGTGTCAGACGTCGTTGAATAATATTCTATCAGCTGAGTAAAACATGAAATAATACTACACTGTACTGCAATGGAATTATGAACATTGTCTCAAGTTTTTTTTGAACACGATGGAAGTATAAAAGCTTGTTTGAGATTCAAAAATATTTTGTTTTGGTGTGTTACTCATTTCAATGTGGTTCAATGTAAAGCCAAATGTAGACGAAATAATCTGGAATCTGAACAGTAACTACATACTGTTTTCCACAAAAAAGTTTAATGGAGAATTCGAGAAAGACGTCTGCAATAATGTGTACACAGGATAGACGGGAAAAATGTTTATGTTTAACAATTAGTTTAGTTAAAATAAAGCATAACACAATAAGGAATCATGAGAATTAGTTTTAGGACATATTGATCTTCATACGGATGGAAAGTACCGACGTACTATTGTCATCACTGACAAAATGACAAAACATATTGCGATATAAATTGTAGAGAGCTATTTTGGATTCTAAAACATCTTCTTCTTCTTGGCGTAACGACCTTGTTGGTCATGCCTGCCCTGTAAAGGGCTTACGAGACTTTTTACCTTATGTGTACATGGATAGTCAGTCCTCTCGTACAGGGGAGGGTCCGGTCTCGGTTGGGATTCGAACCCACGCCGTCGAGGTGGTGAGCCCCGGCGCTCATGGGCCGATTTTCTAACCGGCGCTACCGCTCGGCTGTCGCGGACCCCTATTCTAAAACATCTAAATGTTTTAAACAAATTAGGAAATTCCATACTTTCGTAGAAAACAATCATTTATATATTAGAAACATCTAAACTGTGTAAAAAACTAACTAAACTATCAACTGTTACAAATGAACTATCAAAACTGTGGAGTGGCGCATTGTGGCCAACCGATTAGAAGCGAAACATCCACACCAGAAAAGCTGTTAAACCCTGGTTTTTTTTAATGAGTAAAGCATGTGCGTTCTGCTGTTTGAATTGCATTTGAAAAATTGACCAAAATTGATTTATTTGAATGCGCTAGAATGTTTCCATGCGCATCTTGTGGGCAATGTTAAAATGAAAAATACTCGTTTACCAGCCTAGAACTAGGCCCGGAATCGAATTTCGTTCATAGAAATGAAAACAAAGTTGTGGCAAATGATGTGTGAAAAGGGAAATTTCATATGTTTGCAACGTTTGTTGTGCAATCCTCTGTTCTCAGTTAAAAATATCAAATTTAATGTTTTCATACGTATAAACACTTTTTTTGACAATAATTTCGTTTTACCTCGACGAATTCACAACTTTCAACCAGTGAAACGAATGAATCAGTGCAAAATCTGTGTCGTTACGATTTGCGCCGGTGAAAAGGTGAAAAGTACTTTCCCTTCCAATTCACTGGCCGGAAAGAAATATCGTTTGGTGGTACGCGCCAAGAATTTCAATTCGTCGGTCGCCCGAAGACAACATGCATAACACACACTCGCGTGTGGTTACATCCGATGCCTGGCGGGTCATAAAATATGTACATCGGTACTTTCTCGCTCACATCGTGTGCCGGTTCAGGTTTGCTTTCGTTCGTTTGATGTTTCGAAATAAATAGAATAATAAAAAGCGGCCGCCTTTCCGAGGGCACGATTATCGTCCCGGTGCCGGTTGTCACACCGATATCTTTAATCGTATATTCATGGATAATTTAATCCGAAGCTGTATACGGTGCCCGGTACAAGTTTCAGGTTCGGGATTGTTTGCTGGCTTTGGTGCTTCTGAGAAGGTTTCCGTTTGAACCTTCATATTAGTGCTGCAACCCGATATTCGAATTAACTGAAAATTAACGCCGCTCTAAAGGACACTTTTTGCCGCTCGAGAGGACATTTGTCTTGTTTTATGACACGCGCACTCTCGATCCCGCACACACACACACACACACACATACAGTTCAGTTCAACCTGATTGAAATTCTAGCCGCGTTTCCATGGGATTCCTGGCGACAAAGGCGCACCCCATTCGGTTGGCCCGATTTTCGGGTGATCCGGATGCTCCGGAGAGGTTGTTTTCCGAAGGAAGCAGTTCTATTGGTGCCCATTTTCCGGTCCCTCAATACGGTGTGGGGGACGGTAGAAAAGGCCAACCGAAAAGAAAAGGTGCCCAAAACTATCCCTACACCGCTTGTGCCGCGGGAGGGCTTTTCTTTGCCGATCAAAAGCCGATGTGTGCCCGGGCGCATGGAAAAACAACTCTCAAACCTCAAATCCGTGATCCTTTCACCGACGCAAAAGGAGGGGGGTTGGGGCGTAGCGAAAAGAAAAGCCAGCGCTTTGGGAGCTGCGGGAGAGCTGGAGGGAGAGGTCATGGTTGTGGTGGGTGACCAAAGAGAAAGCCCAAACTTAGAGTCGTACACACTTTCGGCCAGAATTCGTTCTGCCCGAAACCTAAGAAAGGCTTACCGAACCGCTTTCGCTATCCTGGCAATGCGTTTCGACCAAAGTAGAAGAGAAGTTGGGGGGGGGGGGGGGGGGAAACGTGGGAAAGAAGAGAAACGGTTTTGGGCATGGAAAATCCTTTTTTCTTTTGCCGTACGCCAACCGGTTTACGGCACACAAAGGGAACAATATATCTTACGGTTAGTCGAAATGTTTTTCCCCATTTACGAGGGAAACTTTCGGCCACCGGATTGTGGATACGAAGCGTGAAAGAGAGAGAGAGATAGAGGGCAAGAGTGAACGAGTCGAACTAAATGGAAGCTGGAAAGCGGACGGACGCCTAGTGGATGGCCGTTCTTTTCGGTGACGGATGGCGAAAAGTCCAAACAATCGAACGAAAACCGACAGGACACACCGGAGTGCACAAACACAGCAAAAAAAAAACCCACGGTCGTAAAAAAAAGTTCAGAAAATGCCCTGCGGTGTGCGGCAAAAAAAAAATACTCAAGCGCGAGAGCGAGCGAGAGAAAAGGCACCGAAAATAACGAAAATAAGTGATTCCCATTTCCCGGTCCCCGGGTAAGCTGATTTATGTTTTAATCCTTTTTTTTCTCTCCACTTCTGCCATTTCCACGCCCGGCCGGGGTTGCCGTTGGAAAGTGTGCGACCGCGAGCGGGAACCCGAAAGTGTTTCGGTGGTCCATCCCACACCAATACTAAACAAGCTCGGGGTCGGGCTGCTCGGATAAGTCATCCGCACTCAGTGACTGATTTGATTTGTGGCACGGTCGGTTGACGGCTTCGGTCCGCCTGGCTGGTTTTCCTGCGACGATTTTAGAGCCGCGCGATTTTCGCTGGGCTCAGGGTTGGCGCATCGGTTGGGCCAGGTAAAAGGGAATGGTAGCTTGCTGGCCCAACGGAAGGAGCGAACGGAATGAACGAAACACGAGTGAAATGCACGAGGATGTTTCGAGGATGAATGTTCGCGTTCACGGGGAACGCATACGCCATCTTACGACCCGATCTAATGCAGCAAACAAAATAAAGCCACAATCAACCCGTGCACACCCGCTATATGGTCGATGCTCTGCGGATTAAATTACCGGCAAAGTCATTAAAGTTTAAATGGAGGCGCCCAGTTGCTCAAGCGGCGAACGGGTGGTGGAAGAGGGTACCACCGAACCCCACTCCACGCCGCCTTGGAGTCATGAATTTTAATTAGTTTTCAACCCGATTCCCCGTATGAAGATATAGGAGCATAATTATTCCACCATCCCGAAACCCGCCTCCACCGACACCCGGCCGTCCGTCTTGCGAGCTTTCGTTTGCTTTCCGAACGCCGAAAAATGCTGCTCGAAGAAATGCAGCGCGATGCAATCGGCACCGAACCGTGGCTCCGGACGAAAGTAAAATAAAACGCTGGCCGAGAAATGGCGCCGTCGGGATGTTGTAAAACCGGGTGCACTTTTACGGTGCCGCCGTAATAGCGGATAACACGCCACATAAATCAAACTAAACGACAAGATAATAGAGTGCAGAAGGAGATTTTTGATGGAAAAGAAAAGAGCGCTCAAATTGAAGCGCACACCGACAGGGCGCGTGCGGTCTTATGCGGGGAAATTTGAGTGGAAATTTTAGACACCAACATGACAAACTTGTGAAAACGGCGAAAGGGGGCGTGGGTTTCTTCGTGGCGTGGGTTCCCCGGACGCAGAACGTCGCCCACCAAGAGTTGGCAGTATTTGTTGATAGCGAGCGCGATGTTACATCATATCCATATGGCGTCTTGCCAGCCGGCACCATCTTTGCAGCACATAACTGCAATGTTGCATCGTGCGATGGATCTGCATTAAAAGCTAGACTCAACTCTTTTCGCAGGATTTTAGAGTTTCTTCGCGTGTTTCAGCGGGGGAGAATCTTAACGAGGAAGCTTCTATTCTAGTTTTTGCAGATCACATCAAAAGAAGAACTGTTGGACCCAAAAGGATCATTGTGAAAAGGCTTTAAATTAACGACAAAAGTTGTGACCAACCGTACAAGCGAAAACATCGAGAGAACAAATAAACTCAAACAATTCCACGCAAAGCTTATAGCAGAAGTACCGGAACTGTAGTGAAAAGTTACTAATGAAGCGCATGACGGGATATAGATGAAGCACTTTAACCTGATTTAAGAAAAGAATTATTTTGAGTTCAGTGATAATGAATGAGAAGAGTGTAATCAGGGGTAATTTCTGTTAAATGCCTGACAAAAAAGAACAAGTCTGTGAAATGTATTTTAAAGGCTTAAAAAATATTGTTCTTCTGATACCAAATTGAAGAAATTCATTATAGGTATGTGGCGTTCAAGTCAGCATCGTATCTATTACTTTAAACTTTATTTGTTTATTTTGCACTCTAGTCCTGTTTTTAAACACTTTTATTTTCAATTTCATAGATTTCTGTCCATATTGCCCGAAATAAGCATAACTGTAATTCAATCAGTTAAAAAAGTACAGAAAAAGGAAACATTGATAAATCATGTATGTGCATATGGAACAGAATTGTTATATATGGATAGAAAAACCATGACTGTCATACAACATGTGCAAATTTTTAGCATCGGGCTATTTACCGGAAAGGCTTTCAAAACCATATGCACCTTAACAGCTCCCAGCGCTAATAACAATCAGGAAACATGTCAGGATGAACTCAAAAGAAATGTTTCAAAAAACTGCTTCACAGCAGTTTGATAGTTTCAAATTTCAACAAATTTTTTTAACTATAAATTTAACGATAAACATTATAAACGTTGAAGATTTTTATTAACAAAGTAAAATCTACACGTCTACTAGACATACGGACACAGAAAAGATTAAAGAGACGCTTACATAGTAATACTGATAAGTTTAAAAATTGTCTCAAAATAAACTACACTCAATACGAAAAGGTAGAAAAATATAAACAAAGAAAGAAACTCGAAACTCTGGACTACAGACAATCTGTTCAGAATAAATTGCATTGTGAATGTATTAATTCGAAACGGATGAGCAAAATGTTATTGGAATGAAGTTATTAATTTTGGTATGAAATGGTTTATTGTTTGAAATTGATTTATTCCATTTCAATCGGAATAACTGCACGTTATAATTTTCAATCATGCAACAAGATTGCTTGAAGATGTCCCAACCAAATTGCCATCGGAGATTCTTGAGCCATTCACTTTGGCCCCCCCTATATTTTCATCGAATTTCATCGCAATAATCCACTGAACCGTATTATTAGGCCCGCATCAGGCGGGCATGCACTTACCGTACGAGGCACCTGATTGCAGTCCGGCCCGTTCCTGCCGCCGGGACACTCGCAGGTGAAGTCGTCGCCATGGTCGATGCACCGATGGCCGTCCGGGCAGGGATCGTTGGCGCAGAAATCGACCTGCGGGCGTAATGAGAACATCATTAGTGTTGTAAATCGAACGCGAATCGCGCGAACATGGCGGCCGACAAATGGCTGCCGTTCGATGTCCGTTGTTTTTCGCCGTGCGGTCGATGCCATTGCGGAGCAGGAACAATTAAAATCTTCTGCGCTATTAACCCCGAGCATGTAGGTTGGTCTTTTCCCAAGGTGCATTTCCGGAGAACGTCTAGTTTCTTTCATTTGCACCGAACCGAGGAACACTCGATGGCGCTGGCGCTCATTTTAATCTATGATCGATTGTTTAATTCAAATGCTCTCACCGTTTCTCTACGGCAGGCAGTCGAGCCGGCGACGGCAATCTGGCACAACTTACCTTAATGTGACACCGTTTGCCGGTGTAGCCCCGGGTGCACTTGCACGAGAATCCACCGATATTGTCGATGCACTGGCCGCCGTTGATGCATGGGTTGGATTCGCACTCGTTGTACTCGAAGTTGCACAGTTCACCGGAGAATCCTGCGAAATAGAGGGACGCGGCAACGCGGCGGGTGGCGAGTGCCGGGAAGAGAAGGGTGAATTATATTAATGCGCCATGGCAATGAATAATTTGCACGGTTCCCGGAAATCGGAGCAGACGGAGGCTTTTCTTCGCAAGCAGTGCCATAAAATATGCGGCCCGGCTGACGATGGTGGTGGTTCGTGCACAGCCGTGCCCGGGTCGTAATGCAGCTTTGTTGTAGAAAGTTTAGATCAATTTAAGTGCCACCCTCACCCTCGGAGTGCAAGGGTGTGGGATCGTTAGGACGGCAGCATAAAGCTGGCAAAGCTGGGTTTCATAAATTGTGTCATTCGCTACCGAACCAACTTTGTTACGGAGAATTATATTGAACTGTACAGAATTGCTTTCACTTGCGTACTGCAATGGATGCAGACGAAACATCGAGTGGCGCTACCACAACATTGTACAGTATTTTCAACGAAGCAAGCTGAAGTTAACTGCTTTCAGAGTTAACTAATCCATTTGCCTACAAAACAAATAAATTAAATTGAATGCTTAAAACGAATTAATAAATTCTTAAAAACTCTTAATTTCATCGATAACTGACAACACGCGCTGAAACGAACAAGTGTAGCTCAAACAAAAGCTTCAATACGCTTGTTCTATCACTATTCCAATAAAATGTTTTTGCGATGTTAGGTCAGCAATGCTTTTTCTAAGCCAAATTGTTAGTCCATCGAAGTAGGATTACAGTTTCAGGGTTTCTTTATATTGTCATAGTACATGAATTTCAGATGAATTGTTTATTTCTCTGCATTTGTTTTTTTTCTCTTCCATTACTTTCTTGGTTTAGTTTCTTACATGAATTGAAACTGTCTATAGTTTTTGCTATGTTTTAATTTTTCTTTTTCTTGACCAAATTGCTGTATCGCCATAATATACAATAATGTTGCAATCGTGACAAACCATAAATAACATAATCCGACCGCTTTTTTGAAGAGCTTTGCATACATTTACACTTAATGAAATTTCATTCTGTTGAAAATAATTTATAACTAAGTAAAGTTAAAAGTTTCAATACTAGAAAACTTTAAAAGATCAATTTCAAAGTGGACTTGTTATTTTTAATTGGAATGCTACCCATTTTTCACTATTGTAACTACTCTTATTTGGGTTGTTTGGAGATTGAAACCAAATTTACATTTCGGTTCATTTGTAAATACAAATGGCCTCGAAAATAATTATTTTTTCCAACACGTAAGCGTGGTAAAATCAACAAAGAAGAAAATAATTCGTCAGTATGTCAATAGTATTGTATGACATTCTTCTTACTGATAGATTTTTACTAAACTCGCATAATTTGTTACGATAGGTTAAAGTTCTTTAAATAATAGAGGTTAACCTAGAACAAAAATTGTAATATGATCAAAAAATCGACATTACATTGAACGTTGCTTTTAATAAATGCATAACAAGCATTTTAATGCCCATGTTTCTACTCAATGCATTTTCTGGCTTCGCTTCTCTCAAACGACAAATCGCGCCATAACAGAGTGAGATCAAATTCGCGCAGCACATACGTACAATTTATTCGCATTTGCAATGGCTTCTATATTTACTGCGCGCTGCGATGCCGTGTCGCGACGGCTCCTTAAAATAGCGCCTCGCAGAACCGATGAGCTCTGCTCCAGATTTCTCGAGATTGCAAAATACACACACACAAACACACAAAAATACACACGCTGGCCTCTTGCACTGCCACGCTGCGCAACATAATTTCACGTCAATAACATCAATTTATTTTCCATCACAAGCAAATTGAATTATTCTCCCCACAGACTTTCATTTCTGTGGGTTTCGCGGAAAACTATCGGTCGCCGCGCTCAAATTCGCCTTCGGATGCCAACAGGGCGGCAGGACGGAAAGGAAACAAGGGCGACACGGACGAGCCCGCTTCACCGATTTCTAGGACCCTCTGAGTCCCTTCAGGGTTGGGACAGCAGTGCATAGGGTTATCGTTGTATTTTTTTCTTCTTTAACTCGGCGCAATCTCTGCTTCTGTATACAGGAGGTTTTTTGTTTTTTTCTGACTCCATGTTTTTCTCTCGAGGCGCAAAAGGGAAGCGCCACCGTTGGCTTCCAATTTCGGCGCACCAATTTATTGCACATTGCACATGCACCAAGTCAAGTGCAAGATCGACCGTTTTTCATTCGTGCATCACCGGTCGCGGCCAACGATGCATACAGATGCGCGGCGTCGATGCAACTGGCAGGTCGTTTGCATGACGCTGCTCCGAAGGACTTCCGGTATTGCCAATCTGGGCCATTGTTTCGCTGTTGCGTCATGAGAACACTGGTGCTGTGTCAAACTGTTGACAGCTGGTCAAAATTGTCCTGTCAGTCTGTAGGATCGAGTTCTAAAATTTCTTTTGCCTTTTCTCAACTTCTAAAATATCTGTTTAGTTGAAAAACTTAACTTAGAATTCAAAAAGCCAAAATATCAAAACAAGTTTATCGAAAACAATTTTGTAATTTTTAATTTGAAAACAATTCCTTCGCATAAATGCTGCTAAAATAACAGAAGAGGATCTAAATATTACTAAACATTCATCTTTACAGATGAAAAACGGTAAAATGTTCGAAAGTTTCCTTGTTTTTTCTCTTCGACAGTCATCTTTTATGCCTCGATTCAACTCCTATGAGACTTATTTCAAATTGTTGTTGCGTTAATTTATGCTAAAAACGTGTATCAATCCTTGTTTTTTTGTATAATATTAATGTTCTTTTAATTACAGTTTTATTTCTTTTCATATAAAACAATGGATCTTGATAAAAATAATCTTGAATGTTACAAGCGTAAGTTTTGAATTTTCAATTGAAACTTACTCATTTAAGATGACATTTTGTGCTATAATCCAATTAATTTAATGATAGCAATCTTTATCTAGCAAATTAATAAATAATCTAAAAAGGAACGGTTATTGTTAGCAGTTAGGTAAATGCAGTTAAATAGCAGAAAGTTCAATGCTCAAAGCCTTTTCCAAATAGGGAATGACAATTTCCAGAAAGTTATTCAAAACAACCATAACAAAAACACAACCTTAACGTGAAGAAAAACTCCGCAGCAAATCTGTTTTCGTTTTGCAAATAAACCCCGTACGAACAGGGTCCCGAAAAAGTAATCCATTTGTTTCGAAACCTCATCAAAAAAGTCCGCTCCATCACGCTCGCCCTTTGTGCGTCCCGCCCAGGGCTATGGCACACCTTCCGGGGCCCAAAATTGGAACTCACCTGGCTGGCAGAAGCACCGGAAGCCGTCCTCCTGATCGACGCAGATCCCGTGGACGCAGGGCGACGATTCGCACTCGTTCAGATTGTGCTGGCAGAGCGGCCCAGTGTAGCCGGAAGTACAATCGCATCTGTATCGCGGGAGGTAGAGAGAGAGAGAGAGAGAGAGAAGAAAAAACAATGAAAAAATAACTCGGACGGACGGACGGTGAGGTATGCTAATTAGGCTGTCAACCTCCGATGAGACATTTCGGACCGAGTGGTCGGGTTTTTCGTGGAGGGTAGGGATGTGGTCATACTAACCTGAAGTGGGTCGAGTTACCGACGCAGGTGCCCCCGTTCAGGCACTGCGATGGATTGCACGGATCGGACTCGAATTGACAGTTCTTCCCGGTGTAGCCTGCGCGGGGCGAAGAGAAGCAATGAAAATGGAAATATATTACCACAAATAAAGAGGAAGCATATAAAAAAGAAAACCATCAGCGGCACCGAGAAAATGAGGAAAAATGGTAGGAAAAAAAACCTATCCCCCCTCCCGTTACCCGTTGCGACTGGCCAACCCCGACGTACGATTGTGTGTGGGTGTCGCATTCCCATACAAGCCAGTCCATACATCAAAGGGAAAACGGGCCACCGAGGGCCGCTTGAAATACATCCATCAGCCATCAGCGCCGGAACGGAAAAACGCACGCACGCAGGGTGGTGGGCGAGTGTGTAAGGGGAGAGGTTCGCGGGATCATTGGTCGTAAAATATTCAAATAGGACCCACATAAAACCCAAACAATCCGACCCAGGCTCCACCGGATCGTTCCCGGACGCACACAACGGCGGGAGCCAGGGTATCAATATTTTATCGATGCTCGCCATACGTCGTCCACATTCCGACGTTGACTCCTGGCACGATGGCAGCGACTCCAAGAACCGTCGGGTGACGAATCACCACCAGGGTATCAGTGGCGGGGAGGATGTGAAAAAAGGACACTCCGACTCCGGACCGAAAAAAGGCCCAACAACTCTCACCCAAAAGGGTGGTTGGAAAAAGCGCACCAATCGCAAAGATAAAAACATATACAAACACACACACATACACAATCCATCCACCTTGTCCTCGAGTGACTGAGTAGAGGGAAAGGTGGACACGCGGCAAATGCAAATAAAAGGCGCGCGAGCGATATAAATTTTTATGTGGTCCTGATTTTTTCGTCCATGCTTTTCCACCCGTTATTTCGTTCGGTGGAGAAGTGGAGGAAAATCCTGCCAAAACAACGGGGAAACACATTCCGCCGCCTCGAAGGATTTGTTTGCAATTGCGAAAACCGAACGCTTTCGGCACATAAAGATCGGGATTAGGCATTAACCTTGTTTCACTTTTATTTATATAAATTTTTCACTCCTCCGAGTGGCCACGGTAAGGTTCCAGGGGTTTCCACCCCACCAAGGAGGGGCTTTAGCTTTTTGGGCCATGCACGGGTAATGTGTTGCACACGCTAACCGGAACGCAAATTGAGATTGTTATTGTGCGGTGATTGTTGTGGCAATAAATGTGTTCTATGCATCCCCCTTCAAACAAATGCGATCGCGAGGGGGAAAAAAAAATACCGATAGTTCCGTCGATAGCGATGGCGGTTTTATGTGCGACAATGGCCGCTTGGTTTTAGTGCTTATTCACGCATTGAGCCATACGTGCCCGGTTGGTTGTGCCGAATTGCAGTCAATAGGAGGCGAGCAGTTGCATTTTTATGGGGCCGAACCGTTTTATTGATGAACGAAAATCACTACCGAAGGCCCTTGCAAATTGTTGTGTCAAGCATGAAACATAAAGATATCATGTTTAGGGATTTTGTCTTGCCTTTGCGATTGCCAGTCTGCAATGTACTGGCATTGGGCTGAAGGACTTTATGCAGGATGAAACAAAGCAAATGATTTGATGAATTTGATTCTGATTTACTTTCTAAATTGTGTGTTCCTTTTTTTAAACAACGCAAAAGAACCAGGCATGAGATAATCTTTTACTTCAGAAACCGTTTGACGGTGACAGTTGCTGGATATTTTGATTTTCGTACATATTGTAATAATTTTAGTGTATCAACAAAAAAAAAATATGGGGATATTAATTTATTGATCTTCCAAAATGCTTCTTCAAAGTGTTTGACTATGGAGAAACAGAAAATTCTTAAGTAGGTCTTTTCTTCAACGATTCATTTTTCTAATTGTTTGTTCAACTGTTCAAAAATCTCATATTGACATAAGTCACAGATTTATACAGTGATTTTTAAACGTCATTTCAAATCATTTCCATCATTTACAAGCTGCAAACTTTAAGTTACAGCAGGCGAAACTAGAACAGGAACATATTGATTTTTAGAAAACGATTGGTTTAAATGACACAACACCTTTCTTACAAACAATCGATTTTATCTCTTATCTTAAAAAGGTATTTTATCAAAATCATTATTATGCATACCTGCTATTTTCAAATCGAACCAAATTTCTTTAGCTAAGGTTAGCAGATAAAATTATTCAATAGAGCCCATACAGCATTTTCGTATTTTTTAACTCTGCGTGCCTATAGGGGTTGTGTCATCAAAAATGCAATCAATGATTGAAATATGCAATTAGAAACTATTATAAAACGACATAACGAAGTTTATGTGAGAAAACATGGAGGATGGTTAATGAAACAAAAATCAAATCAAAAGCTGCTACAGCGAGTTCCTTGCGCAAATATTCACCACAAATTTACCTAAACAAATGTGTGGCTGGATTGAACATTCTTCCCCAAATGGTTTGTCTGAGTTAAAAATATTTCACCCCTGTGTGATGGAGTTATCTTTTCGACAACACATCATTGCTCCACCGTCCCACCCAAATTTATCTCAACGTGGTCGAGTCAAAAAAGGGCTAATTTCTCACCCCGAACGCCGAGCATGTGGTGCCACGCTGGCGAGAGCTATTTTAACATTTAATGAAAATTCCTACGGTGCTGCGCGAAGAATGCGGTTCGCGAAGAGCGAGTACTTACCGTACGGACAGAGGCACTGGTACGCGTTGCCCTCGTGTCCTTGCGACAGATCGACGCAGATCCCGTTGTTGGTGCAGGGCGAAGGGCTGCAGGCATCGATCTCCTCGCAGTGCGTGCCGGCGAACCCGCTGCAGCACTGGCACTCGTATCCCTCCTGTCACACGAGCGCCCGCAAATGGCCGGAAGTGCGAGGAAGAAACGCAACGCCAAACGAAGGAAAGTGTCAGAAATCAATAGAATATGCAACCACTACCGGGGAGATGGCGCTGTGATGTGCGGTTAAAAAAAAGTTGAGTGAGCTGCAAAACTATGATGCGAAGCTGCCACGCTGGTAATCATTTCACGCTGATGTCCTCATCTGCATCGTCCGCGTCGAGTGGCAGCATCAGCAAAGGGCATTATCATCATCATTACCATGACAAATGCGGCAACATCATGGGTAGCACACGAGCACGCGAAGGACAGCTGTGTGGTTCGGATGCTGCGCCATCGTCGTCACCGTTCCGTCGGCGTCGGCTCCGACAATCCAGCATTAATGAGGTCACTATTTCATTTCGGGTCCATCCGGGACGCTGCGCTTTCGGGCGCCGCCGGCTTCCGGTCATGGTCAAACGGACATAATAAACGCTGATGAGCTCGACCGGATTGATTCTGTTTCATTCTAATGTCCCTGCTGCCGCCCTGCTTCCATACGATGGCTTCCATTTCCGCTCCGTCGCTTCCTTCGGTTGGATTTTTTTTCCCCCGTTCGGTTGGGTTTTTTTTCTCTTCCGAGGACGAATCAGCGCGAATGTGCGATTCCGCAACGAACCGTTTTTTTACCACCCCGCAACTTTGGGCGGAGGCTGAAAGGTTCACTTTTTCGTGGTGCGCCCGAAACTTACCATAGAAATATTCGAATAGCACACACCCTTTCCGGAGCAGTCAGCATTTTCGCCACAATTATCCGACTTTACGGTCACCTTCAGCCGGACGCACTGTTGGCCCCACTGCTCGGACACGACTGTGGATGAGAGGGAACGGAAAGAGAAGGGGATGAGAGAGATATAGAGCGAACGAGGGACGTCAGGATGTCGCATTAATGGTCAACAATTGGCGTAGTTTGGCGGTGCCGTGAACCGAAACGAAAGAAGCTCTCCGTGACTCGTACGAGATGCAGCGCGTTTTGTGACGGGTGTTCGGTTTTTCTTTTTTTGTCTACTTTTCGACTTCGCATTTCGCCGAGGCTTCCATTTTAGTTGCTGACCGGGCAGAGATTATATAGAGGGGAAAAGTCCGCTGCTGAAAACTCTGCCCGAGCAGTATAAGACCGAAGGAGCATTAAATTTGATGTTTGTTTCGAGTTTGCAAGATGGGTGGCGTTGGCCACCGGAATAGCTTTTTGTGTTATGATTTGAACATAATTTATGTGTAATTAAAATAATTTATAGCCCGTTCGATAAAAGCGGATTAATGAGACAGCACTGCTGCGATCGGCATATAATCGTTTTGTGCCGTGGTAGTTACGAAACGGTGCTGCTTTTGAAATGCTTTCATTTGATGGGGAAATTAAAAAACCATTTAATAGAAACGGGAAAGCTAACCGAATGTCGTTCGATTCAAAGCTAACGATAAGTAGCTACATAAATTAAATCTTAGCGTGCAATTAGATAATAAAAGACTAATCACAAGAAGTAAAATTAAAGTTTTCTCAAATTATAGATTTTGATTCGCTTATCAAAGTTGAAAAACTGGTAAAATTATATAATAGAATATGTGACTGTTCCAGGAATGGGTTTGTCATAAAAAAAACAAAGTCAATGTCAAAAAAAACCAACACAAAGACAAGGTTCATGACAAACTAACAACTGACTAAAGCGTAATTATATTTTCCATCATGGTTTATTAATCAAACCTAAACATAAGATTTTCGCAATCCTTGATAAAAGGCATCGACCGTGAGTAAATTTAGGCAAGCGGGTTATATTTTTGGTAAACGAATTGATATGAATGAAAAAAAGGACACAAAAAATATGTTAAAGATGCTAAGTCAAGAAGTTTTCAAGCAACACCAAATAAAAAAGGTACAACTTTATACTCTGATCAGTTTAACGTATGTTTGATGTTTGAAACGAGGTTAAAATTCAATGTCCTAAACAGAGATAAAATGATTGAAAAATATGTATGCCTCAATCAATATTACTTTTCTTTTTCACAATTTTTATTCAAACATTAAATAGAAAACCGTTACTCATTAATTAATGTTTGCATAAAAGATGGTTGATCTTCAATTACGTAAAACGGTACATGATGATCAATATATCTAAAGTACTAAGTGAGCTTGAAACTGTCGGACGATAGCAAAAACAGAATTATTACTGACAAAATAGAACACACAAGATAGCGCACCGCAAAAAAGTTTTTTTTAAAGAAAATTAGTTTCCATTCTTTTTCTGTAAACCAAGGGATGATTTTTATCACTAATAAAATCAAATAAAAATTTTTGAGTTCTCCTACGAGCGAAGTAAAAAAAAATAAGAACTGTGACACATGATGCATGCAAGCTACGAAATATATTTAAAAAAAGTTAATGTAATGATAAAAATGCATAAGAACACACGAGATTTCAATGACACCAACTTAAATTGAGCTTTAAACTCAATCCATACCGAAACGGAAAACTGGTGAGAAAATCCGGTCGTAATTATGCCAAAGCCTCCACTAAGAGGCACTCCAAAAGCATCGCTTGCCGGCGGGGAGGATCAAAAGTTTTATCAGTTAGCCCGGAGTTACATCGTGCGGTGTGCGTGATATGAGTGTGTGTGGGTGGGGAATCTCACGCGGGTGCCACCGGGAAAGCATTGCAGCGTAATGGTGATCCTATTATCGAATTAACGATATTCATTCGTGTCACGTAAACTACCTTCGTGGTACCGAAGCACCAAGAAGAAGATAAACCACCGGGAACCGACACGAACGCCGGCAAGGCGTGGGATTTTCCGGACACGAGCCCGGGGCTAATCGGACCGAACGCGGCTTTGACCGCGCGTTGCGACTCCGTGAATACCAAAACCAGCGACCATCCGTGGCCAAAGGCCTTATCGGCCCGCCTAATATCGGTTTGGGGCCAGTTTTGGCAACCTTTTTCCGGCCGGCCGGCAAGCGTTTCCCACCCACGGAGCCGCAAAACGGTCGGGAAAAACGCGAACCGTCGCCATCATTCTCGAATCAAACCCCGGCCACCCGGGCGATTATGGAGGGAAAAATATCACGGTTTTGGGTGGGATGTAAAAGGAAAAAAAGGTACGCCGCGAAAGTTTGTACCACTCAACCCCCCCGGGCGAGGGAACATTTTGGAAAACCGCTCCCTCGGCGGGAAAGCGGCTAATGAGCCGGCACGCTTGGCCGAAAATCGGCGGCCGGCGGACGCGGGCTAAGGCGGAGATAGATCTTACTTACCAATTAGTAGATTAATTCCCTCCGTCAGATCCTTGTCGTAAAGGGTGACCAGCTTCTTGCCGTCGGCCACGAGCGGCGTGATGTCGAGCAGGACGCCCTCGGTGATGTCGCAGTTCTCGTGCCCGAGCCGGGTAACCTGATAAACGGCGGTGGTCGTGTGATGGGCGCTGATTTTAATTGAAAAGAGGGAAGAAACAAGCAGCAGAACGTCAGCGGTCAGCGCAAGAAGGAGGCTTCGGGGAGGCGGGTTCGCGGGTTCCTTGGTTGCCGGACGGCAGAAGTTGGGTTGGGAAAAATGATGATTTATTTCGCGGTGCATCGGGCTGGAAAAACGCGGCGAGATAGTGCGGCCACATTCCGGGCTTCCGGTGGGATGTGAAAATGAGCGTAACCACTCGCAATAACTGGGAGAGCGAGAACCTCCAAACTCCGAAACCCACTCCGCGCACTTGGGTTCCCGGAAAAATCTTACCGGCTCCGAGAACACCCGGAAAACCGCGCGCACGCTAGCGAGGAATGAAAATTTTCTCGCCACTGCGGCGGACAACATTCATCAAGTCCGGCTGGCTGTGAAAAGTGATTACTACCGCCCCCGTCTCCGTCCCCATTGCCGTGGATCCTCACCTAATCCTCGCCCATAGATTGGGTTGCTCACTTTTCACCAGCAAATCTTTACCATCCGTTTCGAGTTTGTTTTTCTTTTTTCCTCTCGCTTCTCCTTGTCCTTACCGTCCATCTCGCGCCAGTCAAATGATCCTCGGTGGGTCACGACACAACGACGTTTAAGCAGTGCCTTCCGGCTTATCCTTCGGCTACGCGGTGGAATATGGCTCCGCCTTCTTAAGCGGAGCCATAACTTCGGAGAAGTGACTTCGCTGTTGCCGGCGCCCGCGCGCAAGTTAATAATGTAATCAAAATAATGTGCAGAGTAAGTGGAACTGTCGCTGGGATCTGATATCGTTTGCGAAAACAGATGACACCGGAGGGGCTGTAACGGGAACCGCCCGGAACCGGAACGCTGCTTGCTCCTGGCCGTTCGGCCCGAGCGAGCCTTCCTAGAGCCATTCGCCGTCGGTGCCGACGAATGGCATCGTTTTGGTCGCAAAATAAAGTACAAGATAAAACTGCAGGCCCGGAAATCTCTTCTTCCCCGGCGCGAGCGACGTTGAGCCGCTCACCAGTTGAGCGCCTTTCAACTTTCCCGGCCAATTGTTCGCACAGGAAGGTAATCATGGAAAATATTATTGGATGCCCGCTGGCATTCGAGCGATGGTCCGTTGACAAAGCTCTCTCGTACTTTTTCACAGCTACCCCCTCCAACCCAATAGCACTTACACTGAGCCGATTCTTATCCATTAACATATGAGCCACGTAAAACAATTTCCTCCCCCCCATCGCGCCGGGCAGGGAACGGTTGCGGGGGTAGCCTTAGTTTCTAAGAACTTTTTCTTCTCGACTCCTCTCGTCTGGTTGCGTCATAAAAATGAAGAAAAAACATCTCGCAAGCACCACCGAAATAAACTGTCGAGTGCAATCGTCTAGCCGCTTAGCTGTCCACTTAACCTTACGACTTGGGGTGACGGCTTGGGTTGACGGCGTCGTGGACACCACGGTGGACATCTTTTATTTGTACTTTCGCCTGCGTTTTCTGTTTCATCGTTTCTAAATGGAAAAGCGTAAGCCCACGCTTGTGGGGGGAGGGCAAGTTTATGTGACCCCGGAGGCGCGGGGAACGTCCTGGGAAACTATGGCGCTTGTGAATAACTTACCCTTCGGAGGATTTGTTGTAGTTGGAAGGGATCAAGTGCTGGTCGTCGATTTCCACGATGAGCACGTCGCCGGACTGGATGTCGGCCGTGCCTTCCCAGGAGATGGTGGTCGGGGTGCAGCTCGAGCCGGCCGAGCAATCCTCGGGAGTCTGCGGAGAGGGAAAAGCGCCGAACAATGTAGCGAAACATCTTTAAAGAACATCTCGTCATCTCGAGTAATGCTGCCGCTGTTCTGCCGATAATCCTTCGGATGGGTTTGTCTAACGGAACGATGCCGTGTAGCGTTTGCACAATTCCTTTCGTACCGTCACGGTGCGGTACGGGTAATGTATCCTCTGAGATGTATCTCACATGGAGAAAGCATGCTGCTGCCGGTGTACACGTTCAAATTGAAACGATTGCATTTCAAAGAACATCTGCAACGGATGGCCACGGTCGGGGCACAAAAAGGAAAGCATTGTTTATATAAAACGGTGGCTCTCTGGAATGTACTGTAACTTGCAGTGCATTAGCAAGAGCACCGTTAATCTGTATCCGGAACGAGCTTCTTACGTTGACGAATGTTCTTATAAGTACGCTTGTCGGAAAGGGATACTGACTGAATAGGTACAGATTTATGCAATCGAAAGCTGATGCTTGTTTTTTTATTGTCAAAGTAGCAAAAGGAATTTCAAACAATTGCATTTTCATGTTACTGTTTCGTTCCTTGAGCTCCTTGTGAAACATATTCAGCTGCTGAGAACTTGTTACATTCAGGGAAAAGCCATCAGAGGTCGATTAGTATGTTTAACCTCAGAATGTTGTAGTGGTTCAGATATCTGAAGAATTTGCATTAAACATACTGTCAGCAAAACAGAGGACATAATCAATATTTGCGGGTATGGGTTTCCTTAACCTGTCAATTGATTCCGTTTTAATTTAATTTAAATGTCTTAACAGATATTCAGAGGCGTATTAATCTATTCCGGGATCCCAAGCTGTGGGGTAATTGAGACTCTCCAAACATTTCCATTACCTCAAATATTTCTATACAAAAGAACAAAATTGAATTTATTTGTTTTATAAGAGCTTAAAATCGATTACACATGTTTGAGGTGTTGTCACATATATTTATCATTACGAATAATAAACACTAAAAAGTATTCTATTATTTTTACTAATTCGATTACATATCTCATAACGAATGTTAGTTGATGTAAATGGGAAATAGCAGAAGAAGAATTTAAAATAATGTAGTTTAAGCAGCTTTGATTAGTTTTATGATTTCCGAACGACTTTCGATTCGGATTCGATTTTTAATTATTTCTATAAATTCAGCAAAATTATGATGTGATAAATTCACGTTTTCTTAATATTATTATATTCACAATATTAACTTGTTGTTTATATGTAACTTTTAAAATTCATTAAATTCACTTAAGCAATCTAAACAACTAGAAAAAAAACCCCACACTATCCGAATCTTGCTGTTCATTACTGCCTCCAAATCCTAAATCTAGCTAACACAATCAATTTCTATTGGAAACTACTTGTTTGTACTTAGTAGCACAAACTAATATATTAAAAGTAATATCCATTTTTAAATAGTTTTCTCCAATAATTTCACTCCGATGAGGAATATTTTGCACTCCGATGAGGAAAATAATTTGCATGGATAACAATATAATCCTTTGCAAGTGTGTCGCAGGCACTTCAACCGGAGAGGTAAGACAAAAAAAAACAGAAAAGAAAATATATTCTACCAAGACTTTAAAAGTGAAAATTAAAAGTGATAAAGGATTATCAAAGTAAAATAGTAGCTAGAATAATAGGTTTACAGCCTGGGCCTCCTTAGGTAAAAATCTTGAAGAGAGCAGACATCTTTCAAGACTAAATACTTCTTCAAAAGCAGTTACTTTCGTTCATTTCCAAATCATTAATAAAAGAAGATTTAGAAAAGATAACGATAACCGTGGCTAACAGAAAACAACCATATCTGCAGCACCTTGTCTCTAATACCAGCAAATGTTATGCATCTCTACAGCAGTTCGACTTCACTTACATAGCAGCCACGAAAAACACGTACCAAACCAGAGCAGCTGTAAGCAGAATTTTCCCCACCCCATCCTTTCCGCGCGCACCTTCTTGCCATCGAGTGAATAGTCAAAATTCTTGTCCTTCCTTTATCCTTTTTCCCTCCCCCTGGCCATCGAAGGTTGGTGAAGGAATGCTCTCAAAAGAATGCCTGCCGGTACGCTTCGCGGTGCGTAGTCGGATGGCACAGAACCAAAGGGCGGGGGGTGGGGGCGAGAAATACGTTCTCCGGATTTTTATGATGTCCTTGTTTTTCTTTTGCGCCTTTGGTTCTTTTTTCCCCCACTAGGACACTTATCAATCGTACCGCGTGTGTAGGACGAATCCTTACAAATGATGATGGCATAAGATTAACTTCTCGGAAGGGAAACGATCCTCTCAACCGATTAAGCCGTCGTCCGTGCCGTTGGCGAGCAGGTGGGCATATGGCCGAGTAATGGATGGTTGGTTCGGTTGAGGGCGAAATGGCCACACATTCGTCCGCTGATGACCGCTCACAAGCGTCAGCAACATTGCCGTCACGTACGCACGGGCCGCCGGTTCCCTTGCGTAGCTGACATTTCGAGGGTGACAGCTTAATGGACAACTCGAAGGGGGAAAGCATTGCATTAAGAAGAGAACAATAAAAATGGTTGTGCGCCTGTTGGGCAGAATGATTTCACTTTATCCCAACCCGATCGGTCTCTCAGAATGTGGGCGCAGATAATCAGTCAACATGATGGGCAAACCGAAGTTAAAGTATTGAGCGCCGAGGAAAAGGCTAGAGAAAGGGAAAGAAATGTCACACAAAACGGCCTTTATGATTTTACTGGACCCATTAGCGTATCACGTGCGCGATAAATAATGATTGTGCAGCCGGTGGTCTCGGCCCGGGACGGACCGATCTGCGGAGGCAAGCGATGCTCATGCATATGCCATATCATTAAACCCTGCCCATCGTCCTCATGATGCATGCTCGACAATATGCGAACGGATGAATTGTGGGATTTGGAAGCGATAAATTAATGGTACAGATTTGCATACAAATTGAAATATTATCACTCGCCCAAACTTGCGGGTCAGGGGGGTGTATCTGTGGGGGAGCTTTGGTGGGGCGAAATTCAAGAGAGCTGCAGCTCGCGACAGTTCCAGCGAGCTTCGTTTATGCATTCCTCGAAGTGTATGCTTCGCGTCTTTGCGACGCGTGGAAGCGTGACGAGCGAATCCATAAATCCGAAACATCGATCCGGTTTGTCGGCAAAAGTCAATGATGATGAATGGACTCCCGGTTCCGGAGTTCGCCATCAGAGGGGGCCGGTGGTGGGTTGGGGCGGTTGTTAAATCTGTTCGAAATTCCAATCAAAGTCAATCAGTACCGAAGCGGGGGCCGGATGGTGGAGAGCTCCGGTGGCGATTTATGAAGAATGCCATAATTACCCACCATTCGGTACGCTTCGGAGCGCACGGAGTACGGTGGTGTGCTCGAATGGAAACTACTTTTCCCGAATATGAGTGCAAACATCAAGTTCTCCGGGACCTCGGGAGCCAGCGGAACAAAGTTCCTTCTTTTTCGTTTTTCGCTGCTGCTGCTGCAGGTCCTTGTAGCAGCACTCGAGCAAACTATCTTTCCAAGATCAAACGCTATTTGGCCAGCGAGCAAACGGCGAAAACAACCTTTTTCTGCAGCGGAAGAATAAAGGGAGCCGTGGAGTTCGGTGGAAAAGCTGGTGGACGACGGCGTAGGAACCTCGCGCGGACAAACTTATGCTCACTTTAATTTATTCCAGAAGAAGCAGTAGTAGTGGGAGAGAAGCAGTTGCAAAACTAGTGATCAGAAAATAGAATTGAAAAACTTTGAATCCACATCGTACTCCCCTTTTTCGAGCGGCGACAGTGAGCAGGCGCCCTGCTCGAAAATGGAGGCGCGCAAAATAAATGTGTTTGCTCCATTTTGTGTTTTCTAGCGCTGGAAATGGCTGCACCAAATGGGGTACTCGTGGCACCCCGCGCGGCAGAGGAGGGATCGTTCGGCCCCGAACCTCGGTGGTTTATTTTAGATTCATTCTTTCTTTTCGCTTTATTATTATTTTTTTTTTCTAGATTCTTAAGGTTCCGATCATCCAGCGTTGATGTAACTGCCGTATACTTTTGCGAAGCACCGAAACGACGGCAAAACTTGGGGGATGCTTAAAAACCTCTCCAAAGTATTTTCTTTTTCAGCACTGCTTTGCATTTGAAGATGTCGATAGTTATTTAAATTTCCTCCCCTTTTCTTACGGTTCGTAACGGTTGCGAAAACGTTGTTGCATAACCAAACTAAGTCTTTGTAACTCTTGGTATCTACGATGGAGTGGTCATCAATTAGCCAAAATTGAATTCGCTGTGCATCTCAATGTGTTCCACTTGGAAGAAACAAAATGGTTTGCGTAACATCGCAATGGGACCATAAAAATAACGTTATTTCTGCAAAAGTAATAGAAAAACCACTCCATTTGACCAGTTCAATGCAAAAAACTGGGAGGTTATCAAGAATGAAGTTTAACAAATAAACTCTTTCGTGTTTTTATTTGATTTTGTACTTTTAAATCATCAATACCCAAACCTTCCAGCTTCATAATTCAATGAAATTTTCTAATTTTTCCATAATATGCCAATAGTTTTCCACGTCGATACTACCCACATTTTCTAAGTAGATATCACTTCCAATCGAATGATAATGGAATTTTCTTGCCACTCGATGTTTATGATTAACTCAGCATTCACGAAACAATCGAAATCGTTGTTTAAAAATAAGACTTTTAGTATTGAAGGCCTTAAGAACAATTGATGACTATAATGAGAGCAAATTCCAAGATTACATCTATCAAATCGGCGATCGAGTTTGGAAATTTATTTAATAAATTTGCAAGAGAGAAACTTGGCCTGAGAAATCGCAGAAAAAAATAACATCAGCAGCGTTTCGGTTTAGTTATTGAACACTGGGAGAAAACAATATTTTTCTAGTTGCTCAACACACTGTCCAGTGATTCTTATTTGTTTCGTTCAAAAAAACTTCATATTCTTGTTTGGGGGGCTACTTATTCTCGAGTAAAGAAAACTTATTTTCACACCACCCAAGTTTGATAGATGCGCGTAACTTATCCATGACGCATTTTCCCTTTATAATGACCTTCCCTTTTCCATGGAAAGGGTGGTTGTCGGTTTTTCCAAAAATGTTGTTCGAGTAGCTTATATTATTTACGTCGGGGTTGACCATCATAATTTTAGCCATCGCAAACTGTTCTCAGCCGCAACCTCCTACCTGCAACCTTTACGCATTGTTAGCAGTGGATATTTTGCAACCCAACAAAGGGAAAACCAAAACCAACGCAAATCCTTTGAAATATGGAGCAAAGCGTCCCTTTTTTCCGCCGAAAGAGAAACGGGCGTCAACGTTCGTGGGTCAGGGTGTGTAAAGTGTTTAAAGTGAGAAGCTAAATAAAAAAAAACCAAGCCAACCTCGGGGTACCCTCCTCGAAAACCGTGGGTACTTTCATATTAATTAATTTATTAGCTGGAAATTCGGGCGACCCCTAACTTGCTCGGAAAAGGCGCGTGTCTTGTGCAACCGCAAAGGGGAAAACAGGCGTTGGAAAACCGACGACCAATGGTGGTGAAAATAAGATTTTCCATCCGAAGGGGGCCTCGCTGTGGTTTTCGGTGGGGCAATAAAAGATGGTGGGCAGACCGTCATATTCTTTATCGCCATTATTTTTCTTTCCTTTTTCTTGTTGCGAACCGAAACACATAATGCTAATCATAAAAGTGTTGCGTTACGGGCAAAGATTAATAATAGCGGCTTGCGGGGCGGGAAACAAGTGCATTAATTGAATCTCACCAACCGTGGAAATTCAAGTGCTTTCAAAGGTCAAACCGTAGGAC
Organism: Anopheles coustani; assembly: GCF_943734705.1. NCBI lineage: Eukaryota > Metazoa > Arthropoda > Insecta > Diptera > Culicidae > Anopheles > Anopheles coustani. The sequence continues at coordinate 39,361,610 of NC_071289.1, forward strand.
CCCTCCGGAGATGGTTGTGTGCCAAGAAAACAGCGAGTCATTTCACTATCGCTCGCTATTTTGCTCAGCATCCGCCTTTGAAGACGGAAGGCCACGATCGATTAGACTTCACAAGTGCCCGTTGCGGCGACCGAAGCTTGCTGGGCTGGCTTTAGAGCAAGCGTTCGGTTCATCGACGTCACGCACCCTCCACCGGAAGTGAGGCATTAAAAGCGATGATGCGGGATTTTCGCGGAAAGTACATTCCTCAGCGATATTATATTTTGGTGGCTCGAGCTGGTATGCAGAAATTGCGGGCTGTAGAGATTTCTACCGCCGAAAGTCCCAACGCTCGGCAAAAGTTTAGCTTGAGTACGCTTCGCCGAAACATGGTACACAAAGTGTTGAATTATCTTAGCAGAAATGCTGAAACAGAACTTAATTTATTCTGTTCCTAAATATTTTCAAAAGCTTTTTTGTGCCCTGATACTAACATTACTGTGTAAACCAACGTGATTTCAACTTGTTTATCCTAGCATACTCCTCAAAAAGGTAAATTTATTTTCTTTAACTATTTAACTATTTGATTCTGCCATCCAATGATTCCCGCAGCTAATTTTCATAAGTTGCATTCGATAGTGAAAAAGGATTGGTAAAAAGTGGGAACATACTTTTCCAACAATGGTTTTCAACATAAAGTGAATAACTTAGGATCTGTTTTTCATTCATCCAACAATACAAATATTCCTGAAATTCCTTGTTTCAATTTCCATTTTGCTTTGGTACTCAATAGAACCTTAAATCTTCTTGAGAAAATATATTGTCCCATCCATTCACCTTTATTTAGGATCTATTGTTCATTCTTCTACCAATAATAATATTCCTGAAATTCCTTATTTGATTTTATGAAAATAGAGTTCGTAGGATTTGTCTCTTTACGGTATAATTCGGTGATAAAGTTCTTCCACATTCCGTGAAGGCACAACGATATTTTAATCCAGCGAACTCATAGTAGATAAACATTTCATTTTATGACTGTGCTCTGTTTTTACTTTTTTTTAACTTGGAAGAATGCTGGCTTAGAACATAGTTCCTTTGCCATCTCTTCGTGATGATGAACACAAATTTATTTTAAATTGTAATTTGGTTAATACATCGATACTTTGGTATAGAGATTCTTTCCATATTGGTCGAATGATAGCGTTATGTCTATTCAAAACAACAATATGATACAATGTAAATGATGAACATGATTATGTTCCAACGAGTTTTGCGTAAAACATATTTTAATATGTTTTTCTTCTCCATTCCACAAACATTTGCACAACCTCCAGCTGATGTTTTGTCGATAGATTTATGCTTTCTTCTGCTTCGTTCGAAACCGCAGTGCCCATCAGGGCCCATGGCATATCCGGCGCACCGAGATTAACTGCATGAATGCAGCAACGTAAAAGTCGCAGTAATTACGAAGCATTACGCCAACTTGCAAATGCATACCCGCGGCCACACTCCGCTCTCCCACCCTGCCCGTTCATGGAGGCATACCATGGAGGTGGAAAACATTTTAACGAGTAAAACCTTTTTGACATCGACTTCTATTTTTCATCCGCCCGTTTGAGCTCTCAGTCTCCCATCCTGCGCGCGAGATGTAGGAACGAAATAACTAAAACAAAAAGAAAGAAAAAAAAAACAAAACCTGACGAGAAAATATAAAAGGTTCCTCTCCTCGCTTCGGTGAACAACAACAGGAAGGCAATCCTTAGTCGTGCGCTACATTTCCGGTTACATGTGTGCGTTCGTGTGTGTGTTCTCGCGTTTCCATCGAGCCTTTCCGGATGCGAAGAAGAAAACGAACACCGGGCACAAGTTTAGATACACACGAACAGCAGCAGCAGCAGCAGCTTACAGGAAGATAAATAATCCCTGCGATTTTATAAAACATTTCCCCGTTTTCTCCGGCGATCGTACATCGTTTTTCATACGAGGCACATTATTCATGCGGCGGATTCTGGCTGCCAGGAAAAATCAACTCCTACCCGGCCAACGGCGAGATTGCTCGGGGGATATTTTGGTGGTAAGTTATTGCTAATGCAACAGATTATCTTTCGCGAGCCGAAGGAAAAGTCTAAGAACATTATAAAAATGTATATTTGTTGAGCGATGCAAAAGATCACACTGTTTTAAAAATATATTACTAAATAAAATTCTAACCTCGGTTAAAGTTTTATCGAAAACAATCGATTTAAAGCTTATATTTACATTTTCCCTCCTAGCTACCAACCGACCAACGCCCATAGTGCGCCGGAAGCCCTCCCGTTTGTGCCGCTGATGGCTTGAAAAGACACACCGTAAATGGCGCATTCAAAACGGTGTATTCCGGCTGTTGTTGACAAGTGCTCGGTAGATAAAGCGCGCCGGGCGTGTGTGTGTGTGTATATCATGCGTTGCAACCCCCCTTTCGGTCGAACGGGAACGAGTTGGGGGTAAGCTTTTGTTTCCGGTTCCTTGTGCCCCTGCCGTGGGTGGCACCGAACGCGTGCATTGTTTTCCCGATTGCGTCTGCACCTTTTGGTGCGGTTCCGCTGCTGCCGGACGAACAAAACAAGACTTGTCTGCAAAAGCATCTTTGCAAACGGATATTGATAAGTTCCATAAAGTGGAGAAATAGCGCGGAAAAAGGAACAACCCATTCAAATACATTTCTTTCTTCGCAACCGACGCTGCTCCTACGGGCTTATCATTCCCTCGGTCGAGTTTTTCCTCCCGGGCTTCCCGCGTAAATTGGTCATGAATAACAAAGCAATTGACGAAAGCCAGCACCTGTCAGGGACATAAAGCTTTTGAAAAGGACGAATTTTTATGTCGCCATTTTTTTTTTTTTGATTTCCATTCATTTCTTTTTCTGCCTCTTGAACCTAGCGGTGGCCAGAATGTGCAGTGAATTTGTGAAAATAAAAACCACGAGCGCTGGGGATGAGATACCAACCCTTTCCAAAACACACCATCCAGCGAAATCCGTTGCCCGGTTCGCGTTTCGCAATAAAGATAAAACAAATGGCATCAATGGGATAAAGCAATGTCGGGGGGTGCAGGCGGAAAAGAAAAATGTTAGGAAAAAAGCACGCACCCTCTTCCCCGGTCCTGCTTCCCAAAAAAAAAAAAAAAGAAACCGGAAGCACCGGAGCGCATAAAACGAAGATGTATTCGTACGGATACCGAAATTAATTCAATTAGCCTTCCTTTTTCCGTTCGGTTCCACCTTTTCATTTCCCAAAGGTTGGGTGCGCTTTTTCGCTCCTCTCCCCCCCCCCCCCCCCCCCCCCCCTTCCACTACCCTCTTGCTTGTATCAGACGCCATCGGGTTTTGCGTTTGCTTATTGGGCACATAAAACTCTTCAAACTGCTAACGGAAGCAGCAGGTGACCGCAGGAGCAGCTGGGAGTCGAGGGCGGCTACTCACCATTTCAAATGAGACAGTTGGAAAGCGTGCTTCGTTCGAGCCACTCGGAAATTCGGCCCAGACGGTGCCGGTACTGTAATGTTTTCTTTTTTTTTTTTTCTTGTGCTCGTTGTGCTCCTATCCAACTTTCGGCCCGGTTCGCCTATCGCAACCAGTATTATTGCAAGTGCTTATCCCTTTTTTGCCAGATTCCCCATCCATGGCCGGCTGCCGAGCGTGGGAGCGTGGGAGCAGTAAAATTTTATTCAAATGGAGATCATCGATTTTTCTTTCCATTTGAGTGCCCTGGAATTAGGCAGATTCCGGGAACCACCGACTGAAGCTGAAGGTAATCTACGGTTCCCGGTACGAAAATACCGCCACGATCTACCCGTGCCGTTCGATGTGTTTTCGGATTGTCGACTTTGACATATTATCCTTCGGTTCGAGTAGATTCGAGTGGGTATGAGAGCTCCGTTGGATATTGGATGATGTCGATTTTAGTTTCATTTAATCAACACAACCATGATGGTTAAAAGTAAAACATTTCCGGGAAATAGTTATTTCGTAACCGCCTAGCGTTTCCCTTAATGGTTAGTTTGAGCTGTGGCTGTTAAATAAGAGTTATTAAGTTGAGAGGGAACATAAGTATCAATTCGAGTAAGATTTTTATGTGTTCAGCCTAAATTGAAATCTTAGGTTTGTTTTGCTACCATCGTGCAATCATGGCATGGTAAAGTCATGTGTACCCAATGAATCAACTACCACAGATTAGTAGCTTTTTAACTTTGTTTAATATTTTTCAGAGCTGTTCCTTTTCAGTTTTTGACCAATAGCTTTAAGTAATCTTCTAGTATCTAGCATTTTTGGGGGTGCCCATGGCGCAGCGGTAGCGCGAGGAAATACCACGCCACAGGTGTGGGATCGAATCTCGAGTCTTGGCACCCCCCGCTATTACGAACGGCTGACCACCGATCTATCCACCGATATACCGTCTTTTGGTCACCGAAAACTCTCCTCGGAGAGAGGCCTTGTCCCACTTGGGGACGTTGTCCCACAAAAAAAAATCTAACTCTTTTATCTACATCAGGCTTATCAAATTGAATGATGATTCACATTTTATTAGCCGAACAATTTAAATTATTCTCAAGGAAATTTATATTTAAAACAGCATTCGATGTACTTTACTCCGGACGTAAGTAAAAGTGGTTTTGCTGAAAGATGCATTCTACCGGTTCTCAAGGCAGTCGAATTCATCAGCTTTTGAATCTCTATCCCATCAAGTGAAATGGCAGCATCTAATGTTATTGGGTGTCTCGATCGCCAGTCGTTAAAAGTAACAGCTTCATTATAAATACCGAATTTTCGCGTGAACAACACCACCTTTTGCATCTCAGATTATTGCATCGAAAAGCAGATGTGATAAGTGTGACAATACGAAAATGTGTTATTTCGATACATTTTTCATCTTTTTGTTTTAAAACTGGAGATAAAGTTCAAGGCTGGCTCCCTTGGGTAATGGCTGACCATTAAAGTTGTGTGATTCCAATTCATTCAATTCATGAAGCTGAATGACCTTATGCTACATTTTTCGAGATTCATGAATCTTTTAATGAAGGATTAAATCCCAAAGATTCGTTAATGTTCAAAAACAGTTAAGATAAAAATGTGAAAAGGGACACAATAGTTTTTTAAATTAAAGAATCATGAAGGTTCTTGAAGGATTCTTCAATGTTTTAAGATTCGAAACCCAAAAGATTCATGAATCAACCTGAATGAATCTTAGGTGAAAAATTGATATGAATGAATCTCACCTAAGGATTCATAAGGCACAACACTATCAGTAGTGTTCCCACCGATCTATGATATCCTATCTTTCGGTCCCGTAACTCGCTTCGGGGAGAAACCTGGTCCCACTAGGAAATGTTGGAATGTATAATAAAAATACCCAACTGTACTTCAAATTTAAATTGACCTTTGCACTAACAAAAGTATTACAAACATTAATAAATAGGGGATCTCGGTGTAAACTCCGTTGGAACTGAACTAGATGTTGTACATCATAAACCAACTGAAATGGATTGTAATGATGATAAACAAACACAAAACATATAAAAATAATTTTGAAGTAGATACAGAAAAAGCTGTTACCAAATCTTCTTTTCATCAAAATAACAAAAAAATTGGGGTAGTGTTATGGAAGGGTCATTCACGCGAAAATATGGTAATTACTGACTAAAGAGAAGGTTAATATCAAAATGATTAAAAACTCAAAGCTAAATATCGTGCAAAACTGTTTAATTGAAAAATAAGTTAGCTAACATTATTTTTTTATATTTTTAAATTGTGCCGCACTTTCTAAGATGTTTACTGCGTGTTGGAAGTAATAACAAGATAAGACCGATGGAATAAATTAACAAGTATGACAAAATATATAAAAAGGCACCGCATTAAAACCATGTAAAACGGTTTGGAGCACAAACCAACGGCTAAATGTAAAACTTTTGTTTATATCTTTAAAGTACGCGTTATAGTTGATGAATTAAAAATAATATCCTAGGTAAAAGTCACGTACAAAACTGTTATAACTTATGTTTCGGGAAGTACGTCAAAATATAAACGACCACTTTCATCACAGTTGCGTAAGCATCATTTTATCATAGAGTACGGGTGCTAGAAGCTTTTTACAACTTTCACCCAGAAGTTGCGAAGTGGATGTGACGCCCCGAGCTCGTCTGACATTGCTTCGGGTTTCAGATTACTCGTAGTTAAAAGCATCGTTGTTGCTCTCCAGTGAAGCACTCCTTCAGTTCAGCAAAAAGCAACACCTGGTTAGACCCCCCATCTCATCAACAGTCCTCGGTACTCACCATGGCCGGAAGCTGCAGCTCGTGCGTTTCGTTGCCTCGCCAGACGCTCGACTCCGGTGCGATGGCTTGGATTTCGCAATCGAGCGTGTTAATTTTCTCGTGCAGACGCGACAGGGGCGCGGTCGGTTTCGTGATGACGGTTTCGTGCGGCGCGTTCGAGGAGTCCAGCGTCCGGTCACCGGTAGCGCCGCTTCTCCCGCCGTCCACCGAGGGCAACACGGCCGACTGTGCCGTCGTTGTCGTTGCGGACGTTGCGGTGGCAACCGTTGAGGTCGACGGGCGGTTCGGTTTGGCCAGCTTGGCGGTGGCGGCAATGATGGCGGACGCGGCCGAACCGAGCGACTTTATTTTGCGCTGCTGCGGATCGTCGACGACCGTCTTGCTCGGCTTGAGTGCGACCGCGGCCGACGGCGAACCGTTGGTGTCCTCGTGCAGCACGAAGTTCGTCTTGAGCGTGTGCTGCTTCAACTCGCCGGAGGCGGGCGACGCGGGTTGAGGGCGCGTCGGTTTGCGGGACGAAGCCGCCAGAATGGCCTGCGCCGGTTTTGACATCGTTTTCGCCGTGATGATGTCCTTCTCGGAGAGGATGGCGGCGGCCGCCGCCCGGGACTTGGCGGTCGACTGCGTCCGATTCGGCACGGGAGCGGGCGGCGGAGGAGGGGCCTGCTGGTGGTGCAGCTCACTATACAGCTCCTTGCTGTTGTAGAACTTGGTGGTGGAGAACTCCGGCTTGTCCTTCTTGCTGCCGTCGGCCAGATCGTGCCCGTTTCCGCCCGGTCCGCTGTTGTCCGTGTTGAACTTCGTGGCGGCGAAGTCAATCTTCTTGATCGGCGCGCCCTGCTCGGCGTCCGACTTGGCCGCCAGCTGGGCCAGCTTCGCCACCGTCGAGGGGTCGTTCTTCTTCACGCGCCGAGGGATGAACAGATTGCCGTCGAAGCCGCTCGTCACGATGTCGCCGCCACTCACCGGAACACCGACCTCTTCCGTTTGGGCCGCCATCGGCGAACTCGACGCCATTGGCGGCTGCGTTTGCGCGTCCTGCACGTCCTGCTGCGAGGAGGAGAACGTCACGGAGGAGATGGCGATCGTGATCACCTCGTCGTCCTTTCCCCGGCCCTCCGACGCATCCCGGTACTCGACCTCGTCTTCCGTTTCCCCAACCGCGGTGCCCTCGAACGTCCGGAAGCCCTTGAAGTTTTCCTCGATCCGGCTGATCACCTCGTCGTTCTCCTCCAGCTTCTCCGTGATGTTGTCGATCGTGGGCTTGCTGCTGCTGCTGCTGCTTCCACCCCGCTCGTCACTTGCCGACGTTTCCGACGTGTCGTCAATCAGCTCGATTTCGATTTTGGTAGTCGAGATGTCGCCACCGTCCGGTCCGGTTCCATTAGCTGGTGGACTTACCGGGCTGCTACCACTACTACTGACACTCGTCACCGTCCCGACACCATTCGACGGTCGCTCCATGCCCTCGCCCAACACCTCCGTCGTCGTCGCCAGCGGCAAAGGCAGCATATCCGACGGCTTCATGATGGTGGACTCGAACAGCAGCTTCTCATCGGTCCCCCCTTCCCCACCGTTCCGCAGGATGGCCTTCTCCCGCAGGCGCTCCTCCCCCTCCCCATCCTCCTCCACCGCCTCCTGCATGGCCACCGGTTGCTGATCGTCGTGCTTGAAGTCCTCCAGCTTCGAGGGGTAGAAGTCGTCCATGTTGATCTTGCTCGGGTAGACCGACTTGTGCAGCGGTGGACGGCGCTGCCCCGCCCCCAGCGTGTCCGTCATCAGCATGTTCTCGTTGTCGTTCTCGCGCAGCCCGTTGTCGAACTCGTCGGTCGTGATTTCCGCTATCTTGATCCGGTACAGGCCGTTCTTGAGGTTGCGCTCGACGTGGATCTCGTTGGAGAACGCTTCCTCCGGCGGGTCCTCGGCGAGATCGAGCGGCGCGGCCCCCCCGTTGGCCAGCACCTGCGTGTTGATCGTCACGGTCGACTGACCATGCAGCGCTGTTGGTACATCTGCCTTCTCGGGCCCCGGTTCGACCGCCGCGGGCAACACCGGAGTGGACGCCACGGCTTCGTGGGTGAAGTTGTCGCCCGCCTGCGTTGCATTCACCAGCTCCACGTCCGTGCTCGCACGCTCCGTGCCCGTCCCAACCTCCACCGTGAACGAGCGAATGCCGAAGCTTATCACCGGCGTCTCACTCTCCGGTTCCAGCTCACCGCCCACCTTCTTATCGTCACCCTCAGGGGTCTGATCGGGCGTGCCTGTCGCCACGGGGCTCACACCCGCCTCGTGCACCAACTTAGGCGCCTCCGTCGCCGTCGTGTCAGCCTCGGGCACGGTCGTCGTCGTCGTCGCCGCACTAGAGACAACCGTACTCGACGCTTCCATTAGTGGCGCTTCCGAGGACGGCGCCGGCGAAGACGAAGGCGACGCCGTCGATGGCACGTCGACCGCCGATGCCGGTGACGATAACGGAGCCGATGAGGAGGACGACGACGACGACGATGACACTTCCGTTCGGCTGTCTTCGACGACAGGCAGCGACTGCGAGGGCTGGGGCGAGGGCACAGACGTAGACGGGGACACCCCGGATGAGTCGACGGATGCGGCGGTAGTCAACAACACTTCAACGTCCTGCTCCGTCGACGGCTCGCCCGCCCTCACACCCAGCGCCAGCAGCGTCACCCACAGGACAACAACTGCACGCCGGCGGTTCATTGTGTGCAGCGCGCTCTACACTTCCGGTACGGTCTTCCTCCCTCTTGGACGAGTGCCCGCAAAACTTCTTGTGGCTTTGTGCGCCGGGGCGGGGTGTGTGTTGGTGTGAGTGGTTGATGGTTTACTTCTTATCCCGCAAGCGACGCTTCAATGCACTAGCTCAAGTGATGCACCCTGCAGAACCATTCGCGTGATTGGATCAATTCAATGGCTCGAAAGGGATCGGCACCATTGCCGTCGAAGCTAGGGCCTTCGATGAACTGCACGGAAGCTCTGTAATGACGGAAAGGGAACGAATAATGGTTCTGATTAGTGCACAAATATTACCACGGGAAAACTGAATGGTGTAGCGGGGGCGATTTATTCGATTTGTCGAACCATCATCTCGTTGATCAACTCAATTGTTATGGATCATTCGGATTATAATGCGTCATGTTTGAACGTTTCTACCGTACAGCTTCTGCGAACCATTACCAACTGCGTTAAACATAACTTATAGTTAAATACGCTGGATACATGACCTCTCTATCGCATAGAGTAATTGTTTGTCACAAAACAGAGGATACCATTATTTGAATATTTTGTTGGATTTATGTGATGAAATTTCTATAAAAGACAAAATAGGGGTAAATTGCCAGTTTTGGCCCATTTAAACGATAAACTTGGTATGGTAATGTAGAGTAGCTATCTAAGCATGCACTGAATTACATATTTTTGAGTTTATTTGATGTTTTCACTGAAAAATTAACAATTGGAGGACTCATTGTTTCCCACCATTTGTTTCTATGTTGGTCCTCCTGTGTACCTGTTTTGGCCCACATGAAAAATGCCTATTTTATGTGTTTTATGGTTTAAATAATCTTTAAAAATTTAGAATCTACTGTTTACTTTTACTATTGTCAAATAAGTGCGATTACATGTGATTAAAAGTAAGATTAAAATATCCACGGTGCACGATGATGACTCTTTTGTCTAGAATGTTTTTGACAATCGGCTGTCAGTGTCAGACGGCATATAAATTTCGTTTCAATTGAAACCAGATTTCTATTTTGGCCCACTTTTACATCGTAATTAAAATTATTTTTCGAGCTAAAACATTGCTAAAAACATTCAAAGCTTGAGAAAAAAACACTTCCAATTTGTTTACGCAGTGGTTGCTTAAATTTCAAGGTGGGCGAACTATCTGCTCACAGCATGATGGGTTGAAAAAGTGACAGCTTCGTAGATATTAACGATTTCCTCGAAAAATATTGATACAATCGCTCCCAAATTTGGCTTCAAACCAGAATAAATTGATACCAACACTTTAACAAAGTTTTGAGCGCATTTTTATTTGAAACGAGCATTTTTTTTCGATAGTCTCTAATTCTGGTTTGTCTGTACGAAGGTAAGGGAATCAAAACTTGCCTGTACGAAGATAAATGAATCAAACTGTATTTGCTAACGTCTGTTCCTTATAATTAATTTACATTAAAAACAAAAATCCAAATGCTTTAACCCTTTCACGACCGTAAGCTATTCAAGACTAAAAATGGCAAAACAACACAATATTTTGGCTATTTGGGGTGTATAATAAGAGAATATCACCAGAAAAACCTAGCAGTATGTGCAGGTTTTGTATAATTTCATTGGAAATATTTTTTTTATGAACCATAAAAGTCAATAAATGACCAGTATAGTTATGATATCGGAATTTATTTTATTTGCTTTCCACTACAAATTACATAATCAAAATTCTAAAAAAAAGAGTTTATCCATTTCTATGAGAAAAATAGTGAATTCATCAACTTGCCACATACTAAGTTTTTGTTGTTGGTTGCACGCACAAATGGTTTGGTTTTGGATCAATTAATTTTGATAGTTCTTTTTTGTTTATTCGTTCAGAAAGACATTTTCCGCCTTTGACATAATGTTTTCTTTGATGTTTCGTTTCAAAAGTATCGTTTTGATAATAGTTGAACAAACAGTAACGAGTTTTGTAGATGGGAAAAATGTTTCCCTTGGTCGTGAAAGGGTTAACTTAGAATTGCGTAACATAATTATGAGTCTGGATGAGAAAAAATAAATATGTTTGTTTGAACAGGTTTTCAATAATATTTCCCACTTGCTATTTGTTCAATATTGTATACCAAAGCTGAGATAATGTTCGCCTGAAGCAGGAAACTATAAAGTGTTTCTTCACAACAGCACCTATGGACACACTCGTTTCTTCAAGTTGATCCTTTTTATTTTACTAGAGTACCAATAACATCTACATTTCAAACAGCATTTTAATGCAATCAAGTGTAATCTTCATAGGAAGATGCACGCTGTCATATGAAACGTTTGACCAAGGGCAGAACGAAAAGGGGGGTTGACAATGTTTAGCACTTTAGCTTCGAAACGAGAAATGTTATCCCCCGGTAACTTTCAATCAGGCTCTAGTAATCTCACTGCTCCCTTTATGCATCAATAGATATTTGTATGGGACTTAACACTGAAAAAGGGACAATCTTTTCTCCTGCCAATCTAATGCATTTACAGAACCAACGTCGGTGACGTGCAAGGTACAAACAACCTTTGATGATTTCTACTCTAAGTGCCTATGCATGAACGTTGGGAAGTTTTAGGAATGGAAAGATAAATGATCATGTTTTAGGAATGGAAAGATCTACTCTATGAGGCCCTTCAAGTTTTTTTTTCAAAGTTTATTTACCATTGTTTCTTAACATATCCTTTACAAAACCATACCATTGACATAGGCCAACTAAACACTATCCTAAAAGTTACAAAAACGAATTACTAGACTTTGGCTAATCTAATCAAATTAACATTTGCTGGACTCTCATCTGATTGATGTAGCAAATGGTTTCATTTCAGTATTCAGTCTTGTGATAGAGAACCGTTTACGATAAGATTTTTCAAAATTCACCCAACATTGACACTTCAAGGCATTTGGTAAAAGTTTTGGAGATCCTACCTATCTAAAACTACTATTATTGCTTTCATGATGAGCACTCTTAATGAATAAAAAGGGCATATCAATTAGTCCAAAGTAAAAACTGAGTTGAAGCTTAAGGATGGAATTGTTTGAACCAGTAAATTGTTGTTTACAATGGCTTATGTTGCGCAGTGTGAACTGATATAATATGGGACCTACTCTCGGCAGTGGAAAGAACCAGGAGAAGAAAACTACTCAAATAATATTTACACATTGAAGTCTGCTGATGAACACACAGAAACAAGCATCAAGCGGCATCCAGTCTCTCATTTCACTTACTGGGTTGTACGACTGTTGAACCAGCTGGTGCTGGAAAAATACGAGGCTCACTTTGTTTAATAAATGACAAACTAGGTTACGCAGCGTATGGGAGCCTCCCATTCACCACCGAAAGCTGCATCTGCCGCTGCAATCCGTGCCCTGGCGTTTGGGATTATTTCCTATCCGGGGTTTTATGTTTGCAAACGGAGCGACTACGTTTGCGTTCCGTGTCCTTGCATTCGCTAGCGGCCACTACCCAGTAGCCGGGAGCCATCCGGAGCATCTTCTCCAAAGCGCCTGTATGAGTTCGCTTCCGTCATCCGAGTGGACGATGAGGAGAGATGGAGAGATAAAGAGAGCGAGATGACGAGACAAAAGGAGACGGAGGAAGCGGCTAAAGGTTTGTTGTTTGCTCAAACATCGTCCTTCTGAGGCGATCAAATACGTCCGCCTATTTGCATACGAGCCACGGGATGAGCAGCACCGAAATGTGCCCATCCGATGGACCCGATGGAAGTGGAGGTGGAAAAACAATTGCCGACGAAAAGGTCGTCAGCAAATAATTTCGACGAATACCTTTCCCCTCACGAAGGGCAACGAAAAACAATAGTTTTGAAAACAGGAACGAAACTATCGAGCACAACAGTGTCTTCCCCATGAAGGCCACCAAAAAGAAAGGATATTAGTTGAATGTCACCGATGGAGGCGCATGGTGGCTCACGAGTGTTTTTCTCAACGTTACCAATTCTTCTGAAATTGATTATCTTTTTTCTACCTTTTTGTCGTCATGCAATAATTTGTTTATAATTTCCAAGTTTTCTATATAGTTAAAATTTTTAGATTTCTAATTTAAAACCCTTTTTCCACGCCGTTGAAAATCCAATGGAGGCGCCTGGTGCTTTATTCAATTACGAACTTCGTCCATCGTCTTTTGATCCAAACTTTTCCTAAGCTCCACAAGACGGGCTAGCGTGAAGCTATTTCATAAATTTTATTATGCAAAAATAGGATTTACAACCCTGCATAAAAAGGATAGTTTTCTTAACGGGCCGTTCGTTGTTTGTGTATGTGTGTATGTGTGTACGAGGGGTGGGTTCTGTCGTTCAAACAACTCCCTAAATGTTTAGCCTCACCCAGCGGGTGCCAAAAGCCCGCATGCAAGTGTGCGTGCGTTCGCAGCCTTCGGCTTTGATGCTTTGTGCTTTGGTGTTGTTTCGAAGGGCCCAGTGTAAATATTGTGTTTTCGGGAATAAACTTTGAGTGCTGCTGGTTGCGCTGGCCAAGGAAGGTTTTATTTTAAGACTGGTTTGCTCACCACACCCAACATGTCATCAATCATTCAATGCCAGTAAAAGGATGTTCGAATGTGAGGATTACGAAACGTTACATAGTACAGTATAAAATTTATTTTAAAAAATACGCTGGGTAATTTTAAACTTGGTACAAAAACAGTTGTGGCGAAATAGAAAGGCTTTAAAACCATTTATCTATTGCACAAGTAATGCGCATAAAATACACCGTGGATGAGAATGCACCAACCCTGACGGATGACCTCATTTCCTGGCAGCAATGAAGATGAATGTGCTGTCATTTCGAAATGCAGTTAGCCATATCCGGCTTCGGGCCAGATTTCCAGACGATCCTCACCCGAGCGAGCCAACAACCACCGAACGGGCTTCGAAGTCGACCTTCTGTGTAGTTCTTTACCACCCGTAATGGCTATAACACTCCAGCCGAATTCGACGTGAGGTCACGGTTCCGGTGCGGAGGGAACGGAGCCGAAGGTTCGGCCCTCCGTAACCACACGAAAACATGTGAGCTCGAAATTTCCCCTGTGGCCAAAGCTCTTGGCTCCAGGGCCAGCCCATTTGCCGGCGCTAACGGTGGCCGGATGCAAGATAAATTTTTATCTCCCGCTGCCCAGCGGCTTTTATTGCCATTTTATGGCCTATGCTATCGCAATTAATTTGAGCCCCTATTGGTTCCATCTATCTGTCCATCGATGTTGCCCTTCGCCTAGGTGGAAGGTAGTTTGTTTTCGTGCTCACACGATACCACATCCACGTCCGGTACACCTGGTTTCGTTTCATGCCCGGGTTTTATACCTTGTTGACCACCCGGTTTGTTGGATGGCGCAAGTGTGGCCTAGTTTTCTCTGGCGAGCATCTGACGACCACCGTCGTGTTTGATAGTAAATAATAATTTTCAGTTAATGACAGTCGGAGCAGCTGGCGTGTGCAAAAATCAATTGCGACATTATTAATAGCGCTCGCGTTGACTCGTGCGAGGCCAGTCGTAGCGCGTGTTGCTGCCAACCGACAGCAGCCAACGACCACAAAATAGACCCGAAACTTCTCGCAAGAAACGAACGCAGAACCGCAGCGAAAAGGGGGTGGGAGTTTGCTCAGTGTGCGCCCATTAACCATCGAGTCAATCCCGAGGAAAAGGTAACCCACTAATCTTGTTTTCTTTGGCAGCCACAATCCATCGCACACGCACATACACACAAAGATACGGAAATCTAAGGCGCCCAGCATGGGTTCATCGCAACAAGATCCGACGAATCCGCAACGTAGCCCCGTATGTTTCTTTGATGTTGGGTTTAAATTTCCTTAACCTTGTTTACCTTCGGACGGAAAGGTAACACTGACTGGATGAGGGAAGAGGGAGATGCTGGGGAAGAGGGGTGCGTGTAAGATACGAAACGAACGAATGCTAGATGATCAGGTGCTAAGGAACGCACGATCCAGGACCGTAACGTATGCTTAAGCTGCCCAACCCTTCGCTCCCACTTCGCTTTTCCACTTCCCCGTACGAGATGAAAAACGATATCTTCTCGGCAATGAGCTTTCCTTTAAGCGACCAGGGAAAAAACATAACTCTCACAAACATTGGTTAGCTTCGGTAGGTAGGCGAAATAAATTATTGACAGTTAAATTTGACGGCAGCGAACCCCAAAGTGGCGCCCATGAGTTTTCGGTTTCCCGGGAGCAAAGAATTTACATGCCAAACACATCGTCATCTTACGAATGGTCTACTGTTTCTGGCTCTCGGTTTGGAAGTGGAAAATGGCGGGGAAAATCCGCCTAATAATTATCAGAACGTGCGCGCCAAAATCGTACGAAATAATCGTCAGGCGCAAACGATCACACAGTAACTTTCTTGACTGCGTTGATGGTTCTGAAGGGTCCTCGTGTAACAACCTTTTCTTTTTTTTTTTTTTGACGCAAGCTGATAATATTTCTACTCTTGGTCCGGTTGTGGCGCAAAAGTTTTGCTCGTGGCAAGGGCAAGCAGCAATATGTCGCATAATTTACGCATTTTCTCTCTCCATGATGATCTTTGCGAAATTATAGTGCAAACCCAATGGGGCCAAGGAGGGAGAGACTGGTGGAAAACGAAGCAGGAGGAAGTAGAAACAATCAAGGAAATAATTACGATTACGAAAGTTAGTTTCCGTCCATCATCCACCCACCCCGATTTCCCAACGACGCTCGCCACATCGATGGCATCGGAGAGCGAATGTTATCAAGAATAAGATTATGCGATTATGTTGTGCCACGTTTCGTGTGCCGCGAAAAAGTATGCTAAGCCCGACGTGGAGGAGGGAGTGTCCGGCTTGAGCGGTGGTGGAACAAGGGAAACAAATTGTGCGCTTCCGAGTTCGTTTATATCGCTGTGTGTGTGTGTGTGTATCCCAGAGTGCGAGAGATTCAGAGTAGGATTAAATTAAGCTTGTCCCACTCTGCCATAAACATGATTGAGACACGATAGACATAATTTGCTGCTAACAGAATAAATCGAATAAATAACGCCAGTAATTTGCGAACGTCGGGTGCAACTCATATTTTCGTTTCGCTTTTATTTGTGTTTATTTATTTTTTTAACTTTATGCCACCCGTGCTGGTTCGCGTGGAAGTGTGCGAGTGTTTTCCACCAGAAATTCGTTGCGCTCGGGCGAGAGAACCGCTGGTAAAAGCATGATCCCCCCCATAAGCCCTGGTCGTAAGTTTACAATCAAACTTTGGTGAAATATGGACGAAACTATCCTTCCAATGCGCTCGCTCGCGCACACATACACACACATACACATACAGCGAGGGATACAAACCGACTGTCATTGAGGGCAGCTCCGTGAGCAGAACAAACAGTGCAGAAAATCCACCTCGAAATCCCCTGGATGCGTTTCACCGATTTCCACCGACCGTCCATGGCTCGTGTTTCTCATGCTGCTTTTCTTTTATCCTACTCCCCTCTCGCCCCTTCCCCCGCCTCTCTCTCTCCGACACTCACGTTGCCAAATGTTATTTTTCCCACTTGCGCCACTGCAATGCCACTGCGGCACCGACGGCGAGCGCCGAAGTAATTGTTCGGTAAACACTTTCCCACCGGGTTTTTGCCCACTTTCGAAAGCATCTCGCTTCGAGCACGTTTTTCCCCTTCAATTAGAGCCGCGCCATGGTTCTGTGTGTCTGTTCGTGAGTGTGTATTTCGTTCAGACAGCGCTCCGAGGCTCGTCGGTAGGGGGAAGGATGGAAAGTGCCCTCGCTCCTGCACAAACTTACAGCTGGGCGTGAGGGAAAAATCCTTTGCATCGCAAGCGCACACCAACACCAACGGCCCGAAAACTCCAATGCCAAACCGTCGAGGACACTCGTCGACGGACGAACGGGCGCCGCCGATGAACGACATCTTACTTACGCCAGTTTACCGGTCGGTTGTCGAAGGAAATTCTTAATTGTTTGATGGAAAGTTTGCACCCCAAGGGGGGGGGAACCGCCTTAATAAAGCATTTTTCACTCCCGTCTATTGATGGTCGGGACGTTTGTCGTCCGACGAAACGATTGATTCGTTTCGGACCGCTTCACGGAATTCTTTCATTCCGATGGATTATCGTTGGTGTTGTGTCTGTTTCAATACAATTTACGTCCATCAGGACCATTATCTAATCAAATGTATTTTAACAGACCAGCTCGGTTCGATTTTGTTTGCGTTTGACAGGTATTGGATATATTGTGATTGATGCAGATTCGATTTGATATTGCCTTTCAGTTATGTTAATTCTCTCTTCGTGCTATCGAAAAGTTATCCAGTTGATTCGGATAAAACTCATGCAACAAGTAAACATAAGACATGAAACAGCTTCAGCATAAAGGAATGGTCGAATTAGTGCGCATTTAATTTTTGTAGTTAATTGTCACACAGCATTAATTTTAAATTTAGTTTAAATATGTTTTATGTTCCTTAAATGCATTTGCATATGGTTCGTTTGAAAATTGAAGCACATATATTTTATTTTGACACTTCTAAAGATAAAATCAACATGCTTTTCAATTTAAACGAAACTAAACGTGATCAAATAAATGTGAAAATATTGTTTTTCTCAGAGCTTTCATTGTAGAGTTCTATTGAAAGTATTTGAATAAAATGTTGTTCCCAGAGGTTTCAAAGTCGATTCCTATCGAAAGTTGAAATGAACTGTTTCATTTCATCCAATTCATTGTCATTGCCCGACGACCCACAACGTTTTTGTAATATTCCTCGTTCATTTTTTTTTCAAACAATAACAAAAAAGCATGTATTTACCAAGTTTATTCTACTATACACAATATCATTTGCCGTTATTCCGTTTCCCCCATATTTCTATTCATATCCGTTTTAATAGATTACACTTATGTAATTTGCAAACAGTCTTATTAGTTTTATTCATATTGACATAATCTGGTTTCATTTTCCAGATGATTTTATGGAACCTTAATTGGAACTATGCCATTATTTCTACTATATTCCCCGTAGTACTGCTTCCGAGTAGTACTGCTTCTCTACAGCTCTACATTTAGCTACTTTCAATAGTTGTTAGCTATTGCGAGGAAGACGAAACGTATTAAATATAACGCATTACACAACATTTGAAAAAAAAGTAAGCCCTACCCAAAGAAAAGATGAGAAGTAATACAATTAAAAAAAAATAAAGTTCCTATTTAAATAATAGGATGCTTGGTGCAAATTCGAAAACATTCTCTCTCAACACTTCTGAAGGAATTTGAAACAAGAATAGGAGATTACTGAAAGTGAAGAAACACGTTCATGTATCTTTTATACATACATGTAAGAAAAATGTCTAATGAAAGTAGGTCTAACAGAAGAGTACTTTTTAGCAAAACACATTGAAAGAGAATTTCTTTCGATTTCCATTATCATTGAAGGTATCCGAAAGTATGATAAGCTCGTACTGTAATCAGTCAACTAAAGAATGCCTTGCCAAGCGTGGTCACTACACTTCTGTTTCCTTACACACACACAAACACATTTCTGCTGTCGTGTTCATCAAACGAAACACTGACGGCATACGTAAGATTACGGAAAAATGAAATCAAAAACAAAAATGCCGCTTTTGGAAACGAAAAAAAAAGACTAGCAAATGGAACAGTGTTTTTCCCCTGGAGGGATGTGTGTAGTTTAGCCTCGGCCCTGATATCACCGTCGTCGTGGCAAGGGAAAAGCCAACCGCCGGCGGCTGCTTTGCTCCGGGCTTCCGGCGAAAAACGGCGTCGAGGCGCACGAGCAAGAAAAGAAGTTAATTGATCTTGCCGCTTGGTGCCGGATTATTTCTTTTTGCGCTCCATCCATCGCAATTTATTCCGATCTGTTGTGTTTTTTCTTTGCTTTTGCCTGTTTCGTGTTTCATTTTCCGTCCCTGGGTCCCGTCCGGGCGCTTTACCACATTTCAAGACGATTCTTCCGGCACGCAGCTCATCAGACCACACCGGCTGCCCTTGCCCGGGGCACTGAATTTTTCCCATTTTCTCCTCGATGGGCCCGCTTTCCCGAAGATGCGTCCGCTCGACGAAAGACGCCGGGGCGTGCGAAAGAAAACCAAACCGTCGCAAGGCCGTCGGGCGGAAAATGGGGTTGCTCTGGGTTAAGTGTCCATCCCCGTCCAGTACGACAGGGCGCCAAATGGAAATGAAAATGGAGCGCGGGGGCCGGGGCGAATCGGACGGAACCCTTGGCGACGGGGGAGAGAGAGAACGAGGGCGACAGCAATTCGATGCCTTTTATGCTGCATGCATAAGCATAGGCTGTGTACAGCTGTAAGAGCATCCCATCGCGAGGGTGGGAGTACCGAGCGAATGTTTTATGAAGACGAAGAGTTTGTTTACACCGTCCTTTTGTCTGAAAGGAACACGTTTCGGATTACTAGTAGAGTCTTGTGTGTTGTTTTTTCTTTTCTTCCCCACGATCTTTTTACCACCTTTTTGTGTGAGCGATTTTTCTCTTTTTCTTCTCGTTATCTTCCCCACAGCCATGCTTTCACTGTTGCTCCTGTTGGCACCGGGATGTGGTTATGTTGCGTCGGGCGACGTCACTTTACGTCCCTTTAGTCCGAGGCGTGTAAGGTTCTTGTCACTCTTCCAGGCCTGTTTCCCTCGTTTCGTCGCTCTTCTGAGTGTTGGTGTCTATCTCACCATAGCTTTTCTTTTATTCTTCTACTCCTCCGTGGTCCCGCCTTGTCAAGGTAGCACATAATGGGTTTTCCTTTTGTCTGCCGGCGTCGTTCGACGCAAAGAGGTCGCAGCACCGGGTGCCAAGTGCTGGGCTTGTTTCCATTATGAGCACGATTATAAGCACGATCAGGCACCTCTGTTCTTCGCCGTCGGAAACCTTATCACCATCGGCATCTCCATTTTGCGTTCAGCGCCGCAGCGGTGGAAACGCTTCGCGGTCGAAATGGAGTGTTTGCACAATTTCATCCAGGTTATTTCGGTCGAGCAGTCCTTTAAAACATTTGCTCTGAATCATGCAAAGAAAGCTACAGCTTTTTTTTTGCGTGACAAACCTTCGAAGCACAGGACGAATTGAAAAGCTCACTCCCTTTCTTCCTGGTCCTCGATTTCACGTCCTACAAAACTGGTTTACAGTGACGAATGTGACATGTCACGAAAAACCCGGAACCAATTTCGGAACCAGAACCGTTTGTTTCCGCTGGCACGATTTTCCTCCCCTCCTCAAGGGCGCCCAATCGAGCCCAGTTCACCATTCTGGTCACGTGCGCCCCCGTTTCTCCGGGGCAGGAATAAAAAAAAACGGTTCTGGTGCTGTGTACCTCTGGGGCGGTGGCAGTCTGTCCAACTGTCCTCCCGAATATCGGGCCGAGCTTTCTGGAGCACCGTTTACGTATCGATTGGCCTGCCAAATAGATATGTATTCATGTCGAGCATTTATCAACAAATTTATTCCAAACATATTGCCCATGCAAGCGGTACAGTCGGGCGTAATTAAATTGCTCGACAGCGTTCTACTTCTGCCGTCTGCGACGAATCGGCAAAGAAAAGGTTTGAAAAATGCAAACGGCATAC
Source organism: Anopheles coustani (assembly GCF_943734705.1). Taxonomy (NCBI): domain Eukaryota; kingdom Metazoa; phylum Arthropoda; class Insecta; order Diptera; family Culicidae; genus Anopheles; species Anopheles coustani. Next base: position 39,382,217 of record NC_071289.1, read on the forward strand.
CCTTCTACAAAATTCAAACAAGCGTGAATAAGAGCGAGGGAAACCAGGGAAAGGTTTTGCGCCTAATGGTTGGGAATCAATATTTAATAATTGAACGGCATCGATTGAACGGTCTGAATTAGAAACTGGAGCGGTAAATAAAACAACCAACAATCAAAGGATATGATATATGCTCTCTAAAATAATAAAAAGAATGGTTTCGTACAACCAACTAAGCCAAAATTTCTTAATAAACATTTTTTATTGTAAAATGATAAACAGCAATAAACGTAAACAAGCAGTACACATTCAGAACACCAGAAATGTGATTATTTGCAAATCAAATGAATTTCTTCGTAGGTAATAAAGCGCGTCAAACACATTCCGTAGGGTCTATTTCCATCATAAAATTTAATTAAACGGTTCTCGTCTGGTACGCAGAGCTTATTAGGCTAGACAAATTCGATACACGGTGAGATTGAAAAACAACTTTGCCCGCCCGCGGGAATGCCTTTCAATTTGACGTCCACGTGTAAGCTCATTAAGTACGCTGCTCAGTCAACATAACATCCACCGAATGGCAATGCCATTTCATTTGCTTTCTCTTTATATACAACGCGCAAGTCGGTATCCCGGGCGCACACAATCAAGTTGTGAAAATCTCCCCTCGGCGTATTGCTTACTGAAAGATGTTTATTCCCAACGGACATGGTGGCGACAAAAATTGTCATAAAATACTTCTCGCCCGTGCGTTTACCGGCCGTTCCGTTGCGTAATGGGTGCGGGAGAGGGCAGCGGTAAGCAAACCCACAGGCTATTTTTGGAAAGCTTTCCCATTTCCAACACTCTCCGGCGGAAGGAAAAGCCGAATGAAAATTCCCAAATCTCAAACGCTAGCCAGGATCCAATTTTTCTCGTTTTTACCAACCGTAATCTAACTTTTGCCAAGCAAAGTGGCTTATGCTCAAGGAAACTAAGGTCCAGTCCCGAGAGTGTCAATAATAGATCTACATCCAATGATTATTGCTGCCATTCCGTTCGGTTTTGCATTCTTTTCCCCACCATTTTGTTTAATGGTCCTTTTTCCCATTTCCCTTCCCTTGTTCGAAACCGAGGTCATTCTTTCGTGATGTAAAATTTAATTAAACTTTCCCGTACACAACCGACAAACAAACAAGCATGGCCCAAACGAGGCCACAAAATATGTACTTACCTATAGGGACTTCCTTTTTTATGGCTTGCTGTTTTTCGATCCTTGGCGCAGGTTGAAGCACGCGGATGTTTACACAGGTACCGATAAACAATGGCCGCCTTTTTTTGAAACGTGTGCGTGTTTGTGCCGGGCGATATTTGAACAGCAATAAATTACACCAATTATCAATGTTTATCCATCTACGGCTCCATAACGGAAGAATGTCAAGTTCCGGATAGTTTCAGCCCTCGCTGGCTTTTCTCGCCTATGACTGTTTTTTAACACTCCAATCACTAAAACTTGTTGGAAATTCAATACTAGCACATTTTAACTCACCCACACATGGGACTGGAAGGTCACAATTTTTCCCTAAAATTAATAAAAACCAATATGTTTTTATAAGTATAACACAATCTTAACGGTTGACTACGAATAAAGTAACGTTTCACGTAACGAACCCGTTACAGACGTTACAGATTAGCTCCACTGGGTTTTTATTAAAAATTTACGCGAGATTTGAAAAATTTGAATTTGGCTTTAAAGAAGAGGAAAATATTGCGCTGTGAATTCCAACCATCGTATGCTTACAAAAACATCGGAGAAATCTGACCCTTTTTGATTTAGTTTCATTTTGTCAAAAAATAGAAAAATTTGAGCTCGAAATTCAGTTTTTTTCATCCAACAATAAACGGTAAATTATGGACAGTAAAACCCAATGGCGTTCGCAGCCTTGCCGTAGTGTTTTCTTTCCCATCTTCTTCCCAAGAAGTTTCAATTGTGCTGTGGCGCTGATTTTTATTTCATTTGTTTTTCCTCACTTTCAAGGGGACGCCCAGTCGATCATACGAAACCATTCAGCAAATACAGAGCTGTTTCTATTTTCCTTCCATTTCATTCCACTTCGGACGAGGTGATGCGTGTATATTAATGTGTTCGGTTGCTTTTCATCTCTCGACGCTTTCCAACAAGAATCTCTTAGGAAAACTCCTCCGAATGTCCTTTCCGCTTGCGGAATGTAGAAACGAAAGCAACGATTTACCACCAATTCGTCTTTTGAACGAAGTCTCGTGCTCGTGCTCCCCGGTGAACGCAGCACAAGTAGGGAAAATATGAGAAAAATAAAACACCAGGGCATACGAGTAAAACATGCAAATGATAACAATAATAATAAAATGGCCAACGGCAATAAAAACCAGGCAGCCGCAGAAAACGATTGCCATAAATTGCTGCCCGCTTGCACGCCGGATCCACAAACCCACACGACGCTCCGACGGTTCGGTAGGAAAACGGAAGAAGTCAACTCCACCACCACTCCGGCCACTCCAAACCCCTCGGCACGAGCACCTCGAGGCGCTTCCGCTCGCCGGGCTTTATCGCAATGCTAAGTGATATCACCGCACTTTCAAATGCGTGTCATGCCAAAAGGCGATGATGGGTATAATTTAGGATTTATCTTCTGCGTCCTGGCTGCCCCGTTTGGTGGGGGGGTGGGAGGGAAAAGCGTTGGCGTTGTTTTGTTTCGTGCGTGCCGAGCTTTCCAGAGAGCGAACGAACGAGTGCCAGGCGCTTTGACAGCAATTATCTGCCCAGGGTGGGGCGAAGGCTCTGGGAAGCGAGTCGGTCAGTTGGAGGGTTCGGGCATGATTAAGAGGTAAATTTGATACGAATTCGCACTATCCCCGGGAAACCTGTTTTGTTTCGGTGCTATTTCGTGAAACAGAGTGAAATGGCAAAGAGTGGAGACAGTTTTTCCACAAACCTTAATTAGTGACCCGTTATATTTAACAGTGGTGCCTAGAATGAATGTTTAGATTTTGGAATGGTACTTTTTATCTTCTAAAAGCAGCGCTATAAAGACTGAACCGCTACTGTTTTACCTTTTGATTTTGTATTTTGAATACCCAAAATGTATTCCATCGCTTGACTTTACCGCGGTACGCAAATAAAAGATAGTTGACTGATCTTTTTTTGTGAAGGGTCACTTTGACACAACCACTTCGTGATTTGCTTATTAAATGCTTGACAAATATCTTAAGATAAACCCGCGATTCTCACAACTATGTAAGGGTGGGACTCAGCATATAAAACGATGCTTTAACGTGCTCTTTATACCATTTTTGGATTTGGATAACATTATTTCATTTTATTTGTATGATAGACTTTGTGGAAGAAATCTAAGACGTAGGAACTTTTGCATAACCTCTCGTATTTGGTTTAGGTCATAATGTTCATTAGTTATGTTGAAAGAGTTAAGTTCTATTATTGTAAATACATCGTTTTTTATTCTTGCTTCCATAGGGGAAAAGCTAAGAAAGCAGCATAGTTGTCAGTTTTCAACATAATGAGCAGTTTATTTCATTAAATATTTGCCTTATTATCTTGCCCATTTAGAAAAATGTCACAAGCTAACAAAAAATACATACATAATTACACAGAATGGCACTCTTTTCTTTGTCTCTTATTTACCTAGATAATTTTAATTGTGTCCTAGTGCAATATTTTTATTTAATCTGTTTTTCACAGTATGAAAGAGACAGAGTCAGTCAGTCACTACCTTTGTAATAGAATGGTTATATTGACTGACCCGAAAAACCAGATTTTGAGTATTTTCTATAACGAAATGATGCAACAGTATGTAGGAGTTTTATTAATACATTGAATCAGAAAAAAACTCACAAAAAATTAAAGTAGCATTAAGCAATTGTAAAGTTTTATCCTTGTTTTACTTGTCGCAAACGCTTCCTGCAAAACCTCAATGAAAGATGTAACAACAAAATTTACGGATACTACTACTGACGTTAATTTTTGTTAAAAAACTATAGCTCTGATTTCATAGCTGAACATTATGCAATTAGATATGCAAGTTAATGATTATTGGTCGCTTTGCCTAAACTTACATTCAAGATAAGATTACCAAGTGTAAATTGTAATCTCTAGCGGCAGCTGAACCGTTCATTTAAAACATTACCAAGCGCCATACCACAGCAATAAAAACATTAAAAATATCCTTTTCTGTTGACCGATACGAAACTGCTTTGACAATCGTCCTAATAAACATAATATCTTACTATCGGACTTTCGAAACGGCGCAATCAAAATGAAACCAATTTCATAACATTCCCGCTTCAAATCTACCAGATCAAATCAAATCAATCTAATAAAGGACAAATCGGAAACCCCTTTCTTCTCGACCGACGCCTTGAGCCCTCGAGGTGTAATTCATTTAAGCTTTTGAAGATTCGAGGCGAATCCTGGGCACCCTATTTGGATACGCCATTGAAATTTAGGTTAAACAGTACGGTTTTAGCTGTGTTGAGTGTTGAACTCGACGGCTAATCATTCGCTCCGGTCAGATCAACACCAAATCGGAAACCGCATCCCATCAGCAAATGGGAAGCTTCCTACCGCGGAGCTGGTGCCTACGGGAAATCTGATGCAGATAATCAGCTACCGGACCGTGTAATGCCGCCAATAACTAACGAAACCATAATCGGCTAAACGATGGTGCAATTTTACATTCGATTAGGGTGAACGGTTGTTTTTGTGGGCCTTATCTATAGCGTCAAGGTTATTTTCGTACTGAGCATCCAATTTCACATTACATCCAAAAAGACTTCAAAGTCTATATGGGTCTCATTGTTTTTAAAATATGAATGCGTTTTAAGTGTTGCCTTCAGATGAATATTTTACTCCAACATCTGTATGATAAGCCGTCATTGCACGCTCCTCGTTGAGGGATATAATTTTTCCAAGCCTGAACGTTCCCGAACCGAGCGTTTTCTCGTTCGGCAACACACCGGCTGTGCATAATGTATCCGAGTATCGACTTTTCCAACCAGGTGTGGCTCCACCATCAACATCGAGCATGGTGAAATGTTGCGAAAGAAAACTTTGTCTTTGTAGCGTCTTGCGGCGCGGGGAAAATTACCGGAAAAATCTCCGTTCCTCATTCCGAAACCCCCGGAACAGCTTCAAATGAGCGCCCGACGAGGCGGGTTTGGAATTCTTACGCAAAAATGCTGCTGAAAATCTTCGCCCCATCCCCCCCCGTCACTGCTCCGCCTCATTCCGCTTTATTTGGATCGCTTTGGAGGAAGCCGAAATCTCGGCCGCCTTTTGGCGTTCGGTGTTGGGAAATATCTTTCGGGATTCTTCAGAAGTTGGACGGAAGAGCTGGCCCACGCCAACCCCCCGGGGCCATCCTTTCGGCCTTTTGTGCGCTCGGTGCTTTTTTCGGGGCTTTTATGTCACCCGATGATCCTTTTTCGGTGCCAGCTTCCATGTTGTCGCTTGCCTGGAGGTATTTTTCTCCGGGAACGAATCGGGTTCAGCTTTGGTCCCGCGACCGCACAGGCTCTCCCAATCCATCTCCGTCGGTCTCGGTCGGTCACAGTCCGCAAAAAACAGCTTCCACAATGGGCCGTCCCTAAAGCCGTAAGGATATGACGCTTTTCCGTTGCGGAATTACTGCACACGGTCAAACAATAACCAGCAGAACACCTTCATCGGTTTTTGTTTGGGGGCTCCCGAAAGGAAGTCGAGGGTTATACACATCGCATCCGCACGATCGATGTCGTTTCCTTGCAGGACACCCAACGTAACGTCCCTGCTCTTCCACCGATTGGTTCCACTAGCAACCGCTGGTCCCTTCGTTCCGGTTGGGTATGCATTTTATCTTGTCGTGAAATTCCCACCGAGAGATCTGAGCGGGGCAAAACCAAAATAGATTCCAATCATCACGGCCCTCGTCCGTTGGACTCCCGTCACACTCAGCAGCCACACGTGCACAGTTAAATTGAACACACACACAAATGTACACAAACACATCCATAGGCACAGCCCGAGGAAGCTTCCTTTGGCACCGAAAAAGCATCGGTTGGTTGGTTTATTTTTCTTGTTTTGAGCCCGTGTGTTTTCGTTTCTTGTTTTTATCCTTATCTTCAGCGCCAATTTGCGTCGTTTGCGAGCGACAAACTGCTCCACTACCACCACACAGACACACGCCACAAACTGACAGCATCAGTTGTACGGTACACACACTCACACACACACAGACACAACGGAAGAAAAAGGACACCTCCCCATCGGTTGCGATGGCACGGATCGATGGAATAAATGTTTTCTGGACGCATCCCAGAGCCAACCGCTACACAAACACACACACACGTTCCCACTATGCCTGGTTCGTCCCAGTCTTCGAAAATCATCCACCAGGGTGGAGGGTGGAAACACACCAGCGAAAAAAAAGAAATGCGTCCCCCCATCACAAAGGCCGTCGACGATGATTGATTGGCGCCCCGGTTTCCGTTATTTTTTTTCCTTGGTTTCACTAACTTCAAGGGGGGACGAAGCACCCAGACTTTTAAACCACCCCCGCCAACCCTTGAGACATTTTTTTCTTTGTCCTCTCCTTTCACCGTTGCCTTTTTTCTGCTTTACCCTTGATGGACGTCAACGTTTTATGTCACTTCCCAACAGACGGACCGTTTCGTCGTATTCTACTAACCCAACCGAATGGCGTGAAAAGCTGAACCGAACTGAGCGCAGGGTTCGTTCGTCTCCATCGGAGGCTCAGCAATCAACATCACGAAACCTCCTCCAGGTCCCTTGGAGCGATGGAATCCAGCTCCACAGCCGCAAGCGAGAAGAGAGTGAACCGCGGAGAGTTTCACATCTCTTCCCTGAGAGTCCTGCTGATATTTCCTCCCTTGGACTCAGCCTTTTCACGATAGAACACTTTGGGACGTACAAAAAACAAACACTACGCAGCAGCGACCACGAAACAAACAACAACTCCAGTTAGCCCCACGCTTTTTGACACAACGCCTTCAACGGTGGCGAGATGCTGCCTAGCTGACGTTGATCCTGCGGATAGTGAGGCGTGAGAGAGGCTCTCAGCGTCTGGCGGCTGGATGCAGATGACTTTACGCACACTCACACACTTCGCATCTCAGCTTCCTCGTGTCATTAACTCTCCCACACTCCGATTAACTCCATGATTGTCCTTTCGAGGATATTTTTCCCTCTCACGCTCTCTCACTCTCTCGCACGCACTCACACAGCCACAGCGCTTGTCCTTGCCACAAACTGTCATCTCCCAGCGTCAGGGAAAAGTCAAGGCATGCGCACGGCGGCGTGTTATTGGAGACTCTTTAATGTTGTTCGAGAAAGCTTCGCGCGGTGACAAACTTTTCCTCAACTTTTCCTAATGATCACCGGAGGCGTCGTCCGCGTCGTGCCGTGTATCCGCGTTGGCAAGGTGTCACGATGTGTTGCGAACAAAGTGACGCCTCTCGGGTTGTCGCCGGCTTCCTGCTCCCGGTGACATGCCAGGGCTCCACTGCCAGGGTGGCCTCGTGGCTCCGTGCCATGCGTGCTGGGCAATAAGTAATGCATGAAATCACCTTCAATGGGAGGCAGGTTCGGCTCGAGTCGTAGCCGTAGGATCTAGATTGTTTCCAATTTAACTTTACGCTCGATCTTTTCCACGAGTACTGAAACATACATAACCTGATAATGTATCGTTCATGATTTGTTTTTTTGTTATTCGTTTTACCAACGTCAAGGTTTTAAAAATATTTGATGGCTTTTTTACATGCAACTGTCTTTTTTGTATTTTCTTTCAGCTGTTTCAAACACTATGCTCACACCTTCTAAAATATTAAGTCCTAAACATAACAAACGATTCAACTTACAGTTTTGCAAAAGGTATAAGTTGTAGGCCCCAAAAATATGCAATACATTTACAATTCTATTTTTTATCAAAAATATCATTAAATCTTCATTTAGATTAAATCACACATATTTCAAAAGAAATCTATTTCAGATAAAATTACAATTTTTCTTAATATTATTCAATTGAGACGTTTTCATTGCCAAAGCCTTATTTTACGCGAAACCATTCCAAGAAAATAACGAGTGTTTTTGTTTTACTTTAACTTTACTTTTTAAAGGGGTTAACTCCTGCACAGTTCTACCAAGTTGACCGAGGAAAAACATATATTTTCCTAAAATTTTTAGGATTGTACTGATCAAGTTATGGTCAGTTTCCATATGTATTATTTGTGATTGTGAATAGCAATAATTTTCAGATAATAAAAAAATAGTTCAATTGCATCTATTATTGTCAAACATATTAAAAAAAGTTTACAAACACATAAGAACGTGTTTTCGAAGCAGGTGCACTTGAAACAAACAACGCGCAACAAAAACAAAACGATCGACTGCAAACGAGAAAACTGCCCAAGCTAGGGCAAAGCAGTTCAAATTCCTTCCAGGCACGGGCAAAACTGTGAAGGAGTTTATTGAACATTTTTTTGAAAAAGAAAAAGAATAAGAATAATGTTAAGTATTACAATTAAACTACTGTACTTGGAAATGTGCAGGAAATTGGTTTTGCTAACCCATGCCCATTATCCTCAAACTATTCTGAAAATGTTCTATGTTCTGAAAACTATTCTTCTTTATTGAAATCTTGGTACATCTCTTTAATTCATGTTAGTGTATCAATCTCATACTTTTATCCAAAAACACTGCGCCTTTTCTGCATAAAAAAATAATTGAAATAAGTTGGATCAGTCTTACATTTTCATTTTATTCATTTGCTTTCGTTCAAAAACGAATTCACTAACTAATCATGCATTTGTTGCAAAATAAACATTAAAAATAAACCCAACATTGAAATTTCAAATAATTATGGCCTGAAAAACTCAGTCCTCGAAAGCTCGGGACACCAAGCAGCTGCTTAGATTACTTACCCTATGAACCGCCTCTGTCGAGAGGCTTGAAGAGAAAAGAATTGTTCGACCGATTGGGCTTCTCATTTGTAGTGACGAAAGAAAGCCATGCGATTTATGACTTTTTCTAAAGAACAGATCCGTCTTGTGCATATTGTTTCTTTCACCACCACGTCTGGTGAATTGAAAAAATAACAATGGAGGTATTGTTAATAATCATAATTACCACATTCGTGAGCTATTCAATCTGGATGACTGTTTGCAAGTGACATGACTGTCGCCATGTTTTCTAACAAACAGCGCAAAATTGTTTAAATATGTTTACTGTTTCACGTTTTTTCGTTTTAAGTTCGAACTGGTTTTCGTAGGTGCATTTTACCTCAACAAGGCTGGTGCGGTACTATATTATCTTCAGTATTCGAGGCATCGCCAGGATTATTTGAGACAATCGTGTTCACGGCTACATTAAACACGATTTCGGACGATAGGGGTTCATTTCACTTTGATGGAGAAACAAGCATCTTTCTTTTACTAATTCAGCCAAAAACTTGAACTGTCATCTATCATGTTTCTGTACACTCAGCAAATATTCATCCAAAAGTTTTCTCTGTATTTCTGGGTTCAATTAATATTGTATTGTTGTTGATAATTTTTTAATATAAACAATTTATAAAACATAAAACTAAATTCACAATGAGATGAGATTTTTTATTATTTTGTTGTTATAGGAGCCAGAAGGAGATGGAAGAGCGCGAATAGAAAGGCAATATGGAAGAGCTGGTTGAAGAAAAGGAAACTGCTATCGATGACGTTCTGGACAGAGCATCAGACAAGGTTTTCGAAAACTTTGTCGAAGATAATGTAGAAGAGATGGATGAAGAAAAGGAAACTGCAATCGACGATGTTCTGGACAGAGTATCTAATGAGGATGGGGTCGACTGCTAACATAGGTCGGGACTCAACAGCATTTGGCTATGAGAAAATAGATGTGTTGGGAAGTTAGAAAATCAAATAAAACCTCACGTGGGGTTAAAATATAAAAAAAACATGATTTCTCTAATTTCCAAGGCTGGTAACCGAAACTAGCGGATAGTGAAGAAGAAGACGCGGAGTTGTTTACGCAACCTTGTTTTTAATTATTTTCATTTTCAACATTCATTTTTAGCTAGATATAGATACCATTCTGTTGTTGTATTGTTTAATTATATTGTATAAATTTAATCATTTTGTAATGTAATCATGTCTTAAAATTTGTTATTTTTCAAAAAAATCATTGCACAAAATGTGAATTTGTTATTTGTAAAAATTGAGTTATATTAAAGAAATCCTCCTCTAGATATGTGATAAATGCAGACAGACTGATTTGTTAAAAATGTGTTTCTATAAAAACAATACCTCACCATGTCTAACTGTATTCCATTCCATATTCGTTTCAACAGCCTCAGAATTCCGATTGTTGTATTCAAATAGGAAATTCAAATTATGGAACTGTTTGCCTCCGAGAAAAAAAAACAATTGCAAATTTACTAGTAATTTCTCTTACAACTGCAAATAGCGGAAACAAACCGAAATCGATTTTTGCGCGAGAATATGGCATAAGTTCGATATGAACTAATTAAAACGATGAATGCAGATTCGGCTGCTAATATATTCATTGCACAACTCTAATAGGTGCACGAAACGGGCGAGCAAAACCAAACACGCCTCTCTCGGCACTCCAAAGCGTGACCACAGCAATGCCACATACTCCCGCCTCCTTCTCCCTTCCTCTTTACCTTTCCCTCCGGCAGTTAATGCAAAAACTTCATCCAGTGGAATTATCTACAAATGTCGCCTGGTAAACATCAAATTTTACGACGGCCATTCCCAGTAGCATTACCCCGTGCACCAAGGGCACAAACATGAGGGGGATGAAAAAAGCACACCAACCTGCTGCTGCACACAGCTTCACCGGAACCACCGGGCGCCATCAAAGGCACGGAGGCTGAGGGCGCAATGCCACAGAGAATCATAAATTACATCTGCAACATTTGTTCCTGACAATTGAAATTAAAACTAAAACAAAAAAAAACCCGGGAGGAGAAAAACACCACCAAACGGAAGTCTCGCCTTCTCGACCGTTCGGACTCGGTTGTCACCGAAAATCGTGGAGGACAGTTCGTAAATAAAAACGATACAAAAAAAAAAAATGCACACTACATACCGATGCGGAAATAACCTGAACCCGCCAAGAGCAGGTCATCCCTGGAAACCCTTCGTCCAATACACGAGGATACATGCACACGCACAAATACACCCATCCATGTATTGGAAATTGCGTAGGCACTTCCGAGTGGATATGTTAACATGCACACTAACAGCCAAGCCCTGACGCCCGCCTCGAACCGGAGTGGATTTTCTCGGTAGTGATTATAAAATTTCCGCCTGGAGGAGGGAGTTGTGAAGCGGAAGATGGGTTTTTCCGGAACATCATAGCGGTGAAGATTGGGAGGGGAGGGGACAACGCCTCCACCCCGCCACCAACCGTTCAGCCAACAACTTTCGGTTAAATAGTTTTCGAGTGAGTGAGAATTTAAATTTAATTAAAAAGATATTAACGCTCGGAAACTTCGGACTAACTTCACGTACGCCCTCAAACACCAACAGAACGCTTCGGGTGGGGGTGTTTGTTCACACATGGCAAAGTGGGGAGTGTGGGGATAAAAATGGTGGCCAAAAAGAGGCCCACCACCAGGCGACGCTAGACTAGCGTAAGAACATGCAATGGCGCGTCGCACAGCATCCGATCTGCAGAGTCAACTCACTCGAGAAGTACATCTTTCACTCATCTCCCAACCGCAAGTGCCATCTGCTACGGGAAAGCGAATCTTAAAAAGTCGGTCCGGTCGATGGTGGCTGGAGTTTGGGCTTTCCACCGAAGCCACACCGAGCACACAAACCGAACTGATCCTGTTTCCTTCTGGCGCGGGTTGTTCGGCAAAGGCAAACAAAATTATGGGATTACGACATGCCGGAATTAGGCATCGATGTTGGGCGGAGAGACTGGGCGGCGAGAAGTAGGAGGAGGATGAGGAGAAGAAGGAGGCGGTTGTAATTTGTGTACGATCCGGCCCTGAAGAAACGTGTGCAGCTCCTGCGGACAGCGATTACGTTCATTAAGGACGCAGCCAGCACGGAAGGCCCATATTTTGCTAGTTCACGTCGGACGACGCTAGGCTGTTGGACGATTGATTGCTTCTACGAAGCCCCGTGTGCTGCTGGGACGTGCTGGGTCGGCTATGGAATCAGAACAATGCACCACCGAAGGCAAATGCATTTTCTTAACGACAAGTATCAACTCACTTGAAATGATAAAGTGAGCCCTCGCTTATATACTCAAAGTAGTATTACACTTCTCAAACATGAAAATATGGAATAAAATGTTTGTTTCACCCAGAATGTATAACGATGTATTTATTTATTAGTATAAAACACAACACTACATGCTTTAAAAATCTTTAGACGAGATTCATTCATATAAATCTTTCATCTATCATTCATTCAGATTGATTCATGAATCTTTTGAGATTCGAATCTTAAAACGTCGATGAAGCTTTGGGAACCGTCATGAATCTTTCACGAATATTTCATTGCCGTGGATCAAGCGACAAAAAAAAACCTCCCTTCCCATGTTTTCTGTTCACTTTTCCGAGCTTTACTTTTCTGTTCTTTTAACATTTATGAACCGTTGTGATTAACGAATCTCTTGTTAAAAGCTTCATCAATCTAAAAAACGCAGCAAAGAGTAATTCAGAGTGATAAATCTTAATCGGAATTACACAACTCTAGTATAGAATTATTCCAGACTTAAACTTAATGAAGGCAGTATTGTAGTATATTGAAGAATTGATGTCTTTGTTCTTACCCTCTATAAAAAAAACTCCATGAGATATGTATGTATATGCGTATTTCATAATTAGATTGATTTATAGAAAATCTGCAATTATGTAACTAACTCTATTTTACAACACGCTTCCAAGACAAATCAAAAGTTACTTACTTACTTAATAATAAGTCTATCCATTTTCATCGATTTGATGATGAAAGCTTGAAATGGAATTCGATATTTCATACATTTGAAAAGACAATTCCGTAGAAAATAGTTTGGGGATAAATTACAAGAAATAAGTTTATAGGTTTTCGTTCTTTGTATCAAACAGACTCTTGATATCCGAATGAACAAATTTTTATTTTATTTAACAATTTTTTTCTGATTCTGATTCAACCAAAACAACATAACTTTGATTATCTTCACATTTTTTTATCAATGAATATTCTTTTTACTCATAGAAGTTAATGCTCCCCGACGAAATTTGGTTTAATCATATAAATTTTCACACATTACACTGAAACAGGACACTTATTTAGATAATTTTCATAGCAGTAGAAGTGTGTTTAATTAAAAAATAAATTATTGAATATTCTTTCCTAAGTTCCACTGCTTTGCAAATGAATGGAAAAGGGATCATCAAACAATAAATTACCATGCCTAGCAATTATTTACTTAACGTCGTGTATGGTACGCCATGGAATTATATTTAATAGTAATGGTATGTGTTACAATATCGTTAAAAGTTTATTCTATGGTTTTTTCTACTTACCTCAAATTTACTCACCAAGGCTACGTGCACCAAAACATCTCCAAATTCTTCAACAAGTACAAATAGCATTCTGGTGCTCCACGTGTGCAATCGATACACCACACCAAAGAGCCACCAGCATTCCAATGCAGCGATCCTGAAGTTGTGCTACGAAAACACTTCCCTGCGGAACACAGCAGACCAAACAAGCAACGAAATTAACACACCTGAAGCCGGACACACCGCACGGTAGCAGGAAAAACATGGAATTAATAAATTTAATAAACTTTTCCACAGCTCCCGGCACCGATGCCGGGGCTGGCATAACATGACTGCGCTGACCGGCCGGACAAGTTGTGTTCCAGCTATGTGGAAAAAGCCGCAGCCCTGTGGGAGCTGGACTTCACCGGTCCGGAGTGCCTGCCAGACGCAGGTAACTTGATCCGCCCGAACGGCTTCGGCGTCGCGAGTGCCACAAACAGCTCTGCTTCGTCCTTCAGCCCGGCGTCGTTCCATCATCGCAGGACACATCGAGGACGGGTCATCAACTCGTACCCCCCTCTACCTTCCCGGTCACCTAGTGCCGGTTCCCTGCTAGGTGAGCCACCAACTTAATAATGATAATTAAAACTGCTTCTCGGTCCAGAAACGGACAGATAAGGGATGACGCGTAAGGGACAAACGGAGAAAGCATCAGCCAGAAGGAAAAACGAAGAAAACAAAAAGCATAACGTTTCACATAGCGAAAATAATCAGATTTCGGTGCTTTTTCGGGCTGCACTAAGTGGGCCCTTATTTATATCGCCCGACAGCAGAGCTCACTCACCGGGACGAGTGTGAATCTCTTCACTATCTGCTTCATTACGGTTCGTACTACCAACGTTGGGTACGTTGTACCGAAAGGTCCGCATGGAAAGCATACAAGATGGCAATATTTTCATCCCACGTGATCATAATGCCCTGAAAACTCTTCAATAACCAAAGATACTTTGCCCAGCAGAATATGTTTTGGTTTGTTTTGTTTAGAGAACGAGACAAAATAGAGCATGAGAAATAAGCAAATCATAAGTACCACATTTAAGGAACATTGGAATTGTTTTAAGAATAAAATTTCTTTTATTTGAGGTTACTTGAAATATGCATAGAAATTATAGTTTGAACACTGAAAAAATTAAACAATTATATAATAATATAACATATTCAATAACTTTCGTTCATCCGCCGTTCTATGAAATATGATTTTATGACATCCTTTTCCATGATTCTTGAAGGTTATTCACAGAACCAATCATACAATCGACCCCAGGGAAGGTAATTGCATTAAATAGCAGCCTTATTAATTTATTCATGTCATTTATTTTCATCGTTTCTCACCCTTCCCCCAAAACAATTGAAATCAGCACGAATATTTACCGATAAACCAAAGAACACAAAACACAATAACTGAACGTTTGCATTTTTTAAAAGAACCTTATCCTTCATTCATCAACCAAAAACTCTAAATCGATACATATACTATTTATAGACCAACATCAAAATATTCGCATTCCAGAAAGACTGGCTAAAGCAGATTAAAATAACTAAAGCTGCTATAGAAACCAGTAGGCAGAACACAGCCGCACGTATCTCGGATTGTTACGAAGGCAAAAAAAAGTCGAGTGGATTAAACAAATTTTAATTTGCAAACTTCAATAAACAAGCGCAACACATGTACACCGGTGTGTGGTACTACTGAGTGCGCAAAAAAAAGGAAAAATCCATCACGAAAATACACCGAACGGATTTGAATAATTGACACATTCTGCCGTGTTCCTGTGCTGGCGGTTGTTTTTTTTTAAAGGGAACTTTAAACCAGGCGTGAATATGGAACATTTTGAACATGATTGAAAAAAGGTATTTGCACTAACAGGAGTGCAAAGGAGCCTTCACCATTTGAAAGTAGAAAACAATAGAAAACATACCAGTGAAAAACTAAAACACAATTATTTTAATCACATTACACAGAAATATTTGGTACACCAAGATATTTGAATGAAAAACTAGCATTCCTTCTAATGTTATCATTAAATTTAAGATTTGTTGTAATAAGTTTATGTTTACAATCTTTCAAAGCTTATCTATGAAACACCATATCTGAGGAACAAGATCAATCATTGAAAGCTTCCCTCTTGTACGCTTGAAAGCTCATAATTGTACAGTGTTTTTATGGATAATCTGAAACTTCAGACTTGAAAGTAAATTTTGATAATTTAAAAAAAATGGATTAATCACTACTACTCATATGAAAAGTTCTTACCCAAAAGTTTGTTCTACGTTCATTATCATTAACCAGGGTGCTTAACAAAATATATATATGTATATAATTCGTTTTTGCCTTCTTGCTTTAATTCGTTTCACATTCTTCATGACTACATGTGAATGTCCAACAATGGATCATAAATTGCTGGTATTAGAAATATAATCATCATAACACTATACAACCTGTAATATAGTTTTGTTTTTTTTTTCAATAAACCTGATTTGTGTAACTGGGTATAGATTAATGAATTGTGCGGATTTTTTAGCTACGATCAATTTGGCCCAATATATACAGATGCTTTGAATCCAAATGAAATAATATCTTCAATTGATCAGAAATAGTTTTTACAAGAGAAACCAGATGCAACAATATCCTGAAATGTGTACTGTACAATTCAGGTTATTAAATGATGTTGTGGTCAGAAGTTAAAATATTCTAATACAATTTAAAAGCTTTAGTCATACCTTTGACCATGTACGCGAATACCTAGACCAGGGGTCGGCATACATTTCCCTAAAGGGCCAGATGGTTAAAAGGAAACTGAAACCGCGGGCCGGATACCTTAAACCAGGGATTGGCACACGTTTTCCAAAAAGGGCCAGATGATTTAAGAGAAACCGAAGGCGCGGGCCGGATACTTTAAACGATGCTTTAATGTTTTCTAATGTATGGAGTAAATGTTCCCTTTGTAATGGAGAGAGGAACTTTCTAAATGGCAAAGTTACATAAAAACTGGAAAAAGATAAAGTATTTAAAATGTTATCGATAAACATATAACAGGAACACCTCGTTAAACAATTTTCATCTTCATTTTTGCGAAGAAAACAAACCTGGCAAATCCGATAAAAAATAGGATGGGTTTTTTGTATGAAGCACTAAAATATTCTTACGGGCCGGTTAAAATCATTTGGCGGGCCGGATTTGGCCCGCGGGCCGCACTTTGCCGACCCCTGACCTAGACTGTAAATAACACAATAAGTTTTACAATCACGAATTGAGATTGATGAATAAATAAGGCTTTGTTTTATTCGTAGGAGGATTATCACTAAAAATTTATGATTCGCTATTTCTAATATTCACAATTGCGCATTTGCCATTGTTACATATAGCATCATACTCTGGAAACCATTTACTATATATTAAACGACAAATAAAGTTTATTCGACCGAACAAACTGCTAGCTGCTTTCCTTAAACAATCCCCACAACATGCAAAACTAATGAAGGATACAAACTGAAAAAAACGCGAACTTTTCTTTATAATGAATTTATATAAATAAGCCAATTTCTTAGATAAAACGCCTACAGAGCTTTTTTAATAGTTTCTATACTGGTGTTACAGGTTTTTAGGAATGGCATGATTATGTAAATAATTCAGGAAGATTGTATCTGTAATACTGTTTTTTTACTTTAATGAAACAAAGCTACATAAAATCAGTCTTCATTACATTGAGTTTTTGAAACAAACCGTATGACTTTGAATGCACTTTTTATTTTAAAATAACAGCATAATGAACAAAAAGTTTTCAATTGCATGAATATTTAAAGTGATCTGTAAAATTAAAACAATATTATTTTACCACAAACATATGTAGTTTGACGCCAGAAACAAAATAACTGCATCACGATTCCTACACGCAGCCGTCGATTTTGTTTCAATCTATGAACTTAGTAAAAATGCGTTTATTTGCTGATCAATCAATTTATATCGTTCTCTTCCACCCTACTTCCGCCACCCTTCCGAACAATACCCCCTGGCGCCTAACTTCACACGCGACTCACGTCGTCGTCCGTTTGACGTCACGCATTGTTCAAGTCGAGTACAACGAAAGCACAACGCGATCACTACCACGCGATCATCGCCGCGAGTGATCGCGGTCTACTACCACCTCCAAGCCGGTGGACCGTAAGTGAGTGTTGGTGCTTTAGTCGACTATCGGCACACTGGCGTACACTTGCGCGGCCCTCGAACATCGCAGTCTCGAACGGGTGATTCAAGCAAGTGGATCGAAGTCTGGTCGGGTCGTTGCAAGACGCGCGAGTGGCGGCGTAAAGTGAGCAATAGTGCAACTGAATGGAAAATTGTATGAAAGGTAGATATTTCCACAAGTGAAAAGGGCTCTTTATCGGCTCGATCTCCATATTTTTCGAATCAAACACTACGTAACGGCGGCATACAGTCGCGAGTGATCAAGGGAAGTTCGCATGCGCAAGCGATATTTACAGCATGGTCATACCCCTGGTTCAGTGTACGGTGGCAAAAGTTGTTAAAAAAAATTGCGATGATCTTGGCGTTGCAACCGATCAAATGACAAACTGTCTGCGGACTTTTGTTTGCCTCCACCTTGGGGTTCCGATCGGGTCTGTCAACTCGATCGATTATCACGCGGCTAGACACGGTTGGAAAAATTTCGGTGCCATTTTTTCGGGTGGAAAAAACCGCCCAACGCGGAGCTAAATAAATATTTCGTATCGCTATAAATAGACGCAACACACATTGCGCTTTACACTTGCTGCTAGAAGAGAGCAATGCGCGGATAAGAGTGATGTTTGGGCGAGTGTGGTGCATGTGTTCCATATGCCATGGTTGGGAGTAATGCTGGGAAAGACGAGCCAGCCGTTGCTAAAGGCGTGGAAAAAGAAGGTCTAAAATGTTTTCCACCGATGCAGCGATCTCCACGTTGGCGATCGATATTCAAATGAAAACCCTCCTGCTGAAGCTGTGTACCGATCGGTTGGGAAACGAAGGCGAGTGACTCACAAGCAATCCCTTAGTGTGATGCAGTTCACCAGCAATCTTTTGTGATATTCTCGAACAAAGCTACCAAGAAGCGCAATTGTTTGCCCGGGATCGCCACAAAAAATCGGGAAAAAATAATAACAATCAACTCTCCCCCTATGGGGGAAGGCGAAGTGTAGAGTGTTAGACGCGTTAGAGAAAGGAGGGAAAGAAATCAAAAACATTCCCAACGGTACTCGAATGTTAGGCCGTTTCTCGAAAAACACCCCGAGCGGGTTGAGCCATGTGTGTGGGCAAGCGTACGAAGAAACAACTTGAAACAAAATAACAACAACCGTTTCACAAGAAAGTACGGTTGTTAGATCTTCTCGGCGTAGGCCCATTCGTCTTTCTCAGCCCCCGATGACCGAGCTACACCTTGGCTTGGCTAAGCTAGGGAGAAATTTCTCCAACACACAACGCAAGCACCTACGACGACTGCATTTGCCTGTAGAGGAGAGCAACGCGGGTTTGCGGCGTGGCCTACAAGCGATCATGGCTCACACCTACACTCGCGTCATGCGCTGATATCGTCGCGGAACCCTCGTCAGCTGTTCGGTGAATTACCCTGGTAATGACCTAGCCGTATCAGGTCCGGTTGGGATTGACCTGCGAAAAGGGCAGCGATAGACTGCATTTAAGGGCTGACTCCGAAGCTGAATTTCGGTGAAGTGTCTTCATTCAATTCAAAACGAATGTACTTGGACCAGTTTTTGGTACCGCTTCTACTGCACGTAGAAGTTCTGAAGCCAGTCTTGTGCTTTCTTTCGGAAGATGCTTAACTGGAAGATGTCTCATCGGTATAATTATATTTTCAAGTACCTTACCATTTCGAATATGGTTTCGTGCCTCACTGGTGCTATCCCTAAATAGCCTTCCAAGACTTACAAGTTTGCTGTTCTTTTGTTGAAAACTACAGCCATCCAACTTTCTCGACAATGTGACCGGATTACATAAGACGGGGTTCCCATGCCGACATTATTATTATAATTATTTCAGCACAGGCTTATCATCCGAACACATGAGTCATGTGAGACGACTTCAGAGGAATTTATTTCTTACGCCAGAAAGGCTGCAAAATAGGTCAACCGGTGTCATCAAGCAACCGGTCCGTGACACATAAAGATTCGATGAGGAACAGAAAAATAAACAGCATCTAATAAGTACATCTTGTGACTTTACTGTAATTGAAAATTTGCTATGTTATTTGATATTGATATATCATCGAAACAAATGGAAAAGTAAAGCCGATTTTGAGATTGTTTTAATATTAAATAGCATAAAATACTTGAAGCAGCTAAAAACTATCTAACATGTTTCACTTTGAAACAACATCAGTCATTTTCATGCGAAAAAAACGAAAAACATGTACTTTCATTAATGCCTTAGTACCACCGCTATCACCGTCTTATCAGTCGGAGCTTCTGCAGCGATTCAGGTGGCTCGCGGTACGCAAACAGAGCCGATTCGAATACACGACTGTCGGACACTTAGCAGCAGCAGACCTACCGTGAGTAGCGTAGAAAAGCAACAAAACTTCTCACACGTATAGCCTCGGCAACCCGCATGGGGGGTTTCTCTTCATCTCTCCTTTTCTTTTTTACCATCGGTGCGGTAATTTGCTAATGATCACCGAACGTGACTCCGCGCATAGTGGCAAAGGTGCAATGGTAATAGTTCCGATAGCCTCCGTCCATCAGAGATGATGATGAGTCGGTGCTGTACGGTTCAGAGGCCAGTTTTAAAAAAAATATATTAAACCAAACGCAAAAACAAACCCGATCCGATCCGCCAGATAGGTGTGTAAGTCGCGCCTTTCGTAACCACGTCGAGAGGAGCACCTCAACGAGTGCAGCTTGATCACAAGCGAGTGTTGCCAATGTGCGGTTCTTCAAAACCCTACCCAGTTTAGGTTTTTTCCTCTCCAAAACATTGCCTGATATCTCGAAGTTCCCGTAGAGACCGTTGTGCACGCTCTACCTTTACGAACCTTCAGCCCAGTGACGCAGTGATAAGATAACTGAGGCGGGTTTGCTGATAAAACGCGCTACTCTAGAAACTGTCCGCAGTAGTAACAAACCGTTCTATACGTATTCTCCGTCCGGCCAGGCTACCAGGTTCCGCTGATGAGCTGTTTGGGTGCAAGTGTTTTAAAAGTGATCTAACTCCCGAAGTGAATCCCACCAGAAAACAAGAGGGGGGTGGCGTCATACTTGTGGACGAATGTTACCCACCACTCATCACCAAGGGTGGCATGTGAAGTGAACAACCACGAAAGCTAATAAGTGTCAAAGAAAAAGTAAAATATAAGGAAACGAAACGCTTTGCAAACGAACAACCTGCATTGCGAGTGGCGATAGGCGTGTATGACATCACCTACGCCGAAAAAGCAACCAACAAGTGCGGCGGGCAAAATAGCAGCGGCAGATCGTCTGATCCCGGTGGTTCCAGAGTAGCGTGCGAGGAGAATGGCGGAGCTATCGCAGCACCGTCCGCGGCACAGCACCGACAACGGACAACCCTCGTCCACCATCTACGACTATCCGGAACATCTGAATCCGTTCTACCAGGACGAAAACCACAAGCGACTGCGCTTCTGGAACCACAAGCCGTCAACGTGCAAATCGCAACGTCGGGGCAGCTTATCTAGCATACGGGATGGATTTCGGGAGCTCTGGTAAGTTGGTGCCACATGCACATCAGCTCCGGCGCTCCTCATTAGCTTATTTATAGGGGCCACTTGGGAATATGATAATTTTGCGACACGTCTCGGCCAAGTATCGGAGCGCTACGGCATCACTGCTCCGGAAACGAACACACCTACGCAATGCTATTGTTCTGTGTTGGTTTTAGCGCGGTTCCAAGCCGCTTTGCACATTACATCATCGTCAAATGGACAAAATACCTCTCGAATCCAAACTCCGTTTGTTGGCGGAAAATGGAATTCATTCGATTCGCTCCATCGGAGGGTATAGAGCCATTTTCGGGCACGGGCCCACACTTACTCGGTCGTCTTATGGTGATACCTCTCGACGTAACGGGAGAAGTCAGGCCTCCACACTCAGCAGAAACCGTGGAGTTCCGTTGGGGAATAACTTTCTACGGTACGCCGGTCTCTACTATGAAGAGCAGGGAATCTAGATTTCTGAGCTTGCGATGATCTAGGGCAACATTTACGTAATTTTGGGTGGTAAAAAAGATTTGTTTCTTTCCGTGGAAATACAAGCGTTTTGTTTCTCAGGAAATGTTGTATGTTACCTAAAAGTTGCATATGAAAGAAGAACCCCCAGCGCAATGTCGATTGCTTGAGTTCTCTGGCATTCGCCGCCAATCAAACACATGCGGTAGATAGGTTAGATTCAAAGGTTGAGGTCGGTAGCTACACCGGGTATCAGCTGCATTGATTAGTTTCCACTGATTATCGACGCGCCGTTTGTGCTCAGGTTGTGACGACTCCGATTGTTAAGGTCTACGATCGACTGTTCAACTACGGTTCACAAATTCTTGTGTAGTTTCTGTACAAGGAATCACCAATTCATTTTCAAACCGATGCCAGAAATCTAAAGAAAAAATTTGGGTCTTCGAGACGAAGTAGATCTTCGAGACCTTTGTAAACAAATATACGAGCTTCATTCAAGGTACTTCAAATCGATAAGCTATCCTTTATAAAAGCTCAAACAAGTCCGTCTTTGTACAGTACGATGCTTATAAAAACTACAAACATCGCAAGAACTATTGTGGTCGTCTTTATTTGGATAAGTCGGTTCTTGTCTGCTCGCTTCCAATTAGTATCTGCCTTTTGCTGTTCTCCAGCGGACCTGCCGAGTAGATAGAGATGTTATGAACACATTCTGCAAAGCAATGTGCTAAAATCTTAAATTGAATGCTAACGAACTTCCTGTAGGCCACACTTTATTGTTAGCCACACACTAAAAACGTTCTTTTGTGCGTAGTGTGCGATTGTTCTGCGAAGTCTTTATTTGTTTCAATTCTTTTCGAGAAGAATCCCTTCCGAGAAGAATAAATCATAAACTCCGGGGATGATATATAACAAGTTTAAGTTTCATATCTGCTATCTAATAAAATTCCTAAACGAAATCTAGTCGAGCAGAGAATGTAAAAGATCGATTCAGCTGCGTGGGTTGACTTCGCTCCTAATTTCGAGCTGTGTGGGATTTCAGAACGTTTAATTTACATACAAAACGACAACACTTTCACGCACCCAAAGTCTACTGGGAGCAGCCCAAAGTCAACCGCCATCAAAAGATCTGTGGCTGAGATCATGGCAGGGATCACTTCTAATTTTAGCGCTTCCTGCAGTTCCTCCTCCCGCGCTCAGCGCCCAGCTTGACAGTGTGGCATCAGTGTTTCATAAAATTAAATTTACTATCTCAAAGTGTTGATCCATCCGCACTAAGCTCATTTGAAGTAGGTCGATAGTTATGAGTTTTTCGAACGTGTGCGCGTACCCACACTTGTGACATGATTTGCGAAACCGTAGTGACCTCACCGTGTCAAAATTCGTTGACCTTGATTCGTGCTGCCGAGCGAGGCATAAATTGTGTTGTATTATTTTTCTTGTGAGCCGTCATAAAATATACACTACAGATGATTTTTAAAACGCATGTGGACGAATTTTATAATCTATCTGGGCCGCCTTGCTTTTAATTTGTTATGCAATGAAGTTTTTTGTTTGTATAATTAATATTTCTTATGAGATGTTACATCTTTTAAACCTCGTTCGTTTCCATGAACCATTAAATTTTGTTTCAGCATAAAAACCAAAAACCTAAAAATGTCTGAATCTTGGATGAAATCAAATAAAATTCAAAATAAGTATGGAACCACACTTCATCTACAGTTCATAAACTGTTGATAAATTATACTTCGGTTTAAATGTTACATCTTCCTGAGCAATACCTCACTGTGCGGTAAGACAAAGTAATAATTCTTTCAATTTCGCTCAATTTTGCTCCATTTCTGGATGAAAGCCGCTTGCGTGCAGATAATGCCGATCGTTCCAGAGCTTCCCTGTCTCCGCAGACGCAACGCCGTCTTGTTCGTATCATTTTTCGCTTCAATCAAGAATATAATTTAAGTGCATTTTAAAGCCGTACCATTGCAAGGGCTTTGTCGAGCAGTGAACGAACGAGGACACATAAATCACCGTGCATTTGAGCTCTGCACCGGATCCCATCTTCTGGGTTTAAGTGCCATTGAAAGGTATTACGTAGCAACTGGAACCCAAGCTGGTTTGCAGCAGAAACATCGATGCTCTTTAAGGGTAGATGTGGGTTAAAATATCAGTGTTTTTCATTTGGAAGATTGTTCCGAATGGGATCAATCTATTGCCTTGTTCAGGGTGGATTTAAGAGATCGAGCTAAAGTTTGAATGTTTAGAACGAGGCCTTTCGTTGACATATAGCAAACATCTGCAAATGTGCTTCCTGAGAAACTAGTCAAATCGATCTATTGTGTGATAATGAAGATAAAGTAACTCGTCCGGGCGCATAGACTTCGCTCGATCACCACTAGATCCGGACCATGATCGGGAGCATGCACTCTAGTGCCGACTCGAGTGGCTACCGGACCTTCGTCAATAAGTGCACCCCCGGCACTGGTATGTGTTTGTAGCGTTCTCGACTAATTGAAATGCGACCTCCATTCGGTTTGTCCGGTCATATATGCCTTCACGCTACTCCCGACAAGACAGAACCTTCCCAGCCCATCAAGTTCACGCATCCATCCATCGGTCCATGAGAAGTGGCTAGTCTTGTGCGGCTGTGTTGGTGTGGGTTTGAGGGAGGTAAATTTTTAATTGAACCGCTTACGAGGCTCCGTCCAGGGTGCAGAGTAATTGACATCGTCGCCACCAAAGCCACCCGGCTCCGTGCGCTGTACACGACATTTAAGCTGGTTTAATAAATATCTCCCCGCCGGAATCGAAACGCGATCGTGCACATCAATCAATAAATTAACCAAGTCCATCGGAACGTCTGGGAAGATGTTTCTCGACTTGTGGGCAAAGGACGTCTGGGACTAACCTTACCAATTTATTACCTTTTCCTCGCCGACAGGCAATACTCAACGCTACGTTTCGGGAAGAAACGATCGTCAACACTGGGAATCAACAAAACCTCCGAGAGTCCACCACCGCTGCGAAGGGATCCATACGATGAAGATTACGGAAGCACTTCCTATACTGGCCACAGAAACACGGTCAACGGGTCTGGCTATGGCACTGTTCGTGAGAGTCGTTCCTACACCACTACGCCGTTGTTCGAACGACAGACGCGATACCGTAGTTCCTTCCAACCTCGGTCACAGGTAGGTTGTTTGAGCGCATCGACAGTGTCGGTGCACTACCCTTGTTGACTGCGTAAACATATTGATAACCCCTACTGGTCCCCCTCAGGAAAGCGACGATTCTGGATTCACTCGGAACAATCGGTATCGCAGCACGATTCAGAATGGTTACGCCACGTACAACAACGGAATGGTGACGTCCACACCGCAAAAGAAGCAGGCACCACCTCAACCTTACGGGTATGGCACTAAAGCGCCCGATTGATGTTGTACAAGAAAAATGTTCTCATCTGTTCCGTTTGATTTTCTCATTCAAAGCACCACCTCAAGAGTCCCGCAGCAACACAACAACAGCAATCCGTTCGATGACGACGTGGAAGCGGACGGGGACACGCTGTCCACGATCAGCATGGACGATAGCTACAGCAGCACTCTCAGATCGCGCACGTCCGGCACCAGAACTCGTACCAAACGACGAGCACCTCCGCCGCCGCCGGTAACTGTTGTAAGTACAATGGGAAGTAGGGAGAGTTTTTACTCTTCACTAGTTCTGTTTTGTGAAACTCTTATTTCACCGGCAATTTTAGCTAAAATTAAACGTATTTTAATTTCCACGAGAAAACCAATAGAGCAAGATTTTGTTTTCATCACAAAATTACACCTGGTAAAGACAATCTTATTTTCCTATTGTTTCACTAAAAATGAATATCCCAATTGATAGATGCATCCTATTTTCCCTTTTGATATGCATGTCATTTAATTACATGCAATCTGCTAACAAAAAAACAGGTATGTTCAGACGAAGAAATCATTCTGGGGCAGTTATTCTCAATGTAACTTAAAAGTTAGAATTTTTTCTAATACATTAGAAAGTGATGCTTATGGGTTTTTTACAAACTGCTGAGAGTAAGTAACTGCTGTAAAAACGCGTTGTGTCTTTAAATATATAAAGTTTATTTATTTATGTTATTTGAAATCTTGAAGAGGTTTCCTTATTGATGCGTATTTGTGTTTTTAAAAGTTATTTGAACAATATTTAGATATTTATATATTGATACGGCCGGGGTCTTGAATTTTAAGTTGACTATTTTAGTTGACCTAAGTTTATCTTACTCCTGTCAGGACTTGGAAAATGGAAAATGATGGAAATTGAATATTTGTTTAATTTTTTTCAGGAACTTGCAAAACACCCAGAACAGGAAACGGAAGTTAACGAAAGTCAAAGCGAGGACCTTCGTAATTTAACAGCCGAAATTGCTAGCTTTGTGTCATCAGCTAATGAGGATGAGGCGGCAAAAACCGAATCCTTGACTCAGACCAGCACCATCACCGTCGAGACAAGAACAGAGCAAACGTTCGATGTTAATAATAATAATGCCCGTGTGGACATACCGACAACGGTTGCGTCGATGGAGAATGAAGTTGTACAGGAACACCACGTTGCGGAGAGCATACAGAAGGAACCGGCTGTAAGCACTGTTAAAGTTACTAGCGAACAGCAAGTTATTGAATCGCACAACGTATCAGAGGCAGAAGCAAAACCCCAAAATAATCAATCAGTTCCAGCGCCAACGGTTGAGGAAACGGCGACGGATACGGCAACGGAAACGGCAGGCACCAGTCCTACTCCCGTGCCAAGGAAGAAGTCAGAGAAACACCAAAACAACGCTGCGTTAGAAACCGAAACGGTCCAAAAAGTGGATATTGACTTTGAAAATCTCGCCCTCCCGGAAACGCCCGTCCCGTCGAGACGATCGAATCGCGAACGATACATAACGGAGCAAGCTCCACCGGCAAGCCAACCCATCATCGCTAATCCCGAACCGAAGATTCCAAACCATCCTACCGAAGGCCAGCAGGACGATGACGAGGGTCCAACGACAACGATCATTGTGGACAATTTGCACTACAAGCTAAAGGTCGCGCCGATTCACACGGAAATCAATACCAAAATAGAAAACGCCCGGCTCAAGATCAGCGAGTCCACCGGCAACATACCGACGAGTGCGACGGAAAACGGTACGACCGAACGGCGCCGTTCGGTGAAAGACATCATAGAGTCGATCAACAAGAGCCAGAGCATGCTCAAGGTGAACCTCGAGCAGCAGGGTTTGCACGAAACGCAGTCCACCGACAGCATGACCCGGAACATCCGCGAGCTGAACGAGCGCGAGAAGGAGATCCAAAACTTGCTGCATGACATCGATAGTCGCTACGGTGCTGCAGGTGGACCAGGTGGCGGTGCTGAGATGCCGGTTCCTTCCGGGCGGGGTTCATATTACGATAACCTACCGGACGATAACCTGAACGACAACCTGGACGACATGAACAACATGTACGCGTCGTCTGGGCATCGGGTGAAAAAGAGCCCAACCAAAACGGTCATCATTGCGCAGGCGGACGATCAGTTTCAAGATTGCATCGATTGGAATCCTCTGCCGAAGCCGAAGCGCGTAATGGTGGAAAGTGTGACGGGAGCTGGCGAACAGTCCCGGTTGGCAGAAAATGCCCCTTCCTAGTCGTGTAGTGCTGCTTGTTTGCAGTAATGTTTCTGCACTTCATCGCTATTTTAATAGTTAAAACATTTTGGTGTGACTGTGCTTATCCATAAACATAGAATAAAATTTGTGTTTTGTTGTATATTATTTATAGAACCAAAACAAACCCGAGTTTGATTATTCGATGGAAGATTGGCGAAAAAACATTGGGGAAACACTCAATTTTTTATTTTAGTTTCACTCAATTTTTAATCAATATCTCAAGCAAGAAGAGTGTATGTGTAACTGAAACTATTTATATGAAATCAAAATGAATAACATTTATTATTCGCGTTCAATTGAGAGATGGTGATTCAATTCAGTTGATATCTATATGATTGATACATTAATGGTTGCATATTGGTTTTCTAATTGTTAGACGAGTTAAAGGGGGTAGTACGGCCAGGTCCAAAAATGCGTTTGGAAAATGTTGCTAAAGACCGATTATTAAAATCATGCTAAAAACCGATTATTTTTAGCCATAAAACATGACAATACATAATTCAACACCATACTAAGAATGGTTGAAATGATACTAAATAATATTTTAATGGTCAATCCTGTTCTAATTCATATGAATTGTTGTTATGATCTATT
Organism: Anopheles coustani; assembly: GCF_943734705.1. NCBI lineage: Eukaryota > Metazoa > Arthropoda > Insecta > Diptera > Culicidae > Anopheles > Anopheles coustani. The sequence continues at coordinate 39,410,260 of NC_071289.1, forward strand.
ACAATCAATTATGTATGATCAATTTATACGATGTCGTACTGATAACTGATTTAGTCAATGAAGTAAAAAGATTATCGCATCGTTTTCCTATCAGCACAAGATAGAAGCTTTAGTTTTATTTTCTGAAATAATTCCATAAGTTTTGAGGATTACGTGTCAACGTATCCCATTTCTTAACCTATTGCAATCGTTGTATATCTTTCGAACGGCTTTTCACAGGTGGCGCCAACAACATCCTGGAAGTTACGATTCCATGTTCGGTTTGTAATTTTTCATTTCCGTTTCCAGGTAGTTACAAAACCGTCCCAGGTTGGTGCGCACCGTACTGACTGCCGGAAAGCGATCGCCGAGCTGCCGCTTGTCTCGCTTCAGCTTTTCGCGCATAACACGATCGAGCTGTTTGCATTTCGCGACCATTCCTACCTCGTGCACGATCGCGTACCAATCGTTATCAGCGAAAATGTCCATCATCGAGTCTAGCGCTTCCGCCAGCACCCAAACGTCCGTCTCGTTGGCGCAAGTGTTGAGCACGAAATCGACGATCAGCTTCACCAGCGGTTCCGGCAGCAGGCATCCGAGCATGCCCAACATTCGCAGCCAGTTGGCTCGGATCTCCGCGTCCTCGCAGCCGACCACACCGTTCAGCATCAGCTGCAGATCGCTTTCGGTCATCTGTTTGAACAGCTCCGGGCTCTTGCGCAGGTGCTCCAGGGTGGCACGCATCAGCGACGTCGAGGCTTCCAGAAGCTTCACATTGCCCTGGCCCTGGAACACTTGCTGGCCGAGATCGATCCACACGTTGTACACCGCAGCCGGTCCTCCGAGATCCTCGGTCGTGATGTTATTGCACAGATTGTGAAGACACAGCATGGCAGAAATCCGCAGCGAGTCAAGCTTCTTCAGTGTGCCCTTCTCAGACTCGGCCAAGATTTGGTGCACGTTCTCCGCCATCGGTTGAGCCTTCTGCCAGAGCTTCTCGACCAGCGCTAACGATTTAATAGCTTCCAGAACCTCCACTGGAACCTTGTCCGTGTTCTCCACGCTTCCGTTTAGCTCGTTCGTATCGTAATCGTAAACACTTTCGGCGTCCGAACCGGCGCCGTTATTCTCGACGTTCTCATTTCCCTCGCTCTGCCAATCGTCATCGTCGGTGGAGCAGATGTTTGTGAGTATTTCGGCCGCTATCCGTTGCGCCTGCAGCATCCAACCTACGTCACGTACTTCCAGCTCACCGTCGGACGGCAGGTCCGCTTTCCGGCGACGCTGGTGTGACTCTGCCTCGGTTTCTTCGTCAATCTGTACGTCATCGGTCACCTCCAGATCGACTACCTCCTTCTGGGCCGTTAACGGAAGGATGCTGGTAAGGTTTCCCAACGCAACCCGATGGTTCGCTTCCATCGTCTTAGCAATGGTTTGCAAAATTTGGCTCATATGGCTGCTTAGCAATACCGGGACGTTGCAAATTATTCCTGCGGCAAGGACACGCAGCATCATCGTGGCATTGTCCGTACCGTCGAGGGCAAGAAGTGTTGACAATTCTAAACCATGGTTGGCTAGCACTCGCCAAGACGATGTGTTTTCTTCAGACACCACCAATAGACATTGTGCTACAGCAATTGCTATGGCATGAACGGAAGAAAATTAGATAATTAAAAGGTTCATCCAGCAGGAGACCAAAGATACACTTACCGATCTGTTTTCCATACACGTTACAATTCAAAAAGTAAACAAAAGGCTGCAGTAACTGTGCTTGATTGAAAGCGGTCAACGCGTCAGATGTACTTTCGCACAGGTTCCACAACAAATTAACCCCCTGCAGGAACGTGTCGGAGTGCTCGTCCATTTGGTCCTGCATGCTCTTATCGAACGTTGGCTTCCACTGAGTGGCGCTTGTGTAGCGATTCAACAATGCCAGCAGCGGCGTAAGCACATCCTGATCGACCATAAACTCGCACAGCTCCACGCTGCCAACCGAGAGGTTTCGAAGTGCTCCAGCAGTGGCATGACGCACGCTTGAATCCGGATGCACCAACAGCGACGCCGCTATCCGTATGATGTTACTTGCGACAACTTCGGCCAGATTTACCTCACCCTGGCCGATAGTGGCCAGTGATTGCAACCCGCAGATTTTCTCCTCCGTTACGGACGATTCCAGCTGCTCTACGATCGCATCGATGGGGGTCCCGGATTTTGCACTACCGGCCAGCCCTTGCTCGATTAGCCCATTTACGTCCATCAACCCGGTGGGGGCTGGTTGGTTTTTGTGAAGCCTTGGTTTCTTGGCCTTACCCATGATTTTTAGAGCTCCCGGATGCAGGAGGACCACAAATTACACACAAAAATTAACAGACCGGAGTCGTTCGCCGGTCCAAACACACGTGCCGAAGTGTCAAATAGACGTCTACAAAATATTTACCTTTTGACCAAGGTGACTGGAGAAAGGGTAGTGCAAGTTGTGACTGAAAAAGCTTGTTTTTTAAAATATTTTTTCAGTTTTCAAACCGATTTGCACGATTAAACCCTCAAATGAGAAGTCTTTTCAAAACAAATCACTTAAAACAAGTGGAATTTTTCGTACTTATACATTTTACTAAAAATTGAAAAAGAAAAATGAAAGAGATAAGGAAACCTTGGTGCGAATTGTTCGAATTGTTCGAATCGCCACGTTCATACACCTTAGTCGAGAAGTTCAATCGATTTTCGAACATGTCACGTGGTCGAAGCGCATGTGGTTTGAAATAGACTAAACGAACTAATTTATAAATTCAATATAAACAATAGAATTGTGACGAAAAATTAAATGTTTAACGTTAAGAAAGAGTCTGTAAAATCAATTATTCAGCAATCGTTGAAAATCAATAAAAAAAAATCCTTTAACTAGATAGAAAATTTTGCAACAAGACATAAAAAGGCATTTCAAAATATCGATAGAAAAATAAACCGCATAGTGTATAGCATGTTCAATTACAAATTCAAAAAAATAATTTTATCTTGCTTGCAGGAAAATGTTGGTAGTATTAATAAATTCAAAATTTATTAATGTACATACACTAAAGACCGAAAAGTTGTTCAGTAATGTGCCGTGGTAGATAATTTGACCTGAACATATTATGCAAAATATAATGAAAATTTTTAAAAATTGAAATAGGAACCTGGTCTGCAGTTTCCAAATTATTTTGGCTTTACAGTTCGGATGCAAACAAATAATATTCAATACTCTTCAACTTCGCTGTTGCATCTATAATTTTATTACCATGCATTCCCATCTACTTCAAACAATGCTACTTCCTAATGCACATGCTAGCATTAGTTACCAGTTGCGACTATCTCGCGATCGCAAATAACAATTCTACTCTGTCGTGTAATAATTCAACCCTGATAAAATCCGCCAGCAAGAGGCTCATTTACATGCCGGACCTGAAGGTGCAACTTGAAGGTTTGTTTTCGTATGTTAACTGGATGACTTTCTTATTAGGGATATTGTCGTCGTGTTTTACCTTTCAAACGGTTATTTTATACTCACTATTAATTAAGACACTTCTTTCCGATACTAAAAGCCTTTCCGTAGATAAAGGCAACCATAGCATATCTACCCTTCATCGCCTTTAAATATTAATCAACAATTCAATGCTTGCCAGTGTGTAATGTCCAAACATTTGTTATCGGTTTGATGTCCAAACGTTTCCACTTCACTGTCCGGACACTCTGCTCTTGAATACATGGGTTTCCTCATGGGGTTTGCTAACGATTTAATATATTATGCTGAATATAAATCCTCTTCATTCTACGTCTTTCTCACAAAATAGTAAACATTTAACAAGTATTGCTTTCAATTGTCCCTTATCTGTCGTTTGCACATGCACACGTGTCTGTGTCGTGGTTTCCTTTCCATTCCATCTGCTCGGTCACCCTATTGTCTACCGGTTCCTGTGACATATTTCCAGCTCACTTTCATGGCGCAAAAGAAACAAAACGTAGTAGTTTGAATTGAGGATTTCCTGTGGCGACGCCATTCGTATATGCCCACACCGTCGTGCGCGCTGAGCAAATGAATCTAATTTAAAACACGATTACCATACGAGCGCGCGAACCTCGACCGGTGCGTCGTTGCCATTGGCACTACTGGGTCGGTCACAGATCGACCCGTTCGAGACATATTAAACTGTACCATGCGAATTAAAAAAACCAAACTCCAGGCAGGGACCAAACACATGGCCGACGCTGGGGGCCTAGTAGCTGTTGACCTCACGGAGCTGCCGGTTGCCGAGCTCCAGCGGTGGACGGTAGTTGTTGATGACCTTGCCGTACTCGAACTGCTTATTGATGGTTGCATCGCAGGGACACTCCTCGGCCGCATCGTAGCAACGCATCTCGCGGAACAGCTCCAGCTGCTCGTGGGACACCTCGATCGGCTCCTTGAACAGAATCCAGGTGACGGACTCGGAGCACGGCGGCGTCGTCAGTGATCCCAGGTAGGTCCAGTAAGCCTTACCCTCCGGCAAGAGGCGAGCTGGATCAAGTGGTTTGTTGAGTGTTACCTACGTACGAAAGTAAATTAAATTGATTAATCAATATGTCGGATAAGTGGGAAAAAGAAATTAATCACTAATAAAAGTCACTTGACTGAAATGTAACTGTTTGTTTACTACACATTCTGATTTAATATTAAAGTATTCCATGATTCTTGAAATAAACTGTAAATGCCACAAAATAAAACAGATACCAATCAAGCTATTAAAAAACAGAATGCCTGAAGTAAAGAACTCAATTTTTATTTAAGTTTTAATGTGAAAACTATCGAGAACAGCAAAATGAATGCATCTCCTCCAGTACAATTTATTATTTTTAAAATCAGTGTAATAAGACATATGACAGTCACATCGAATCAACAACAAAACGTTAATAAAATGAAATCATTAGTATAACCGGTCTCCTACGACGTGTTTAATTGTTCATTAGCCATTGATTCTTCACGAGCGACCAATTGAACTCATTCAAACTCATGCCCGAGCGGAGCCATTATTAAAGACAGGCAAATAAGAATCAACAAACGAATCAAGCTTCGTCCGTCTAGAGCCAACCCAGGTTCCGTCGCAGCATCACAACACACGACAGACTCGTTGACGCTGGATCTCTTCATCCGATTCGAACCGGATCGCGAGTTCATGGACAGTCATCATCCGATCCGGCGCGTCGGTGAGCAAATGCGAGTTGGAAGAATGAATTCATCCGAAAGCGCCCGGGTGCAGTGTACGGTGCACTTTTCCGTTTCGCAGTTTTTTTTGCAGCACATAAATCCTCATTGTGGGCCTTTGATCGCACAAACATTCACAAACACACACTCTCGTTTCTCCCCGTACCAAGGCTACAACATCAGAAGGGGGGCGTTGGAGAGGCAGAACAATCCGCCACGGCCCTAGATGGAAAAGATGGATAAAGCGGCCGTGCTTTTGAATCGAAACGGTTGTTAGTGTCAATGTCGGCGGAGTAACACCGGCAATGAATTGGGTGCTACAAGCGAAAACACAATAGAATGATTGATAAGTGTTGGGAACGTACGAAATAAAACGCAAAAACAGAACACCAATAAGGAACAATATGTGTTTCATCCACTCAACGAGAGTAAGGTCACAACCACTTAACAATAAAAATTAACTACAAATCAAATACCAATCTCAAGTACCGTTGACGTCGGCACCGCGGGCCATTAGCATGAGACAATTTGTAAACAGTTGGATAATTGGGATAACTGCATTAAGGATTTACGAAATAATGCGATGAGGCATAAGGCATTTTTTCCCATTTGCGTAAATTTATTTGTCCTTCAACAGTCATTAACAGTTTACGTTAACGGAAACAATAACTATATAATATTTTTTTAGATTATTTTTGTGCAGAAATATGTTGTTTCTTCTCATTTTAAGTTTCTTCATAGCAAGAGTTGCGACATTATGAAACACTAACCTTGCAATCGATATATCAGTTGATTTTGGAAAATTTTGTCCAAATCGTTCATTTTTGTCTAAAAAGAACGGACCATGCACAAACAAAGTTCATCTTTTCCAAAAGAAAAACAAATTGTAGTGAAAATTTCATATTTCAATTCGATTTTCTGTTCAAACTGTGATCATTGACCTGTTTGATTTTATTTTGTATCCAACTGTATGTAATATTCAATTAAATATTCAATCAATCATCTTTATCAGAATACAAATAATTTTTTTGAAATTGAAATATGTATATGTCTTGTAAAGCCAAGTTAAACTCGACAGATTTTTCGCCGGCATATTCGTGAGGCATATTTTAAAACTCTTTAATTGTGATGAATTAATGTAATAGGTGGGCTTCGACAGCCTGCGAGTGATTGAAATTAACTTTCTCTTAATTCAAGTAACCACACGTGTGCGAAAACATGCCGGTCCTTCGCTCGTGAGCCCTAACTGGATTCCGCCGGGCAGAAGTACTTTTCCCCCGATTAACAGCACAATTTAACCTCACCACTTTGCAGCGAGATTGTTGATCAACACTTGTGCAAACACGGATGAGGCCGGTAAATAGCACGATTGTTCCGTCGGTGGTACTTGTGACGCCGGCAGACGGCGGGTCCACGCAATCGGCCCCCATACCACTTGACCCATCTATCGCCGGCCGGCCATCTAGAGGTGCACCACCTCATCGTAATCGGACGGCGGATCGCGCGGCCAGCGGATCATATCGTGTTGTCCTTGCCTTTACGAATCTGCTCACGCCCGGGAGGAAAAGACGGACGAGTGGAGGTAAAAGAAATGGAAAATTCAACTCAACTCAACTAGCGATTGTTTACTCAACACGCTTGTCGTTGCTTATCGCACGTGAACCTCCATGTTGCTGAAAGTAGGATGCATCATAGTGCTCCTGAGTGTACCGGTGGATGGTAAGTTTTTAGCTTGATTGAACTACGACAACCCGGAGTAACGAGGAATAACCCCAGAGAGTGGGTTGTCTATTGAGTTATTGCCACCCCAACGCCTGCCATGACAAAACTGTTGACAAACGAGCCGGTGCAATTCAACTAAAAGAATTCACTATGGCCTTCGCACCCGTCGTTCCCGCAAACGAACCTCTGGAACGTACGAGGCCGGTATTAGTCGGATTATTTTTGCTAGAATTGTGTCACGTAAGTTCACCATTAGTAGAATATGATTATTTTATTCCACCTCTTCATCAAACCGGAAGCGATGCATCCCGGACTGAACAGTGAGAAATTGAGATTCTATCAGGATAGGTACTTACGCGATCGCCCTTGTGGGTGATGAACGGAAGCAGACGAGCGATGATGTCCAGCTCTGGATGAGGCTTGCCGACCTGAGAATGCAAAAAATAATACATTATTCGTTCCGCGCACTTCGATGCAACTTGTTTGCGTAGGGCTAAACTATTTCAATGCACTCTGCGATGCATTGGAATATCCGGTGTGTTATTGGACTCCTTTTAAGATTTTTATGATGCACGCAATGCATTCTAATAGAATTAGATTCCATTGTTCTAAAGCTTAATAGACCAGCAATTGAAACTTATTTGATTATAATAAATCACAAATAAGCAATTAGCGAAGCGACGATCTATAAGAATAGATAACTGTATAAAGCTAAAGTATCTTCACCTTTTAATTCAATTGATAAGATCCAACAAAGTTTTTTAAAAATAATGAAAATTAACAGGTTAAAATTAACTAACCATATGTTCGACAGCGATGTAAATTAAATTGGTACTACAGAGGTTATCGCTCTTTCAATAAATTAATTATACAATTCTCTTTCATCGAAGAAATACTGCATTGAATTTTATAGCTGAAAAGTGGTTCATCTAGAAGTGGTTGTGAAACTAGGTAAGAATCAAAGACAATTAATAGACAGGTCGCAGCATACCATGTAACGACCCGAAAACCGTGGGAAAATTTTTGACAGTTGGTTAAAATTTTGTTTACAACTCAGAAACAGCGAAGAAAGTGGGGTAAAACTGCAAATTTGGTATGTATTATCAACAGAACAAAGAGTTGAGGCGTTCGAAATATGTTCTGGAGGAAGGCTCCGTATAAGGCAGACCCACACACTTAATTTCGGCAATCACGGCGAGCAAAAGGATCCATATCCCATGATTTCACACAGAAGAGCAGTTTCTATCCGCAAAACCATGGATACTGTGATCTAGAATGACCAAATACCTATTTCGCGAAGATTTTTGCGGAGATCTCCCACAAGTATGCTGGAAATTTTTGTAAACACTTTTTTAACCAACTGTCATAACAATGGCGGAGCAAAAAACAGCTTTGACCCGACCTGTCTGTTGATTGTCTTTGGTAAGAATACAATTAACTTGGACGGCAGACGTAATTTACTGTTTCAATTTACTTATATAAAACAAAATCAGCCCTCCATCAGCTTTTGATGGCCCCGGCAACATGTCGCAACGCGGACAATGAATCTTAATTTCAAGTCAAACGCAATCCTGTTCTCGATGCATCGCCATAAAGCGAAATGAAAAACAAATCAAAAGTTCCATCATAGTTGATCTGTATTCGGAGTTGAGAACTGTTCTCAAGTCATCTCAATTGCAGCAAACCCCAACGAGGCGAGATAATATCCCGATTGCAAAGTTTCACTTGTTGCCTTCGACACGCAACGCAAATAAGCGTGAAGGGCGTCCGTAACTGAGGTCTTCTCGGGCAACTGGTTTAAATGTTATCGAGGGTAATGATTAAATTGGATCCGCCATGTCGGCGCTGTCTCGTCCAGTATGCCGTATTTAAATAGTTGACCGCCTTCACCTTGCATTAGGGTCTGTCGGCTCGAGAATTGATAATTGGTTCCATAATCGGATGCGTCTATGATGTGGTGGACGGACAGGGCAGGCATCTTCCAGAAGCCAAATTGTGCCCCAAGCCGTAGGCAAGAAGGGGAAGAAAATCGATCGAAGCGGATGACGCGTGCTAATGTCAGGTGTAACCAACAGCTTGGCGTTTGCGTAGGGCGTAATTGGATTAGACCGCTGAGTGGCCAATAGGTGGTAGCGCGGGTGAGCCAACCTTCCAGTGAAGGTTGTGCAACTGCTCAGTATAAATAGTTTCTTTTCGATATACCTAACCGCATGGCAACATTTATCCTCGCCATTAGAATCGCATCACCGTCCGCCATACTGTCAACGTTCATTACCCGCACATTACATTGCACGCTTGCGGTCCGCCTCACCTTCAAAAAGACGCCCAACACGGCCAACCCGTCCGGGTGACCGGCGGCCTCGGCGAAGCTCTTGTACTTGCTCTGGTTCCAGTGGACGAGATGTAGCTCGCCGGCGAACGACTCGCCGTCCACCGTGTGCTCCGAGCCGCGCGAATCCGAGCAACCCCAGTGGCAGTGGAACTGCTCAAGGATGAACTCCTCCTTCTGCAGCGGTCCTCCGGTGAGCAGCGAGCCCTTGCCGTTGACGTCCACCCGCCAGCAGTAGCCCGGGTTGACCAGGCTGCGCGTGTTCTCCGGAACGTAGGTCCACTTGAGCGGGTTCTCCTGCAGGTCGCCCGAGTTCTGCGTTTTCGAGGTCGTGATATCGACCGGCGACTGGCGCTGGCCACGAGCCTGCGGGAACATTTCCGGCCATTTCTGGGGACCTGCAAAAGAAAACAGTGTTGTTAATGAATGACGCGCAATGGGAATTCGACCATGAATAAGATGTTATTCAATTGACACAACGAAATTGTTTCATAAATCATCCTTATCGCTAGCGGACAACGTTCTCCGTACGCTTGACTAAAAAAACAGTGTGGTAATAATAATGACAAGTGTTCATGTCTGTTTGTTGTGACAAACCATGGGCATGTGTTACAAGTCCCAAGAGGGACATTCATACGGAGCTCATTCAAAATTAATGTAATTAATTTTGTTTTCATTTGGTTCCAATCGATCTAATGAACTAGAGTCAATCTACTAAATGGTCCAATGAAGATAATAAACACCGTTGATCGAGTAATAATTATAACAACGGAAAAACAAACGATAGCAAAATTCCATCAAGCAAGATAAACTGGGGTGGAATAAGAATACGATATTTTAGGCCGGTCTACACCATGTCCAATATATTTTCATACACAATTTTCATCAAGACGGAGTGGATACATTTTATGTTCATACATTTTCTACATAATTTTCAAATATTCCATTGTGCTTACACAAGTAGTTGAATTTTCTGTTCTGTAATAAAAGATACATGTTTCGGGATGAGAGAAAAATACAATTTAAGAAAGAGGAATTTTCTTAGTGTTATTTTCTGGTTTTCGTTTCGGCCATAGAAAATACAATGGTCATCACTGGCTTGTATTTGCTGATTTGACGTTCAGTTAACCCTGAACATGTTATTAGAACCAACAAGGAGCGAACCGAAAAATAATCAGTTGTTTTAAAAGTATAATGACCTCTTATGTGAAGTAAAACTTAGAAAACAAGGATACGTGCTCAAACAGGACGAAGCATTGACGAAATGATAACCAACGAATGCAACATACTTTTTAGCCAAAATCAATTTTTCAGTTCTCCAGATGGATTATTTCATATTATAATCAAAAAGGGATTGTTTTGAGTAGCTATCAATGAACAAGAATAATAAATGAGCAAAATGTGCCAACTTTGGCCTAGTTCAGTTTGTGTAAAACATATGCTGTAATTGATCTATATAAAATTACCTTAAAATGAAAATAATTGACCAATTGCTAAGAAATAATTGGTATTTTAATTGGTCAGGAAATATATAGGACACGCTGTACCTTACTGATGGCTGGACTATGTGTTAATTTACGGTAACGGACAAGATGTAAGATATAAAACAGTTCCCTTTAAATGCAACTTAAATGAAATGATTGACCTATTGCGGGAAATAAATCGCAATTAATTACGAGCAACACTTCAGCACGATCCAGGCTAACGTTCTCGGAAATGAGGATGGGCATGGACGGCAACACTTCCGAGATGCAGCAAAAAAGAGTGAGGCCTCTTCAAAATCGTGTCAAACGAAGAGGAACGATTAGCTGCCACCAGTCACGATGCATCCGGGGAAGCAGGGATAGGACCCGGTGCATCCAAATGCGGTCGTGACCGATTGTGCCGACCGACTTAACGAAGAGGAACTCGCCTCTAATGCCTCTTATGACTGCCGGAAGCTGTATGTTAGTTTTGCCTCTTTTATGCTTCAAACTGCACTGGGGCAGGGCTGCATTACATCACTCGACGTCATACTCTTTATCGCCCGAGAGAGCCACTTGGCAACGTTCTGGCGCTTGAGGAGGAATTTTCCGGAAGTCTCCAGCACCAGATGATTGGCGCTATAAAGTGTGATAAGCGGCCCACGTATACGCCATATAGGCACGAGATAATTACACTTTTTACAACATAGTTAACGTCCTACAAAAGACTTTAAATGGAGCAAGGAGCTAGTCATGACCCTATTCGCCATCTCAGTCGACTCTGGTAAGATTATTTCTCTCCATAAATATTTTCATTCCTACAAAATTTAAGCTTTGTGATCGTTTCATCATCGCGATTGACACGTGGTCGGTGAAATATCGAAGATCCGTTCGGATTGTTTTGACGGGCGGTCACTCTGCGGGACGATCAATCTCGCCACACACCGGACGGACGGTCGATCAAGGTAGAAAAACAACCGTCTCGATGAGCCAGCGATACTGACGTCAATCATCTTCCAGTTGAAATTCTAATAGGCCGTACGCAAATGAGCCACTTGTTGTGCTTGGCAGGGCGGACGTTGCAAAAAAGATACGTCCACGACGTCCGTCGTCGTTCAGAGGAAGACAGAAAAAATCAATGCTGTTTCCAACCCCCGAGCTGAACCATTTTGGTATTTTTTGAACTGATATGTTGATATATTTCTTCAATTAAAATAAACGAAATCTCAATGGCATTCAAAAGTTGAAAAAATATTGAAAAGAGAATGGATCATTCATACCAATATTTCAAAATTCAAGCATGGCGATTTTTTAATTGCATGTTTGGAGTACTTCGCAAAACCGAAAGTGAAGAATTTAAACATAAAAAGAAAAGGTTTTAAATATCTTTCACAGAATACCTATCTTTTATTTATTGTTTTACTACGACCTATTTATAGATCAAACATGGTTCTTATTGTATAAGCAAATCAATGCAGCATCGCAAGATTTTAGCCCCTGAGATTGACTAATTCGTTTCTTATCAATTTGCAAACAGATTGCAATAAAACTTTGAATCTACCACTTGAAACGCGAATCGCGAAAACGATAAGCACTTGTCGTATCGTGCAAATCTCCGGGGACTTTAACTTTCCTCGCGTGAACCCTCGCGTGTGTTTTTTGGATCTTGTTAAAATTCTTATCACGTGCCGCCCCCTTTGGACTCCCGCCACACAACAAACACCCGACGCCAGAGAACCTACGATCAGCTGTGATGAGTAATGGCTATCTCGCAAACATGTTTTGGTTGTTTCACGAGACTCACTTCTCACTTCTAACCGTTGTCAAGGCTGCCAGGGCACATGTGCGTTGTAATTTCCGTTTATCACACTCATCGTACGCAGATAAGTACACTATAATTTTGCTGGAGCTGGGCACTGATTTTCCCCCTGTTTTTTACACGAATCAGTGCGCACACAGCAGTATGAATGCGTCATCGGACTGTCATCAGTTGTTGCGCTTGATGTGTGTGCTGAGCAATTTGTTATGATCAAATGGTTGTAATGTCAAAAGAATGATTACAGGGGATGACCAATTTTGTAGTAAAGAAATAAAGGGTACGCACATGTACATGGTGCTTGGTCAGCTGTGACAACATAAACTCGACTTAAAAAAAAATCACATAAAAAAGCGAAACCAACTTATAGAAAACCATATTTTAAAATAAAATTATCTAAACGTCTATTAATCTAAACTCTTTGAAAAGATACACATACTTTAAAAAAATAAAAGTAAAGATTAAAAGAAGAATAAAGAAAATAGCGCATATTCCTAAAACTGGTCGCGTAACACACAGAAATATTTTAAAAAGTCTCGTAAGCCCTTTTCGGACAGGCATGACCAACAAGGTCGTTACGCCAAGAAGAAGAAGAAATATTTAAATTTTTAAAAACATAAAAAAATATTCTAATTTGCTAAATTATTTCTATGAAATTATCGTGGGATTTTTATCAAAACACCCATTACACAGTTAACGAGAACTATTGTTACTAATAATGAAGACCAGTGAGACAAATTGCCTTGCATTTCAAAATGGATCTGCTCCGGTGCCTCACCTTTGTAAATAACAGCGCAAAGTGGTTCTATTGCATCAGGGGAAGGGAAAAACTAACCGTTTGCAAATGTCACAGCTGTGACTCGCCTCACAAATCCCTGCAGCTCGACTCAATGCCCTGCAAACCTTGACTACCAGTCAGTGGCCTATTCCGGTTTCAATCCTCCGCTCACCCAACACACATCCGGTTGTTCCGTCCAACCAGGTGCTGCACACATACACACACAAGCACACAGTCTGCGAAGTTCGTGTGCGATCTTTCAAAAGCCAAATGCCGTAACGAACCCTCGATCGCGCGGGCACTTGCTGTTGCGGTGGTAACGGAGGGCGGTACGGAGTGCACGTGCTGCAAAGTGTGCTTCCTCGGAGCATGAGCTTTTCCCGTCGTGTAGAAAAATCCCCTCGCGCCCCAATCTCTGCTTCTCGCAAATTCCTTATCACGTGACTGAGCGCGTCGAAGACGAAGAAACCGGTTCCAGCCGTGTTCGACACGGCGCTCCGAGGGAAGAAATGGAGCCTGTAGCCTGCACACACCGCGGTCGTCGGCGGAGCGGAATTTACGCGAACCGGTTTACCGCACACTCCACACACTTCCGCCTTCCCGACCAACGGGAGCTGGCCGTGGGCTTTCCAGATCCTGGCCGGTGACTCCGATTTGAGTTCGATCTTTTCTGTTTATGTTGTGGTTTTTTGTTTTCTTTTCTTACGGCAGGCCGGTTCCGCGGGCGACATCGATTCATCGACACCAACACACCTGCACGATCGCGACGGATGGGTTTTTGTTTTTCGCGCTGAGATTACCTAGCTTCTGAAGCCTAAAACCCAACGCCCGCTCAAGGGAGCCCCCGACAAGACATTCACTTGGCGGCTCTAATTGCAGCAATTAGAAAGTTTGCAACACGCGCACCGATTGATTGACTTTGTTCGATATGCTCGGAGCTTGCAGACAGTAAAGTAAACAAAGCAACACAGCGACGTTCTTGCGCATTCGACGAAGGCATTGAAGGTAACGAGATACAAAAATTTGCATCGATCGCTGCGAAATAAAATCTGAAGATTTATCTTCTCAAACGAGCAGCGGACAACATCCGCCTTTAGTAAAAAGTTTATCTCGACTGAAGGTCTTTGGAACGGCAAAAACGAAAATAATAAATGAGCAGGGGCCGCAATTTCAATAAAAAATAAAACCAAAATATTTGAAGAACAGATCAAGGCGATTGTTTCTTCGAGAAACAAACTTAGAATTTTCGTTCGAAACACCCTTTTCGTTAGAATCATAACCCTTCCACTATTAATCATAATCACGTTCACGAAAACTACCACCTTTCCGAAAGTACTCAACGAATACGGCACGATCGCAAAAGTTCTCACGTTCGTGGAAAGAATTTTCCTATCGCCCGGACACCTAATTTGCATACTTTACGTAACGAGACTACAATGTCGAAAAACCCATTAGTGCTTCCCGGTGTGCGGTTTTGCCTTCCCTATGGTTGGGAAAATAACCATTACGATTTCACTGACGCCCTTCTAGCAGGTTCCGGCAAACAATTGCCACACTAATCATCGGAATCAAACAGCATCGATCTGCGAAACGAAACGCAATTCGAAACGTGCTGCTATCAGCGTTCGTTAAATGTCGAGCCACTGGATCTGCGTTGCGTTTTCGCAACTCCAAATTCAGCCTCCGGCTTCACATGGCCCCCGCGGGGTGTTGATTTGCACACCCAGAACCAGAAGTCGTACCTCGTCGCGTCGGGTGCGATCACGTGCCTCCTCCCTTGTCCCGGTCAATTGTGGCAATCAGTAACCGGCCGAGGTTAGGATGCGGGCACACGTTTTAAGTGGTTTGTTGAAAACTCTCGCAAGTTCGGTATTATCGCAACCAATTTGAACCGTTCTTATTACTTTGCCGATGCCGGAGTTGCCCGACTGTCCGAGCCATTTAATGCCATCTGCAGCGCACGAGGGTTATCAACTTTATTGCCGTGTGATTTTGCAATCACTTCACTTTTCGAATATTTGAACCATGTGTTCGCACAGTTTGGACGAGTTGGCCTATATTTTTACGGTTACTTTGTAGATTAACTCGTATCTTACATTTTGATAGAAGCCAATGAGCTACCTTGAAATTTTAATGGGCATATTCCGCGTGCGCATAAACGTTTGACATAAAGGTTTCACTTTAACCTTTTTGAACCCGTCTCGACTTATTATGATCATAGTTTTGACTTCTTGTTATCGTTACAAACTGTAATAAATTCTTGTTCACGAGCTACCATAAATTTAAAAATTAAATTTTGATAGTATCATGAGTCAGTGAAATTATATAAAACTTCCTTTTTGCTAATTAATGCTCGTTTCTGTTGCCACACGTGATCACTTTTCAAGCATTTGATCACATGATAGCTTTCTGTTTTATATATTCTTTAATTAGTTGATAGAATAATTTGGATTACGTAGTAAAGGCAATGTGAAATTATTCCATACAACGGATACTAGTTTTGGGTTTTAAGCATGATTTGAAACCTCAAAAAATGTACTCTTTTAATGGTTTATTTTTCTAATTGTTTACTATTACAGTATTGATACTAATATAGAACATTACGACTTAGAGCAATTCTACTGAACCGGTAATGAATTGCTAAATGCTTTTCCTCTTTTTAAAAGTATAATTTGCCTTTTACGGATCAAATAAAGGAAACGGAAGATAAAAAAAATCGCCGCTCCCTCAAATGATTGAAATGTGTTTAAAAAATTAATTTACAATGCAAACTTCGGTAAAAATTTAAAAGATGAGATTTTTTTCCTGAAAACAAACGGTTATGGCGAATAACCAGAGAAAGCTTTTTGTAACTACCAAATACACAAAACTGTCGATCTTCACTTCCCACACGGTTTGGCAAACTTTAAAAGACGTGGGCTATATTCAAACTGAACGGCATTGCGTCACGTGTTTGTTGAATTACCTTATTTGTTTTTGTAAGAAAACGAGCAAATCGGATATGGCTTTCGGGTTGTGTTGATCGTACCTTTTTTTCCCACCATTTTCAATTGAACAGACTCATCGCACAGTTTGGCATTGGAAGCTTCGAGAAACACAAGCCAAGACGTACACACAAAAACACCGCCCAAAAAACCCATCCGCACGAAGTTGTCGTTTATCGCGACCCCATCAATGTAGGCTTTCCGGGGCACAAAACAACATGCTGTTTTTCTTTTTTTGCTTTTACATTGAAGGTGAACGCAACTCACAAAGTCACTGATAACAGGTGCGTGATTGATTTAATGACCCTCCGAAGTGAAGTACCTGGTATGTCACGATTGATAAGTGCCGTCTACCACGCGCCATTTGGGGTGGTTTTTGCGAGATCAATCAATGGAGATCGATTTTGCCAATCGGTAGCACGGTACAAGTGTGTTAGGCTCAAGTAGCAAGGGCGAGATAAAATAACATCGACTCGGATGATCGACACGGGATTGCCGGCGTTAACTTACCGTTTTGCTGTGTGTAGCCCCAAGAGACGGACATTGTGATAAGCGGTTTTTGGTTTACTAGCTGCCTTGTTGCTGGTAGATCGGAAAGACACCTTCTCGCGAGCGCACCGAGATTTCAACTGCCAGCAAGATCAACAATCTCCGACGACGAAAGCAGCCTCCTGACGGTTGCTGCTGCTGCTGCTGGATGATAGCGCGCGCTCTAATCACGACTCTCGCTCGCTCTCGGTCACTCTTTGTTTACCACGGCACCTCGCTCACTCACTCGCCCACTGTTCGATCGTTTGGCACAACGACCACCACAGGCGCGCACTCCTAGTCACTTATCAACGGGACACACACGCTCCAACCGTATGAGGTATGCGTAACCGATCGTGCGTATCGGTAATTTCACTCGAGACGGTGAAGTTGGGCTCCACCACCTTGTTTCTGTGGTGGTTTTCTCTCTCCTCGCCTGACGAAGAGGGGGGACGCGTAAACAAAACCTTCGAGCCCGAGGCGCCTCCAGCGACGATTTGCAACAAATATTGCAACTTTCTGTCCGTGCCCAGCACCTATACCTGCAGCTGGTGATAACCACGACCGTTCGAGGGATCGAGCGTTGTTCGACTGAACGAATGGCAACAAACGAACCGCAGCCGCGTGTCAACAGACTTGACGATGGACCAATAGACGGAACCGTGGCGGAAAACCCCGCGTTGGAGGGAAAGAAAGATACGCTAAAAACGCAACGCACGGGACGGCGACGGTGACGAACACGACCTGTTTCGTTCAATCGACACACTGGTACTGAATGGCGGAGACAGAGCTGTACGTTCGTTTACTCATCTGGAGAGCCCACTCCAGCGCGCGCCGTTCATATATATACGGACCGCAGTGTGAACCGCGCACTACCGCCACCACCACCACCACCACACATGCATCCACGCGATGGGCACGTTGCATCGCACCAGACCTCACCACCTCCTCCTGCAGGGGCCTTCCACACCACAAACACTCCGCACTGTACTCGCGTGGAGAATGAAGGAAAATTAATGGAAACTCACCCGCGTGACGTTTCTTTCGCTCGAAAGTCGCCATCTCGTTCGCTCGCGCTTTGAGCCGCTGAAGGGCGGCTGGGCGCGATCGAGTACGATCGAGCGATCGGGATGGCGCAGGGCTGTTTTCGTTCCATCGACTAGGGGTGTGGTAGTGCACTGACTGCGCAGTCGACATTGTGTGACGCTGCAACTGCAACTCCGGTGCAGGGGCTAAGAATGCGGACGGGTTGGGAATGATGATTAGTGTCGCCCGGGTCGCTCTAAGCGTGTCTGGAGTGTTGGCGGTAATTGAGGAAAGTATTTTCGTCTAAATCACCTCGAACAATTGCGAAATTTAATTGACTCGCTTGCAAAGGCAAACAATCACTGTCAAGACGACAATATTTAAGCGCAGGGTGACGTTTCACTTTTAGAAACATCATTGTTTTCTGGGCACTATTCTTTGTAAAAACATCGATATGTCTTTTAAACAGCAGCAACGTCTATTTATGCGCCAAAGTGAGTCACAAACAGTTTAAAAAAGAGAAAACTCAAAATATTTAAACAGTCCATCAGATGTTCGCTTCAGCTAAGACTTAGAAAAGAAAAAAAAACTATGGGCATTATTATGCGGAAGCGTTGACCGACATAAAAAAAAACTCCATGGCTCAAAACTTAACTGAAAACGAGTTTTAAGAAAACCGAGACGACTTGCCCATCCTGGATGTTATATCGTACTCAGTTACGTTACGTGCCCAACGAAGCATGTTAATGATATTTATCAAATATATCGCCAACAAGTTTCTAAAGCAGGTCCTTTTATGGCGAACAATCAGCTGGAAGGAAATGGGAAAGCCGCTGGTTTTGCTTCAGGGCTAACGCTGAAGCACTGGAGATGTATATAGCACTTAAAACATAATCAAAAAACATAATAAAGACCACTTTTAAACTGATCTACATCAACAAAACTGCAACAAAACTGATTTACCTTCTAACTAAACTGATATCGCTTCACGATTAAATTTACTTTATGCATTTGTCTTCCATTGTATTCTTTTTCCTCTTCCCGACGAAGGTTAGTCCATTTGTTTATTACGCACGTCGTATAAATATAAATTTAATTGTAAAAAATCAATTCAGAAGAACTGGTCTTAATATCACTTCTTTATATCATTTTCCGGTTTCCGAAATTAGAATCTTTAGTATCACGAAACTTGAAGCATCCATTGTTACATTCGGCCCTCGGTGTCGGCAGTTTTTTGACAATTTAACACTTTTCTAGAAATGTATCTCAATCTCTGCTCTAGAACAAAACAATTTCCAATAAAAGAATCATGACTTTACTCATCATTTTCTTTAAATACACATTTTGATGTATCGTGAAAGGATTTATTTTACTAAGCGACCGTGAGAAGAGAATTTCCCAGATATTTCACAGGCACTTAAGCCTCAAGATATGAAAACCAAGCAGAGTGAAGTTTGTTTATTTTTGACGATTGCTTCTGCAATACCAGCTTTTATCGGGCAATCTGGAAGAGGTGTGAAAAATTATTTGAAGAGAATTACATACAGACAAGCAACGAAATAATCAAACGAATGAATGAAGATGCAAATTATGCCACAAACGTAGAGGTTATAAATATAAGTTAAAATTATTGTTTGAATCATTTTTCAAAATCAATGAAGATTGCAGTTCTACGTAGTACATAAAATTACCGTGCTTTCGATTGTATGCTATGAAGAATGGAGGAGTCATAAAGTTCTTGGGTTGACGAATTAAAATGCTTATTATTAACTCACTGCACTTTTTGCTGTGTTTGTCAAAATGCACCGTTCAATCATATCATATAAACACTTAAATTAACCCATCGACTTCCGATCGAAATACAAAGAAGTTTTCGTTCTTCTTCTCCCGCGCTAACGTAATCAAAACATTGCGATATGCTTCGCGAGAAAAGCACGATCCGTGGCGTGCTGCGAAGAGAGTTGGCTGGTTTCAGGTTTAACGATCGTCCATTCCGTCCAATTTGGTCCATTTTGCGACGGATGTAAACATTTCCACGCCGGGACCGCCTGGTTAGTTGGTTTGTTTTGTATTTTGACTTTTTTCTCTCTCTCTCTCGGGTCGCTTCCCACCGGTTTTATGGGTTTCCAAAAGTTAGTTTTATGGAGTGTTTAATAGGCTATAAAAACAACATTAAATCACGCCCAAAATACAGCGGCACGTGCTTAATTAATTAAGTGTGGTGAATTTGCATACGCGAAATTGTGGGAATTATGATAAGAGCAAGAGATAGTGCACGTGTGTAAAATGAAATGCATAATCAAGATCCAATGAAACAATAAATTGGAAGAGACCCAATAATCAGATGGATTAGTTTCGTTCAAATTCAATTTTCAATAATTTTATTCAATAAGTATAAGATTTTGCAGTACGATCTAAAATTTATATAGCATTTTTACAAAATTTCTTCTCAATATATTTATTAGATTAAATTTAATTATCTGTTTAGACGTTAGAATATTAGATGTGCAATATGTTACAGATGTGTCAGGAGGTTGTTTGGTCATTTGTTGCATATTAGCTTTCTTTTTCTCATTTATTTTTTTGCAAAAATGTAGCCAATTTTATTCTGACATCATTATCATTAGCAAACCCAAAATTTGCAAATACACACGGTTGATGTTATGCTGGAATGTTCAAAAATAATCATTGAAAATTATCATAACATTATAGAATTAGCTCACATTTCTTTGATACCTGTAATTTACCTTGAACAGTCGTGTACAGAAACCTTGTTCCGATACAATGAAACCTAGAATTGATCGATGTTGTATCGCCGGCGTAGGCTCATATACCGATAAGCATGAATGACGAAAAAAAAATGTTTGGCCATAAATAAATCCCTTTAAGCCCTTCAAAGAGTATAATCGGTTGAATCGATTCCGAGACAATCGGATTATTTATCGCCACCATCGAAATCGGGATTAGTTCGCCAAACCACGTGACGATCCGACCAGACGACGAGTTATCAGCACTAACCCGGTTTTTTCGCATTTTCGGCCCGCGAATGTTCCCTCCGTGAAGCAACACCAGTCAACATGCGCATTCTCGATCAGCGCAGAACTTGCTGCTTTGAAAGCCAAATATTTGGTCGCCCGTTTCGCTTGCCACCCAAGGGGAGGATCGTGAAGAAGCTAGCACGGTCTGATTAGCGTACATTCGAAGGTTCAGCTGACGTCGGCCGCCATGCTTTTTTATCGTACTCAAACACACGAACGGTGGCCATGGGACCCGTGGTCAAGTTAACAGGTTTCTTTTATTTTTCATCTAACAGAACAGCTTCTAAGTTGATTAACATGTATTGCAGCGGCGAGGTATAAAAGGAACACTATAAACAGAGTTGTCACGTTTTTCGAACACCCCGATAGTGAGCACAAACGCATTCGAGGTGAATAAATTCATCAATATCTTGTTAATGTACGATGAAACAAACAAACAGACATTGTTTGCATAGAAAATCTTAGCATTGACCGGAGGAGGACGAGAAGTA
Source organism: Anopheles coustani (assembly GCF_943734705.1). Taxonomy (NCBI): domain Eukaryota; kingdom Metazoa; phylum Arthropoda; class Insecta; order Diptera; family Culicidae; genus Anopheles; species Anopheles coustani. The sequence goes on from NC_071289.1 coordinate 39,431,629, forward strand.
AACAACGAACCGGATAAGAAAACAGAAAAACAACGACATCCAAGTACGTCACCATGAGTTCTTATCAAAAACATACAATATTTCGCCGTAGCAGAGAGTGAAGAAAAGAGTCAGCATCGGGTAAATACAAGCCCGAAGGCATCCGTCCATCCACCTACGCACAAGTTTCGTTGTTTGCTTCTCCTTGCGCAGGCTCTATCTTGCGAGCGTTATCTGAAGAAGGTATTTTATCATATCAAACATACCTTAGCTTTTGACAAGGCGCTTCGTGTACTTGGGGAAAACAATTAAATGTGGTTCTTAAGATCCTCGGATTTCCTCGCTATCACGAGACTGTTTTGCAAACAAACAATCAAAGAATAAGAACAATTGATTCAAGGGACTTGTTGTGCCATTATTTGAAAAAAGAAAGAGTTTGCATATTCTATGGCCGAAAGTCTTCTATCAAACGAATATTCATATGCCATCTTCCAGCAGCACCACGTTTCGCGATGATAGGTGTGACAGATGATTGATTCATACGTCGTTTCGATTATCACAATCGTACTAATGCACAGTCGCTCGCCCATTTTTATTGCTTCTTTTTGCTTCCTAAAAGGACGCTCATTGTTAGCACCGTTTCGACGGATCGAAAAACGGCGAGCGCATGATATCGAACGAGCGATAAGAATTGAGATGTAACTAATAAAACCCTTCTTTGAACGCCGATCGTGCCGAACGATAGGCTTCTGGAAGGTCTATTTCTGAACCTCCGCCAAGGTAATTTCCTTCGTTGCGTTATCTCTCAGATGACCCAATTTATCATTTTACTTTGATGAAATATAATCGGTACGGTTTGGTTTTTGTTTGCATCCAATCGAAATGAAAAAAAATGGATACTATGATATTTTTATTAGAAAATTTCGGAAAAATGAAATATATATTTTTTATGTTTCTTAGTCTAAATGCGAAACTAACATTTTATCAGATTCTTATAAATCTTATTACCAGAAACTTTAAACCAGAATTACAAGCATTAAAATAAATTACTTATCAAAGAGTTTAACCTACTAAGCATGCATTCATGTTGTTGCACCTTCTAAGGGCTTATCGACATCCGTTTTGAAACTCCCTGTCAGATCCAGATAGTCTTGATCGACCCATTGATCGTCGTTTGGAAGTTGGTCCGGTTTGAGGGCCCAAGTACTAGTCAACGGTGTGATGTTTCGGTCCAGCGATAGGTAGCTCAGTATCGCACTGTCAAGGAAGTGCGAGGTCATGGGTAGTGCATTTCCGGCCACTGGTATGTCTTCGGTGATCGACCAGATGGATATCTTCGATGTCTTGAAGTTCTAGAAGTGAAGAGAACGATTGTTAGTACATCCGGCGACATTAGACAACCATGGGTTGCCTACCTCTGGCAAACAGTGGTGCTGCTGGCAGTAGTAGTTAGTTCCCGATTCCTGATGGCACAGCGTTCCATCAGGGAAGTACGAGTCGACTCCCAGGTCGTTCAGATCGAACCGTGGCGCGTAGTACGCGTCGTTGTCGGCACGCTTGCAGTAGATCGCACAACTCATCCATAGGCGTTTCGAATCGTACGGACCCTGAATGCCTCGACCGACGGGATCGAGCCGGGGAAGAAGCTGGCTAAATTCTCTGCAACGCCGACTGGCGTAGAACTGGACGGGCTCTCGGTTCGAGTGGCACAGTTGTTGATCGTCGCAGACGGTCACATCCACCGCGACTCCCTCGCACCCCTGGTCGGTATTAACCGGTGGCGGATTGTCACAACGACGGGTGCGACGTTTGTAACCTCGTGATTGCTCCAAGCATCCCGAAATGCACTCGTCGTCCATCCACCCTCCCCAGCCGCCGGGAGTGGAGTTTGTGGGTTTTTTCTTCTGCTTTATACACTTTCCTCCATTGCACCACTGGAAAAGGTAGATCAAACCAGAACGAAAAGTTCATAATTGTTAACGCAAATAGAATGCGGTAATGTAACGAACACATTTCAAAAACCGTTTGAAACGCTTCAACCTAAAAACGGAGCATTGCATACTTTTAGGCGGTAAAATGAGCGTGCTGACGAACCGGTAATTTGGTTCCGACAAACTCGGAAAACATCTGCAAGATGTATCAACATTTATCATAAACTAGAAAAGATGAAAAAATCTCACTTTATACAAAGCTGTTTGCTTTAAACAGGCCACTCATTCGGGTGTAATTGTCAAAATCGGTGAAGGGACTTAAACATTAATAACAATTTTATCTTTTGTTCACATACATTTCTTTAGCTTTATAACGGATTTCTTTGGCATTTTAACGTAATGTTATATTTTTGGGACACAGGTTATTTAAAAACAACAAAAATTAAAAGATTTTACTCCAACAGGAAAAATGAAAAAATCAATACCCTAATTGAAAAGTTAATGAAAAATGGCCTATTTCGGCGTTAAATTCAAAGAATTTTTTTAAATCTAAAAAGTATGGGAACACATTTGTTGGGCAAAGTTGTTTGAATTAAAAAACCTTTTTTTCCTTAACGAGAACTTCTTTTGAAGGTTTTTTAGCTTGAATTTTGTTGTTTGTTTTGGTTCCAATATTTTGAATGTAAAATGGCAGGAAAACACAAGAGCGCCAGTAGATTAAATCTTATTTAACAAGAATTTTAATGGATATGCGAAATAAACATGTGCTTAAAGAGAATAATTATTAATCTGTATTGTAAATACATATGCTTTTATACAAAATTATAGAGTATTGTAGAAGAATTTACCTTACTATCACCACAATCGGTTCCTTCCAATGCAGGTCCAGCAAAGTAGAATCCGGTCCGATGTGGTGTGCGACATCTAAGATTCTGACAGATGTCTGGTTGTACAGCCGATGCTAAAATTGCATCCTTATCCCTGTTTTTTAAATAATTTAGAAAAAGCATTATAATCTATTACTCTGTCACGTCTTCTATTGAAATCAAAACAGTATACGTACGTTAGTAATACCTCACACTGCCTTTTAGCGGTCCATGCCTGTCCCGGGTGATCGTAGAACTTCGATGTATCGTATTCCTCCTTCGGGTTAGCGGCAGTTTCGAACAAACAACCGGCCCAACTGAAAAACATGTTTTTTAGAATTAAGGAAAATGTTGTTCCTTTTAAAAAATTCCTCGATGCGACGTACTTTAACTGAGAGATAACATCGGCGCTACAGGTAGACCACGTGGTTTCGCCTTGGGTTCCTCTCGACGGTGACATCACAAAACCGTCTTTCGGGCATCCGTTTCCCACCGAATCGTGATGCATGCCAAGGCTGCAAAAACAGCGAATTAATCGTTTTGGAACGTTTTAATTTGGTCCAACTGTGATCCAAACATACTTGTGACCGATCTCGTGCGCCGCAATAAACACGGACGTAAAGCCCGACGAAGGATACGGTTTGCCGAAGATGTTCCTCGCTCCGAACTCGGCAATGACACACGCGTAATCACTCAAACAAACACCACCGACCGTAGCCAGCCCCATTGTGCCTCCGTTGCGCCGTCCGTTGTCGATGGAGTAGAAATCCAACCCGGACAGGTACAGTCCCATATCCCACCGGCCCTGGTTGAGGGCGCTCTGGTAGGCGCAAAAGGAGTCGAGCAGTAAGTTACGTTCGCCATCGTAGTGCGGCATTTCCGGTGGCTGCGTGCGCATCAGCTCGAGGTACACTAGCGTAACGTCCACGCCTTGGCCCAGCGAGGGATGATGGTAGAGCGCCTGTATGCCGTTGATGTACGCCAGCAGGAAGTCCCGGAGGGCAGCATCGTTGTGGTCCAGATAGGGGGCGAACGTGTTGTAGGCTGCTTCATCGAAAAACACGGCCAATTCTAGCTTCGGCCGACCGTATCGCGTCGGAGCACTCCGATTACGTCCATCCCGGGCGTCAAGCTCTTCCAGCTCGGTGGAGGAATAGTTCTTCTGACCAAGTGTGTCTCCGAGCAGGTGAATTTCGGATTGCGTTCGACGTCGCAGTAGCTCGTACGATACGTCGGAGGTTGTTTGCGGCCGCAGGTCTTTGACCAAATGTGGACGGCGGAAGACTGATGACGTTTGACGGTCTAGCAATCCCACATCCAATGGTGTTATTTCTAGAGGTCCCGAAGTGTGAAAAATTATTCCACTCTGAAAATATTATTACAACTAATTTAATTCATGGAAACATTATTTACCTTTCTTTAAAAAATATCCGATCATGTTTATGATGGATTGATATTAAATATGCATCGTTATTAAGTTATTAATGGTGACAATCTAGCAACATGGGGGTCCGCGACAGCCGAGCGGTTGCGCTGGACAGAAAATCGGCCCATGAGCGCCGGGGCTCACCACCTCGACGGCGTGGGTTCGAATCCCAACCGAGACCGGACCCTCCCCTGTACGAGAGGACTGACTATCCACGTACAACAGGGAAGCAAGTCTCGTAAGCCCTTAACGGGTAGGCATGACCAAGAGCTCGTTGCGCCAAGAAGAAGAGAATCTAGCAATATTCTAAATAGAAGAAAATATTCGCCAGTTCAAACAACAATCGCAACATTACTAATTAGCATCTAAATTATAAACATAACCTTCCCCGGTTGTGTCATTTCCGCTAATTATAAAATCTATTCACATTTCTACTGCTTGTCCAAAGGGTTCATTGACACGCAACAACCTAGGCTACAGTCGAACAAACAAATGTACCACAAACAAATGTATACTAAACACTTAAAGTAGCAAATGGATTTCTTACTTTTGCTGTTAAATAACAGCACCGTTCAACAAAATCGATTTAGCACCTACATACACATGACTTCAATACGCGCAGAAGAAAGGTACTCGTCTAACGCAACGAACATTTTTTCTTTTCACGCCTTAGTTTGTGCTACAATAGTGTCCTGTACAGGAACTACCTTAGGCAGATATTAAGCACAGTTAAAATTTGTTGCCAGGACACGAATTTTGAACGCAACGCACATAATCAAATACTAAAATATCCTTTAATGTTTCAATAATATATAAAAGAAAACTTGTAGGAAAATATGAAATTTTAATATGGCACTATTTGCTGCTTTAATTACAGTCAGTCAACCTTTTATCAGCTTCTTCTAGTAAATACGCAAATGTCAGAGACAAGATTGAAAGATGTTTCTCAGTCGCAGTGTCACTTCACTCGCTGCATTGTATAATAGTTCTGATTTTTCACTTTTTAAACAAAACCAAGAAAGCAATCTTCTTTCTTCTGTTTTTCATTAGCCATATGATAGATTATCTTGTCTTTTGTGTTGTTTGTGACTCTTTTGCAAAACCAACTTCCAACGTTTCCCATTTCAATTAGCACCACCATTTAGCACTTCATTTGGCGAAAGTTCCTCCAATGAGCAGATCTTTCTTCACGGGCCAAACGCACACACCGGACAAAACGATATAACTGGTACTTCTCGATGTTCCCACCATTCTGTACGTACAAATTTGTCATCACCGTTGGTCGAAAGAGCCGCTGTAGTGTTGCCATCGTTGTGCACAAAGTGCGCCACAAAGTTACTGGGCCGCGGTGTCCCTTCCAGCACCTTCGTGACACGTTCCTGGCCCGCCGTAAGCACCGTCACCGGAACATTGGTGGCGTTTAGTGCGCGGTTCGGTTGGAGTCGCAGCACGATCGGATCATTGCGGAAGGAGAAACTCAGATTGAAGTCCGGCACGTCCCGATGTCCGGATCCGTCCGGATGGCGTACATCGACATCGACCAGCTCAAAGTAGGGCCAGTCACTTTCGCTCTCGCTGCCAAAATACTGCAACCGTTCCGCGGACCCCAACCGACCGACGAACAGCTGTTTCGGATCCGATGGTTCACCGGAAAGGCCCGGCACGATCGTGCCGACGGTCAGGGCCACTAGGACGCCGACGGTGACGCCACAAGTGTGTAACATTTTCGAACAACTTTCGAGCACCCTTTTTCACTAACTCCCGAACACTGGAGGCGTGCGAACCGTCCGCTGGCGACACCTGGATGAAACTGTCGGAGAAATGCCGCCCGTCCGGTGGTTTTAAATGGCTTTCGGGGCGTTTGTGAATTCTGCACGCGAGTGACGCAATTTTAACGACCAGCGGCCACCGGACGGGACCATGGTAAATGGGATCAGTGGCACAACAACTCCGCGCACCGGAATAAGTCGGGGAGAAAAACAAACGTAAACATGGAGGAAGTGCACAGGACAGTAAAAGAAAGAATCGAAATTCATCTGCAAAGTCACAAAAAATAATACCCAGAGAGAAAGAGAGAACATGTGCGAGTATTTGTACAGAGTGCACTTACGATTGTGCGGAATAGCAGTTGGATGATTTCAAACTGTTCCATTTGCAATGCGGGTGCCCGCGAAGGTGTCGATTTTTTTCGGGCGTAGGATCGACAGCAGGAGAAGATCAGGTGCTGCCGTTAGGGTGGCACCATCGGCTTATCGTAATTGCATCCCATTTGCATGCCGGGACTGGATGACGGTATCGTGGCGCGTGTCAAGTGCAGTATGTTGCTGTGACACCATCCGCACCCACCGGACTCTTCCCGGGCACGCTCCTTGACCTGGCAATTTTCTAATTAGTAGCAGATAGGGACACAGTCAAACAGCTGTGCTCCGCTTTAACATCTGCACTTTTCACGCCAACTGTCTGCAAACCGGCATGTGGCATCAGAAATAAACATTTCTAATTCCATGGTCGACGAATGATTTGGTTCGTTTAAATAGTTTTTATAATTTTCGAATCAAATGATAACGCAGTTAGATGACACGCTTGCATCTTATTAGGGATAATCAGACAGACACTTTACATCCATGTGTTTTCAAATTTGCTTCTCCTGCCCTTTTTCAGTATCTGTTGGTGTTAAGCAAATGTGCAACATAATAAAACATAATTTATCAAATGACGTTAGTTTTTGCACAAAAAAAAATATGCGAAACACTCAATTTGAATGAACAACGTTTCGCACGAAAAAATTGGTTTGCTACTGTTCTCAATTAAATGCACAAACATTTTGTCTCATATACCATTTCAAGCGAAAATTGGTTTACCAGTTTCTCACTGAATAAAATATAGAAATTTTTGTTTTTGTAACAAAGTTACAAATATAAACCAAAAATTATAACTTTGCAGTGTAATGTGTATGGTGCACTACTAACAGCTACAATATCTTTTTTCCAATAACTTGAGGGCATTACTCTACCCCGTTCTCTATGTTAGATAAATGAGCATCTAATATTGACATAACATGTGATTCAAAACATAAGGTAAAGTGGGGAAGAAGCTGACAAAAAAAGAAATATTTACTATAAACTTCGGCTTTAAATTATTACTTTTGTTTTGCTTAATCCGTTTTTTCTTTATTTATTGTTTAAGTTCACTACCAAAAAAGATTTTTTTAATCAAACTATTTAAAAACATAACGCCGTAAGTCGAACATACGCATAGTTTATTAGAAAAAGTATGTAATAAGAAATACGACACCGGAAATATTGGAACAATTAAATAACATAAGCATTTTTCTACAATGCGCCACTTTTTTATTTTTGTAGTTAGAGCCATAACATGTTTCAAAATAAAAAACTAAAAAGCATAGCACAATATTTCCTCGAATTTGTCCATTCGATACATAAAATTAAGTAAAATTTATATAATAATTAACAAATTTAAAATTTATATCAAAATCCATAATTTTTCACTGATTACCATGCTTTTATTACACAAATCAGTTGGTTTTCCACCGTTGAAAAAGTTAAATTACTTTCATCGTTCAACTATATTTCAAATGGAGAGAGAATATCAAAATCTAACTGGAGGATTAACGTAGCACCGCCGAGGCACCATGGAGGAATGAAACAAAGATCGTATGCTTCCTGTTAGAGGTCATTCCTTGCTTTGGCGTACAATAACAGATACCCATCTAGAAGGATTTCATCTTCATTAGTCGCGTTAATCGATTCGCTCGTTCTTCCCCAGCGTGGTTGCACTTTTTCTTTGTCCCACGCGGACTGGAAAGATGCCGTTCGCGGTTCGCGAGGGAAGACTTAATAAGACGGCAAACGGCAACCCGATCCGGTTGTGATGACTTGCGATGAAATGGAAAGTGTTTGGCAAACAGAAGAGCATGAGATCGTTAGCCACCCGCAGAAGAAGAACGGATCCGATGCCGATCTTGGTGCATTCCTCAAACTTATAGTGCGCATTGTCCGCCGAACGTTGTGGTGTGTGCATCGAGCGCCCTTACCGGCTAAGGGTGTGCGAGTTGGTGCCTTCGTTTTTGCATGTCCATGACGAAGAGGCTCTTTGTTTTCGCGGCGTGAAAAGGGTGTTTCAGTCGCACAGAGAGAGAAATACAATCGCATCGCAGCAAAATCATCCGAGAGACGCCGCCAAACGCGAGCTCTCTGCCAACAAGATCACGTTTCAGAGGTTCTGCCTATATAGACACGCACTATATGTAACTGCATCCGGTGGCGGAGGAACATCGGGACGAGAGTGCGTGACAGTCGATCGCGGTGAGCATAAGTCCTCACTTCTGTTTTCTTCATCCTCCTCGACATATGTACGCTTCATCGTCCAAACCCGGCCATTCCCTTATGCCTCTCCAGCAGAACCTCTCATCGCCCCAACCGTCTTAACACCTACATCGTACGGCACGAAGAAGAGAGGTTAAAAATAAATGTGTGACAAATGTATGTTTATGCTTAATTGAAGCATAGCATTTCGTGGTTCGTGTGATGGAGTCGCGAAGAGGATCCGGGTCCGTGAAAGACAGAACGCAGGGAAGGAAACCAGCTCCATTGAGGCGCCTTCTGCTTGTTGCGCGAAGCGATGAAGATCAGCAGGCCCACGGGAACGTCCCGGATCGACGACCGTGGAGCTCTTTACGACTCTCCGAGAATGATTCTAGCCATCCGATCAGCGGCGAGCGATAGCGACACCGTGACTTTATGGTAAACAGTTGTCTGCGGTACGCTGCGCTCAGTTAGTTTCCGTTCAAATGCGCCACCGTGCGGACCGAAGTCAAAATCTTCGCGGAATCGGTTTACACGCGCCGCAAGTGAAATTCTAATCGCTTCTAGAAGAGGTTCTGTTGAGGTTCAGTAGATTTTATTACTGCCGGCATGATGAACACTGCAACGATGGAAGACGACTACACATCGATTGAAGATTATCTGAGCAATGAGGTTTACGTGACGAAGACGAGTGATTTCGATGACCCTCTGCCCAGTACCCCGACCCTTCGGGAGGATGTGACCCGAACAGAGCCACTGGAACAGCTGATATTCTTCTACTCCTACAACGCCGTCATAGTGGCGGTGGGGATTATCCTGAATCTTGTGCTTATACGAGGAATCGCTTGTGCCAAGTCTACCGGTAAGCAAGACTCTTTGATCCTTGACAATCGACTGAAGTTGACTTCCTGGTTTGTTCCTTCCATCTCCTAGACGCCTTGCTGTTTGTGCTACAGATAGCGATCGTTGATGTGTTGACGCTTCTCACAAGCGATTGGGAGCTTTACTATCACCTTACGCGCACTTGGACGCTCCCGGTGGAACAGTGTACGCTGTATAGTGGGCTCGAATCGCTTACCAGTGTCGCGATCGCGTACTTCATCGTCGGGCTCAACTTTCACTCCATCTCGACGTACAACCTGGCCGTGGATGTGGTGAAAAGCGGTACTATCGCCTCCAACGAACCCGAAAGCATAGCCGAGGAAAACAGTTACGAAGTGGCCACGGATGCGGTGTCCCAGAAGCGATCCCTCACCATCGACTATCGGTACAAGAAAACGCGAATTTCGGTGCAGTTTCCGATTCTTCTCGTGTGGTTTATCGCCATCTCCGAGTCGCTGCCTTTGTTCTTGTTCTCTGACATCGTAGTGGCACCCACGCCACTGGCTGGCAATGATGTGGGCAATCAGACGCAACACTGCACCGTGCTGGTGAACACCGTCACCAATCATCGCCTCGTGAGCCTCATGGTCATCCTCATACGCATCATCCTGCCGACCGTAGCCCTGTTGATAACGACCGTCCAGATGGTGGTCAAGTTCTACCGAGGCAAACGGTTCGCACAGCCCGACGAAATCGATGAGAATGTGGCGTTCGCCCTTAAGCTGTCCATCTTTCTGTCGATCTCGTACATCGTGTTTACGGCCCAACGGCTGTACGGATCGTTGCTGTTGGAGATACTCTCCGAACCGAACGTGGTGCCCAAGTATCCGCTGTTTAGCTCCACAATCGGACTAACACTAGCTGTATTTCACTACTGTGCTTCCTTTGTTCGTCCGCTGGTCATAGTGGCGATGTGCAAGCAACGAAATAATCATGTCGATATCCACTTTCTTTGCCGGAAACGATCATCATCAGATTCGATTTCATTAGAATAAGCCATAGAAAATGGTAAAATCAACATTTAAAAGGATTTGAAGATTGCCTCCATTTTTCATATTAACTACATAAAACTCTAGTCAACTACGGCGTGTTGAAATAAAACTAAATTTTATTAAAAAATAACGTCTACACAACTGGATTTAAATTCTGTATGAAAAAACTATAAACATAATAAGTACCTTTTGTTCTACTCATATCATGACACCGGGCAAATGTAACTAAAACGAGAAAGCCTGTAAAATTATACTCGCTGCACGTGGTACCACAAAATATTTTCCCGCGCAAAGGACGTAATGTCAAAATGTTAGCAAAGAGCTAATAACAAATATCACCATAGATTTGACGATTTATTCATGTTAATAGAGGCTTTTTCATAAACCATATAACATATTTCATTCCGGATAAGAGAAAATTTCAACAAAATTAAAAATTTATGTCATGGCAGAATAAACTTGACAGTTAGTAAACATTTAACTGCCATCCCGCGCGTTGTCAAATACCCAGTATGATTGTTGACAGTTGTGCCTGGCCATCACTACTATCCGGGAGATTTCATTACATCGAGGATTGTTTTGTTGAACGCGGTGGAAATCAGCGCGGGTTTTACACCAAAACAAGGACTTTAGATGTGAATGGACAAAATACGGCTAACAAACTTCGAAATATTAATTCTTCGCGCGTGTGAAAAATCGTAGTGCAGTGAAACAAACAAAACGCGAGTGCTTTTGTGCGGGTCGTGTGTGCTGTGTTTGTGTGGATACGGTAATTGAACTTTCCCTGTTTGTTGGCGATTGATATCGCGAAGCAACAAGATGAATGAAGCGATCCTGCGAGAGATGATTGCGGCAGAGATTCCTAAATCTAATGATTTCATTGAGTGGTTTCTCCACTACTTCAAGGTAAGTGCCCCGTTTAATTCAAAATAGTTGGGATATGTTAGCAAAATGTGCTACATCGACGTACATCGCATTGTAAACAAACATTCGCCATCAAAACAGTGTCGAGTGATCCGACATATGTTTGAGCCGTTCCTCGAATAGGAACCAGTTCCCAGAAAGGTTCCCATCAGGTTTGGTTTTTGAAATCAAAACAACCAAAAATACGGCAGAAGCGTTTGCAAAATGTTTGTGAAAATATTAACAAAATGCTTAGCATACCCTTTTTGTGCACCTGTTGTGTTTTGTGGGTTGGGCATTGTATTTAAACGAGTAACCCAGCTACTTTGGTCCGTTCCTTTCGTGTAGGACTCATTCTTTCCATCACTAGCACAACATGGGTTTGTCATACCCGCTATTTGTTTAGCACCGTTTACACTGTCAATACAGTGCTGGACAAAAAGGAATGCATAAAATATTCTTGAAATATCCAAAAAATTTTTTTGGGAAACTAAATTTATTTAGATAATTATTTATGTATCAAAATAATTTGTTCAAAATCAATTGTATTGTATGCATAATGAAAAATCAGCTAATTATGGTATGAAAACAACAAATGAAAATGTTATTATATTCTGTCACCGATAAATGAAATATTTTTACAATACTCATTAGCTTATATATTTTCTGTCAATTTGTCCTTATATATTTTCTTGTAGCATTTGTTTCGCATAAAAAACTCAGTCCATCATATTCGTATACGAACTTACCTAACACCCCGCGATTCACCCTTTCCCTCTAGTATTTTTCAGTCATTTTGTCGGAAAAAATAAACCATTTGCGGGGGAATTATAATGAAACAAAATGTTTGTACCTACATTCCCCACATCATAATAAAACTCTCAAAATCTCACAATACTGCACCACAGCCGGATGAGCACGTTCTTGCATTTCTGCCGATAATGTCGCTTTGTCTACTGCTTGTGATGTGTTTTAATTGTGACAAACAAACCCCAGATTGTCCGCCTTAAGTGGATTCAATGGGTTTAATGAGTCGCTAGCATTTCGCGCCAGTGAGGCTTTCGTCATTTTTGCATCGGCAATTGGAAACCAAAACCCGGGCTCGGCCTCATAGAGGCTTACAGCGGCTCACGCCAGACGAGAAGCAGATGCTCCGAAAACTCTTCCATGTTTGTGTTTTTCTCTCCATTTTTTTTTTTTTTTATTTTATTGGTATCGCCTGCCCTACTGGAACGGCAGATTGCATCGGAAGGAGAAATGATTACCATCGGTTCTCCTCACCTCCCGTCCACCCGCACGGGAGTGTCTGTGCGCTTTTGCTTTTATTATTATGCACCCAGTCACGCTGCCAGCCAAACCCGCCACCACTTCCCAACCACCCCCCTCAAGCGCACCAACACTCGCTGTCTGGCGAGAATGCAAGGACGCATGTGCAACGACGCGCACGGCCGGCGTTTTGTCTGCTCACTGTTGCTGCACGACCCATACACACACTTTTTCGCCGGGGGAAACAAAGCGGGCTGGCTCACCGACACCAACACCAGCGTGTATCGGTGCAGAGAACGGTGCAGTCTCCCGGTTCCCGGGACCCGGAGTCCCCCGGAACGCCAAGCCCCAGACTGCATTTCCGCACCATCAGCAGCGCCGGGACGGCAAAAAACGCTGAGCTCGGAAGACGGTTCCGTTCCGAGTGGTGTACAAAGCGCGAAGGCCGATCTAACCGGCAGCGCTTGTGGGTGCCTTTTTTTGACCCTGTGCAGAAATTGTTAAGTGGAGTGGCGTACCCACGGCGGTGATGAAAGCAGTGTCAACAACACTAAAGGAAAAAAAAAATGCGCCCAATATTTTATAAGAAAAAAAGTCACCGAAACTCCTTTTCATTGCTGCCGCTAATGTCGCCTTTTACCGAACGATGAAGATTGCCCCTTTTTTGTAGTCTGTTCGAAAACATCACCTTCCTAAATGCATTTCATCCCATCTCGAACGCGCCTCATCCGTTCACCTGTGGTGTGAGATGAAGAAGCATAAGCTGGAAGCAGAAGTCCTTTGTCCGAACCAAAAACCAGACCAGACGAATGCCGGAATCGAATGCATCTAACGAGTTGCTGTCGCCACGGAGCAGCCAGTTCTCTTTGCAGAAGGAACTCCTCGCTGAGAACCGGAACGCAATTCTGAGAGTGCGTCGCGAATGGTGCAACGTCTAGGGTGGTCGACCACGATCCCGGGCGTGACGAGACGTGCTGCACATGCATTTTTTTTTTCTTCTGGTGCAGCGTCATCCACCGTCAAGCATCCGCTCAAGGCCGCCGCCGTCACACGGACGTGTGTTTTTTATGTGGCTGATGGTGATGTGGCCGCAGCTCGAACACACTCCGGGCTACACATCTAACAACCCGGAACCCGTCCCAAAGCGGTGCGACAAAGTATCTGAATGAAAGTTTAATTTATTTGTTATTCTAGAGAAAGGCATGACCGGGGACCCGGCGAGAGAGCAAGAACTCACTCATTCCGGAAATTCCGCTGACCAACGGCGCAGTCTGGTGGCCTCCATCGCTCCAACGCTTCGGCCGTGGTTATAGTGACGACGGTCGTCTGTGTGCCGGTAATTCGTGAACGGCCCCAAACCCAAACCCCAACCAGCGACTGGGTTCCCTTGGAACTTTCGCCGAAACCACAGCGGCAGAACCCGAACCTTGGGCAGAGAACGCCCGGGATGCATCCGATTTCTCTTCCGTGCGACCACATCCTCTGATCGGATTTTCTCACTCTCTCCTTCTCTCCCTCTCTCCTTTCTCTTTCTATTTCGATTTGTTAACCAATTTCCCCTGGGAGGGAGGGTTGCAGTTCCTCCCCGACCTCTTCCGGTTTCCGGAGCTCGGTGCCGAAGTCGTTCTATGTCTGACTCACAGCAGCCTGCGTAGTGCATTAATGTCACCGTCTGCCGCCTGGAGGCGCTCCACAAAAACACACACACGTACAGACTGACGCATCCCGGGCGAAGGCACCGGAAGTGATTTATTGATCATCAGTGCGGTGTTTGTTTCAGTTAGTGCGCCCCCGAATGAAGCGAGAGAAGCGTCGGCCGAATTGCGTTACATGCAAACGTACAGAGAACCCCCCCCGGCTGGATGGAAATTATGTATGCAAAAATGCAAAACAATCCACCCGGTGAGCAGTCGCCGGGAGCGCGGTGGCCAGGAGGAACGAGGTGGGTGGGACTCTTCCGACCCGAGACGTCGTATATGCAAGAGAGACCACGTAAACGAGGATGTTGTCTTCCGTGAAGGTGGCTTTCGATTGGCCACGCTCGGTTGCGCAAAGTGTAGGTGCAAGTAAGTGAGTGCCGGTGCACGCCGCAGCACAAACGATGAGATGGCCACGGGAAGAAGAAATTGGCCAACCGACGCCTCCCCCGGGGCCAAATTGACCCAGCACACACTCGCTCCCACGAACTCCCGGGCCGGGGTGCCATAAAGCCGGGATCGCTTTCCATAAAGTCGGGCCCGGGCCGTGGAAAAAGTCCTTGAAATAAATTAACGTTTCGCCAATTCGCCTCACCCGGAGAAAGAGGGGTATCGGGGGGAGTAGTAGTCTCGGTTTGTGGTTAGCCCGAACCACCAAACCCCTGGTTTACAATATTGATTAATGTTTTTAGTGCACACAGACACACACCGGGCTGGGGGGGGGTCTCTCACGTACGCAAGCGGTTGATGTTTCGCTTTGCATTTTCAAAATCATTTTAAACCAAACTGAACATCGTCGGTGCACCGAGATGTCGTAAAATGTCTACATGTCTCACCGGTCGGATGGATGTACACACACACACACACCGTGCGGAACCTTATGCTCCTTTCTTCTGCCCCTTTCGGGATATCGGGATATTTATTGATTGGGATGCGTTTTGTAACTTGCGCCTTTATTACTGCACTCGAAGGTTTATTGAACAACGGGAATGATTAAAACTAAGGTTACAAAACACAAACCCATGCTCGCCGTTGTTTGACCCTGAGCCGGGTAATCATCTTTTAATACCGTTGGACTGTGAAGATGTGTACCCGTAATGAGCTTTCGGTGATGTACGGTGTTTTATCACTCCAATTTAGCTCGTATTGGGGCACGGATTATTTAACATTGCAAAACGGGCTCAGTAATTGGCTTCGAACTGAGAAAAATTAATCCGTGTAGTCGTGCTTCTTGGACAGACGTAAATCAATGGATAACAGCGGGGAACAGGAATTTTGTACGTAACGAATGACAAGTGAAGATTCCCTCTCCTGGACCTGGTGTTCGTAACCTGGTTCTCCAACATTGAAAACACCATAAGAATGAGCAGTTTGCAGAAGTACGATAATTGTTCATCAATATCTTTAGTCAGGATATGGATCCTATCAGCAATTCGCACCAATATCAGTTCATCGTATCAGTTACTCAAATTGATGATTTTTTTCAGATTCGCTAGCCTTTTTGAGATAATTTGTTTAGATAGATTCGTTAACCACGCAAAACGAGTAAAAATATAGAGCATGACACAAAGTGGTTCACAGTTAAGATAAGATAAGAACTAAATGTTTTTAAATTTGTGTTACTAGAATAAATAATGGAACATTCTTGAATCCACATTTAAATCCTTTGCAAAATATGGATAAATTGTGTGCAGAACCATTAAAAATGTAATTTTTGAAGAGGATATGGTAGAAGAACAGTAATTTAATAGTAATTTTGAAACAGTAATTTTGGAGCATATGTTTGTAAGGATTGAAATAAAAGATTTTGCTGATCTTGTAAATCGGGAATATAACCGTGAATTGTTAAGCATAACATTGAAAAAATAATTTGGTTTGTAAACTCGTAATGACCAAAATGTTGGATAACGTTAGTTGTCCATAGTCTTGAACGTGATTGACTACTTCTTTATTGTTACAATTGTACATGGTCCTAAACTGTGTTGAATTTACTTTATCTTAATAAAAAACTGCATTTTGTACCAAGCGTATTTTAATTGTAAGAATGAACAAAGCAAAATAATTTATCGGCTTAAAAATTTGTCGATACGTTCATTTAAGGATGCTAACTAAAATGTTTACAAATGAGTGAAGTGAATGAAATTATATAACGATTATTTAAGTATTTTAAGTAAACAAGAACTTAAATTTTCTTGTAAAAAGATAGTAGCACTGATTGTGTTATGAAATTTAAACCATATTTTCAGTTCGTGTTGCGTTTCCGTTGATGCCGTCCAAAAATAATTGAAAACACAGTCTTCATTGACAGAGTATTGCTTGTTTGTTTTTTTTCCAGCGAGTTACGAACCCCATATCAAGTACTTTGCACAGTTTGTATTTCTCGTTAGGTAAAGTCCTCTGTGGAAGGAATATTTCCTTCCAATGATTCCTCCTAAATAATGTTCCAGTATGAAAGGTATGGAAATATACTGCAACATTTTTATATCTCCCAGTGAAACGAACATTTAGCGTACATTGAAAATCACTGCACAACGAAAACAAATAACATTAAACGCCGTTGCTTGGTTTCCCTTCCTTCGGGCGTACGAACGCGCTCCCCATTGGATCCCGTCCTTCGGCACTGTCTGGAATAATAAGTTCTACCGACTTTCACGGAAATAAATAGTACCTAGTAACGTGCATACCCCTCCCCACAGGACACGCCACATCCCCCCCCCCCCCCCCCCTACCACTGCACGTGCTGCTATTTATGATTGAAAGTTGCGAAAGATGGAATCGCTTCGTCGCTGGAAGGGAGCGCTACATTTAAACGGGCATGGCATCGCAGACTCATAACTTTTGCTGCTAAATATGTCCTGCAGTAATTAACAACTGTTGACGATACTCTCGCCTGCCACCGCCGCCACCGTCTCCGCCGCAGTTGGGAAAAGTCGTCCATCCCCGACCCGTTGTGCCATTCGCCTCTGGCTAAGCCAGGGAATATCGGTGCGCCGCAGTTGTGGATTCCCCGATCCTGCCGGTAAACACGATATCCCCCGGCCCAAAACTGCGGAAGAAGATGGCGCCCCGGTCTCCGGTGGGTCTCTTTTTCGCACCCCTCGTTCGGGGCGACTCACCCGGGTTGTTGTGCTTGGGCACGCGTTCCCCCATCCGCTCGGCCCTCGGTATCGAAATTGCCTTCACTTGCGAGTGAGGCGGAAAAATGGGGGAGTCGCAAAAAGGTTGTTCACCTTTCTTCCGCCAGCGAGGGCTGGTGTGCTGATGACTCGAAGGGAGTCCCCGGGCCCGTTGTAGGCCGACCACGAAGTCGGTACACAGAGTCGGTCCACCCCAAAAGTGGTTCCGCTTTTGAACGAGGATTTTCGGTAACGTTTTCCTCACATCACCACACGCGCGCACATCCTTGACGGGCCTGAATGTGTGCGGCACGGATACCGCAGTAATGGCTCGCACCCTTCGACTGAGCGTTCGGTCCGGTATTAGTAGAGGGTTTTTCCACTCTCTGAAAGCCACCCCTGCAAACAACGAAACGCAACACCAAGCGGGGGACGACACCGGCATCCGAGGGACTCCGTTGTCTCTGTGTTGGAAGAATGAGCGAAAGATGGATTTTACATAAGTATGTGCGAAAGGGGAGCATGGGGTAATATACCCAACTGGGCCTTTCTTTCAGGCTTTCAAGTTAGTTTTCAAAAGTACGGATCGTTTTTGGTTTTGTTTATTTTCGAGAACCATGTAATTTTTTTCGTAGTATTTTTCGAGTGTACAAAAATACAAATAGGGGAAGCAAATTTTCCTATTCAAAAAAACATACTGGCATGGCAGAAGCTACATCTTCATCCTAGAATGGAGAGCTTGAAATGAGAGAAAGAAGGAAAGTTATCGATTTCACGGATTTAAATAAAACATGATTTTAAATTACAACGCAAGCATTTTGAAAAGGTGTTGTGCTGAACCCATAGATGAGTGAACATACACAGATATTCAAAAAAATTTTAACGGTGGATAAAGATGATGGATTTGTTCACGTCTCAAGCCTTGCTAAAATTAAAACTTTTGAAATTTTGTTTTAAAAATGATATTTTGAACAAAAACAGGTTTGAGCGACAGTTTAATACAATATTGAAATGAGGCATCAAATTGTTGAGCCAAACGGCTATTCATATGTTTTTATCTATTTGTAATTTATCAATTCGTAATTTATTGTTCATTTAAAAATCCATAATGGTGACAAATTCAATATATGATATAAGCAATACGATAATTTGTGTTTAATTTAATCTATTACATATTTTTGCTGTTTTTACGTATGAAGTTTTGTGTACACTAAAAACTCGACCAATACCGAACTGTCGATTCTGAAACTTTCCACGCATTAAGTTTAAGAACTACAGATGTTGTTGAAGATTTTTTTGATCACTTTTTTTTAATAAAATCATCGAAATTTTACCATAAAAACTCAGTTTTAATCAATCAAACAAAATAGCATGTACACATATGTCAAGATGTATCCATCAACATTATTCTACAAGGTTTATACAACACGGGAAAATGATGAAATATCAACCATTTCAAATATGGTTCAAATACGTTCTAAAAACACCTTTCTTTTCTCAAACTTTTCTGCATCGTGCATCGCCGGGGCGTCAAGCTAGTAATTTATATGACCTTTTCTTCGTTTCGTTACTCCTCCGATGAAAAACAAGTTAGTTTGGTCTCTTAAAAATACTATATGTTTACAAACTTATGATTCGAAAAGGTTTTTAAGAGACAATTTAGTGAATTCTTGTAGGGAGCAAACTATTTACCGGAAAGAATTGGAATTCCATTCTGATTTGTTTCTTATATGTAACAAAGAAACAAATTTCTTATTCGTTCTGAACATAAGTAAACGTAAGTTTGGGGATATTGCCCCGCATTCCGCTACTTTCTGTGGCTGTAAACTTTACCGATTCCTGGTCCCCTTTTTCCTGCTCTGGTGTTTATTTCTCCTGTGTGCTTCTTCTTCTCTCTCCTATCGCTGCCTTCATTTCCGGTCCGGCCGCCCCGGGAAGCGATCAGGTGGAGGAAAAAGCGGACAAAAAGGGACAGGACTCGGCGCAAACCGGGACAACGATCACAATTTAATATTGGAAGCTTGTACGGCGCTTCTGCCCCTAACGCTCCCGGGTGCGAGGGTGGAAGTTTCCTAATGGTTCCGCTTCGCTTTGCATTTCATTCGGTCACATTTTAACGTTGTTCGCCCATGTTCATTCATCAACAATTTCCAGCAAAGGGAGCACTGGGAGCGACCGGGGCAAGGCTCCAACCCAAGATTGCCTCCGATGCCGTTTGTTTCCTTCTTTTTTTTTTTCATTCGAAAGGACTTAGCCCAATTTACGAGCAGCTCGTCATTGGGTGGAAAAATACTTTCCAGCAAAGTTCATCGAAGGTGGCCGGCCCTTCCACGGCGGAAGGGAAGACTCAGTGGAAAATCCGTACCGGTCCGATGAAAAGCCCCGCACACTTGGAACCGCCTCGCTCCGTCGGAAACGGTGTTTATTGCTTTTGCTAACATCAGGATATGACTCATTGGGCGCTCACTCCCGGTGTGTCATGCTGGGTTGATGATGGCATGGACCTGGCGACGGCCCGACACGGAGGGAAAATAAATTGGACGCATTCTGAAGGAAAACCCATCATCTTTCCCCCTCCACCGGGCGCTCTTGTCCTCGTTCCGAACTCCACCCTAACGCGGGTTGTTCGCACGACAGAAAAGCTTCCGATATTGAAGGATCCTGTTGCTGCTCATCTTTCTCAGATTTTGTTGTTTCATTTCCCGGGACCGGACATTTACTCGCTCGCCCACAACACGGACGGTAATATGTTTCTGCCACCATCCCCCCTTCCCAGGATTATCGCACAGGAGGCCACACAGCCTCGTGGTGAGAACTTTTGTTCGGTGCATCGAACGGAAAATGGGCCCCGATCGGTCCAATCCCTTCCACCATCACCCCGCTCCCCGGGTACGTTGGCAGGAAATGTTCTAGACAGCCGGACAAATGGGCGTCCATTATAAACCCAACCTAACGGTGGAACAATGTGGCAAGATTTTTATTCGCCTGTTTTCCACACTCCGCGTTAGCGAATCGCCTCGCCACTGGGAGGTCCGCCCCGGTTTGTAATACGAGCGCCGAATTCTCAGCAGCGGGAGGTTTTCGGGTAGATCTCAGACTGGAACAAGTTTGGAAAGATTATTTTTTATGTGTATGCACGTATAACGTATCTCTTTGGAATAACGTCATCTGCTTGTGCTTCTGTGCTTCTGATAAATGCGAAATTGTATGGCACAAATTTAGTACGTATCAATAAGATTTCACTGTTAGAATAATGAGACAAATTAGAAATGTTCCCCTTCAAATTTCAAACGAGTTTGAATTGCTAATTACTTAAAACTTATAGTGATTTATTTACTTTCCTTATGATTCTATGAATCTGTCAGGATTTCCCTTTTTTTAGTACATTGTAAAATCTTAAATGAGCCACTCCCAGCCGAAATCACCGTCGAAGTTACACCACATGTGAGAGGATGTACCTAAAAGTATGCAAAATGAGTGATATAAATACCGTTGTGCGAACCGTTTGAATTGGATATCTATTTAAATTGAGGATCATGGTTATACTAGACAGGATGGACCACATGAACTTGATGATGCATTACTTTCATGACTATATGAAAATTCGACCACGCAATCATCCTAGTGGTGCGGTACGAGGGGGGCCCCGTTACTGAAGCAAAGTAATAATTTTATGCATTTCACATTAACTCGTAATATAATTTGTGAAACAAATGGTCTTTTAGACATGAATCATAAATATTTAGGAAATTTATCCACTTATAATATTTTTTTTTTGTGAGAGAGGAAATCTTAGTAGACATCCGGTCCCCGCCTGTCATGGGTCCACGGATAGTGCCGGATTTTACCGGCTAAAACCCCTCGACGTCTTTTGGCCCCTGAATCCTCGTTTGGATCCTCCACTTATAGCATTGGTACAACACATAATACAAAACATGATCAAACGTGTATGCTTTGGAATTTATTAAGATTGAAATTGTATAATTCCTATACAGATTCATCAATCTGAATAATTCTTTGCATCATTTTCAAAATTCATGAAACTTTTAATGAGAGATTCTTGAATCCAAAAGATTGTTAAAATAACAGAAAGTAGAGACCTCAAAATGGGTAGAGAGACCCCTTTTTGTGCTTTTGGTCACATGATCCGTGCCATTGGAGGAACCATCAAGATTCGTGCAAGATCCATAAAAGATACATGAAGATTCATTAGGGTTTCGTAAAATTCATCAACTTTTGAAGATTCGAATCCCACAAGATTCATGAATCAATCTGAATGAATCTTAGTTGAAAGAATAATATGAATGAATCTCACCTAAAGATTCATTAAACACAACACTAATTAAGATCGTTTAGTGTTTCATTTTAGTGAAACATGTTTCTAGGAGCATTTTTCTTAATTCTTTTGTCATGTAATTTATATGAATCAAGAGCCGATCCCTCTTTATCTGAAATTGGTTGGCTTAATTGTCAAGTGATGAATATTTACACACATTTAAGGCCACAAACACAATGATCTATGGGTCGAAGAAGAGTTCAGTTTTCAATGAACCATGAATGACGATGTCATTGCCGTATAATATATGATGGACAACAAAGTGTGGCTTGTTTTTCAGATCTGCAATGGTGATTGGGATGCTGGCAAAAGATAAAGCATGAGAAATTCGGTGAAGATGCAACGAACTGTTTGTGGATTTCTTTTTCTTTCCGTATTGATTGCCACCGAAAATTTGAAAAAAAATCCACCCGATGAGTACCGCTTGACAAAAGCGTCTGAAGGTTCAGACATATCCGATTTCATTCCTTTTCAACGTGCCTTTATGAAGCGTTGACGACGATCGCCTAATCCTGGCCGGGCTTCAGAGGGAAAAATAAAAAAAAACACGCCGTCAATGCCACCGATCGCATCCATCGTCGGCTGCAACCGAGGGGGTCACGCAATGGTGCGATTTCGGTACCGCTGATGAGGTTCCCTCGAGGGGCCTCACACTTAAACGTTGACGACAATGGGAACAAACAAGGCCCAACCCCAGCAGCAGAGGCTCCTTTTCGCTTACACCATCTTCATCATCATCCTTGCGGACGGTCGCAAAAGGCCCTTTCCTTTGCCGCCGATCGCGAAACGATTGCGGGAGACTGGCGGGATATAGCGTGCCATGCACAAAGCGCGCGCTACCGCTAATCAACGGAAGTGGCCCGTCAGAGTCGCTTCTTCCTCGCGAAAGCCGGCGCGAGCAGACGGGCGACCGGCGACTGGCGTCCGGCGACGACGACGACGACGACGACGCCAAAACGACGCACTTCCAAGAACTGGCAAGATTAATGTGCACCGCTCACAATTTTCCACCCTGCCGTGGGAGAGGCGCTGGGAGGCCGCGGGGCTGAGCGGGTGGGCTGGCAGAACCGCCGCCCTCGGGGGCTATGCGAAATATGTTTGGCGAACGTCGCGGGTTGGCCGTGGCTCCCCGAACGCTGCGAGAACGAGTGCGAAAAGGAGCGTCCCGTTCACTCGCGGACGGCGAGACTCCGTTCGACGAAATCGCACATCAAATGTTCTTCGGTCGATGGGATGGCAGGGCGCGGTGGAACGGGGAGCGGTAGAACCTCCCGAGAATGGCAAGACAGCAAGAGGAGAAAAAAGGGAAACAACAAAAGATGGTAGTAAAAGTTTGCAACGGCAGACACACATCCCGCGAAGACGGCGATGGCGATGGACGCCGCTTTGCAAGTGCAATGTACCCACAGAGGACTGCATACCGCCAGCGAAGCAGTCGTCGTCCGGGCGGCTGATGATCGTACCAAGCCTCGTGTCGATCTGCGGTCCTCTCCGGTGCTGAAGGAACGAAACGTGAAACGACCCCATCATCGTTTGGGGGGCGAACTTTTATGCGAGACTGCTGCACCGCTGTTGCATTTCCCGTCCGACCCGAGCTACTCGTTCGACAGTGGGTGCCTGATTTTATTCTTCAGCTTTAAGAATGTTAAAATTTTCTCATCCTTATTAACACTCTGACGGCCGGGTACATCTATAGATGTAATGGCTCCGTTTCAGTTTGCATCCGATCACATCATTTTGGTGTGCTGTCAACGCTTTCACCAGACACGCTCCACAGACTACTGGATGTAAACTAATAACCAGTGGAAAGTAAAAAAATTTCACAGGGCGCGTTGCTGTTGGTGATAAGATTGAAAAGAAAAAAAAAGAGAAAAGAGGTCTATATCCAGTTGGTCCTAACTTTACTGGTTCTTCTTTTGCCCTTCCCTATCTTGGGTTATTCAGAACTTTTGAACTCTTTTAGCGGATCACCTAAGTATCACCTTTATAGCTACTCTTACACCTCACATATGGAGTAGAAATAACTGTGGAGCATCGTCGAGCACATCAAACTCTCATCAGTTTTGTACTAATTTTATACCTTAGAGGTGTGCATGAGTTCTACACATGAAACGTTGGCTGCCAGAACCCTAGTAAATCCATCGGTGTTACTACCTGTGGTGGTTTTTTACCAAAAAGTGTGATGTTCTAGTACTCCTGGATTGACGTATAGTAGTTGTTCCTTTGAGGCTTGGATAACGCAAGTATCTCCATCGCCTACGATCAGTTTTTGAAGTAAATAAAGAGCACCCCCATATTCTCCTGACGCGTGAAGCTTGTCGTGGGTTAGAAGTTTCAATCCAGTCTACCAATTAGAATCACAACTTCATTATTTTACTTTCGCTCGAAAAGGAAAAGTTGTCATATGTCATTCTGGAACTTTGTCATCTTCTCCAAGACTGCCCCATGTTTAAGATCTAACTAGTAATTCAACGGCTTAGCATAGAGCAGATTATTAGCAGACGACTACTAAATTATTAGTAGTTTAAGGAGTGAGACAACTTAGTTGTTCAAGGAGATTTTGCTTCACATGTTGTCCAGTGTGCGACAAGATCGGTGAGCCTAGTTTGGAACTCGACTTGTCATCTTTTCCAATTTGGAACTCGAATTCTTCTTTTGGTTGCATGATTCATCCCGCCGTGCTAAACGACCGGTCAAAAACGGGACCACACTGTACCGCATGCCATGTTTTCCGTTCTAAACCCATTCTGCCCGACCCTCTACATCGTTCGCAAAGGATCCACCACCGCCCTCGCCAATAAGCCCTTGCGTCGGAACGCTTCATACCCGCACGATCACGGGCTATGAGGTCTTGCGAGGCCACCGGAACGCAGGCAGAATAGCATCCAGGTAGGAAGATCCACCCGGAGAGGCCGTGGTGGGCATTCGGTACGCGCGCCTCGCAGACAGACGGCAGTCCGGCAGTATGGCAAAAATAAGCATCAACGGAAAAGCACGGCAGCATATTGATTCCGACGTGGTGTGTTTTGCTTGTCGTTTTTCTGCCCGATTTCGAGCCAGAACTACTCACACCAGAACCGGTTTTTGGGACGATAGATGCGGGCGAGGGGGCTCTGGGGCTTGAAATTCTTCCGCGGTTCCTTGCCACGGGACAGCAAAAGAGAGAGAGAGAGAGGGAGCAATCGTGCATCATCACTCGGTGGCATCCGGTGAGGGTAAGAACTTTCCTTCCGAAGCCGGCCAGAAGAAGGAATGCGCGAACTCAAACCTCCAAGACTTTGATGGGGATGGTGAAACCTAGGGGGGGAGAGCGCGTAAAAGGATAAAATCTCGGTGCTATGAATGGGGATCGTGGGAGTGCAATGGCACGACGTTCGTTCGTTGTTCCGGCCGAGCTCGCGATCCTTGGGAAGATCGCCACGAGTTGGGGAGGGAAGAGAGTGTTGCACGACTTCCAGTACTTGGCAAGGAATGGAAAGGTTTCTCAAGGGCGGAGTGGAGCGGTGGTTCTGGTTCACGAGGCTCTAGTTTTTCAGCCGCCCAGAAGAAGGTGCTGCATCCGTAAAGAGCGTTTGCGGGCTTTGAACCGGTGACTTCTGGACGAGAAATCCAAGGCTGACCGTAGGCTCTCCCGATGCGTGTGCTTGACCTTCTGTGCTTGAGGCAGGATCATCCGACGGCACTGGTCTCTTTGTTCGTCGAGGTAGCTTACACCACTACCTGCAAGCGCCGAAACACGGCGTTATTTCTCAAAGATTGTCAGTTACACGTTTGAGATACAGAGCGACCTCGAAGAAATCGATAAGAAGCCAATGTTTGGTGATCCAAACGTGTTCACGAATCTTCCGGTTTCTCCTTGACACAGTTCATCGTTCGCAATACATTAAACTTTCTTCGCTCCCTGATAACAACCCAACGGCAGTTGACACAGTTCCCGAAGTTCGATATGATAGTTGACAGTAATTTCTGGTGAAGATCACCGACAATCGACAAAAAAAAAACAGCACACACACACAGGCTGGAGCAGGAACCCATGACGTCTCTGGGCGTTGGGTAGAATCAAAAATCTTTTAATATCGAACAGAATTGTGTCGTCTGTTGACACACACGCCGCGATAACAAGACAGGCTTCGATCGGGCGATAAAAAACGAATAGAAAAACATACCCGACTAGCTTCTGATGCCTTTCCTTGACCAAACTTTGGTTCTCGCTGGTTGTTTCGCCTGTTTGACTCATACGAACGGAGGCGCACGGAGGCTTCGCATGTGCGTCTTTTCTCACGGTTTTTAGGAGGCAGATTCCGGGCTGCCGTGAACACGATTCCATTTAAATTATTCGCGTGTGAAGTCATGGTGTATTCTTGGAATGCAAACTTTCTGCACGGAATCCCGCCACGAATGGCGAGCCGATGACGGCGAGACACATATGGTTCAGATAAAGGCATTGAAATTTATGAGTAATATGTTAAGTATGGCCTCGTACTGAGCTATCAGCAACGCTACATTTAGTGAAAGTTATTATTTTGGTGGTGTATTTTCCTAGACTTTGGGCGCAGTTTTTTAAAGCTGAAGTTCATGAATCCACAAATGGTTTTTGTTGAAATAACTGTTCGATTCGCTTTTGCGTTGTCTATTTGAATTTTTAAATCTCTTTATTGAGTTTGTCACTTTAGAAAATGAGCAATTGAATCCAAGTTCTTTAGTCCTAGCATTTATACAATGAAATGAAAAATACATCAATCATTTTCATACACTTCTATCTCAAACATTTTTGCGTTAGAAAATAAAATCCCAATCATGTGAATTATGTACTTTTTGAACCACCTTTAAGGGTTATGTCTTTGATGCCATTAAGGGTTAAGATAATTACCAACCTTTATAAATCGTAACAACACCTGATTCCTATTTCTTCATTTTGTTTTTATTTGTTTAAAGGACTGTTCCGGTTGCTTCCTCTTTAAATCGAATGCGGTTTCTAGGTTTGATCCCATTCCATTCAATTTCGATACCGGAACGCCCTTCCTTCCTAGCTTTCGCTATCATTACTTATTAATTGTGATTACCTTTTTCGCATTCTTCACGCTTGGCAACGATCCCTTTTTCCAGTATCGAACCCGACAGTAGACGTCGACCTTCTTAAGGTGGCAAGTGGAAACTTTTCGGAGGCTGCTGACCTCACGTGCATCCATCGGTATGCAGGGGTAGGGGGAAACTTTTCGCCACTCCTCTGTCGCTTCCTTTGCCTCCGTTGCTTCCCATCGATAGGATCATCCACGAACCCGCCCGGCATACCCGTCCAATTGTTTCGCTTCCCGCTCTTGTCCTGGCCATACGTGCGAGAAGAGTACCCTTGGGGGTTTTGAGCCTTCCGGGTATGGTTTTAAATATTTAAATAATGAATTTTTATGCGCCCTCCCAAACACAAACACACATACGCACATTTGCACGGAGCTATCCTTCGTCAGTCGTGGGGGACCCGTTCTGGCAGCTTAGTGGTGGAAAGTTCTTGCCCACCAAGCACGGGAAATATGATCCTTTTTCCATACGGTCCAACTGACAAGTCATCGTTCGAGAAACAAAAAAAAAAGCCATCAACCGCTTTTTGTTCCTGATCGCCTTCTGACAGTCTCCTTTCTTTAAGGACACCTCGATTGATCCTTGGAAACTGTTCCGAAATCAGCGGCGGCGAAAAAGGTGAAGCAAAAACATCCCTCCAAACTGTACCTACCTGCGCCCATGGCTATCCTCTCTGCTCTGGCAATTGACCGTTTCTGGGTGGCCATAAATTTGCCGGCCCTAATTAGACCAATAAATCCACGGTGCTGACCCGAGAAATTGTAAGTCGCTGCTATATTGTTCCCTCCTTACCTGGCGGGTCTCCCTTTCGGTTCGGTTCCGTTTGGCTTTGTCCCGCATGTCTCATCTCCTTCGGACGACGACAGGTTTTGGGCTGCATCGCGTTCTTTCGCCCGTTTTCGATTCTGGTTGTGTTTTTCGAAATCGCACACTTTTATGAGCCAACACCAGGTTTGAGCTGATGAACGAAAAGCGCATGTCCAAGCCGCGCTTGGTCTGTAAAAATGTTTCCGTTTTTAGTGCGTCTTTCGGTGATCCCCGCTCGGGTTGTAAACGGAAACCGATATGAATATGCAACCATCTCCCGTCGGCGAGGGTACGGTTTATTATGTGTGCTCCCTTGGCAACACCATCGTCTTGGGATCTCGCTTGGTGTTCGCGGAAAACGATTAAAAACGCCCCCTCCCCCCGCCAGAAAATAACTCCACTCGAAAATCCCGAACGGATCAGGAAATGCATTGCGCAGGGTGGATCAGGATAGGATGATCGAATGATCCCGTGAGGCGCCTTTTGCGGGCTCCATCTTGCGTACGCCTTGCAGATGTTGTGGTTTCCTGTACTCCGATTCACATGACTTCCAGACCGACTTCCATGTGGCGCGACGCTGTGTGTTTGGCGTGACTTCCCGTCTCGGCACACCGATTCAACAGCAACAGCAGCTCAAAGCAAAGGATGCGTTAAGCCCGCGGGTTCACAAAAACCTTGAGGTCTGCGAATGCGCCTTGCGCTCGTTAAAATCGCCCATCCTTTGCTCCGGCGCGCAGCATCATTGCATCGGTTTGGGGCAGTAAAATTGACTTCAATCCGTTCTGTGTCTCGCGCGCCACAAGGGAACCAAACCAAGGATTGCAGACTCTTCCCGTGGCTGTCGTCTACAGACCGCACCGAATCGTCCTGCGCTCTCGCCCGATGGCTTACGAGAGGCACGACGATCACAGGGCAGATGGTTCCCATTTGGTTCGGTTTCGTAGCCTTCTGCCTTCGAAGAATAAATCGACCACCATACTAACGACTGCCATAGTATCATCTAACATGGTCTCGATTTGGTTTTCTTTGTTTTCTGTGAGCCTGTGCCTGTGTTTCTTCATACCGCACTGTGGAATAAGGGGTGGAGTTTGTAGATGAAACCAGAAGTTTTTTAACTATAATGGAAATTTACCATTTGAAAGCCAAAATTGTTTTTGACATACAGTGGCTAATTCACGAATACAGCAGTGATTACGCTTCGTTTACAGTACCCTTAATATTTCATAAACAGGTTTCAGAGGTTACTAAAAATTAACCAAAATATTGCTTTATATTTAAAAAAATTAAAACTAGAGAAAAAAGCTAACTATTGTTATTTTAGCTGAATTTAAAATAGACTTGCCCATGGCCCAGCGGTAGCGCGAGGAAACACCATGCCACAAGTGCAGCTTCGAATCTCGAATCTGGCAACTCCCAGTATTACGGAGTTCGAAGAGAGGCTTTGTCCCACTAGGAGATGTTGTTCCATATAAAAAATAGACTTATATACTTTAAAATTAATGCACATCAAACTTGAATTCTGGATGGTCTTTATGTGTGTGAATGGAAAATCAACAAAATATAAATTCGCTTTAAAATATTCATAAGAAATGGCATTGAAGAAACTGTTTTTTGCAGAAAACAAATAAGTTTTTATATGGCCAATTATTAGACGGGCTTTTGTTATGAATAAATTAAATAAATGAACAAAACAGTATTTTACAATCAAAGAAAACTAATAAAATACTACTACCATTACGTGTTTAGTATCTGAATTTAGTCAATATACTAACCCTACTAAATCAATCAAAGAAATCACTCTTTTTCGTGTTTTAATATCAGTTGAAACTTAGCAAAAATTGACAGCTTTTTTCTTGAAAAAAAAAAGCCAACTGTCCGTCCATTTCCTCAACGTCACCCCACTGTGCGCCCGGTTAACATTATTATTTTTCCACCGGTTTTCTATCGTTTCCAATCCGGTGTACCGTTCGTTCCGGCGTTTGCTGTGCACTTCGTGGAATTAATATTTGCACCGGCTTCTCTGGCTGCGCGGCACTGGCTGTCAAAATAATAATAGGAATGAGGCGAAAAATAACAACCAAGAAAATCCTCCTAAAACACCCTAAACTTTCGGCCCTTTCCTCCCGGCAGATCGGCCAGCAAACCCCCGGGCGCACATTGTGTTCGATTGCGGTGCGTCTTAAGTTTCATGTCCCGGGTTTTTGTTTTTTGTTTCGTTTAGTCCGGCTTGGTTTTTTTTTCTCTCCTCCTCGGTTTTGTTCGCCACTCCATTGAAGGATACGGCTTCATTTTCGGCCTGGAAACGGTTTCGGGGCCGAGTGTTTTCTTCCTCTGGTTTATGGCTGCTTGATGCTTTTGAAAACCATCCGAAGGCAAAGGTTTCATCCAGAACGCATCGAAGAGAAGGCCTCATTTAGAACGTGTCGGTGCGGATTGATTGATATCTGCGTCCAAGGACAGGGCACACTGTGGATTCCACAAATGTACCTGCGCCGACTGCTGACGGGATGCGGGACCAATACAAGCCTGCCCAAAGAAATTCTCCCGAAGGATTCTAATCTCGGTGCTTGTGTCTGGACCCATGGTTTTCCGCTTTCGAGGGAAAGAATTTCAAGACATACCTTTTGTTTCTCGGGTACCTCTTCTGGGTGATCAATTTCTCGATCTTTGGGATGGAAGATGACACGCCGGTTCGAAGACTGTAATGGTTGCTAACAGACCAATCAATCTATTTTTCCAACATTACAATCATTCAATTAAACTGTAAATTATGTGGGAATCAGGGTTTTCTTTCTTTCTAGTTCCGCGCCTCATAGCTGTCGGTTTTCTCCCTTTCGTACCAACACACGCCACTATTTTAAAGGGCTCCCATTTCAAGCCCAGTGAGGTTTCCTAGTGTAATCGAAAGATTATTAATCCGAGACCCTCCAGTCGTGTGGTGATAATTGGAAACGGAGAACTATTTTCGCCTGCACGGTCGTAGCTCCGGGTCCGGAAGTGCTTGCTGCTTCTGCCTACCGTTACAACTCCCGGAACGAAGTCCTCCATACTGTGCCATGCGTCAAACTGTCGCATTAGGGGGAAAACTACACCCGTAGTCAATGAACCAGAGGGTAATCCAAAAATAATACTTTTCAGCAAAAACCGAGGGCAAACCCGGAGCGTTGCCGAGGCTGGCGGTCCTGCTTCTCCTGCTGCAAGGATGGAAATTCAGGGACATTAAATATCCCGCTATCTACGCCGTACAATTGCAAGCGTACAGGAGGCTTTTTTTGGTCGGGTTCCTGCCATGCGTAAATGCACGCAACAAACGCACAACGATCACAATGGCAGGAGGGTTCGATGTGATTCATCAATGTCGTATGATAGAGGGGGTATGTCGATGATATGAAAGGGATAGATTGTTTTCTGCATGTGTGTGTATGTGTATTTAAGTTTAAGGGGAGCGCTGTAATTTATGGAATACGCCAACATCAGCTTTCAACTATCAAAACTTGCATCCGAAGGCGAATGATAAGTTCCTAGCAAACTAAGTCGCTAAGTTAAAGTTGGAGTTTGTAGAGTGGGATCAATGATTTCCAAAGCTTTCAATGTGGGACCCTAGCCTGTTTTCTATGGACAATGGTTTTCGAATTGCGAGCCGAATTACCCCAAAAAATTCATAACTTTAAAGCAAATCTATTTCTTCTATTGACGACATTCTTAATTTTGGAAACTTCAAGCTGATTTCCAGTACTATTTGAAACAAATTAAAATAGCTGATTTTATGACAAAAAGTATATACTTGCGAAGACAACACACTCAATCATTTATTTTACTAGAATAAAATCAATGTTGATTGCTTTGTATAAAATATTTCGATCAACCTTCATGTTATAAATAAAAAGAAGCAAAAAAAAATTGATATTTTTATTTGAATTTATTATTTTGCTTGGCTAATGTATGTTGCCCTCATGTTTGCACAAACTGCACAAATGATTTCATTTTCTCACACATATAATGTTTGCGACAAAAAATGTTGAAATGATTTTCTTTTCTCCCACATATTTTGTCATCACCCTTAAAATAATAATGATTAAATTGAGGAGCAAATATTATCAAATTTCGGTTTCTGAACCGTGCAATTATCGAAACCATTGCAATGCTGCTTGCCCTAGGAATGTATCTACCTTTGAACTACATTGTTTTTATAATGTGCCTCCCGTTGAAAACATTGGAAAGGAAAACATTTATTTTATCAACAAGCAATTACAACTACTTACACTACCTTTGCAACTAATACCATAGAATTAACACTTTTAGAGAGTATTCTCATGTCGCATTTTTTTTTTTAATGAAGTTAGTTTCTTCCATTGAAAACCAACATTTAGTTTTTGGTATCCACATTGATTCAAACAAAACTTAATTACTCACACTTATCAATCCACCATCAACAAGCATGAAACCGGCGCACACCCCTTTGAAAAGGCGGTGACCGATCATTATGCTTCCTCCTGTTGGGCACCCCCTTTTCCGATTGCGCAAGAAGAACGCTATAATGAGCGTGCGAGAGGGAGAAAGAGAGAGAGAGAGAGAGTGAGAGTAATGAGCAAGGAAAAACCGATGCTATACATAGGGCAGCAGTTGTCGCATCGTACTCAGCATAAAAGTGAATGCAAACGGCAGATGTGCACTTGAGTGCAGGAGCGAACCTTCGGAAAAAGGTCCCCTGGAGCCACGCCGTGGCTCTCCAGGGTCTGGTCCTGGTCCTGGTGCGAGGTCCTCCCGTCCTGCATCGATGTCTCGTCCCGTAGCAACGGCACCAACACCATCACCACAAGGATGACAAGGAGTAGTTTCGGTCGGGATGGCAACGCCGGCAAATAACCGGCATATCTGCTCGTCGCAGCAGTTTCCCCTCGTTCCGCCGGACGAGGACAAGCGCTCCGTGGGCCATGGGCCATGTGTGCGCCGTGCTGTCACCGGAGCGAGGCACCATTTGCGTTAGTGGCCCATCAATCATATGTGCGGGGTTTTTTTGCGCTCGCCCGCGAAAACATGTGATAATCTGAAGCATGGCCGATCCGATCGGCAGGCATGCGAATGCGACTGGAAACATGCGAGACGCAGAAGCAGAGCAAACGAAAATGTAAAAAAAAACGGGAAAAGAATAACAATCAATGAGGCGGGAGGCAGCCGAAATCCCATTTGCAGTCCGCAGCGCGTCGCGCCCGCAGGCTTCTTCGCGGAGACCCTGAAGGATTTACGTGCCCGTCAACGTTTCTCCATCGACTGGTGTCGATTTTATGGCCCCGTGGCTTCGACAGCAGCGGCAGCAGCAAGAGCATAATTACCGGATGTTGCCGTTGGCAGCGCACTAAAAACGTTCCGCGGGCGAAAAAATGTATTATCCTGTGTCGGGAATTTAAATTGAAAATTTTGACGATCCTCCTCCGGTCGCTCCAGACAGAACCACTCAAATGTGACTGCGTTGTCACTCTGGACGGATGTCTGGAGGAAGATTTACTGCTTCCCATTGGAGTTCAGAATCCAACCGTTCTTAAGGTTTTGGTGGGATGGGAGAAGTAAACCGTTCAGTTCCTTTGAGGGAAGAATAAACTTTGGTTTTAACGCTAAAAGTTGAAAAGTGGTACAAAATAAACTTTAGGAAAAATACATTGAAGCATTAAAATGGGAATAATATCTGACAATGACATTATATGCGATTTTTAGAACGAAATTTCAAAAGAGTAACTGAACAGTTCAGTTCCTTTGAGGGAAGAATAAACTTTGGTTTTAACGCTAAAAGTTGAAAAGTGGTACAAAATAAACTTCAGGAAAAATACATTGCAGAACTGAAACGGGAATGAGATCTGATATAGGAGAAAAATGTTACAAAATAAACTTTAGGATAAATACATTGAAGCACTAAAATGGGAATGACATCTGACAACGACATTATATGCGATTTGTAGAACGAAATTTAGAAAGAGTTCAGTTCCTTTGAGGGAAGAATAATCTTTAGTTTCAACGCTGAAAGTAGAAAAGTGATACAATATAAACTATAGAAAAAATACATTGTAGTACTAAAACAGAAATGACATTTGACAATGACATTATATGCGATTTCTGGAACGAAATTTAGGAAGAAAATAAAACCAAAGCAAAAACTGAAAATGTTGTAGGAAACAATATTTTATAATAAAATGTCTTGTTGAGATTTGACTAATTTGATTTTATAAAGGTAAAATCACACACACAAAAAGGTAAAAAGTCTAGCAAGCCCTTAAAGGCAGGCATATGACAAAGACGGTCGTTACGCCAAGCAGAACAAAACATTAGAACAACAATCTAAAATATCTTTCATCCTAAAATGAAAAAGAAAAGAAAATCAATCCCTTCGATCCTTTTTGTTAATCGAGCCTTGTTTTTTGTATTTAATGAAGCCAGATTTGTTTACGTAAATAAATATTCATAATACTGACATTCAGATTCTTTTAAGTTATGCTTGATTGTAATTTACAACAATGTAGTTGTGGTGCGTTTTAAAATTATTCCCACCTCATATTTACCACCGATGGCAAACAACACGCGTTACGCGTTAACAGTTCCAGATGCTGGTTTTGGTCGGTTAAAATATTCGGTAATAAATGCAAGCATGCCCCATATGTTGTGCGTCGGGAAAGCTTCGCATATCTTAAGCTAAATGAAATAATCAAATAATTTAAATTCTAACGAATTTGACGTTTAACTCTGGGTGGGTTTCAGTGTCTATGTGTTTGTGTGCATGAGTGTAGCGATGGTGGAACCTTAGCAACATGTTACAACAACCCAACATCAACTCCACCCCGGAGCCGGCCAGATAATACGCATTACATTCCGGAAAGTTCATTGTCTCCCACCCGGGTTCGAGCAGTTTCGCTTATCCTTTATTCGTGTTGTTTCAGTGGCGCTGGTTGTGTCGTGCTTTTTTGTTCAAAGATTATTTTATTATTCTCCAGTATGTAGAGTTTGCTTTTTTGCTGCTCCAGCGCCCGCCCGATGGTCGGTCTTTGCACCCCGGTCGAGATGACTAACATCGCGTCCGTTGTCGGTTCGTTTTTTTTTTTTTTTGTTTTCGTTTACGCCACTGACCACCGCGTGCCGGTCGCGAATTGTTCGTGGACGAGGTGTCGAGGGGGAGCTGTTCTATTGATACGACGGAGCAATGCGGTTCGTTTCCACCTTTTTATACGCTGGAAGTTCAGTTCCTTCGTACCAGTTGTGACTTGTATTTCCTTTTGCCCAGCGGCACCATCTCATCTAGTGGCTGACTTTTCCACTTCGGTGAGAACCGAACCGATCTGGCTTTAGAACACCGCCCGTTGTGCTTTATAAAATTTAATTTTCCCTAATTTATGAACCGTTTATTCATGCTTCGGACTTTCCAACAATCTTGCGACTTTGCTGTGTTACATCGCAAAAAATAAAAAAAAACCTCGTCAACACCGGTAACTCTCGACCCCCTTCCGGAAACTTTTCAATCCGTTGCCGGCCGTCGAGACGGCGTAAACCGGCGAACGATGGTTCGAAGCAGATACCGAAACGATTCGCGCCACCCCGGAGTAGCAAAACGCGCCATCTCTCGTGTGCGAAACCGCGTCGTGAACGGCGGGTACAATTACGAGAACCGTCGAGGATTTTGGGGGTTCGACGGGGCGGCGGGGAGGGAAAGATGGGACGAGCGAGGGACACGATGCTCGAAGGAAGAACTGGAAGATCGATGAGCTTTCCCAGGGTCAAGAGTCGGCGAATGGATGGAACCAACGGGCAGGATGTGGAATGTGTTTTCATTGTGTCAAAATTTAATTTCAAACTAGTACCGACCAAAGGACCGAAAGGAGGTTGCTCCCAAGATGAGCATATATTTCCGCCGCCGACGACCATCAAATGGAAATATAGCTTTTAGTTGTTTTTTTTTTTTTTTGTTTTCGACCGAACAACGAGCCCCCGATGAGAAGGTGTGTGTTTTAAAGTGTACGAAACGGCCATGATACGGTTTATTATTCACTCTTAGTTGCTGCACTT
Organism: Anopheles coustani; assembly: GCF_943734705.1. NCBI lineage: Eukaryota > Metazoa > Arthropoda > Insecta > Diptera > Culicidae > Anopheles > Anopheles coustani. The sequence goes on from NC_071289.1 coordinate 39,467,277, forward strand.
GACTGGATGAGTTGTCAGTGCAAAATCCCAGCCAGATGATACTTCTGCATTTTGAATGAGGATCCGAAGGCATATTAAGAGGAATGGGGAATTTTTAAGTATGAGTCTATTAATATAAGACAGTTTATAAATGTACTTACAGGTGCATTTTGATATTGTGTTTTGCTGAATGTTCTCTTTGCATATTTGTTCTTTTTAGTTCTAAGAAACTTGAAATTGAAATTAGTAACAAGCCTTCCAAATTAATCTTATTAAACTTAAACCAGTTATATCTCTTTATCTCTCTCTAGTTAGAACCAAATTTTAGCGAATATTCTTACATCTACGCCCACAACCAAGTGAAACAGGACAAACAACCAGTTAGCAATGACATTGAAAAACTAAATTAAAATTATAAATTGCAGCAGTAAAATTTGGAGCAAATCAAGGATGGATCAATGGCTATTTAATTTGTTGCCAAGGGCATGCAATTTTGAGCTGGCTTGCTACTTTATCTAATGTTCAGCATGATTTGTGCAGTTTTTCGTAATTCTTCAGCAGTAGGGTAATTATCTTGTTTATTTTCCCTGACTTAAATCGTTAAATTATTGTTCTATCTATTGTATTGTTTGTTATTTTTAATACTACTATCATTTTTAATGTCTTCAATTTCTGTCTTCACTTGTTGTAGTAACGTTGAAACCGTAAAAATGGTTGCAGTTATGCTGCATCACAGGTAGTAGTTTTGTTCGTATATCATTACAAAACCCTCGCTCACAATTGAAATAATAACTTGGAAATATTCTTAACAAATTTTTAGTATTTTTTTGGAAAGTAATATAAAAAATATTGTCTTTCCAATTGCTAATTTTATTCTTCCTGATCAAAAAGTTTGAAAAATAATCTATGAAATCTATACATAAGTTGTTTGTTTATTACTATTGTTATTTACATGTGCCGCTTCTAAGGCAAAAACCATCCTAATATTTACTTATAAGATCAAAAGATTCAATTCGAAGTATACTTTAATGTTGCATTTGGTGCACACGACAAAAAAAGTTCAAAACTTGTCTGGATATGAATTTATAACAAAGGCTTGAAGCAAAAGGGTCCTTAGTTTCGTCCTCGATGCGAATTTCCACCGCCATTGCCCTGCATGCTGCGAGGAACGCCCTATATTTTACCGGCAACCTCTCGACGTTCGACAGTGTATGTGTGCCCTAGCGCACGTCCATCGGTGTGGGTGTGCGTTTTTGCGAATGCTGCCCACCGTGCTCCTCCTTGCGGCTTAATCTTTCCCCCCCAACGAGCTCGCGGGTTCGTCTGCGATGCTTGTCGCGATCGGCGTTTTGTTTTTCCTCTTCATTTTCTTGCTCGCCGCTCCATGCCGGCCGGTCTACGATGCGGCTTTTGTTGTCTGCGGCGGAGGCCGCGCGTGCAGTAATCCAAAACAGTGCGCGAGGCGAGGCAAACAAAGAAAACAGAACCTGCCAGCCCCAAATCCAAATCTCCGAACCACGTGGGAAGAATGTGTTGCGGTGTGATGCGCAAGGTGCGAAACATGTCGGGAGCAGAATCGGCTCCTAGCAAGATGTTTGTCCGGAGCATCGACATAAGGCTTCAAATGTTTCCTTTCATCTTCCTTCGGTGCTACAGTTCAGTATTTATGGTTCGGTTTTGCAATTGATCTTCTCATCATCGCAAAAGATAGGGTTGTCTTTTAATGTTTTTGTTTTTTCCCCAGACCCGGGTCAGCTCCGACCGGTGCACTTTTCGTTCGTTTGATCTCAGAACGGTGCACGTGTAGCTAATTCCTATCCCGCGAACACATTTTTCGGCCGTCTTGAACGCGCTGCAGACCAAGTGGAAAGCATAAGGCAAGCATAAACTTCCTCTGCAAGCATAAACTTCCTTTTGGCAAAACTAAAAACACAAAGTACAAAGTTAGCGTTGCCTAGGGCGGTTCCGATAGGTCGTCGTCGCGACCCGGATGGGGAAAACTCACACCCCGGCCTCCGTTCGGCGTTCGGTTGCTGTGGCGGTGACTCACTTGTCTGCACTTTGCACTTCAATCCTCCCCCGGCTGACTTGTGGGAAGAGGGTTTTGCCGGGTCCGGAAGCTGGCGACCATGCGGTCGCCATGCCAACACCAGCTGCGACAAAAACGCACACTCCCAAACCAGTTCCAGTGCGGACACAAAGAACTCAAACCTCATGCGATGCGATGCTGCATCGATCGCTTGGTTGGATCTTTTTGGGGGTTGCATCCATTAGACGGGAAGTGGGTTGCGGATGGGGGATCACGGAACCCAGGACCTCAACCAGCCAGCTAGCCAGCCAGCCAGACAGACAGGTAAGGTAGAGGGAGAGGATTGGATGTTGTTTTTTCGGCGCACGAGGGAAGCGAACGCGCTCGGAATGGCCAGAATGTTGTTCCAGACAGTGCAAATGTGCCGGGGCTGGGGCCAGACGGCGGCGTATTTACATCCCGTCCCGATCGATCGATGGAAGAGTTATGCTGTCTAGAGTTAGTGCAGAATTTCGGTGCAAAAAGCATTTGACAACAATGTTTTTGGGGAGATTCCGGTCGTCGGAAGTAGAAACTGCTTTGTAATTTGGGAAAGGGATTCACCGGCTAGACTTTAATTATTTGAAAATGTCATTTGCGTATAAACCGGAACTGCTGCAAGAAGAAGTCCAAATGCACACAACAAATGTTAAATATAACAAACGTCAATCAAATTGGTTCAACAAAAGAGGACAATGTAGATATTTAAATTGGAACAAATAATGTACTATTTGTAAGAAAAAACTTTAATAAACCGGAACTGCTGCAAGAAGAAGTCCAAATGCACAAAACAAATGTTAAATAAAACAAACATCAATCAAATTGGTTCAACAAAATAGGACAATGTAGATGTTTAAATTGGAACAAATAATGTACTATTTGTTAGAAAAAACTTTAATAGTCTATGCAAAAGCCGATTCGCTGAAATACCGTAAAAGTATACCAACAAATTGTAAGATTATTTGCATGCTTCATGGTAAAAGCTCAATTTGTCAGAATACGTCTTATTGCAATCTATCGAAGGATAATCGTTTGCGAAATATTTCCAATTTTTGTACAGAAGAAGTAAAAATGATTGACTTGAATCTACGAATAATTTATCCACTAGCCATAAATTCAATCCACTAAACAAAAGTTGCTAGTTTTGGTACGTTCCTGTTTCAAACGAACTAAATTCAATAATATCTTAAAACTTGTTTTTTCGAAATGAATTATCGCTGACAATAAATAGCAGCATCAGCCATCACTAGATGGACTTCCGCTAAATGAACATAAACACGAAGTATTCAATAACATTAACAATATCGTTTGGTGGCGTGCGGCAAATTGTTCGTGCCCATATGTTATCCTGCTGGGGGACAAAATTACTCCTGTGCTCCGCTGCCAACATGTTCCAGGTCTAAACCCCAGCACATTCAACCATCCTTTCTCCTTTTACACATTTCAAACAGATAGGGAGAGAAAGAGCGGAGCTATTTTGGATTAATGGAAACATGTTTCCTTCTTCGCTTTGCGCTGCAGTGTGTTTTGTCTGGAGTTTTCCATCTCCAATAATATTGATATGAAGCCGGCTAGCGCCGGGACAAGCAGGAAAATGACTGGAAAAATGAGACATAAAATCCAGCCCGGGACCTTCAACCGGGAACCCTGACACTGCTTTTTCCCCTTGTTTTGGTTTTGTGCAACCGTGTGTCGGGTGTGTTTGTGTGGCACGACCGTCCGATCCCGAAGCATCCTCGGCACACAAAACACACGCAGACATACAAGCGCTTGCATGCAGGATGCAATTTATAGTGCGTTTGAATGTGCATGTGCTCTCCCTCCTTTCGTATGGCAGCTCGGGAAGAACCCCTGGAAAAAGGGGTTTTGCCGATGCCAGCCCGCCGGGTTCTGGTTGCACGGGGAAGAATTTCATTTATACGTTCATTTTCTCTCCGGTGGGTTGCATCTGTTGTCCCTCTTATGCCATGCCAGACTTTGCTTTGAAGCAGGCTGCGCTGCAGTCCCCCGTGTCCATGGCCACACACAAACACGCTTGCACACAAACACACGCAAACAAATAACACTACACACACCCTTGGGAAGACCTCCGGTGTGTTCTATGTCCCAGCGATCGCCGCGTCGCAGACGATGATTTAAACCGGGCAAACCCGTGAACGGAAACATAAAACAAAACTCATCACGACTCCGCGTGCCTCGAAGAAGATTAAAATGAAAGAAAACATCGATTAAACAATTATTCATCGTCTCGCTTTTCCGCGAGCGCGCACCGGTTTACGAAAAAAAGCGGAAAGAATGATGCCGGATGCAGCGGAAAAGCACAGGGCGGGGAACGAATTGTGTATCAGCCATGCAGCGTCAGCGGGAGGTGGAAAGTGTCCACCCGGCCCAAAGATTCTAAGCAAGGCAAGGACGGGAAAACCAAGCTCAGAATGTTGTACACACCAATTGATCAACACACACACACACACACATTGTTGTGAAAGGGAAGGTACTAAATTTCTAGGGAAAAAAGCGTACAACAATTTGCACTAACACACACGTGCAGCGTCGTACACCATTTCATAACGTGAAGATAGGAAAAGAAAGAGTAAGTATGGTTTAGAGAGGAAAAGTAAAGAGAACGAGGGAAAAATGCAAGTAACGCAAACGGAAAGAGGAAAAGCAAAACCGAAAGAAGAGAACGAGGAAAGGTGAGGAGAAAAATAGTGCAACAAGAAGAAGTAAAGTTTAGAACAGGAAAAAGCGAAACGCAATGCAACTGGACCGCGATCATAAATACAACACCGGTAACGAGAGAAAGAGGATCAGAAAAAACAGCGAACAGGAACAGGGCAACGAAGCAGAAGCAAACGACACTCTGCGTAAACAAAGGAACAAACGCACAAACGGCGAACGGTGGGCACCGAACGACAGGGAGCAATTAGAAAACGACGAGAAAAAGACGAAACGCAAAAGGGAGAAGCAATGAAGAATGTTTCGAAGGCGAAAGCAAGTTAAAAATTGTGGAAGAGAGGCAAACGAACGAACGGCGGTGGCACGCAAACCGAAGAAGACAAATGCAGTTGGAAACAAATGGAAGAAACCGCACTCGAAATGGTTTGTTGTGCGCAACGGCAATACAACAAACGCGTCTTGTGCGTGCTCAGGTGAAGAAAATGGAAAACACGGGGAAAAGCCTAGCTAAAGAAGGAAGCAGAAGCACCGAGAATTTGCTCTTTTGTTGGGATATCTTCGGAGCATTTCGTCGCAAACGCGCATTTTGAAGATAATGGATCCAACACTTCTACATCGCCTACGACTGGAACGATTGAACGATTTTTGCAAACAGCTTTGGCCATGTGGAACAGGTCCAGTTCTATGTTTCGGGGCGCCAAGCGATCGATGTAAAATTGAAAATTGTATCCAAGGGATGTGGACAGTTTTTTGGGATTTTATTGAACTAACTAGAAAATGTTATTGAAAGTGCGCAAAAATAATCTTGTCAAAACGTAAAGCAAAGATTTGTAAGTTTTGAGTGATTACTGACATGAAAATCGTAAACAACGGTAGAGTAAACTGGTGGAGTATGCAAAAATAGAACAGAATGTAGTAAAGTAAATCATCCAATATGAACCTAAACGGAAGAAATATCAACTGTCTAGTTTATCTATTTAGAAGAATCAGATACATTATTTCTATTCTTCCTTTCTTTGTCAATCCATCAAATTTCAAATTTTATGTTCTATTTTCAAATCGAACACCATATGCTCATTGTAGAGCTTGAAAAAAGGCCGCTTCTACTATTGGATCATTGTTTTCTATTTTCATAAATACATGTATTCCTTTGCCGAGTAGGACAATTTTACTCTTGTAATCTTGTAACTAACAGCCCGCTCAGAATCTTCTGCGGACGAAGAAAATTAGCATGAAAGTACGAGATCGTGAAAAGGGCAATGGACCTGCTAAGCCCGGCCTAATCTGATCCGCCGGTGTCCAACGACCCGCGTCCAGGGTAGTTTTCCATCGGATTCTCTCTTACCTCGCAGTATTTCCAACCCGCAGTCTAACTTGCGCGTAGTTGTGGCCTAAGGTGATCATGTTTACACACATACACACACACACACACAGACACACAACCCTATGCCCTGCGCGTAGGGGTCCCACGGAGGAGGAGGGCAGGAAAATAAACCATGGTTTGTTTTTGTTTTGCCCTGGGAGCTTCGTTTTCTTCGGGAGTTTTCTTTCGCCGTTCGGTCCGTTTGTTCTTTCCTTTGGGTGTGTTTTCTTCGACTCGACGGAGCCGGTCGGTTTCGGTCGAGTTCCGAGAACTGTTGGTGGGATGCACTGGATGCCATTCTATTTTCAACCACCATTCACTGCCCGGGAGATGGTTTGACAAACAACCGCCCTCAGCAGTCGTTTAGCATGATTTTCTTATGGTTTATGAACCATTTCTGGTTTGACGCACTGGAGTATTGGTTAATCTTCAATTCAATTCAATTATGGCATTGAGATCATATGTTTTGTTTGATTCTTTACTTACGTTTTGTTTTGGCTTTTGAATTTGTTTTAGGATTGTCAATTTGTTTGATTCATTTGACGTGCTTAAATATCTCTCATTTTAATTTTTATCTCGTGTTTTGCCTTATTTACTAAATCAATCTAAGGGACAGAATCTTCGAGTATTGTATATTATTTAAATTTTCAACAATATTGTCTTATGAAATAACGGCGCGCTTATAACGTGGGAGGAAATCAACGCCTTACTAATTTTTCAGTGCAATCAATCCTATGGGCTTTTTTCCCATTTGCGCCAATTGCTCGAAGCGGATCAAAACAAACATCATCATCCGAGTGTTTTCGTCGGCTTTTCACTCACCCGGGAGGACATACAAGTTATAAATTAATCTGTACAAATCATCCTCTCTGCGCATCCGGTTTCCTGTGTCTAAAAATATCCCTACCGGGCGCAACATTGATGTATCCCGAGGTGAGTTTCCCGCTCCCTCAGCACAGCGAACCGTTAGCTTAAAGCCCGGAAGGAAAAGCCTGACTACCACCACCAACACACGGCGCACGGTAAAAGGACATTTAAATGGAGTTCTTAATACGATTTTCCCGTCTCCCGTCGCGGTGAAAAGTGTTTCTTGCTCCGTACGTGACGAACGGTTCGGCTCATCGGGGACTCACAAGTGAGACAAAAACAAACCGAAACCAGGGTTCTTCCCTACCCCTACCCTCCCGGAGGTTGATTTCTTCTACACCCTTCGCCCGGTTCTACCACTGCTTCTTCTTGCCGCTAATTTCCTGTCTAGCGTATTATTTTTCCCCGCTGCGTTTCGGTTCGGCCGTTCGTTTCCATTTCCATTTGCTCACCGAACCGATTCAAGTGGTTTGGTCCTTGCACCCTGGAAGTGTCGATGGGAGAGCAACCAGCGGCAGAAAGGAAGCAAGAAAAAACACCGAAACGAAAAGAAAAACGGCCCGTGATCCTTTTCCAAACCAACCAACCAACCAACATGGCGCATTTTACCGTTGCGTAGCCGTTTCGGTCGTTGAATCGAATCCTCCGTCGACGGGAGGTTTTTTTTTTGTTATCCTTCCAGCTCTGAATCGTATCGTATCCTTGCCATCAGCTTCAAACAGTCGCACACACGCACACAAACGTACAACCGGCATCCGGGACAAGAGGCTCGTTTGACTCTCCGAGTCCCTGTTTGCACGGTATAACGACTGGAGTGTGTTGTTTTCCCTAACGATACGCGTTGCCGTTGTTTACTGTGTGCGAACTGTGATGTAGGATGTTTTTTTTTTCGTTTTTGGTGAAGAGTAGATAATTTCAAATTTGTTTGCAAGTTTGCACATCGATTGGAAAATAAACTTGTGTAAATATAGATTAAATGGACTGTTTTGGGTTTGTGTGCTGGATTTTTACCAATCTTATTTGGGATTTCTTTGGTTTTCGTACAATCATTTATATTGACAATCGCGGGCATTTTTTTGTTCTTCAATAAGGGAAAGAGGGACCATATGAACTCTTAAATAAAACATAATAGACTTTTAAAAAATCCCTGCTTCTGATTTTATTATTGTAATCAATTCCATCCATGTTTTAAACTTTTAACGACAGTTATTAATTTTTTTTTCATGTCGTGTTTTTAATTCCATGTTTACGAGTGTTTGATCCTTGTTTACTCATTTTAGTGCTATAAATTTTAGTTCACGGCCTCGGATCCGATGCCTTACGCTTCTTAGTGGTGTTTTGAAATGAAAAAAGGCTTCTTCGAAAAATCATGAACAGTAGAGTTCGTCGTCTAGCTTCGCCGCAATTGGTTGTCCTGTCCATTTGTGATTGCTCAAAACAAAAACAATATTCACCCGTAAGCCATACCTTTTGCCTCGCGCTTTGGCTATGTGTGTATGTGAATGTGGTGATCGTGAAATTCGCAACCACCCCCCTCCCCCTTCAGCTTGGGCGAGCATACACGAAGCAAAAAAAACGATGGGGCTGGGTGGGGGGGACGCAAAAAGAACAATTCGCTCGTCCGCGAGCTGGAATTCTCGCTCGTTTCGCGCTCGTGTTCGCTTGCTTCTTCGCTTGCCAAGTTCTGCTGCCCCCAAGGCGAAACCGTTCCGTTTCGACGAAGGACGAGAGGGGGAGCTATGGCAGGTCGGGTTGACGGAAAGTTCACTGAACCCTCGCCCCGGCCCGAAGACGCCGAAGCAACAGCAGCAGACGAAGCGCAGAGCATCGCGCACCATTTCGAAACAAGGCGAGCAGCTAACTCATCTCCCCGGTTCAGCTCGCCGAGGGACGAAGGCGGTTTTTCCTGCATCCTGCTCCGTGGTGGGCGTGGTGGTGGGATGGGGGGGATGCTGCGCAGGGACTGAGGGGGTGCATGGACTGGACCTGGACCCTGGCTGCCGGTTCCGATGCCGGGTGAAACGAACGGTTGGGAACGTTTTTTGCCCGTGCGAATTGTTCTTTGTCTGGACGCAACCACCACCGACACACACACACACACACACGCACACATTGACTCGGAATTGGTCGTGTCGTTCTCGGTTCTCGAGTCTCTCGATCCCGCCGTGTCCCGCAAGGGTTTGTTTTCCTTTTATTTTTCCATCCCCCGACCTTTTAGGGGTGGCGTGGCGCACGCCTCGAAGGGTGGCTTGCAGGGTAGATATATATTTATGTATTGAAGGTGGAGGCTGAGAACGTCCCGAGAACGGCACACAGACATCCCTCCGGTGGCCGTATCCTGGCACGGGCAGAAGCGACTTGCTCTTTGCCTTCCATTCTTCCTGATTGTATGCGGCTTCCAGCTAAAACTCATCCATATCGACCCGGGAAGCAACACCCCTAACGAAGGATGCGACTCAAACGCACACACACAACCACGTACACGTTGGAGGGGTGGGTTTCGCATTGGGGGACGGAATGCCGGTCGTTTCCCTCTGGCTGGAGAATGCTGGAGGGTGACTCCCCGGCAAAAATCGTGATTCGCACAAAATTCGTAGGGAATCGCTAGTTCGAATCTGCTGCCGGGGAGGAAAAAAGAAGAAAGGACACGCGCGTCTGGCGTGAGCGGAATGTCCGACCGACCGACCGAACTCTCGGCGGACCAACTGAACTGGAGGCTTCGAGCCACCGCGTAATTGAATCCTAAACTCCCGCTGGCCCCAGGCCGCGAGGGCACGTTGCTTCCGAAACCTGCTGATGTCGGTGATTTTCCATTCCATCCCCTCCCCCCCACAAATCCCAACCCAGAGGGTGGGAAAAATTATCCCCGTTTTGTTTTCGAATCGCCTCGCTGACTGTCGAGGCGTATCCTGCCGAGATTTTCTCCTGGTCCTTTTATTTTTTGTTTCCGTTCCGTTATCAGCGCGCTATTTTGTTGTCGCAGCGAAAGCGACCGAACAGCATTGCAAAGCAGCTTATTTATCCATTTGTCTTAATGAATTAGCGGACTTGCTTCCATTCATTCCAGCATTTCCTTGGCCAATCCTTGGGACGTGTTTTGAAAAAGCTTATGATAATGCGAGGACAACGACGACGACGATGACAGCATCCAATCATTGCTGGGTGCCAAATGCCAAATGCCGACTCCTGCGGCCAACAAATGGAGTCACATCATCATCAACATCGTTCGTGTAGGCCCTGGGAATGCAATAATCGTATGCCTACCAAAATAGCACCAGGGCGGAAGGCATACTCCAATCCGAATGGGCTCCCCAATTACCATAGATTAAGAGGCTTCCTCCGTCAAGGACTTTTCCGGTCGAATCGAACTCTCTGCTCTACTATCGCATAAGAGGACGAGCGGCTTCGGAATGGTGGGTTATTAAGTATGATTTGGAGTTCCTAATAACTCGTGCCCGCCTCGAAGCTGTGCGAAACAATTACGCCCGAAACCATGGGCTCCACCGTAGATTGGCGTAAATTGTTCTTCAGCCTGCGAACGGTCAATTACCAATGGTTTTAATCAAATAAATAGCCTTTCGCTTTTTCAAGCACTCTTCACTACTTCTGCTTTAACTCCACCGCATATCTCGCCAGTGAGTTCGAATTAAAATTATCCAGTCCGGGGACTTGTGTTTTCTTTTCTTCTCGGGTTTTGATGGAACGACGACGACCACATTGCACCATTAATGGGCGTCGGGTTTGTGTGCGTGGGTCTCCGTGCTCTCCCCAACGTAGCAAGAAAACTCCTGTTGCCGGCAAGGGACTCGCCAGTATCTTGGTTTTATTTTTACTTTATTTTTTTTTTGTCGGTACGCCGGTACGTGTCGCATAACAGATGTTTCCATGTTTTTTGATGCTCCACACCGACCGCGACGATGGGGGAAGGCTATTCCATGGGCGTTCGATTCACTTTCAATCCGGCCGTACATTTTGTTTTTCTCTTCCACTACTCCCCCCGGCCCTTTCGCTCCCACTTACCGTTTGTTTACCAGATACGATTGAATTTCGCTGGCTTTTGGAAGAAAAATATGGCTGCCGAGGAAAAGGGGCTATATACCCACAATGCCGCGGTACGAGGCGAGAGTGCCCAATTCCTCACTTCCAAATGAAAGATGCTGCCTCCATAATGCGACATCAGCAGCAGCAGCAGCAGCTGAAATTATATCGACAGCAGCTTCCCGTAAGCAGCTTGCCTGTCGACGAACGGCGCGAGACACGAGCCGCTTTTAATGATACCATTCCGATCGGCCGTTTCCACACCACCACCACCACCACTACCACTCACACGCGTGTGCTCTCGGGGCCGCACGCGCTCACCAGACCGGGTGCCCAATAATGCCGACGACCACACGTGCCCGAGATGATGGCATCGACAGATGCTGCGCTCAAGGATTCATGAACAGGATCTCGGGGCCTGCTGCCGTTTGTTCGAGGAACTTGATGGCGCGGAACCGGTGGAATCGGTGGTGGCTTAGGGTTCGGGGCGAGTCCATCCAACTGCGTGTGCGAGCAGCAGCAGTTGGTATTGCCGTTATGAGCTGGTTTTCGAATGCCTACTCTTGTCGATGTGGTGAGAGATATGTATCCATTTTCGAACACGCAATTTGGGGAAATAAATTTATTATTTGGCCCCTAGAAGAAGCGAGCAGCAACCAAATGTTCAACGATTGGACAAGTGTGTCGTAAATATTTCCTAGAAACTCATCAACATCGCAGGATGTGTCATCAATTTAACTAGAGCATATTCGCAAGGATTCCGGATATTCTGATTGCGCTGGCGTAACCATGTTACATCATGTCACGTTCTTACTCTTTCATTTCTTAGAAATATTTATAGAAAAGCTCTAATTTAAATCAAATACGCTTCTAGAAGGCTCAAAATCTTCACAATGTTGGGATCTGTAAATCGTATTAGAAACATCAGGTCACATGCTCCTTCATTTCCCGTCATCATACGTCATCAGTTAGTCTTGTATTAGATAGGCAAGATGGATCTCTTAGTTCCAAAAATAACTCTCAACTACGTAACGAATTGTGAACGGTTCGAGAATTTAATTGAAATTCTCCAGCCTCTCTTGTTGAATGTAATCTGAAGCAATTATTTCCCAACCTGACACCGTCGACATGGTGTATCTGTCGTCTCTAGACTTTTGATATTTGATCATCATTCTAACCTATCGGATACAGTAGGAAAATCCTTCAACATGGCGAATGAGAAGTAAAATTGTAGCTTTACTCTTCGCTTTACTTTTTGTCTTACAAATTACCGTCATTAATTCCTTATTCTTTGGAGATATTTTTCACAAAATGCTCATGGAAATCGAAACTCATTAATTGTATGTGGTTTGCTCTATTGTGTCTATTCTGAAAAGCAAAAACACAATCATATCTAGAAAAACTTGATTTAATGAATTGAACTAATTGTAAGTCTTATTGCCATTTCGCAAGAAACAATTTTGGAGGGACAACAAAAATATCAGATCATAGAATTGCGGATATACCTTTTATGCTAACAGGTTCGGTACGACGGTCCTTTACTTTCGTTCCTTCTGGAAGATGCATTGGAATTAGGATAAGTAATCACCAAAATTTAGTTTAGTTTGTATCAAAACACCAGAGTTCAGTTTGTATGAAAGTATACAAGTACTATTATCCATGCAAGGGCTACATCGTAAGGAGGTAGCATAAGCGTGAATCACTCGGTAATTTCAGGAACTTGGTGCCTACCTCAAATTTTCTTCATTTTCGTAAGTCCTGCTCAGCACCGTACACCCGGGCCAGTCAGTGTTTTGGGGTAGTTGTTACATTTAGAGGTGCATATGTCCGCCATATACCTTACACTTCCCAGAACTCTTGTGCTAACCTCAGGTCTCTGGTAAATGCTCCGGAAGTGTTTTGGAAATGTTTTCTAGCATCCTGATAGGCTATCGAGATGGGTGTATTTTTGAACGTTTCGGGCGACACTTGGTTCGATTTGGGTGTGTGCTACAGCCATAGTCAATTCATGGCATGTGTTTTTGCGCGATGGCTTCGTTTGACAGTTCGTCGTGGTCGGTTCGCAAAAGGAAAAGGGTTGAAACGATCCCGGGACATATGCTGCTGTCGTCTGCCGGCATATCTCGAGGGGGCGCTCGCTATGAAACCCGGCAAAGGCATGGATGCGATGCCGGTGATCCTGGCCGAGACGAGTGTATGTGTGTGTGTGTGTTTGTGTGTGCGTGCGTTGCTCGGGTTCGGTTTCGGTAACGGTAACCCAAACCGCTCGGTTAAGGGTAGTTTGGGCATTCTTTATCCTCCCCATCAGCAGCAGCATATTCGGACACTCACACAAACATGGGGTAGTCAAATCACTCCATCACACACAATTTCCCCCTGCGAGCGAGGGGTGCACATTCGTCGAGGAGGTACGCAGCCAGTGCCACAATGTTCGAGGTTTTTTTTCCCTTATTCCGTCTCGAGCAAATATTGAAGGGGATGAAAGCAAAAAAGTGTGTGTATGATGACGCCTGCTGGTGCGCCTGGTTGGGGTACGCTTTTGCTGGGTTTTCCACCGCCCGGTGTTGGCGGTTTCCACCGAGTCCTTCAAGGAAAGGAAGCATAAGCCCGGGGGGAGAATGGAAGCGTAATCCATTCAAATGAATAATGTATTCCCAAATAGAGTCAATTCAAAGCTTTGGCACGAATGAAATGGAAATACAGAAAAGGACGAGAAAGTATAGATAGCTACGGAGAAAGCAGGCAAAAGGAGCACAGTTAAGCACAGTCTAGTGGAGCGGCATAAGCCCAACGGAAAAAAGGATATTCGTACCAAAGCCAACTCCGAGCAACTCCCCCAGTCATAGTTGACCGAGCGACATCATGTTGCTGCCGGTTGCTATGCGCGCCGCCATGATTTGTGTGTGTGTGTGTATGTGGTAAGCGAATGTGCGAACGTATGTGTTCGTTTTTGCCGGCTTTTTTTCCTTCAGCTACCTCCCCGCCGTGTACATCAAAACGGTCGACTCCTGGAGGTCCTTGATTTGACGGTGCGCTTTCAGGACTCAGGTGGAGAGAGTGTCCTTCGCCGGGCGCCGCCATTTCGTTTTGGCGCAGCCGGGCGCGGTGCACGATTGGGTGGAGTTGGCGACGAAATGGAGTCGGACGGAGGAAAAATAATTGAAAATCGTTTCCCGGAAGGGGCTATGAATGGCAGCGTCTTCAAGGTAACGGTCGAACGGCAGACAGTCCCGCAAGTCGTGAGGGTGTTTTTTTTTCTGGAAGGCGCAAGAGGAAAAACGAGCGAAAAAGGATATTCGCTTCGGAAGATCCCCGGGTACGAATTTTGCAAACGTTGTTCGAATCCGGCATTTCTTCCCTTTATGTTTGTCTATGATTTTGTTGGTAAAATTGCACAATTTGTGCGCGGTACCCCCAATTGAGCAATAGAGATAAAAGTCCAACCCCAATGTGTGTTTATTTTTTTCTTTCTTTTGTTGCTACACACGCCATTCATCGCGCGTTGCCTTGGACATGTTTTCTTGTGTTTCTTTTTGTTTTGGTTGTGTTTCGTTGCCGCAAACCCCCGAGGGGATGGGTTTCGAGTACGGGAAGGGGGCGCAGGGGGCGCGCACCATAACTGGTGGAGGTGTGTTGCAAGCCAGTCTGGGGACGAGGAGTGTTTTATTTGGGAAATTCTTTGTTTAACACCGCCGCGCGTCTTCGTTAAGCGGAAATGTTTTTGAACCCTGCATGGCGCATGCGAATGGTTGTGTGTGTGTGCCGTTGACACGATACATTTATGTGTGTTGGTTTCGATTCTCGTTCTATACCGCACGCTCTCCGCTTTTTTTGTTGGAGCGGATGAAAGAGCGCGAGCGGTGAGGATGCCAGCGGAGGAGTAAGCGAGAGATCCAATAAGAACAGACGCGCGTTCGTTACCCCGCCGCAGTATGGAGCGTTGCTTGGTGTGCGTGTGTGTACCTCTGCTTTTCATTCTTGCTTTAAGCACACAAGCGATAAACAAACAACGAGCAGAAAGAGCAAGGCAGAGAGAGGAGAGAAAGAGAAAAAAAGATGCGCAGTGACGGGCGATGGCGCTAACAAACACAGCTGCGGCCTCGTTTACGGAACCGGCTTGGAATGTCGGTCCTTGCTAGGGGCGCGTGGTGGTGGCAGGGATGGGATAGGGAAATAGAACTTCAGAACTTTCTGTCCACAGGGAAAACCTTCCACGCGTGGAAGATGCGAGGGTGCCCCCACGATGTTGACGGCTATTTGTTCGGACGCCTGAACAAAGCTTGCGCAGCAGCACCGTCGATCCCAACGCACACTAGCGCGCACGGGAACACGCACATCTGGCAGATGGCAGCCGCGAACTCGACCCGCATGTATAACCAAACGCTGCGGCGCGCGTTTCTTTCGCTCCCTTTCTCTGTCTCGCACTCTCTCTCTGAGAACGAACGCGGGCTTTGTGTGCGTGCAAGGGCGCCGCTGCTGGAGCTTCACACCTTGTGTGTGGGGTTTTTCGCTTTTCGCTTGGATCGCTACGGTCAGTCGTACTGCAGAACTGACGGCGGCAAGAGTGAGTTTTTTAGCGCGCTACGTCTCTGCTGGATTGCTTCGCGTTCGGTTCACAAGGAAGCAAGCAGAACACACATTCCCTCTCCCCTGCCCTGCCGGGTGTCTTTCGTTGCCTCCGCGCGTAGGAAGCGAACAGGAAGCGAACACACAGGGCGGTGGACAACCGCGTTTCCCGTCGAGTCTCGGAGGCGATGCGAGTCACGCATTATTGAATGCCGTTTTCGTTTTCGGCCATTCCAGTCAGTAGTAGTGGGCCGGGGAGATGCAGTTTTCGACATCCCCGGTGCTCCAGGGTTCCGGTTAGAGTTTCGGACGGTGTGTTTGCGCGTCACATTGGGCGTTCCGGCTTCCGGGCCATTCGCCAAAGGGGTGTGTGTAGCGAGCCAGAACCAACTCGCGAACAACCATTTTTTTTTTTTTCGAACGGTGAACGATGAAATTTCTTTCTGTGTGCGAAGAAAGCAGAACCGCATGAAAGCTACTACTATATACTACTCCATTCTCGGAAATGGACGATTGGTGGTAAACCCGTAGAATGTGTAAAAACCCAGGGACTGGGACGTGTAACGTGCTGTTCGGATGAAATTTTGCAACGGTGACTTGATGTGTGCAAAATAAACCAGCGTAGTGCGTACAAATCGGATGGGTTCGCATTGGAAGTTTGCACCCATTGCATGATGATAGTGTGATATCGTGGAACTGTTTGTTAGTTTAGACTTCTTGGTGGAGAACTTCCTCATCCTCGACATAAAAATGGACAGTTAAAAGTGACGAAAAAAAACGCCAAAGTAAATGTTTTTTTCTGCAGCTCTTCTGAAACACCACCACACTACCCATGCACTATGTGCTGCGTCGGCAGATAATCATTAAACCATATGGTACTGCAATTGTTAGTTTTTTTTTCAACTGTGAAAAAACCATATCGGCCACAAGTTCAACGAGCTATCCAGGGTTTCGCTACGCCATCCACGCCGTGAAACAAAGGGACAAAAAGTGCAAAAAAAACAGGACGTTTTACCTTGTGTGAAGGATACTTGGTTCATCACATACACACGTACACACTGTGCCCACGTAGAAACGCCAGCTTTTGTCCTGCTGTGTATCCTTGAATGAGAGCGCAACAGGAAGCAGTAGAAAAAACGGCCGCTGCCGAGGGGAGTAAAGAGTGATGTGTTGTGAGCGATACCTTTGTGAAATTCAACACACATACGAGCGTAGGATAAAACACAGATAAAATTCCTCGCCCAATCTGGATAAATGATGTTGGTCTGCTTCTTGTATCGACTCAGGCGGTGTTTTAAATCAATTTGCCTAACCCCCCGAAGCTGTTCTCCAACCGCACGGCCAGCAACAAATCTAGTTGGTTCTGGTTAGCTAGTAAGGACATTCGGGTTCTGACTGAACTTACAAAGCATACCTGTGTGATGAGAGTGAGAGAAGGAAGGTGCCAAGATGAGTGACGGTCGTCGAACGTCTCTGCCTGGATATGCAACAAGAAGGTCTCAAGAAGCCGAGGGAAAATAACTTTCTTGACCGCCGTTTCGAACCTCAAGCAGTAAATTTATTGATGCTGTGTGTTCGTGACTGGTTTTTACAATACACTCATGTGTGAGTGTGTGTGTCTACTGTGGTGTTTGTGACTATTATTTTGCAGGATGCACAGCAGTGTGATGTTTCCTACGATATCCTTGCTGAACCCGTTGAACTTGTGTTCAATTCCCGGATTTAGTATTGATTTCTTCTTTAAAATATAAAATCCAACACACTTGGACTCTGTACAGCATCAAACATACGACCTTTACAAGGTTTTGTGTTTGAATAGTGTATCGGGATTATTTTGAAATATTTTAATCTCTTTAAAAAGCGAGAATATCGTGATTTGTCTCCATTTTCTGTAATTCTACAATGTCAACCCCACCGTAGGTTGTTTCGAAACCTTATTATTAACCATTCTATATTTGCGACTCTCAATTAGATTGACGGATTTGTTTCCGTGAAAACAAAGTGACAAGAATTAAAAAATAAAAAGAAATACGGAAAACAAACACTTAACGCAACGCTTAAGTCGAATCCACGTTGCCTGGTGTGTGAATAGTGTAGAACGAAACTCGTGCAAGAGTGCAAGAAAATTGTGATACAACCGGAAATACTAGTTCACGCCCGCGCGACAACAACGACGACGAAGAAGAAGGGAGAAGAAGTGCATCCGCAAGGCAGACGTGACGCAGCCGGAATCCAAGCGTATATACACGAAGGAAAAGGGGGAAAAAATAAAGCAGCAACGAAAGAATAGGAAGCAGTAGCACCCCACACGCATCATCATCCAAACACAACGGAGAGTTCCAAAAATAAAAAAAAAACCCACACACGGACGTTGTCGGTCGTCGTCAAGGCGACCAGCGGTCGTGTAGAGTGCGTACGTGCGTTCGTGCGTGCGTGTGCTTTCTGCTCTATTGGTTTGTGGAAGAACGCGCGTTCTTTCGATGTGTGAATTTCGCTCCTCCGTCAATGGTTTGCGATTGTGTGTGAAGCGCTAAAAACGTCAATTTTAGCAGTTGTTGATTTCGAAGCGTGAGAAAGTGACAGTGTCATTGTTAAAGGAGAGGTGCGTGCATCAAGTGAATTGGAAAACAAACAAATTGATCGGATAAAACAAACGAAGGATAGCAAGGCGCGGCTACACAAGG
Source organism: Anopheles coustani (assembly GCF_943734705.1). Taxonomy (NCBI): domain Eukaryota; kingdom Metazoa; phylum Arthropoda; class Insecta; order Diptera; family Culicidae; genus Anopheles; species Anopheles coustani. The sequence continues at coordinate 39,485,518 of NC_071289.1, forward strand.
ACACTAATGATCGATGTAGGATGGCCTCGTCACCGACACCATCCTTAGACTCACTGCCGGGTGCATCAAACTCGATCGGTTCGTTCGGCGAACCGGCGGACTACCTGTCCGACTCGCCCCTGACCACGCTGAGCGGCGGCTCCGGCACCACGTCCGGCTCGTCTCCGCCGGCCAGCGACTCCGCCATCTGCGACGACTTCGCGACCTCGTCCAGCATCGAGTCGGCCCAGTCGAACAACGGCTCATCGGAGTCGCTCTTCCCGCGCTGCACCGGCTGCAAGAGCAAGCAGTCGGACGCGGTCGCCAAATGCATCGACTGCGTTAACTTCCTGTGCGCCAACTGCGTCACGGCGCACCAGTTCATGCACTGCTTCGATGGCCACTCGGTGTTCCGGATTGCCGGCACCGGTGGCAGTGGTGGCGGTCCGCTCGGACCGATCGTCTCGCTCGGCCTCCCGCTCGGGGGCTCCATGTCCACGAACGGCAACGCCCCAACAACGCCCACGCTCGGTGGGCTGCTCGGTGGGTCGGGCTTGGAGGGTCCACCGGGTTTGCTGGCCAGCAGCATCCTGAACGGCACCGACGGCGGAAAGATGCTGAACGGTGGTGGTGGTTTCGAGTCGTCCCATCCACGCCTCAGCTCGCTCAATCTGACCATCAAGGACGACGCCTGCAGTCTGGTGAAGTCAATCATGAACAATGTCATAACACCGCCGACCTCGAACGGCACTGGAGGTGGTGGCGGCGGCGGCATTGGTGCCCCGGGCAGTGGCAACGGTGGGTGTGGCGGGAGCAGCAGCAGCACCAGTAGCACCAGCAGTAACAGCAGCAGCAATGGTAGCAACGGAAGCAGCAGCCTGCTGAACCATCTCAACAGCCAGCTGTCGAACGTGATGCAGCCAACGTCCATGCTTGGCAGCACCGAGTTGCTGCTCTCGAACGGCCTCGGTGGTGGCGGCGGTCTCGGTGGCCTGCTAGGGGGCAACGGTGGCACTGGCAGCAAGACGAACTACTTCTGCAAGCGTCACCAGAGCGAGCTGCTGAAGTTCTTCTGCCGCACGTGCAACGTGCCGGTGTGCAAGGACTGCATGCTGCTGGAGCATCCGAGCGGTGTGCACGAGTGCGAGCACAACAGCGATACCACGCCGAAGCAGATCGAGTCGCTGCTGCACACGGTCTCGGAGGTGCGGGCGAAGGCGCAGGAGCTGCGCTCGCTGATCAAGAACGTCGAGCACAGCAGCCAGCGCATCCAGCTGCAGTACCACAAGGCGCAGAACGAGATCAACGATACGCACCAGTTCTACCGGTCGATGGTGGACGAGCGCAAGGCCGAGCTGCAGAAGGAGCTGGAGAGCTTCTACAACGCGAAGTCGATGTCGCAGTCGGTGCTGCTGAACCGCAGCCAGGACCAGGTCGACAAGGTGCTGCAGAGCTGCGAGTTCGTCGAGCGGCTGACCAAGTGTGCCGGCCTGTCCGAGCTGAACATGCTGCGCAAGTTTCTCGAGAACAAACGGCTACTGTTTCCGGCCATCAGCAACGATCTGCAGGCATCGTACGAGCTCGAGTTCGTCTCGAACTATCAGGCGATCCAGATCGGCGTGCGCAACACGTACGGCTACATCCGGGCGAACTCAGACCTCACGAGCACCACCACCAAGCAGCCACCGATCGCACGTCCCACATCCACCACGAACGGCGGGGGAGGTTCGCTGATTGGAGGCAATCGGAGCTCCAGTCCGTCCAACAGCAGCACCGGCAGCTTGAACCTGTTGCACCATCACCATCACTCGAACGGTGGCGGTTCGAATCTGTTGATGAACGGCGGTGGCCCACACCTGCTCGACCACCATCAGGTGCCACAGAACGCGCACCAACAACAGCACCAGCAGCATCAACAGCAGCATCAGCATCAGCAGCAGCAACAGCACCACCAGCAACACCAGCAGCAGCAACAACATCAGCGTTCGTACGGCGGCGCTGGTTCAGCTGTGAACGGCCACAGTAACAACGGCGTTGGCCTGTCGACATCGCCCCTCAGCCTGGTCAATGGACTCGGGGGCGCCTTCGATACGACCAGCACCATCATCTCCAAGCGCTTCAACAGCGCCAATAGTCTCGGCCCGTTCGTCGGAGACGCGGGCCCGCTTGGGCAACCGATCGGCAATCCGTACGAGAAGTGGAGCAACGGAGGCACCGGCACCGATCTGTTCAACAACCTCGCCGACCAGTACACGATCCCGCTGAACCCGATCGGTGGAGGCGGAGGTGGTGGCGGCGGAGGCGGTGGTGGCGGTGGTGGTGGAGGAGGCGGTGGCAGCGGACAGCAGGACTCGTCGACGGCGGCGGCCATGATCGATCTGTCGGCGAAGCTCATGTCGACCACGATGTTCCCGCCGAAGAGCCAGATCAAGCGGCAGAAGATGATCTACCACTGCAAGTTCGGTGAGTTCGGCGTGATGGAGGGTCAGTTCACGGAGCCGAGCGGGGTGGCAGTGAACGCCCAAAACGACATCATCGTCGCGGATACCAATAACCACCGGATACAGATCTTCGACAAGGAGGGCCGCTTCAAGTTCCAGTTCGGCGAGTGCGGCAAGCGTGACGGCCAGCTGCTCTACCCGAACCGGGTGGCGGTGGTGCGCACGTCCGGCGACATTATCGTGACCGAGCGGTCGCCGACGCACCAGATCCAGATCTACAACCAGTACGGCCAGTTCGTGCGCAAGTTCGGCGCGAACATTCTGCAGCATCCGCGCGGCGTCACCGTCGACAGCAAGGGCCGGATCGTGGTCGTCGAGTGCAAGGTGATGCGCGTCATCATCTTCGATCAGTCGGGCAACGTGCTGCAGAAGTTTGGCTGCAGCAAGCACCTGGAGTTCCCGAACGGCGTCGTCGTCAACGACAAGCAGGAGATCTTCATCAGCGACAACCGGGCGCACTGCGTGAAGGTGTTCAACTACGAGGGCCAGTTCCTGCGCCAGATCGGCGGCGAGGGCGTCACCAACTATCCGATCGGCGTCGGCATCAACGCCAGCGGTGAGATTCTGATCGCGGACAATCACAACAACTTCAACCTGACCATCTTCACGCAGGACGGACAGCTGGTGTCCGCGCTCGAGAGCAAGGTCAAGCACGCCCAGTGCTTCGACGTGGCGCTCATGGACGACGGTAGTGTGGTGCTGGCGAGCAAGGACTACCGGCTCTACATCTACCGATACGTGCAGGTTCCTCCGATCGGTCTGTAAGCGCATCGGCCCAACCCCGTGTGCCCCGGCGTCAACGACGGTGGTGGTCTTCCAGTTGGTAGAACGCGCGTGCGACAATGTGGCCTCCCAAGATAGTACTGTAAATACGTATGCCCCATCTCCACATAATCCCGTGCATGGTTGCTGCACACAAAAGTTGTACAGCGCTCGCGCCGTCTCTTGCAGCGCAGGGTGTTCAATATCCCGAACCAACGTCCCGATACAATCATCTTTCGAACGAGAGCTAGGGGAGTCGCCGGGACTTTTTCTTGTGATAGTGCCACACAACGTCTAAACCCCCCCAGTCACTAAAGCAGCGCCGGAGGACCACAAACCGCGTAGAGGAAGTGAAGTGTGTACACCGCAGTGTCACTTCCCAGAGGGATTAAACACTCTGGCGAAAGATTTATAAAAAGCAAACATGGATGAATGAATGAAGTGCAGAGAACAAGAAAGTGAAACAAGGACGACGCAGCCAAACCAACATTTTTGATGGGACCTATGTGCATATACATATGTGTGTGTGTATATATATGTATGTGTGTGTATGTGTGTGTGCATGCTAGTGTGTTTACGTAACCGTAAGGAGTTCCACGCAAATGCTCAGAAGGATATGCATCGAACAATCAGACTTGAACTGAATCAAACAGGTAAATAAATGCGACTTCTAGTCTTTTCCCTAATGTTAAGTTGAGAATGCAAAAAGCTAGTATAGGAGGAAGGAATTTTATTTTAGATGCTTTTATTCGTTGAACGATCAGCAATTATAGTATTAGTAATTACCCGCGTGCCGTAGACGAAATTAAAAAAGACTTTACTGAATTTTCTTTGTGTCCATGTCATCACTGTTGATGAAAGTTGCTGATGATTTACTATCAATATTGCACTCACAAGAATATGTTTAAAAAAGAAGATTTACTTCCCTCTGATGAGACTAAGATTAGTTCAGAAATTTCCATAGTCAAACGAAGTTGTAATTTAGCTTTCCTCGAGATATTTTGAGTTGGTTGGTAAAAGGCTAGCTAGGAGGCAATGCATTGCTTAAGCTGAAATACAATTAATTAATTCGGTTTTTCGTTTTCGTTTGTTAACATTTTCAGATCTCCAAAACAAATCGAAAAAAAACAAACAGTCAACCCCGTAAACGAAAAGATTGTTTTAGTGACATTACATTTAAGGTTCTTATTCTCGAGCATAAGAAGAACAGTGTGTAAAGTATGTGACTGGTAGAAACGTGCACGAACGCAGAGACGACGATCGCGTCCTGATTAAACGGTGACCGATCGTGAATGCGTGCACGTGTGCTTCCTATTAGCGAAAAGATTGTTGTTGACATATCGAATTTAGCACAAACTTTGTGTGCCAGCTGTGCTGCTGCTACAACCACGGAGTAGGAGGAGAAGGACACGGCACACGACGGCCATCAAACGGGCCCGATGCAGAGGCACGAGGGAAGATGGGACGATCCTCCAGAAGGCTCCCAAAGTCACGCCCGATTTTTGCTGCCACGCAGAGACACGCATCAACATCAGCGGAAGCAGCAGAAAGTGGTGCAGCATTGGGACCCATCGTCCTTTATGTGCAGGATGACGCTAGATTCAGGTGCTGTTGTGGATGTGCTGGGCTCACACAGACCCCCTAAACACACACGTACACCACACCCGACAGTGAAGAGAGGAAGAGGAGGGTCACGTAAGGGTCTTGCGTAGGATCCGGCAAGTAAGATGTTTGTTTTTCCTGTTGATTAGATCCCACCCAAACCCCACCACCATCATGCAGGATGCCGTAGCGAATGTTTTCTTTTTCGATACGAGTACGAACTACTTTTAAGTTTTGTTTGTTTTCTTTTTTTAATGACTATTATTATTTTTATTATTATCGTTACGATCCGTGACTGTGTGCGACACACAAAGTTTGAAGGCGGTTTGACGAAAAAAAAAATTGTAAAGCTGTAATAAGTGAACGTTGCGCCGCGTTGTACCGCTTCCTTGCAGTGAAGCACGAATACAGGGCGAGGATCGAACGCGCAACGCTGCACCACACCCCTGTGTATAGGCTCAGAACACTTACCCATCCACCCACCAGCCCCCCACAAACACTCCCCCACACGCCCACATACACACAAATCAGTTCAAACAGAAAGCAGCCTAGGATAAGTTGCTCGAAGAAAAGCGACCTGTTGTAGAAGATAGACACCGGTAAACGATAGACTGAGCTGAAACCTGGTGGTCCAGAGCACAAGTTCGATTGAAGAGCAGCGAAAGTGTGTATGTGTGTATGTGTGTATGTGTGACCATGCGGGTCTGCGTGGGTATGTAGGCTTTAACTTTAGCCCCCCGCACGTAAGCTTATTTCAATTTGACTGAATTGCCCCGCGCAGAAGACTATTGTTGAAATGTTTTTTAGTCCTTGCTTATATCGTATTATATTAATATATATAGTCTCTCTAGTTTGACGTGTTCCTCGATAAATGTGTTTATTTTTAACCTTTAAAACTCACGGTGTCTATGTTGGTTTTTTTTTCTTCTCTATCACCCTCTTTTGCGGTGGGGAAGCCAACCCAACCTCCCCTCCGGTCGAGGGTGACAGGTAGAAGTAAAGCAATCGTACGTGGCAGATGAATCCACTTAGTGTTGTAATTATTCTTCCGAGTCTGTAAGGAGGAAGAAATAGCGAAAGCGAAATCTTCGTCATTTCCCGTTTCATTTCGTTAGAAGATAAAGAAGAAAAAAGAGAAGCAACTTTACAATTGCGATCAAGATGCAAAAGCTATGACAAATAATTGATTACACAATTGAATATCGTTACTGGCGGAGTAGCAATTAGAAGATAGTTTTCGTCTTATCGTGTTCCGGAGCGAAATGTAAAGTGGGGTGTCCCAAAAGCAAACATCAACTTAAAGCGGGCCGCTTCTATACAGATAGGAGCTTCTTCCTTTCATTCTAACATCAAGAGACTTAAACAAAGATAAAAATTGACCAAAATTACTTCTAGGAATTATTCCAGCAAAGTTGAACTTAACCACTATTAAGTATACTATGTTTTTTTTTATTTGTTGGATGTGCTAATTTGTATTTGTTCTAGCTTTTCATAGTTGCGCTTGAAGAAAAAACAACGAAATCTCCAACAGCAACTTTTGAAAACATGTTTTATACGATCATCGCCCTGTTTGGTTGGCTTATAAGAAAGGGAAGATAACCTGAAACATACGGGCGTAAACGAAATGCAAACTTCGAACTTTCAACTGGTATGTTTTATTTTTGTTTTGATTAAATTAATTGAACGTGGTTTGAACAAAACAAAAGCCAAAACTTTCATCTGGCAGAAAACGCGGATATACACTAAGAAATTGAACTTCATCCTCCCTCACCCCTCCAAGCGGTCGAGGCTCGATTGGAAATGAACTTAAACGAATTGATTGCTTGCGAAACAAAACTAGAACAAACTAGCTGAAAACGGTGGATCAACATTGAACTCGTAACTTACGACGTTAGTAGATATATTTAAAATGAAATGTTTAGGTAAATTGTTAAATCGGTTTTTCCTCTTTAAAAACAAAAACAAAAAACATACAAAAGAACCATTATTCGTCACTCGGGATCGGCGTCTTCTTAACACACCCACGTACCGTTACTAAGAGGGAAATTGTGTGTGTGTGAATGTGTGCACAGCATAGTTTTCCCTCGCTGTTATCTTTTCCTCGCTTGCACCGGGAAGCGACGTTTGCATTAAAGATAATGACACATACGATGGAAGAGGAGGGTATCTCAAAAACAATCTTAAAAAACAACTGCGTTGTGAAAAAACAGTTCTGGATAAGTCATCCAGAATATGTTATGCAAAACGGAACGAAGTAGATAAATGCACGTTATGAAGCGTGGATTTATAACATCGGTAGTTTTTTTTTAAATTAATGTTTAGCTTTTATTTTGAACTTAAGTGCATTGTTTTATCCCATTCTAAGTCTATTATTTATAATGTTTGCTCTCTTTTTTGTAACTTAATCACTTGCACGTGTATCAGTACATTCGGTGTGCTCTCTGGCTGCCCCCCCTTTGTTACGGTTTGAGTACAACAAAGTGTATCAAGAATTCTCTCAAAGCTCGGAATCAAGAAACAAATGTTTCACATTAACGGTCTGCACACAGCACCTCTGCTCTGCAACCAGAGTAATGCTAGCAAAGGGGTGTTTTTTTTAACCTAAAAACTATCACAGCTCTAAACGACAAACCGTTGTGTACGGTTTTGTTTGGTGTACCACCAAATAAAACGAAAACGAGTAGCTCAAGCGAAATTGTATTCGTATAGTATATCGTAATTCTACGTCAGATAAGATCATATTTAATTCGACCACTCCTATTCAGATACTATGCAGTATTAATGTACGATTTTTTCTCCTCGTTTTGTCTTCAAAATATTGTCAGTTTACGGTACTTCTCTTGTATTACATTTTTTGACCTGTTGTTTTTGTGTAGGATTGAAGAAAAAGAACCACATACGCTTGTCGAATGTTCGTTTGTTACGTTATATATACATATTTTTTTTTATCTTTTCGTGTGCTTAATTCAGTATTTTTTATACACATTACACATCTAGTTATTAGTGTAAGATACGCCACAGCCACTTCCCAGACCTATATTTTATCGGAAAAATAATGATATACATTGTAAGGAACCTCTCGCTACGCTGCGGGCAAGTGCTGTTTTCATGTTTGTTTTTTTCTCTGTAATTTTCATGGTCTTACATATCCTCCGGTAGAGTATTTGTGTTAGTTTTATTTGTCTAGCATTTCAACTGTATTATGTTTTAGCGAACCAGACGTCTACTTATTGCATTTAAAAACGGAATGTATCGATGAAAGAATCGTATCCTTTCTCTTTTATAAGATATTTGTACGTAGGAATTGTATAACGGAAGTTTGTTGGTTATGTTGATCTTTGTGTTGTTAAATTATTATGCTTAAGTTTTTGAGTTTGACGAGTTTGCTTATATAGTGTGCAGGATCGTGCGCTCTAGGAAACTTTACATCTCCGCACCGCACCGCAAACGATGTGCAGATGCATTTCAGATTTTCTTTTGATAAAAAAAAATCGCAAACGCAAATCATACAAACACTGCTACAGACAATTCACATTCACAAACCGAGTCACTTAGCGCGCACGTGCCCCCAAGTGCAAATGACTGAAAAGGATGCTAGCCGAGCAATAGATAGCCAATAGTATCTGAGTGCGAATTATAAATGCGTTTCTCAAAGACAAAAACATAAATCCCGAGAGAAGAAAAAGAAACGCATCAGAAATGGAAACAAAAACACTATACAGGATCACTTCGAACTCGTTTCGTTGTTTCGTTGACTACTCGCATCTCGCAATGTCGTTCGTATACATACACAGCGAATGGAAGAAAAGCTACTGTTAGGAAGTTATATTCGTAATTATTATTATTTTTTTAAGAATACCTTTTTTGACGATTTATACGGTAATTTAAAAAGTAAATAAAAGTGTTGTTTAGTGAAATTTCAATGTTTGTTTTGTTTATTTTTCTTTCTCTTTTCCTTTGCTTATCATTTCCACGTAAGGATGTGTTAAAAGTACACTATCGTTATGTGTTTTTCACTCTTCTTTATTTAATCTTTTCTCAACACTAACTAGCTACTCATTTCCCTAACAAAACGACTAACTTCTCATTCTCAAAAACTAAAACATCGATTTCAAATGACACCCTATAATCTAACTACAATGTTCAGGCATATTTTTTTAAAGTTCAAAGATCGATACGGCACCAACGAATTCGCTCTACGATAAATTTATTGTTTTCTCGCACTAATATTTTTGCATGCAGTATTATCTCTTTTATTCATACTATTTTTAACAAACTAATGCATGTTAAAAAAAATCTACCGATGTGATGGTTATTCGTCCACATTAAATGCTTCATTAACCCATGTATCGTACGTTCGTAACCGGAAAAGATAGCGTTGTTGCAACATCGTTTGCCTAACGGCTACCCGTAGTCCTCTCCGGGAGCAGGAAAGCACACAGCTGCATCTATTTAGTATCATTGCTTGCAACCAACGGAAATGCCACTGGAAAGGTGCTGTTCCGGAAGCATTATCGAATAGGTATTATACACAATTCTTTACGGTCATATTTATACTATATATAAATACTATACTATTGTACTGTGCTGTGCTTGCTCTTGTCTGTATATTTATAACGATTTGTTTTATTACGCTTTTTTGAACGCGCTCGCCCTTGGAGGTATTAGACTAAATTATTCCATCATCTCTTAGAGACACACTCTTATAGCTATTTAAAGTGAGGGAAGGGAAAATAGGTGAAAGAAAACGGCCGGAGTGTACCAGCCTTCGGTGCTGTTGCTCCGGCCGGTTGCCACCCGGTTGGTGGTGAAATAATCATTCTACTAGCGTACATTAAAAGACATTAAAAGGGAATAAAAACACACATTAACGAAGGGATGCAAATACTCTACTAATAAGACTGTCATTCTTTGTACTGTTTGAAGCATTTAGCAATTAGGGTGTACGGGTGGGAACTTACTTATTTTGCGAGGCAGGCTCGTTAGCAGGATGTGTAATGTGTGCAAGGAATGGGAAATTATGGGGGCGACCATGCAGTTCTTGTATTATGAAAACTGTGCGTGAAGGTATCCAAACACAAACACGCACCGGGCCGATAGAGGAGGAGGATGTACCGGTGATTCCAGGATGTCATATTTTGGAAATATATACAACAATGTGGATAAAAACACACCAAACGCATCAAGGGAAACCACACACGTATGCACACTTTTGCAACATCACACAGGCACACATATGTGTATATTTATTTTCTATCGATGCCGTTAATAAAAGGACGCCAATTGTGGAAGGTGCGGGAAACGTTCTACTACAGGGACACAGGGCTTGTGCAGGAGGAGTTTAAGAGGATGACGAAACAGATGATGGCTAAAAGTACACACTGGTGCACACACGACAAGCGCATAAACGAAAAAACAACGCAAATCAACGCACATATGATGGCCACAAGCTGCCCGGTGGGGGGGTTGCTACGGATCCCGGAGTGTGAAGATAAGAGCGGGGTTTTTCTTACGAATATGTTTCTATAAACGGTTCGACGTAGCAAGAGGGCCGATAAGGGTGTGTAGAATGTTTGTTTGCGGTAGTAGTGCGACGTGTGCGTGTGTGCTTTTTTCCGCTCTTTGGCAGATCTTATTTTAAAAGTCGTTCCAAGTGGCGTTACTTACGGCGTAATGCGATAATGTGAGCCCTGAAGGAGAGAGGGGTAAGAAATTCGGAGCCCCGGAATGATAGGCTTTAGTGTTTGCTGACTTCACAGTAGTGATGGCAAAGAAGGGAACGCGCTCTGGCCCTGGCCCAACATAGCAAAAAAAAAAACGAAAAAAAGAAAAAAGAAAATAAATAATCAATTGGGCCACCAGAGCATAAACAGATGTGAACTCATGTCAACTGGCGCTACATATTTGTGCTAAAAAAAAAACATTCTATTTCGTCCGTAAGCGGGGATCAAACACCTATAAATATATCGAACGTACACTATCGTTACCGGGAGGCGCTTTTCTCGACACTCTCCTGCAAAAAAACACAACGCTGGAGAAGAATGGGGACGACGGGAAGGAGTATTTGCACAAGAAAAAAGAATCCCTAATGTTGAAATAATTAAAGTAAAGAAACCAAAAAAAACCAATGCCAAATTTCTGCAACCGAAAGCACTTAGAGAGGCAGCATGTTGGGGGTTGTAACAAGGAGTAGGACCAGTAGAACGGAAGGGAGTAGAGCAACACGTTAAACGGAAAATAACAAAACATAATCACAATCATAACAATTTTCTCGTTTTTTGGATGAACGATATTATGAATATTATTATTATAACTACTATTGATATTATTATTAAAACAATTATTATGGGTAATGAATATTATTGCACGGATGCAATTTGAACCGTTCCACCCTTCCCGCGTAAAATTCCGCCAGCAAAAAGGGCGGGAACATTTAACGGGACGAGAGCGGTGGAGGGGCCATTTGTTCGTTTGCGTCTTTTTTACGAAAGCTAGAAATCCCGTGTGCGTTACTGTTAAATAACAAAAAAAAGTAATTAAAGCAAACCAAAGTAAATCACTCAATTGAAGCAACAATCGTTACGAAATTGAACAAGATTAGTGCAGGACCGATTCGGTGGCGGTTAACATATATGGTGAAACAGTTTAAGTAGTGACATTTTATCGGCAGTCGTTTATAATATCTATTTTTGTTAGGGTTTTCTTTTTCGCAAACGAAACCTAAAATTAAACGAAGAAAGCGAGGGAACGAGCTGAAGGGAGAGAAACAAACAAAAAACCATATAAACATACACAAAAACACACGATCATAAGACTTGAGTAGGGAAGGTGGCGCAAGCCAGAGGGAAATTTTATACCACGTAATGTTTTGTTTCGGGATGTAAAGCAAACACATATTAACCAATCTAGTCTTAGAATCATCATCCGATGGATACCATGTCCGAGTATGTATGGTCTGTAATAAAGAAGTATCATCATCTTCATCACCCTATCACATCGCGCTTCACTCTCAGTAGTCGTCATTATCATAACCATCATCGTTCGACCGCTCATTATCGTTATTTCACAGCATAAGGATCATCCCCACATTACACAGTCATCGCATACATTTTGCACATTCCTCCGCACAACACACCCCTCATTCGAAAATGCATCGTTGTTGGTAGTAATAAATTTGGCATCATACACACACACACACATACTCACCCCCACCCTTCCTCATCGTACATCGGCGATGATTAGCGCCACGTTGTAGCGTTGTTGTAATTACATTTGTTCCACCCACATTCCAGTGCAGCTATTTAGAGTTAGTGTGCGGGTATAGAAGGGGGGAGAGGATGGAGGAAAACGATATGTTTCCAACATGTTTGTTACCATATTTCAGTTTGTTTTAGTTACTCGTGCGCCACTCATTTTATTTTTTTCGATCATCCCACCTCCGCATTCATTGGCATCACATAATCATCACTTCATCGGTTTGGCTCTCTGTTACCTTGAACCAGTTTTCCAATTGGCATGGGAAAAAGACAACAAATAAAGGAAAACTTGTAAATCACTGTTACGATCGTTCAATTTTTTTTCGATTTTCTTCATTCCGGCATAGCGGTAATGCTTAGAAAAGCGCCCAATTTCTGAAATCGGTCGTCCTCGTCGTTACTGTTGGTTTGTTTCCCATCGCCTTTGAAGATGCACTCACTCTTAAAAATGTTGTTGGTTGAAGAACGTAGGCGCTAACGTAACTTACCACCGGTCTTTCCCCGTTCTGTCGCTGTGTTGTATTATTGTATGAAAATTAACCCATGTTAGGTCTACCGAGGAGACTAGAATCGCCGGTCCATTTGCGGGAGTAAATGAAGGGATCAGCTTGAGGCATAAAACGCACGCAATTCTTGCTTTTATCGGCGTAAAACAGTTTTATGGAAACTTAAGAGACGAAGGTCCAACACGCGCGAAAAGCAGTTTTTTAGCATGTACATCATTTTTTTTACGAGTAAGATTTAAACTGACCACCTACTCAGATGATTTCGATCAATCCCCGTTGTCGTTCGGTTTTGTATCCAAGAGTAAATGATCCGGGCTGAACCCCGGAGACTTAGAATGACACCGGGAAGCCGCACATGCTCGAGTTGATTCTGTTAGATCCTCCTCCGACGGCTCCCGTCGTGATGTTGATGAATATATACATGCATAAAACACCTCCATCCAGCCAGCATATTTGGCAATATGTTATGTGCGCGTCAGCAGCAACCCACTAGCAAAAGGCGATGCATCGCGCACGGTATGAGTTCGGTTAGCGGCTTTTTCCAGGGGCGGAAGGGGACGCTCTTTCGGTGCCAGCTTTCGGTTTCGGCGTGTCCTGCTTTGGTCAGTTTATTAGTAGCTTGTAGATTGACGCGTTCGATACGGACGGGCCGAGCTGAAGGCAAATACCACATGAGAAACAATCACAATATTGAAAATAAAACAGTATTTATAATGATAAAAAATAAGAAATCAACCACAACTAACCGAGAACAGATGGTCCAAGAAGTAGGGATTCTTGTTGGCAGAAAGTGTTAATTCGAAGCTATAAAATAGAAAACAAACATACACACAGAAATGAACGACGATTGAATGTAGGTGGAACGCAAGTGCACAACACAACACTCTGACAACCGTTTTTCTCGTTGGATTGAGGTATGGTTTTGCACCACGAGATGAGGGGTTTTGATAGGAGAAACACTAGGAACGGTTGCAGGCACAAACAAAATTAGGTTCCTAGATGTGCGCAAAGGAGGAAGACGAGTGAGAGGAACGGGGATGTGAGAGAACGTTCGATTGGTGGGAAACATAATACTAAAAACACATAAAACATATATTACATTATATATATATACAATATACATATATTTTTGTATTCAAGATTTCAAAAATGAAGACGAAACGAAATGGGAGGCAAAATGGAGTGAATTAAATCGAAAAAAAAAAACAATTTAATCTGATCTCCCATTTCTTTTCTGCGTGTGTGTACGCCAAACAGTTAAAAAAAACACAGTGGAACCATTTATTATACACCGTAGAAGTTGCGGCTGTCATGTCTTGGCCGCATCCGGAAGTGGCAAAAGGATGCTGAATCGACACCGATGCAGTTGGTTTATTGTTTATACAATAATTTTCATTCCACTCGCTTGCATAGAGAAAGCAGATCATCAAGAGGGAAAGATAAGGTTAGCGAGGTAAATACTTATTGTATGCACAAGAAAAGAAAAGGAATAACTATAGCATAAATCTAAATGCAGTTCTCCGCCATGCTTAAGATGCGATTTCTTTTATCTGCAATAGAATTATTGCAACGCAGATCTTGATGCTATACCATCTGTGTGTTAAAGCATTTGAAATAGGTGCTTTTGGGAATTTCAGTTTCGGGTTTCTCTTCTCTTATCGTTTCTGCTCAACGTAGTGAAGATCGATCAACCGATTGGACATTGATGGAGAAGGAAACGAAATCGAACAAAATGATAGCGCTGATAACGTGTTTAGGGAATTAAACTACTTTACTAAGCTAATAAGCGTAGGGAATATCGAATCAAATAGATACCACTCACCGAAAGAGGAAGCAAACATACAATCGATCAATTCGCTGCAGTTTGCAGTACAGCACACACTCACACATACGAGGAGACATTCACACACAGATTTACAAACACATTCACACACGATTCCAAGGGTTCCAGTTCGAATGGCAAATAATCAACTTTTTTTTCTGAACAACTAAAGTATCAAAATAACTTACACGCTACCTTTTGGGGAAGCTTCAAATTCACGTTAGATACGATTTCTGTCGAAAAGTATTCCACCACTACCAAAAACGCACCACATTGGCGCACCGCCCCGCAGCATTGGCGTGAAATATGAGCATCGTGCTTGCACACACCACATGCATGATTATTTAAGTGCATTTTCCGCGCATATCTCACGCCCCAACCAAGCCCACCCCCACATTGGCGGGAGGAGGCCATCCACGAGACGTGCGTGCGCGAGCTTTCGATTTCATCTGCCTCCCCCCCTGTTTATGTGTGTGTGTGTGTGTGTGTCTGTCAGCCCGGCTGACCGACCGGTACGACTTCTCTCGTAACGTTATGTAATGGCCGGTGCCTGGATTGCATGAGCCCACATCAGGGTTTGGTGTCCAGCATAAGAGGCGAACGAGGGGGAAGGGAGGGAGCGATCCCGTGTTGGCCAAAGAAAGCCAGTGCACACATCGCGCCCGGGGCGGCCGATATGTGTGTCATGATATCACTTTCCTTGGCTTTTCTCGAGTTCTCTCGCATGTGCCTTTCTCCCGACTTTCTTTGGCACGCTCGACGACCGCCAGTTGCGTCGTTGTTACTGTAACTCCCACCGCTCCAGCCTCCCAACATCAGCGGCAATAGTTTCTGTCTGCAGTATCGTTTGCGCATCTTTTTATATGACTCGACTTTTGTTCGATAAGTATTTGGTATCACTGAAAGTAACGAGAAAAATCACTACATCTCACTTTTGTATCAGCAATCAATGAACAAACACACAATTCAAACCCAATCTGTTGCAGGTGGGTTATAGCCGAACGCAATCGCCGGTACCTACGTCAGACACATTCCAGTGCGCTCCTGGGTTCGATTCCCGATCAAGATAAAGACAGTAAGAATATAAGATGTTAATCCAACTTTTTAAGTCTCCCACCAAAAGTCGTATTTGTTGGGAACGTTGTTTTAAATTGTAGGGCGTACTATATAATTTCTAATCAATTTTACATTTTCATAATAAATTCACTAACTTTTCATTGAAAAAAAATTGCAATATTGATCATAACCTTTTATCAAAACCTTTGAGTACTATGAGTTGGTTTTTTTCCTTAGAAGCTATTTACATTGAATTTAATTTAAATTTTAAGGGTTTTTAATTTGACGGCGCGTGCCCCATTTTTTATTGCATTCAGCCGCTTGATGTGATTGATACTATATTGATAAACCTTTATCTCAATCGATCGACATTGATTTGCTAAAGCCTACTTGTTATCGTCCACCAATAAATAACCACCACTTTGACTTAACTTATCAACCCACTCGGGTGGTGCTTGAAGCTTTCCATATCTTTGTATTCCTTCCTTTTGCTGTCTTGTTTACCATCCTCTCTTTCTTGTTCACTTTCTCCGTGCGTCCTCATCATTTGTTTCCTCTTTGATAACTTTTTTCGCTTTCTTTCCATTCATACTGTTGTGCTGGCGCAGACCCAGAACCTTTCGGTTTCGTCTGTCTCTCCACTGCCTATCCGACCGTTTTCTCGCCCTCCTACAGAAATCGGGGCCAGCCGGCAGCAAGCAGCAGCCAGCGGCCACAGTGGAGCCTGCAACAAGTTAAACTACTTTCCACTCCACCAACCGCCTTCCCCGTTCCTGGAAAGGAACTGGCTCGTTGAGCTTTTATTTTATTTTTATTTTTTATGTTCCATTCTTTCTGTCTCTTCTCCTCCCGTTTTCTTCATTCTTTTGACGGCCACCACCGAAGGTGAAGATGATGACGCTGATGATGGGGATTTGTGTGCATTTCACTTTCTTCTCGTCTGCTTTCTTCCCGCGCTGGGTGCCCCAACACGTGTGTGGTGGTGGTTTGTTTACTTTTGTTTTCGATGTTGCTCTCTTGTGCTTTTGTTCCTTCATCCCTTTCCGGTGCGGCCAGCCGTCAGCCGTCATCTCGGCTTTCCCCGAAGGGCTAGAATTTATCACCCTCCGCTGATGTTGGGCGCCCGTTCGTTGCTCCAAAATTCTGGCCATTATGTTGAGATTCATTTGGGTTCGGTTTGTAGGTTTTTATTCTCAACCGTGTTCTCGAACATTTGCGCCGTTTTGGTGGAGGGTCATTGAGGCGAAGTTTTTTTTCTCTGCTTTCTAAGGGCGGCCTCCATGGTCACCATCGGGGAAAAGATAAGAAGCTTCGTTGCCTGCGTCTGGAAGGAAAACTACAGCCACGAATTGGTATCGGGGTCGAGAATGGTTGTTGTGTTTCGTTGGCTTCCGAAACCGCGTTCTCACTCTCGGGCCAAGCGCAGTTTAGATTCCCTTAGAGGCCCCTTTTAATTTCGGTGTCGATTTAATACCTACAGTTCGGGCGAAAGCAAAAAATCGGCCCAATCAGCAATCAGTAGGCAAGGGTTGTGAGCCCAAGTTTCTCGCGATCGGGTTTTTTTGTTTCCATCTTCAGCGACAATTTTTGCGCCATCAACAGACCGTACCGTAGCCCTCGTTTTCTCGTTTTCTGGTTCGGTCTTGTCGAACGGAAGAACCGCACGAAATCTGTTACCAGGCGCGTGTCTGGTGCTGAAGGATACACCCGAGGGTTTGGGATACTCGAGGGTATTTTTTGTTGTCTTTTTCTCCGAACCAGCCTCGGGTATCAAATCAACGCCGAGGAAATTAAACAAACGACAAAAAACGCCTCCCGGGCCGCGGAAACGAAACGTACCGAGATTACGTACGTACGCGAGTTGCCAAACACACAGTGTACGTGTACACGGGATTGTCGCGCATTTTGGATTATTATTTGCACACGAGACACTAACCCGACACACGCCCCGCGGACACACGCGGATTCGCGGGCGGCAATGACGTGCGGTGGCTCCGGTGGCATGTTGATTTTCTGAGCCCGCGGTACCTTTCCATACCCTTTCACCTTCGTTTCACTGGTCAAGTCTTGCCGATGTCTGCGCTTTTGTGCCCGACGTCCGCGTGGGATATGCAATGTGTGGTGTGCACGGGAAGAAGAAGAAGGGTGCTAGACACCAAAGCCCGACCCACCAGGGCAAGCCACGCGATCGTTTTATCGAATTTATGCGAAATGAGACGAGAACGGGACACTCAGAAAGACTGTTTGTGTGTGCTGCAATGTTGCAAACCTCCTGCCCGGGGAACTTAAACCCTCCCGTGCTTTTCTTTTCCGCGATGTCGTTCTTTTCATTCCGTGATCACAAGGAATGGGGTTTTAACTAAATTTTTTTTCCTCCTGCGACCCTCTCCATCACTTCAGGTTGCACGTTTCCGTGGTCCGTCTAGCGTTAGTCGTGCTTTTTTCCACCCTTTCGTTAGCTTTAACGTAAGTGTGTATTATTTTTGCGCTGATTCGATCGTTGGGTCACGTACTGAGTCATGGCTTTTCTGCGCTTACGTTTCTGCAGCAGCTGCTTAACGCCTGCGTAACGGGCGGCGTTAAATATGAAAAATGGACGCTAGTCTGAAAGGAAGAGGAAAAGAGGAAGGACAACTGAGACGAATAGAGGCTATAGAGAGGAACGGTGTTAGTTTTGAATGAAACTGCCACCTACTCACGGTTCCCCCGAGAGACTTAACTATGGCAAAACGAAGTACGGGCTATGCTGTTCTAAAGAATTTCTACGTTTTTCGTTTCTGCGTTTTCCCTGTTTTTGGCGGAAACGTAAATCTCCATCAAATTTCATGGCAAGCATCCCATTGATAAAGGCGACCCGATAGTACAGGAAAGTAACCCGTCGCGACGATGGGGATCAGCTGAGTTTTCATCATTTCCTTTCGACCTGAAGGGCCTGAGAAGAGAATGAGCAAAACGAAGGGAAGGAGCAATGATGAACAAGAGTGAGAATGCGCTCCACGGAACCGGTTCTCGGGCGAGAACAAGTTAATAATGTTTTCGTTATCGTCCTTACGTTTTGTTTTCCCATTGCACACATCTAATAGTTAAATGTTTGTTGGGGAATTTTGGGGAAGACGCTAATTGTCATTTATTTGACGAGTTACGGCATCATCAACGAGAGTAAAGCTGTGAAACGAAATCATTAAATCAGCGTCTTGATCGAAACAGATACTTCCTTAAAAACCAATTATTTAAAAAAAAAAAGCACATACACACTCAAACGCTGGTGACGGTGTGGAGAAAAAAAAACACTCGATCGAACAATAGATCATCGATCGTACTCTCGGATCTGAGGGAGGGAACTAATAAAATAGTGTTTAAAAAAAGATCCTCCAAAACCAGTCCTGTCGTGGCGTGAACTTGAACTAGCGGTTTACATTGGGTCGTTGGCGCGTTCAAACAGTTTGCCGTTCCGTTTTGCACGCGTGTCCGACGCGGACGCCGATTTCCGCTTATGGGTGCGCGCGCATTTTTTTTATTTATTCTTTTTTCCACCCAATGTCCCGCTCCCCAAAGCGCCAAATGCGGCACGGTGTAGTACCGCGTGCTGCGCGTCGATGAACACCTTTACGTCTGCAGTTCTAGTGATGCCATGTGCCATGTGCTTCTTCAAACATACCAGCAACGAACGTGTTGAACATTACACAAAAAAGGGCACTATCACAGCATGCCGTCATCGTACGACAGTCTGCGCTGTGTTGGTTGCTTAATCGTTCGAAAGTCTCGTGCGCTGCCTACTACTCGGCGGCGTGTCGTTAAGGCTCCATTACACGGACGCAATCGTCACTCCCAAACTAAAATTTGTAGTTTTACATTTTCATCAGCTTTTTCCATGCTTGAATATGAAATGATGAAGTTCATTGGTAGCAGTATCCATTGTAATAACCATCTACCAAATACAGTTTCGCAGCGGGAAGGACTTAAATGTCCGTCACGATCTAGTGGTAAAAAACAGCTTAAGCTGAATTTTAGTTCGTAGCAGTTTAGAAAATATGTGTTCTTATAATTGTGATGGCCGAGATCCAAAGTGCTAAGCGTGCCATATTGAAAAAAAAAAAGATTCTATCAAGCCCATACTTTGTTCGTTTATAAGGTCCTTCATTTGGGTTCGGAAGAAAGGAACCGCGTGGCTCGTAAGTTCGCTATAGCGTGGCAACGTACACGCTCACACACTCACACGCACCCTGTCCGTTGTATTGCAAATCCGCGATGGTCGGTCCGCGCTCACCACGGTCACCCGGTTTCGATTGTTGTCACCTTGTGTTTGCACAAACAGCCGTTTTTCCTTCCTTCCTCTCCTGCGGCTGTGGTCGGCTTGCGAAATGCGATTGACCGCAGTCGTCCCCGGAGACTGCCATGCATGGGCAGCCGTTTGCCGTTTTCATCATGTCCCCACAGCTTGGCGGCCCGCCCGGATCGGATTGGAATCTGGAGTTGACGGTGAGATATTTGGCAGGCCACGCGGTGTACGCTGTTGACCTCCGGCAGCCTTCGGAAGCGTTCGCTATACACTCGCCAGTGCCCTGCGTTGTGGTGGTACTTGTCGTGCTCCATGGGGCAGCAGCCGGCCCCCACTCCACTCCGCGGAAACCGCTCGCCCCTGGCGACTGCTCCCCGTCCCATCCGTATGTATGTATATCGAATCATTCACCTTCGATTCAGCGCGTCGTGTCGCTGACCTGCATCAAGCCATCGAGGTCCGTCCATCCGGCATCGCACATAGTTCAGCTGATCTCACTCGCACGATCGCCGCGCTTGTTCTGGTCGACAGAAAATCCGATGCGGAAGAGCGCTCGTCGCGACACAGTTTGCTGGGGACGTGGTGAGGTGCATGTTTTGAATGATTTTCCAGCCACTTCTCCTTGCGCGGGGCGCGATCGCGAGTAAGTCTCATTGCGTGCTGATCTTGCCCGTCAACCGCGCCATGCTCATCTCATTCTCATCTCATCTCCGGTTTCAACCGTCGGTGCGGACGCGTTGGAAAGATCATCGCACTGTGGTAACAAATGGAGCGAACGTGGGGCAACGTGTTTTATCCCCACTTCCCCGCAGGCCTTGTTTAAAGTGACCGCGTGTTCTCGCGTCGCTCGCGGCAATCTGTTTGGAGCTTCTAAACGCGTCTCATATCCCGTGCTCCCCCCGGGCAAGTATGTGTGTTCGGTTTAGCTGTGTGTCGATGCAAGCCAACTCAACGCCACACCGTGGCCTGCTTTACATCGCTTCTGGCCTGAGACCATGACGCTTGGGGAGAACCGGGAAGCACCTTCCATCCCGCTCGCACTCCATACATTCTAACTCGCTTCTCATTCGCTCGCTTCCCGTGATGCGGATGGGATTTTGTATCATCCTCTGTGTGGAGAGTGACCGTCTATTTCCTTTTTATGTGGCTAACGACTTCGGTCGCTGGCCGGTTTAGCCCGCCTTCCCACCCCGCACCCCGTCGATGATCGTTACTCATCGCGCGCGCACTCATCCGCGCTTCCGCGCTGCCGGCCTCCCCGGGCACTGTTCAACCCCATCATGGTTTCCTTCCCACCGGACAAAGAATGATGGAGTGTAAATTTTGATGGAATACATTCCAACCATTTCTCGCTCGCGCCCATCTCGCGCGCCCGGTTTCCTGCTTTCACATGCTGTGGTATCGCATGTCGGCGGTGCGTTCCAGCGGATGATGATGGTGGGGAAGATGATGAGAGAGAACTAGAAACAAAAATACTGAAGATGAATTCCCTTGCCCAATAGAATAACGTGTCAGCAGCGCCGCGCAGGAAGAATGTTCTGGATTTACCAAAATTTTACCAACCCGATGAGAGCTTCCCGAAACGATCGCTGCGGCCTGGGGAGGAAAGCATCATAGTGATCAACCTTTTTGATGCGTGTTTAAGGTAACCAAACACACACACACACACAGACGTAATAAATCAAAGCAGCGAAGTGCATCGAATTTGAAACTCTCGAAAAATCAACTTCGCTTGGTCGCGGGCCTCAAATCGTCTGCCCAAGAAGGGCTAAGGCACCGCAACATCTCGCTCACTTTTCCTTCGGTTCAACAATTTCCCTTTCGCTGGTTTCGTGGTGGAAAGCGGTTCTGTTCGGCTATGCCTGCTTGTTTCCTGTGAACGGAACGCGGCAGGAGGCCAAAAACCGGGAGTTAATTATGGATATATGTACTGCGCATTATCGCGCGCGCTAGCAGGAACCGATGGCGAGTGAATGAGTCAGAAGCAGAGCTCCCACCAAAAACATAGAAAGCGAGGAAGGGAAAAGGATCTATAGCAACATCTTGGTACGCACCACCGCAAGGCGAGAAGGCAAAACTGAAATAAAATGAAGCAGAAAAAAAACAAATCCACTGGCATCGAAATGTACTTTCCACATGGAATGGAATATTTTCTATTTTTGGCCATAACGTGCTACTAATGCTGCCGCGACATGGCCCTCTAGCGGTGTATGGGGTGGGTAGCATGTATCCGAACCACCAAGTGCTGCACGCCTGCCAGCGCCGGGACCGATGCGCTTGATAATGGTTTTGCGGTTTAATAATTAGGTCTGTTGGGGTGCTAAGCGGACAATGTGGACAAAGATGTTTGATGGCTATTCCAGGGAGTGTAAGGAATATCGATTGCTTGGAAAAATTGCAAATGGTTGCGAGGTTCGCGAAAAAAGTAAAATCATCGATCGATCGATCATCTCAACACTTCAAATATTGAACGTAGTTTAAGTGGCATGTTTAAATGTATTTTCGTACATGCCAATGCTATGAACTTATTCTAACATATTTTCCGTCTAGATCGTTTCGTACCAAAAGAAATGCGGATTGAAACCAACAAACGTTGCATATTATTCGCTTTGTATTTTTTTCACATAAATCTCATGGACATGATTTCAACAACGGACATGAATTTAAAAACCACATTGAAACATATTCATAGTTTAAAATTGGTAAAAGTGTGCCAGGAATAAAATCAAACCATGTTATGTTGAACCCAAACGTATCCAAAAGATGTACACTGCACTTGAAACACAAAACACAGAAATGCGTGCAACACACCAATACGGTAAAACAATGGACACCGACAGAAGAAAATCAAACGAAACTCACAACACCAAACATTTTCGTCGCACCGCGTCGTCTCTCGATGAGTAAAACGGTCTTTTCTCGCGTTGCTTTTATCAGGTGGACTTAGTGTAGTTGAGGACAAAACATTTTGAAACCATATTAAGAGGAAACATAAGAAAATGGGGGAGAGGGAAAACTCTTCCAAACAACAGCATTTGCGTGGGAATGCGGGAGGAAGTTTTTGGAAGTAACGCAAACTTGGGGAATACCCGAGAACGATCGATCAAGTCAGAAAAACGGGGGATGTAGTAAAAGGGATGTGAGTACGGGAGAATGAACATCGCCGTGTCTGCGAAAACACTTCCTAAGGTAAATCAACATGTAATTCCGATGGTCAATTATATTTACTCTAGAGATGTTTTAAAACTCCAAAATGCAAGTGAAGTGGGAGCAAGCAAACAAACCACATAAATAATATAAACGCATACAACCGGAAGCTTTAGGATTGATCCTAACCAACATGTATACATCAAAACTGATTAAGTATGGGGTGCTGTTCTAAAATGCGATAAGTATGCAGTGAAATCAAGGAAAACAAAACTACGTAGAAATAGAACAACCAGACAACAAATAAGAAAATCTGCATAACAAACATACCTAGCTTGAACACTATAGTCGTGGTTTGCTCATCGTTGAGAAATAGATGGAAAACTTAAGAAAAAAAATGCTTCGGGTGTTACATACGATTATGCTGCGCAAACTCGCAGAGCATCATCGTTTACATTGCGAGAGTGGTAGACCAAACTGCACAACACAACGCCGAGGCCAAAGCAGCTTCCGGAAAATTGGGGAGGGAAAAACCAGGTCCCAGGATCGGTGGTAAGACGAATCGAAGATTAGCTTCAAATTTTAATCGTCGTTTTTCGGAAAACGAGTCTCCCTTCCCCGCCGCTCTATTTCGGGCGCCTCTTCATTCAAACTTATACAATCAATCAATAACTCTTTGTAAAATAGTACTGTTAAATTTTGAAACTGAAACAAAAGTAAATCGAAAAGTATAAGCTGGTAAACTAAAATACATATCTTGTGAATCACTTGTTGAACATTTACATTCATGTTGTTAATAACATTAAGCAAAAAGGAAAGGTTGGGAGACACAGAATAAAAAATCACACCACAAAATCAAACGAAAACAGGCTAGTTCAGGCAAACTGACGATCGGCTAATGTAGGGCAAAGTTGAACAATTTGGCGAGTAACATATGCATGTACCGGTGATCATTGTGAGAATGTGCGCTACACCAGGAGAAATTAAAGGATCGAACCAAAGAGTGGTTGGAAATTGAACACATCGATTGTTGTTGTTTGATGAACGTAGTGATGTAATATGCTTAATGGTTGGGTAAGAAAACTATTAATGGCACAATAAAAACTTTACACACACTCCTAAGCAATGTAGATCGACACAGAACGAACTCTTTTGGGGGGATAGTGATGATTTTTAAGGGACAGAAAACATGAAAACAGCAACATGACCATACTTATCGCTCTCTGGGATAGTGCGACACTTTAACCACCGAAACAATACACAGCTCGATCGTAAACTCTGTTTAACTTGTTTTTACTCGATCCAAGACGCTCGTCTTGACGCTCGTGGCTTTCGGTTCCCCTTTCGATCTCAAGAACTTTAACGTCACAAAACATGTTGTCACCCATACTGTTGTTTCGCTCTCCTGTTGGGGCGCGTTTTACGCCAAGTGCAAGTATTGTCTAGGATAGAACGCCTTGAGGTGAACAAACGCAAGAAAGCACACAAACCGCAGCCCATCGATAAATCGAAACAACAAACTGGTGACGAACCACCTTTTTTCAATTATTTGAACACCGAAACCCGCCAATGAACGATTTCAAACAGGTCGTTTTCACGATGCAAAAGTGCAGCAGAAAGTGCAATCGCACACAACATAACACAAACTTGTTTTAACCTAATTGCAAATGTAACAATTCCGCGTGACTTCCCGTTTCGTACTTCCACGGTGATCAACAATTATAACTGAAGAAACCTTGTTGCCAGATCTCCACATCACCTTGCTAGACGTTGGTCCATGATTGGCAGGAGATTTGCTAAAAAACCAATAACAAGCAACTCTATAATAAAAAGAAGTGTATTAACGATAGGCGAAACCAATTGTGAAAATATGCGTTGTGGTAGTTTCGTGGTGAGTGGATAAACATTCTGGCATAAAATTAAAACCAAAACAAAGGCAAGAAAAAAACACAATTTTTATAACACATGATCCAAAGCCGTAGCAAACGTAGCTTTAGATCCGATCTGAACTGTACTATCTCTTGGCGCAGCAAGAATTATAAATCAAACAAGTGCGCAGGCACAAATGAAATCTAAAACCAAACACATCAATCAGCTTCAAGAAAAGGAGAAATGGATTGAAAAAAAAACATGTTATACACTGTCCCTAAATTGAAAACAATGATGGTATTTGAATTAATATTGAAACTACGAAATGAATTGTTAAAAATTGTATTTACCTAATAATATTAATGATTATTGAGTAGTATTTCTTGTCTGGGAACAATTTTTTACGAAAGACAGCAAAATTAACGATGAAAAGTCATTAGGGATTTGTCGAAAATGATGTACATGGGAAGGGAAATTACACAGGAAAACCTAATCAATCTGTGAACTGAACTAACTGTGCGATCGTGTGAAGGTAAAGGTGAAAGGGGAAAATAAAAACTGTAGCCGTTGATGCAAGGACGTGTTATCAGCTACCAGTGTATTGCGATAAGAGAAAATGGAAAATTTGCACCGTGTACTGCGTTCTACGTTGCCAAGTCGTTATTGTAGTTGCCCAAAACCCCAAAGAAAGGAAAACACACACACGTTACAGGTTTGCACGAGAAAGGACACGAAAACGTGTTGTTTCATGTGTGTTTTCTCACCCTTTATCTAGCCACAGTTTTAATCGGGATGGTTTTTCCACGACGTGACAGAAAACATGTCTTTTCAAGCGTTTCTGGCAGAATATTATTTGTTTTGTCGATGTTGCCGTTTGAATGGTGAATATAATCATTCTCGATAAGCTTAATTTGGTCGCTGATGGTGACGAGAACTGGTCCGCCATCCAAAGCATAAACTCCACCAGAGCACAGTTAACCGGACCGGGGCGAAATAGTATTAAAGTATGTTATAGTCCGTTGTATTGTAACATGGTTGAAACGTAGGCATTAGACTCTGGTAGACCTAACAGCAACTGCAATTATTTGGCATTTCTTTTCCCGTCTATGAACTTAGAGGTGTAACAGTTGTGCTAAAACTATCGTCAAAGGAAAGCCGCTATTGAAAGATTTGTAGGATATGTGTGCTTTTTTCCTTATCAAAACAGACAAGCGCGAATAGCGGAGACAATTGTAACCCAGCATAGAGCGGCTCTCCTTGCTAGGACACTGCATTATCAATATAACTGCATTTTTTGTATCATTTCCTGTGTCTGCATCTGCAACGATGCGGAGAAACCAAAAAAAAAAAAGAAACATTACATACGCAACTTGATAAATAATACTATCGTGTAAGATGGAAACTACTTTGATAACTAAAGATAAGTGTGTTGCAACAGTGAACTGTCAATTAATAAACAAAAGCCATGCTAGACATTTATCGATGTCGTAACGGGGAGTGAACTAGGGAATTATTGTAGGAACTAATATTTAAAATATATACACAACAATGAGAACACACCATAAACATGCTCCCTCCTTCTCCTCCCGATAATCTTCTATTTGCCTGAACCTATAGTGCACTGAAGAGCAACCGTTGCCAGAGGGAAATAGGAGAGGACAAAGAGGACAAGACTATTTT
Organism: Anopheles coustani; assembly: GCF_943734705.1. NCBI lineage: Eukaryota > Metazoa > Arthropoda > Insecta > Diptera > Culicidae > Anopheles > Anopheles coustani. The sequence goes on from NC_071289.1 coordinate 39,511,977, forward strand.
TTGTACGGTTTTTCCTAAAGTTAATCACCTGGGGCCACGGCAGGAAGCCCACCGTGGATAGGGCTGCTAATTTTCCGTTTGCCTGCCACCGGCTTCCGAACAGATCTCCACCGAGATTTGCAAGTGGATCAATCAATCAGCAAACACCCGTTCAGAACGGGTGCGTTCTTCGAAAGAATGGAACTGTTTTTCTTACTTGTGTTTTGAGTGCTGGGATTTTCTAGACCGGCACTCTAGGCACCTTTCTCGTGTTGTGCTAGCCAAAAATAAAGTTAATTTAAAATTTGACGCAGTGATCGATAGAGAAATTTATTTAACCAAATTCGTAACCGGTGGAAATTTTCATAAACACCCAACTTTCTAATGCGTGTTTATTAGTACTATTGAAAATGTGTTTAATCCTTCGACGCAAGGGAAAGATAATACGTAACTGAAATGAAATGCATATGATAGCTTGGAAAGTTTGTCGCGCAAGTATTATCGCTACTACTAGCATCGTCACCCACAACTAAACCATATACTTAGAGAAATAAGTTGCTTGCCAGTTACATAAATTTACCATGAACTCGCACTGTGTCTCTCCCCCTCTCCCTCTATCTCTCTTGGTGATGAGCATACAAAATGGACCAAAAACAAAGTTTCTAACCAATCTGTTCCAATTTGCACCGTTTATCGCGTAGTGAGTCGTTTCGTTTGGATATCTTTTTCGATAAGAACAAATGAGCAAGGGAAAACTAAAATAACAAAAAAAAAACTATAAACATACTGTGGAACGAAGTATTTTACTGGTCCCACTGAAGTTGAATTGAATTTACATAGCAAAATGAAATGTTGTCGTAGTGAATTATGCAAACAGGAAAAAGGAACAAAAACTAGAAAAGAAAGAACTCAAGTCAAGTTGAAGAATACATTTCATTCTTGAATGGACAAAAGAGAAAAAGAAAAACTCATAAGTAAATCAACACTCAACTACGGTAATGCGAACGACAAGCAAACGTAAGAAAATTGAAAGAAAAGTAGAGACACACAAGAGACAAGGGATGAGAAGAACGGTAGACACGGGGTTTTCTGAAAAAGGGATAAATCTTTCAAATCAAGAATAATCATCAACTGCAACAATAATAAGTAAACTATAATGGTAAAGTAAATCAATAAATGAAACAACAACAAAAAAAAAAGAAAAACTCGTATAAGCAAATCATCACTGTTACTTGATCTTTTTACACCATCTCGGAATGTTTGAAGGTTTTTAGTGGTTAAAACAATGCTCTTAGTGATCGTAGTGAGAGTGTGTGCGTAGATGATAAATGTAAAAATGAACCGGAAGCAAACAACCCTTGCTAACGCTGAGTATGGTGATGACGATGACGATGGGTGATGAAGATGAACATAAATTCGAAGGTGGAAGTGGAAAGGCTTCAAGATGGGTCATAACATTCTAAACTAAACCAGTAAAGGTAGGGAAACGAGGTTGGAAAATGAAAAAGGAAGTGCAACGTATGTGCGACCGAGAGAGAAAAAGGAAAATGTGACGGATAGCGAGTGAGGAAAGCACTGTGCTGCAACTATGGGAATCAATTATTTACTGCATGCTGCAACTTGTGAAAGGATCTGAAAATGCGCGGTGTGTGAGAGCTGTGGGACGAAAGTGGGACTCATTTTTGGCACTCTTTCCGTCGTACTACACGTGCCCAGTACACACATACGCAAAGGAAAAGGAAATCAACCAGAAAAGCAAAACAAAAAAAAAGGAAAAAAAAATCACGAAACATGTTAAAAATCTTTTTATACTGTTGACTATTTTCTGTGTACACTTGTAATCGCTAAACAATCAGCAGTTGTGGGGATAAAACGTGAAGCAGGACAAAAGAATGCTTCCGGGTGGATTGTTGGGGGGGAAAAAGTAGTACACGAAAGGTAGGCAAGGGACGCGCATCGAACCGACGATCTTTGTCATTGGAATAAGCAAACAAAAAGACTAGTAGTGGATTGCAGGGGCAGTGAAAAAATATGTGCATTCTTATTTGCTCCTCAAGCAAAATTTTGATTTTATGTAAAATGAGAAGAAAAAACAAAAAATTGCTTCTTGCGTCCGACTAGAAAAACAACCGAGACAAACCCTTCCGTCGCATCAGCAATAGTGCTTTTAAGTGTTGAAATGTAGCGAAACGCATGTCCATAAGCTACACACACCTAATGCGCGTTACCCAACGTGTTCTAATGGCGATTGTGTGTATGTGAACATAGGGATACGTTATGTTTGTCTGATTAAAAATTAAATGTTTAACCACCAGTCACTTCCACCCAATTCATCAATTTTAGCACTGAACGAAACACGCATAATTTTTTAACAATATTTTAGTCAAATGAAAAAAACATGTGACATTTTAGTTTTTTCCCAAAAGTAGCACTATCGCGTTCATCGATCTCGCTGAGCCAGTTGTCCTCGGTTCTGCTCTTTGTTCTTGGTAGGGGTTTTTACTTTCTTTCAAGTTGCCCATAGAATGTAAACCTACCGTATTTGATTTGATTTTGTGCAGCGCTTCCTTTGAACGGTGCAGCATATTTACACTGAGAATGGTTTCAAATGTTCTAACTGGCTTCTGCTCCGCTTTGCCCTACACACTGCACTGTAGGAAAGGTGGATAAATATGCAACAGGAACGAAGACCGAAGGTTGTGCAACGGAAATGCAAGGGAATAGCAAAACCACCCCCCGGAGCAGGAGAACTGCATATGCACAAAACTGGGAGGGTGATTTGAGGGACGCGTACATTGAAGTAGAGGAAGGGTGAAAATAGAAATGAAAATGAAGAATCGACTCGTAACTAAGCGCTACCTTTACTGTGTAAGTCCGTCTTTTGAGAGTTGTTACAAGCGCTGGCAAAGGGCGTAGAACGACGGGGAGGGAAGCGGCGTTACCACACCGGTTGGGTTTTGGGTTGAGAAGAATTGCTTTCGAACGAAAAAAAAAATACACTATTGATAAAACAAAAAATATATTTCTTCCTTTCGGAACTGACGGACGAAGAAGGGCATAGGTTAAAATGTGTGTTAGTGTGTACGGAAAGGACAGCCTCGGCCAGTGTCAGCGGGGAAGGGAGGGGTAGGGTGACGGGGAAAGAACTAAGGAACCCCATATAGCCCTCCCCTGCTACCCCCGGTGCCGATGACTGACTCATTTCCGATTGTTCTTTACTCGTTCGTAAGATTAGTTAAGATTGAGCCGGCATGCCGACGATGTTTCCTGGTCGGTCGATCTGTTTCAGCGTATGGGTGATCGGCAACAACATGGCTTACATATTACTATTTGTGACTGATTATTGAAATACTATATAAGATACGTTTTACTATCTACTATCGACATTCTTGATACACATGGATATTGTTTTACCGTTTTTTACGTACACTGTTTACTACATGAGTGTTTTAGTTTTCCATTAGCTCGCAATTGTGTTTGAACGCAGTAGGCAGTTGACGGTTACAAAGAAGAACAAAAAAAATATCTACTATCTGACCCCGAGGGCGTACTTTATACGGGAGAGAAAGAGCTACTGATGATTAATGCTGTCTTAAGATAATTTTATAAACATAATTTAATTGTTTTCCCTGCATCGCAATATACCAGGGTCGAAGGGTTGAGCGAAGCCGCTAGAAATACACACAACACCCTTAACCAAGGCACATGTAAGAAGCTAGTCATATTCTTTAAAAAAAGTCATAAGAAGAATGAACAATATTGTGGTTTGTTAAACGGTCGTTTTTATCCTTTTTTTTTACACAACAACAACACGCATATTCAGAAGAATAGCAAATCCCTCTCGGGCTCGGGAAATGTTTTGCACCTATTTACTTTTGACTCACTTCAATATTTTTATTGTTATGTTTAACAGTTTTTAAATGAGAAAAAAAACAAGGTAGTTTGAAATGAACGTTTTGATAATGCTGTAAAGAGGCGCAAAGTGTAAAACGCAAGCAAGAAGTAAGAGAAATATAAAACCAAAGGAGAACGTAAGCCAACCTGATCAAAGAAGGAAATAAGGAAAACGAAAGCCGTACTCGATGCAAATACGATACGAAGCTAACGATGAGAGTGACATAACTCTTGATCATGGAGCGAAAAATCGATATATCTTCACGCGTTGCAAATCGCGATGGCAAAAAAAACGATAGAAAAAAGAAACGTAACCAGCCGGAAAACGATGCACGGAATGTGAGGCATGCGGGGAAAATCGATTAATTTTTGTACTGACACTAATTATCTACCTACTAAAGCGAGAAGAAAGGGTTATCCTTTTTTAACGTAGCAACATATGTATTATTTGTATTATCCTACATGAAAATTTCGCAAATAAATAATTTATTCTTAATTCGCCCGGTGTTGAGCGTTTTAATTTTTCCATTGGTCCGAAATAGTCCGTAAGAATTGGAAAGGCAGTAGCAAAACTATTGTCAATCTTATAGGTAAGATTATAAAACTTAATTGAATAAAAGACAACTATTTGTACATGATAGATTACTCTTTACGAACATCGATGGAAAATAAACCATTCTTTACATTACACAAACCTACATTTATAAATTTCTGTTTCTTTTTTCTGCTTCAGTATAACACTGAGCAAATACTTCAAATTTTCTTTTTTATATATTTATTTTAAAAACTTTTCGATTTCTACATTATGCGGTCAGAGATATTTAATAATATTTAAAATATCTGCTGTAAAATGTTGAATCAAATACATTTTACTAAAAACATTTTGCTTTTTCTAAAACATCTAAGTTCATTCTTCAAAACCAAAAGTTGCTAAGTTGCAATTTTAAAGTTTGAAAGTTTCTGGGACTACGAGTTTACTATACTCTTGTTATTGTACTGTATTAAAATACATGATGAATTATTACATTTTTCTGTGCCATCAAAAGGTGCATATTTCGTTTACCGAGTCAGTTGCCGTGCTGAATTTTTACTTTAACAAAATCATACAACTGTTTTACAAATAAGAATATACGACATTACAATAAATACTTATTTTTTACTTTTAACCGGTGTTCGAATTCTTTACCATTCCAGATCGTATTGATGGCTAAGAAAAGCAAACCCTCCCAACACAATATTATTTCCCATCACTGTTTACTCTGTTATCATCACATCCAGCGGTTATAGCTGTATTCTTTTGCAAAATAAACGGAAAACAAAACAGAACATCAAAGGGACTTACTGCACTACATCAAAGAGTAACGCTTGCCTGGGCTAATCGTAGCGTAAGAAAATAGGAAAAACATCCTTCCTCCAACATGTGGTGGGCGTGTGACGGAAACGTATCGTGGCCCCCAAACACCGATTGCACACTCGACGCTGGGCCTTGTTTAAGGCCAGCGCCGTACGGGATAGTAACGAAATTTGGAGCCCCCGCGCGGACTGATTATTGCGGGCTGCACTTACCTTGGCTGGGTGTTTCTTTGAGCAAAAGCGAAAGGGAGAGAACGCGAGTACAGAATGGGCAGGGAAATGGGCGATCGAACATAGAAAACGGCTGGTAAAACAAAACCCCGCGATATGTTGCATTGCGTATCGAGTGCCGGTCAGCAGCAGCAGCAAACATACACGCGGCGAGTGCATATGCACGATTGGTCGCGATCGGCTGTATGGGTGGGGGGGTGGGTACGAGGGTGCGAGATGGGTGGTTCGCGAGCGGGGGCTCCGCGTGCTCGATTGCGATTGGCATTACGAAATGCACCCGCACCGAAATGGATTACCGGTGTTGCTGGCATGGAACGACGGTGCGCGGGTGTTTTTTGGCCATCGGAATGGGTTTCCGATATCGAAGCGAGAGTGTGGGGTGGCGATGCAGGGCATGGCGTTTGGTGATCGAACCGAAGGATTTTCTTAGCGATCGGGCAGCGGGGGCTGCACGTGATGATCGTGCCATTAATTCGTACTTTGTGCGGTACTCATTTTTCGGAACACGTTCCCTTTCGGCGGCGAACGGTGGCTTTCCAAATAGGTGGGACCTTGAAGTGTGTGCTGCAAAATGGCGCTCAAGGGTAGGGATGGAAGGCGAGGCACGCCAGCCGGGCGGAAGTGCCAGTCACATTTCGTCGCCGCGGTTTGTGCAATTTGAATGGATTTTTAAAAGGAAACATCTGCGGACTGCGAAGTAGATCAATGCTACTGTAATTGGTGTGCCCGAGGCTTTCCTGTGCAGAATATTAGGAAAATTCTGAAGAAAACGTATTAAGTTCAAATTGCTTTTGAATAGATGAAAGCAAAATCTAATTTTATTTAAATTTAAATCGTCCACATCTGGCACAAGAAGCGTCCTAACTGTTATATTGTACGATATAAAATGATCATCAGAATTAGATGTGTGTGTTGAAAAAAACGGAGAGACTTTACTTTCATGGCTAATATTGTTTTATATTACGCATATTTGAAAATCAGACCATCAAATCTTACCATTGCTTGAGAAGTATGTAAAAGTATTCTACAACCTTGATTTTGGAATAATGTTTGTGTTTATGCCTTCCCATCAATCAAAATGGTTATTGCGAAGAAAAAATAAATCGATTGTCTCCATTTTACTAGCTCAGTTTTAATAGCTGCCAGAGGAAAACAATATCTTATTTCATACTTTAAATTACAAACGACCAAAAATACCTTTCCTAAATTGCATGCTCAAGTAATTTACAACACAAATCAGTAATTAACATTTGACTAAAGTGACTTTGAAACACATTGCAAAGGCTTACCACCGGTTTTGAGGATGATACGACAAAAACATTCTTTTTTTATTTAAACGGAAACAATTTGATGAACTGATTAACAATTGTTCGCTTTTGGAAAATAAACCAATTTTGTCGATCGGCAATAAAAATACCTCAATTGCGTACGGTGGTAAATTATTTTTTGTATACCGATACCACACATCTTGCATTATCAAACATGTAACACTTTTAATCGGTTTGTCGAACCGACAACCGGTATAAAATATTATTTTCGAATGCGGTCGATTGCGACAGTTTTTTTTATTGTTTCTTTTCCCGTATGCTGCACCCAACAAATTGTTTATTTACATTTACGCCCGACCGAGGAAGTGAGGCCAAAAATTAGAGCAAACCGCGCTGCAACCGACCGCCGCTTAGTTATAGGTTAATCGTTAGCGGTCCTTTTGCGTTTCCAGTTGCCTTTTTGCCCATTCTTATGCCGCGTGCCTTTAAATGTGGCTCCGTTTTCTTTTGCGGACCGCGATTTTTCTAGCGCTCGTTGTGTAACGCCGTGGGCAGCACGCCTCGCAATCGCTGGCAGGACGCAACAACGTGCGGTGTCGGTGTTATGTTTTGTTTCCCTGCACATCGCCCCCAAGAAGGTTCGCTTTCTGTTGTTTTGCTTGTGGTTTGCCTGCTTTCCTCCGTAACGCAACCGGAGGGTGGCGAAGGTGATATGCTGTGTGTCGTTTGTCGTTCGCTCGCGCGCTCTAGACACGCAAAACATGCCGCGTTTTTCTGTCGTTTTTCGATCAAAACGGCCAAGTGCAGTGTGTGTGTGTTCACACCCATGGAACGACATAACGATAAGGAACGATTCCCCAGATCCCCATTCGGACACGAAGGCGCGCGCGGTTGTGAAGTGGTAAACATTTTGACACCTTACCAGCGGGGCGGAATGGTAAGCGACGGAAGCAAGGGGCAGTTTTGCGGTGTTTTATTGTAACTATTATTACTGTTAAAAAAGTAGGTTGAACGTATGCACCTCCGATGCAACAGTACACGGTTCCGTTTGTAAATGCATTTTAGTTTAGCAAATGGGAACATTGCTTCATGTCTCTTACAGACTTGTTTTTCGGTTTTATTTTATTTGAAACCGAAGTGAAGTTAATGTTAAACAGGTTTAAATAACACAGATTTTTATTTATTGCATGTGCCGAAACTATAACATGGTACGAACAACGTACGAAATCACTAAAAAATCAGAAGAAATAAGATAACCTTCTTCCAAAACTCTACTTAGGTTTTCGCCTATTTTTAAAGCGGGTTTATCTTTGATAATATTGACATTTACAAAAACTTAAAACAAAAGCATGATCTTTGATGTGTTAAAAGATTTTAATTTAGACCAATTTTGATTTCATTAATTTTGTAAATTTTATTTAACTAGATTAGTTTATGTTTGAAACGAAGGCAGATTTAACAATTAGTGAAAATTTGGCGAAGGAATCGATTCACGATGGACTCAAAATGTTTAAAAAAATCCTAATTCTTGGTATGGTTCTTGTTAAATCATTTTATTTGATTTTTTTTTTCTTACTTTACATCATTTATCAATTTAACTGTTCCTGTGACACCGTGTATCTTTCCATTTTTGACCGATAGCAAACTTGGACATACTTTCTCTCATTGGAGCTTTATCGGATAACCCATCAAAGTAGTTCCTCGTCAAAAGATGATCATCAGTCGAAACTGGCTTAGGCTTATGCGGAATAAACATAATTCACACCAAAAGCCAACAATCAAACGTGCCTCTCTTGGCACTCAATGTGGACGTAACATGATCACCGAGCTCGTTGCTGTTTCCTTCCGATTCTTCGAAACGGCGAAAGTAATTAAAACCCTTGCTGTGCTGCCAAAGACGGCCCTCGGGGGCCCAAGGGCCTCCTGCCTTGCCAACCGTGCGAGAAGCTTGCCGCCTTGCGCGAAACTTGTTAAAACGTGCAGAACAGCCATTACCGGCCATTCGACACCCGCTGTGGGTGATGGGAGGCGAGGTGAAGAAGTAGAAAGGGCAGAACCACCCCGAACGGTCGGCTCGGGGAGTGGAGGAGAGGAAACCGCCGTACGTGAATGGACAACGGAGGCGAAAACGGTGGCGCGCGCGCGTGAGGGACGCAGAGACCTTGATCTTCAGGCAAGTCTCTCGAACTTGAAAGAGAGCAGCACACGAAGTGTTGGCGCTTGCGGACTTGGGGAGGGGGAAGGCCATTGAACCACGGCGGAGCGTGCGAATGGCTGAAGGAGCGAAGATTTACAAGTACCTTAAAAACCGCACATGAATTAGCATGGATGGGAAACTGGCGAAAGACAAAACGAAAAACATTCTAAACCGGGCAGCGCTGTTGCTTGCTCTCCGGTCGCTGTAGGCTCTGTGTCCGGGCGGAAGTTGTCCGAACAAAACGATCACGTACGTGGCGGAGGGGTGGCGAGGGCGGGAAGAAGGGCGGGGGGGGGGGGGCGACACGAAGCGGACGACCGGTAAAAAAAAGTGAGGTTCGGATGAGCTGTTGGAGCTGAAGAAGCCGCTAAAGCGGCTGAAGAAGACATAAATCGGGGACTTCCGTTCCATCGCGAGGCCAACGAACGCGAAGAATAGGTTTGGTGATCGAGAGAGATGTGTTTGAAGACCAAAGTTACAACCTGATGGCGGTACCACCTTCCTCTCGATCGACTGCTCGAGCCCGTGGAATGATAAACCACTCTTGCTTTCGTCGCCTTCTAGTCCGTGCCTCCTAAGAGCTAGGGAAGACTACACATCCTCTTGTGAATTCCAAAGAGGGCTCTGTTGACCACATGCTGCTAGGTGCGAGGAATATCTTACGGATCGACACACGCACTGTTGATAGCTCGATAGCCGAATACCACAGCTGAAGATCCCCTCCGGAATCGATCGGACGACCACACCAGAGTCCCTGCCATCTCACGTTCTAGGCAGGATATCCCCGGGTCAGGAAACGATATTTCGCCACGAGGGATGCCAGCGCACCGCCGTTTTGCAGACGGCCGACTTCCTCCGTTTCAAATTGGAGGTTAATGCTAGTTCAAGGTTTCTTCTTCCGCCTCTTTCTGCGCCTTCCACCATCCTCGCGAGGTTCCTGGAGATGGCTCGACTTCGCCGTTGGTCTTGGCTGGTGGGCAGGAACCCAAACTACACACGGGGGTTGGGCGCAATTAGGAGAATTTGACGACTGCCGCCACAACTTGATCAGCGATGGGCCGATGAGTTTGCTTGGTGAGCACGTTCAGTTGCTTTTCTTGATCGGTGGGAACGCTGTCTAGGGGGTGCTTAGTATGCCACTCTGTCACCGTCGATCGTCAGCTTCCAGGGCCACGCTACTCGCTGCTGTTCGGATGGGCGCTACCGCAACCGCATGCTTTCGGTTTCATTGACCGGCTAACCCTTAACATCGTGGTCCAACCGAATTTTGCAGCTTGTTTTGCGAAGAGAGCTTAGGAATCTTTCAATCTTCAATTTTACAATCACGCTGAAAGAAGGTTTGTCGATATTGCGTGCCAAAATCCCCTGCAACGTCATGAACACTTGTTTTCCTTTGTTTTTCAACGGCCGTTTGATTCGTTTATATATTTTGTCTCGTGCATTTGTTTTACAACAAATAAGACCGCGTTAAGCACTTTGCGTTTGTGTTTTCCTTTTTTAAACACAATCCCGAACTATATTTTTGCTGCTGTTAAACAGTTGCATGCAATCATTTGCAGTATTTCGGCTAGTGTTTTATCAGCGTTTGTTTTGCCTAGACTTTTTTCCCTACTTTTTTTTCGTGGGGTGCCAATTTCACAGTTGTTTCACATCAAATAAGATAGGTTTAAGCGTTTTGCCTTTATATTCTCCTTTTTTAAACGCTCTCCCAAATTATATTTTTGTTGCTTTTGAACAGCTAAACGCTACCATTTGCAGAATTTCGTCTAGTTTTTTATCAGTGTTTGTTTGTTCCTAGTTTTTCTCGTATGTTGTTAATTGTGTTATGTTTTTTTTTGTCGAACATATGATCGCATTTATTTTTAGCGTTCCGTAAATCTTCAAACAATATTCCTAGTTTTACAGACCGTCTTAAAATAGTTGGTCATCGAAAATATGACAAATATTTTACAATATGAATTTATCAGTTTATTTGTAGCTACCAAATACAGGGACCTCAAATAAGATTAAAAATGTCATTATTTAAGCGTCATTTTATAATCACATGCATTTTATAATTCTATACAATCTAAAAACTATTATCTTAAAAATTTTACTGCACATTCAAACTATTTGTACCTAATAAATGAAAAGTTGTTTCTTTAAAGACGAAAAAGGAGGAAAATTGAAAGTGGGATCCCTCAAGGGTTAACCATGCGGACCGGTGACAATACACAGCAACAAGTTCAACACCGGTCCGTAGACGAACGTAAGATAAGAAAAATAGGAAAGAAGAAGAATCTTCAACTCGCGATGGTACCCCCGGAATCGTGTGAGGCAATGAAAAAGCGCGAAGGCTGCCATGTGTGTCTGCACATGTGTGTCAACAAGATCAAGTTCCTCGGCGGGCGCAAATGTGACAGTAGTTGCGATATTTCGGAATCCATCGGCCCCGAGAAAGGAAGGCCGTCCGGTTGGAGGACGAGGTCCGGGAGGGTCACTTCTGGGAAAGGGAAGTCCTCGACATACAGCCAGCAACTCACAAAGCAAGGTGGCCCGCTAAAAAGGCGGTAATACAAAGCACAAATTATTGCCAATACGGCTCGATCGATGGCTCGGTCAGCTTCGGTCAGCCGATTCGCACACTAACCGGTCCAATTGCTGCTGGACCTGCTGCCGATGGCGATGATGACGAAGGCTCTTGACGGTTGATCTTGATCTTCAGCCCGCGTGTCAATGAACGCCACATTCGCGCGAATCCGAAGGTAATCGTGATCGGGAACAGGTCCCCGAGCGGACGAACGAACTCCGGACGTACTTGGAGAATGTTTGCTTCGATAGCTCCGCTCTGCTGCAGAGTAGGGTGAGGCAGCAGAATTTTGCGTGGAACGCAAAAAACCACCACCTTCCCGATCACACGCGCGCTTCCAGCCAATAATAATGATCGCTTTAGAAATCGCCGGTTTTGATGTTCCTTACCGCCATTTCCCTAATGTTTTTTCGTTCTATTTTTTTCTCTTTCTTCTCATGTTTCTTCATTCGCCCGATCACGACTGACGGATGCCGGCGATCGACGATCTTTTCGGTGGAGCAGAACCATGAACCACAACAGCACAGTATCGAGTCATTCGCCAACTATTTCATCGGGTTTATACGCGCGCAAACGGAAGAGTAAGTACACGCATCATATCATTACACAATATTTCATATTCATATTTCTTTTTTGGATAAATGTCAGATTGATCTCTCAATATTATTGCTAAAAAATAAAGATTGTGCCGGATATAACGTTGTAAGAAACAGCATTTATGACATATTTAACTCTCTTTAGATCTGCGGTAAGCCGTATTTGAACAGAAGATAGAAATTGTTAGTATTCTTCAGGTAGAATTCAAAACTTTTTGATTTACTGAAATCTTTATTTTTGAACTCCTAATCGTAGTTTTGTAGATCATAAAACTAACCTACGTGAACATTAATTAAATATTTTTTAAATAAAAAACCATCAAAGAAATTTCTATAAATTTGTTTAGTAAACGTATTGCTAGAACCTACGGACAATTGAAATCCTATCGATCAGGCTCTATTTCTTAAATTTTACTAGAATGACATCCTATCTTACATTAACCTAGAAACACTTCGAAAATGTATACCCAGAATGTATACTCTGGAAATGTTTAAGTCTCTTTTGATTCAAAAATTTACTACAAGTCTCAAGCTGTCTGAATTATGTTGAATGTGTTGTACTTGTTACGTGCAATTCGACAATAATGTTTTTTTTTTTGGCTGATAATTGTTACTATCGGAATGTTCTTGATTTGTTATATGCTTTACAAGAGGTGTGGCGCAATTATCAGAGTTTTTGTTTATAAACAACTCCTAGCTATTTTAACTCGTTTTTGTTCACACTTTGGAGACTTTCGAAAAATTCTCCAAATAAAATTAATGAAATGCACTTGCTATATTCCGCAAGAGAACCTAGCAACATGCTGCAAGCAAAATGCCGCCGGGAACCGGGTGTGCTGCCCGCATAAAAACGAAAGTTCTTTGGCCTCTTGTGAACCGCGGCCCACCGCCTCCGCTCGTCTCGCCCCCCCTTCTCCCGTACAAGGAAACGATCTCGAACTTGAACTTGACTGATCACCGGATTCACACGGGTTGCGTCGTCGCGCCGCGAGTAACAAGTTTCCGGCGCGATTACTACAACCTCGCCTAGCCGGGTTGGATGGGGCGGCAGCGCACACACTATAGTGCGACGACGACGTTAGTCGCTTCGTTGCGTTCACCCAATGGGCCTTTAGGAAGCCCCATGCAAACGCGGACAAAGTGCGACCGAGCGGGAGACGATGCCGTGCGACAGCGGAGAGTGGAAAGGAACGCAGGGTGTTCTGAGCTGTGCTGGGGGCGGCGGCCGTGACCATGAGGCGAAGCAGGCGGCCGTTGTTATGCGCTGGCAACGTGCAGAAGAACCACTGCAGGCCCGATGCCAAGGGGCCATAGGCGGGACGGGTTGGGGTGCCTAGGCCTTTGCCCGTTACATATTCCACCGAATTGCGGTGCCATTTCGAGCCATTCATTTTCCTCTTCCGATGCGAGGTTGCTGGATGGTTTGCAGAACGTTGACTTTTTAAGTGCGGCAAATGTTTCCCGCGCACCGTAATGCCTTACTGTTCCGTCCCGTGGGCCTTTTGTGCAACATTGAAGCACTCACATATACGGACTTTAAAACCGAGCTTTTATGTTTCTTTCATCCCATGTTTTGGCTGATGATTTAATTGAATTTCATTTAAAACCAACTGTTCGCGTATCTTTCACGATTCTTTTTATAAATTTATTTAAAACTCTATATAAGTTAAATTTCACATGTGCTTGTTATGAATTAAATAAAGAAATTCAGATTTGTCTTTCAGTACTTACCACATCGCTGCTTCGCAGTAAGAGAAGAACTGAAAACTCCTATTCTTATAGTTTTGGAGATCGTACAAATATGCGTACGAGAGCAAGATGAGTGAATTTAAAATTAAAACTTTTGTACTCCGTTTATCAAAGTGATACAAAATTTATCTTTACATAGTAGTTAATAATCTTGATTTACACCAGTTATTAGAGTTTTCGATACAACATATTTTTTTAAATCTCACCACCATTCTTCCAGGCTTGCTTCCAACGTATTTTCCTGTGATTTTCCTATAAGTATTGGGTAACCTAGGTAACTTTAGAGATGCAAATGGCTACATACGGCGGAAACAATTTCAATTGGCATTTAACTTTCTCCCTGAGATAGTTTTTTTTTAAATGGATGTCTCTTAAAAATTGCGACAATTCCTCCTGAATCAGTTTCCCTGCGAGATGGATTGACTCTATCATTTTCAGAAAGGAATCGTTTCTCGCCAAGATGGTTAAAATTGCGACTTCGTGTAGTAATCGATAAGACAAAAGACCTTCGAAATCCAAGGATTTAAAGAAAGAATGACTTTATCTTGTTAATAGATGTGCATTCCATACCTTTTCTGGGTAGAGTTACGAACGTTTCAAATGTAATTTACCTTGAGAGCAACCTCTTTTGTAAAAGTAAGAAAAACGGGTTTCCCTCTATAGATTTTCTTGGTTGTTGTTTCTATTGTATTCTCATCCTAGGAATTACTGACGTCTTATCGTGAAAACGATTTTCACATTAAATACTAACTAATAATTGGTACCCTTTCTTATTTAAAAGTTATATAAACTTTTAAAAAATCCAATAAAGCTCACACGTGTTGGCTAATTCAAAACTCGAATAATTAATCTCGTAAGTTTCGGGCCGAAGGCAAATTCAGGTCTAAGGTGGCTAGATTGCCATTATCGTTGGAATGTATCAATTATCCAATCCGTGTAATTCGGCATTGGTGGAGAAAAAAGCTAGGTCATCGACAGAACGAAGGTGCGGACGAAGAAGAAACTCACTTATTGTGAAGGAAGCCGGATCATCCTGTCCGAGGGGCAAGCAACGTTCGATAACGAGGATTAAAAGCGAGGATCGCAATGTATGTAGCGCTTAGCGTTCTTCAGCCGCGCGTTCAACGACTTCTTTGCCATTCTTGTGAGATGTGCACACACCGCTAAAGTATGCTGCGTGTTGCGAACCTCCCTCCACCGATACGATCTGCCGGTGCGACCGGCGAGGGATGATGATACGAGGGTGGCGGAAGTTAACGGGGTGGCGGGGGGGGGGGGGGGGGGAGCATACAGAGCTGGAGGCAGCGACCGGACCGGGCCACCCTGTCATACGGTGAGAAGAGCTTTTTTGCTCGACCTTGAACTTTCTTGTGCGCGCTGGTGCGCGAACCATTTCTATTTTAAGCCTCGTGATTAAACGGAACGGAAAGGAAAAAGAAAACCGAAGAGCCCACAGAGAGAGAGGTAGAGAGAGACAGAAAGAGCGAGAGAGGTAGAGAGGCATCGAGGCAGCACCAATCTCGTAAGCAAATAGAAAGAAAAAGGGGAACCTAGGGGGGAAACCACCCCACCGGGAGACAAAGCAGATCGAAACAGTAAAGAGGCAGAATAAAGTTGAGTCAGAAGAAAAAAAAATCAGCAATAACTTTACAACCTGTGCCGACAACAAACGCCGATCGTTGCGTTGATCGTTACGGAAGTGTTGGGTCTTCGGGGGTTTAATTACACGCAAGGTGGGCGAGGAGGGAAGCTTTTGCCCGTGGCCCCTTTTTATGTCATTATCGCGGCGACCTAATCTTAATGAGTTCGTCGTACCGCCGTTCGGCCGGTTTGAGCACGTTTTTTCCGTTCGCTTACCTCGTCTTTGTTTTGATCCCGTGAGAATGTGCGTACACATAATCAGCATAACTTTTGACACGCTGAAGACTGATGGGTGGCTACTCTCAGCCCTTCCCGCCTCGCCGTGTCTTAAGAACAACACGTGGACTCAACTTGTTGCTTGGAGCTGCGTGTTTTTATTATTGTGTGCACACCGGGAGACGATTATCTGTAAGTTCTAGCTTTATTATCGATCTACAAAACGCATGTCAATCCGATAAACTGAATGTCAATAGAAGTTTTATGGATTTTAAATTAAATTCAGGTCTATTTCAAAAGCAGCAGGGACGATTGCATGCTGTGTAAGACTATCTTTAAAAAAAAGATGTATCAACTAAGCTCAATTCGATCCGTAGCAAAAGAGATACAAACATAAGTTCTATGATAGTCAAATATGTTGCTATGTTATCCAATTTAAAAAAAAAACACTATCCATTGGATATCTGTGGTTTTAGTTTACTTTTCGTATTCTAAGTTACTTTGCAGAGCATAAAATCCTTTTTATTCCATTTTTTTATTGAAACGATTGGGGTGCTACTAAATACATGGCAATTCTTTTTGTAGAAATTTTAAACGATTTTTTTTTTCAGAATAAACCTTTTGGTTCAACTTCAATTGCGTTTCATCGTATTTTATTCTAATTTTTTCCAATTTCGTCAAATATATTAATGAGTATTTCATGCTTTCAAACCTAATTAAAATTAATAAACATTATTTCATCAGATAATAACTTTAACTTAAATCTCTCAAAAGAAATAACTTCGTTCTTGTTAATTAAATTCTTCTGTTTTGTATTCATATGTCTGGTGCATATTTCATTTTTTTTTAATTTTCACCGTAATACTCTATCATACTTCGATCAAATTTGTTTTAAAACAAACTCTTTGAGACTTACATTACAAACATCCTTCAGGAAGGTCCTTATATTTAAGCTATTCCTTTATTTACACTAGCATTACTTGTCAGCATATTTCTTCCGACCGCTCCACTATGGAGCAAAAAGAGCAAATTGCCGGGATAAAATTCGGAATCAAATGTTTTGCAATTTTTTCATTGTAATATCGTGTAATACTATTATATTACATGAAATTATGATGTTTCAGGACAATCCCGCCAGGTGGCGCTGCAAAAACCACAAATTTTTGGAATTTTCTTTGGGTGCATTTTTTTTTCAATTTTCTTTTTTATATTAACTTAAAGATTTTTTTAAGTTTGATACAAAACAAACTAAATTTACTAAAAACTTTCATTCAAAATATTGTCATTTGGAATATAATTGATATTCAAAGCATCTAACGTGGACATAACGTCTCCTAACGAAGAGCTACTATTTGAATATTCTGAACTTGTACCATTATCTTCTTGGTTTTGAATTGGCAAGGGACTATTACTATTTGAGGATCTGTAATCTACGAAAAAGGGTTTTACTGCGTCTGGGTATGGGATTTATTTTTAATTTTTTAACGATTTAGCCAGAGATATTGTTGAAATGTATGGATCGGATGATTGTAATGCTCTCATAAAAATGTCTTTAATATTGAATTCTCGTTACATTTGACGGATGTGTTCTCTTCTATACCTTCTTCATTATTTATTTCTACCTTCTGCTGCTTCCTCTCCTAAGGATCCCAATTTTGCTGGGACATTTACATGCGCAAGAACTTTGTGGACAGTAGAAGGCATTTTGTACCAACTGTAATGATGTATGTAAAACATGTATGTGTCTTTGTAATATATACTAATAGTTTTTGGATTTGAAGGCTGTGAACAGTTGATGGCTATTAAAATATTTAGAAACCTTTCTATAAGTTCTGTTTCTATTTGCAATATATCGCTCAATTTTTCTATGTTTGAAAAAGCCCGACGACAAATATTTGGTTCATCTACTTTAACACCAAATTCCTTGTACATCTTTTCCAATACAATTTTTTTCGATGATTGTGCATGTTTTTATAATTTTTAAGTTACCTTCCGTTTTTTAAATTCAATTCTGTACGAAGTATGAGGCAAGCATTCGAAAAATCTCATCCAACAGTGCAGTGTAGTAGAATATAAGTCATAAGATAAATTCTCAGGATTTTGATTAAATCCATTTTATAAGTGCTTTACACTGTTCATTTCTGTTGGTTTTGCACCATATATACAACATGTTTGCGTATACATAGTGTCGGTTAAATATGCCAAAATTTTTCCTTCAATTCAACTCATGTAAAATGAATAATTTACCGTCACATAACTTGTTTCATTAAGCTGAATTGTAAAAGGAACTAACCTGGTTACTTGGCGTTTGATTTCATCTACTGTTTGTATAACTTTTTCTTTTGAATCTTTCGCAAACTTGATCACAATTAGCCTGCAAAACCTAACACTTTGGGGCATCAAGTTTATCCAGATGATATCTGAATTGTCACTAATAAATGAAAGACGGATAGGAGTTACTAGTACTAGATATACTAGTAAATCACTGTCTGATGCAGTATTTTCTCCGGAACCATGAATCAGTTGATTGTAAATGCTGTGTCCACTAGATCCGTCAATGCCCCACGAGCGCAATAATACGACGCTTAGTGAATCACACAAAGAAGATGAAAAGTGCAGCAAGATTTCTACTTTTTGCATTTCAATTATTCTACACGCAGTGTGATTCACCAACTCTTGAAGATTAACTTCAACTTTTACAGGTAAGGGTACAAACAGAACAGAATGTTAGTGTAGGGTACATTATTAATAGGAATTGTGGGTATAAAAAGATGGGTTTGTGAGCTGTAGAACAAGAAAAAGCGACCTAATACATTCAAAGCAAACCAAACCAAATTTCATTCTTTGCCATTGACTTGGCTTGTCTTTCCCCTTTTACGTGATGTTCAACCACTACCCTGCTTCACATTTTTATGATACGATCATCGACCTATATTTGATTGAATGAGAATTTCATATATTTCTTACCACACATGATGTTGCATATGGCATGATGGAGACGCCTAGTAGGTGATAAACTATAAGCTTCACATATAAAGTACAGAATAACGTAAAGATGCGCGCGTATGCGCAAAAAAAACTATCATTTATTGTTACAAAACATTCTAGACTATAAGTGGGTATGCATCATATTACAATCTTTCACAATCCTTAGCGATGGCGTAAGGTTAAAGAC
Organism: Anopheles coustani; assembly: GCF_943734705.1. Taxonomy (NCBI): domain Eukaryota; kingdom Metazoa; phylum Arthropoda; class Insecta; order Diptera; family Culicidae; genus Anopheles; species Anopheles coustani. The sequence continues at coordinate 39,530,845 of NC_071289.1, forward strand.
AGAAAATTGAAAAAATTTCCAGGAGTTTTGCGAAACAATGCTTAATATTTTGTGACTTTCAATTTCAAATTACTTAAACTGTCAACAATTTTAAAGCTTGATAATATAGCTTTCCAAAACTGTACTTGAAATTCGATTCCGACCATTATTATAGGAGTTACAAACCTTCAAAGTTGATGGATTTTTTTCAATTTTTCACGCAATATTTTCACAAATCTTGACTTTGACGGGCTGTTTCTCAGAACCTGGAAGAACAGGGGCTCTAGTTTTTGGGTCATTTCTTAGTTTCATCTTGTAGTTTAAGAAAACATATGTCATTTTTCTTAAATCCAAAAATGAATTTTTGATTTTTATCCCGGCTTCGCTCCATCGTGCGCTCCCGCGTTCGATTCATCTCACGTACTCTTGCGTTTCCCCGTGGCCTAATTATCGGTTGCCTTTTCCTTTCGTTCGTTCCAGCCTGTCCCGGTACGCTCCGCCGGCGAAATGCGACACGCCGAGAAAGGTGCCCACCGCGTTCGAGGGCGAATCGATGGGTTCGCTGCGGAAATCGTCAATCATCGACGGCTCCGGTTACGCAGCGTCCGGTGTATCGCACACCTCAACCCCGGTCGCCAAAGGTCGGGCACTGGGCGAACCCGACACCGCCGGAAGCCGGGAAGGAGGACACTTGATAGCGCGCAAACTCTTCGAACAGCACGGCGGTGGTCCATCGAACGCCGGCGAGGACGAGCGGCAGTGGGTTGGCGCGACCGGCACCACACCGAAACGCTGTCCGTTGGCCCAAGGACCGCCGGCCAACGGATGCTCCACGCCCCGAACCAGCCTCCAGAGGGTGGCCGGGATCTGCTCCACTCCACCACCTCCAACCGGTTCGGATGTCTCGCGAGGAAGCAACCTGATGACGTCCTACACCAGCACTCCCATCCAGCACTCCGGTGGCGGCCGTGGGAAACCAACGGCACAGTACGGAGCGTCGCGCAACGGAAGTCTGGAGGTCTCGCAACCTTCACCGAGCGCGACTAACGGATCGCAGCGTTGCACAGAGGTCAGCGGGGTCAGCGATGGTGGTGGTGGTGGTGGTGGAGGAGGACGACGTAGCAAAACCGGCTCACCTTGCCTGGGCGACTTCATCGTCACGCACTCGATGAAGTCACAGAAAAGCCACCGCCGGTCGCCGCTAACCGGGGCCAATCTCAGCGCCGAACTGTGTGGCCAGGGGCTGGCATCACCCTCGACTCAGAGCCACAACAGCTCGCTGTTTCAGGAGCAAGATTTCCCGCAGCTAAGTATGGCCTCGGTCACATCCACGCCGAAGAAGGATCCCATCGAGGAGGACCAGAAGCGACGTGTTTCCATCCTGCAACGATCCGAGCCTTCGGAAGCCACGTCGACGGGGAAGAAAGTGACCCGCGGAAGACGCATCGCACCCACCACGGTCAGCAGGACCGTGTCCGCCAGGCACGATTTCACCTCGTCGTCGCTCAAGTCGGAAAACAATCTCGTGTCGATCGCCAGCACGGAACAGGAGCCCACCGTCGAAGATCCTCGCGGAATGTTGCGCCGGCTGAAGGATGAGATCCGAACCGATTTCGAAGCGGAACAGGCCCAACAGCGACGGGCGGTGCGTGCCAAGCAGTCGTTGCAGTCATCGTTCGGGCAGCTCGAAGCCATCAGCCCGCTCGTAGAACCACCCGCGGCTGACCGACCGACCTGTGGCAACGAAAGCCACACAGACACCAGCTCGAGGAACCTACTGGTGATCGAATTCGCCAAGGTCACGCAGAAAGCCACCATCGATCGCCTGGTGGCCGTCTTTGCCCTGCTGATGGATCTCAACCTCGTACCGAACGTGCTCAACGAGCTGGCGTACCTCATCAATCTGGTCAGCACGGAACGGTTCGCGCCGGTCGAGCCCCCGCCCGCCGATACCGATCTCACCGGCGTCCTGCGCTGCCCGCACAATTGCGTCTACTTCGCAGCGGAAGTCCTATACCGGCAGCGGATGCTGCTCGCCCTGCTCGACAGCACCTCGCTGCGGGTTGTGGTCGAGAACGAGCAGCTGGCGGCCCTCCAGGCGAAGTTGAACGGCTTCCTGGGGGAAGCGCTGGCACAAAAGGTGAAACTCGAGACGGCTGCGCTCCAGCAGGCGGCCAACAGCAGCGATCTGGTGGCGAACAGCAGCATCACGAACGTGTTCTACCAGCAGGAAAACGATACGAAGGATCACTTTCCTTCCGTGAAGGAGTTCGGTGCGTTCAACAAGCAACGGGACTCTTTCTACACCATCCTCAGGTAAACATACCTTCACATTTTGAAGTGCTATTTAGGATTAACTACTTTTTTTTCATATGCATATTTTTAAAGTATGTAACATGCCTGTGCCTCCAGGGTTTATATTTTTCTTTCCTCTATGCGTATATCCTTTATTATTTTAACTTTTTTTAATTTAATTTATTGTCATTTCCTTTGAGACTGGGTAAAATATTTTACATCTAAGTAAAAAAGAAAGTTGTGAAATAATTTGTACTGTTTGGAAATTGTGTGCTGTAAAATTGTATTTTATTGTGTATTTATTATAGATCGGTGGTCAGCCGTTCGTAATTCCAGGGATTCGAGATTCCATAGTCTTACGATATACACAACAGATATTGTAGAATTTTATCACTACTAGAAGCATATTCAGATTTCAATGCCTGTATTGTGCTTATTTATGCCACTTTCATCACAAATTATCAATAACCCAATTTTGTTTATTGGGAATTACAAAAAACAAATTTCAGTTCCCACATGGTTTTGATACCATTTTGAATTGTTTGCAACTCTCTCGTTCCTCGTTTAGGATGAAAAGAAGTTAAATTCTTTAACATTTTACAAAAGGAAAAGATATGTTTTAAATGACACGAACACAGAAATTGGCCCAGAAAAATAATGCAGTATGACTTATTCCCGTGCATAACATCATCTCTTCTAGTCAATTATCACCTCCCAAGTTAAAGCTACTTCCAAATGAATGATGAATTTTACTTTTACCGAAACAACACAATCACAACATAAGAGGATTTTTCATCATAAACCCTTTAGAAGTTTACTTCTTACTGTTTTACAGCGTAACATTATTGTCACGTATTAGCTTTTGGCGTTTTTTGCAACCTGACTAATTCCATCGAATCTAAATGAATTTTAAGACATAAAACTAAAACTTTACAATTTAGCTTGTGTTAAAATCAAATATTGATTAAATCTTATGGCTTTTCCAGTTAATTTCTTGAACCTCATTTTCAGATAAAACGGTTAGTACATTGTTTATTCAAGCGAATGTACTATCAGTTGCGGATAATCGAGTGTACTTTTTTAATCAAATTCGCCCGCTCTAATTGCAAATTACGCCCAAATGGGCCTTTGTTATGGCATCATTGGCGCAGTTAGTCATCATAATCGTGGCAAATCTCCGCTACCCAACACGTCGCTAAATTGTAATCTATATTCTCTCGTGATTAACATCCCCTTCCTTTTTTGTTTTTGCTTTATCGTTCCACCTAATTTCGTGTTGCAGAATCTGGGAAAGCGAGCACCTCAGCCCGAGCTGGGAGTTCGAGGCGAAGCTCGGCCCGAAGGTGCGGGCCATGCTGGACATTCTGCAGCATCCCATCAACATGGCCCATTTGGCGAAACTGTTCAGTGCCCAGCTGATAATATCGTTCAACTTTGACGTGAGTACACGGAGAAAAACCGTCCCCGGGCCGGGGGATCCATGCGGCCCGTTTAACGGTGCGTTTTATGAACCCGCACGATAACTTCCTTCCCCACATTTTCTCGCTCTCCTTGTAGAACTCGGCCAGCGAGCTGCAGATGGTACTGCCGAGCATAGATCTGACCAAGCTGTCCAAGCTCCGGCAGCGGCTGGTGGCCCCGAGCATCTTCTCCACGCAGTACCTGTTCCCGGGGAGCCAGACGTTCTTCCGTGATTTCATCGTGGCCAGCGAAAAGCATGCGATGTTTATCGAGCAGCTGAAGGCGGTCCTCATCCACGAGCTGCTGCAGATGAACGGCTCATCGTACGACATTTTCAGCATCGCCGACGCGACGAACAAAAACCGCATCGAATATGTGGTACGTACCCGATCCGCCCCGGCGGTGGGAAATGGGGCTGGAAAACTGGGTTTCCCTCTCCACACGCGTGTACCGCAACCGAACGACGGGCGTGTTTGGGGCAAATATTGATAAAACTTCGTTATCACCGCACCCCGGTGATGCACGACGGATGTTCACGATGGTTTCCCTATTTAAGAGGGTGGTCTGGTGTACAAACAACGCATCGTGCGACTACAAACAGAGAAAACTGTAACCGACACGCTGAAACGTTCGAACGGAAGGCAGTAAAAGCACTGCGTCGCTCGTAATGAACCGACATTTTAGGCTCCGTTTTAAAATGTCTTTGAAGTGCCGTACGCGCATCCCTTTTCCTTAAACTACTTTGATGGATATTCAGCCGATTGCGCCACAAACACGGGTTCACCAAATTTTACCCACTCGCCATTCGGTATTGCGCGCAATATTTTTCATCAAACACCATGGAAGGGACGGCACCCCTCGATTGAAATTATAATTGTACGTGTCTGCGTGCAGGTACGTGGCAGCAGAAACCGATCGATAAACATCCGCCGGCCGTTGTTGTGCGCAACAAAGCCCGCTCTCTCAATACACCCTCGCCGGTGGAGGCAGGCGCTCAGCAAGCGGCGGAAATGGAATGCAGGGATTTTGCACTGGCTGGAGGCTTTCTGTTAGCGGGACACACCAGTGATGCCACCTTGTGTTCGCCATTACAGCCTCACGAGTTCTGGCCTTACCCGGGCAGCACGGATGTGGCACCGATGGCGGGAAGAGTTCAATGAACCCCTTGATTCGCTTCGCCATGAAATTCTAACAACGCAAAAAGGGCGATGGTTTTACGGACTCTTCTCACTGTGCGTGACACGGGTGTTGCGGATATAAGCAACGGCTCTAGTCAAATCTGCATAAAGTCGCTTAGGGTTTTACAATTCAATTTATCTCGATTCAAATCGTCGTAATGCGATGTATTCACTGAAAACGAGTTTAATTTTTTTTAAATTAACACACTTGCAAAAGTAAACGAAAGTTCTTTCATCTTTTATTCGACTTATAAAACATTTGTATTGTTACAAGTTCAATTCAAATATCTAATCTATGTGAGTGAATGAGTTATTAGCAAAAATATCAAATAGCTCGCATTTGACAAGACTCATGTTTTTGTGCTCATGTGAAATAATTAATAAATTCCAGCTAATATAAACATATTTGCTTGAAAAGGCAACCTCAGTGAGAATGCCATAGAATATTCTAAATTAATTTAATTCCATGACATAACCACTTTCGTTAATTGATCAGCCCTTTGTAACGAAATTATGATTGCAGTCATAACTATTGTTTGTTATTAAACATCTTTCGGAGGTATTCATGATGAATCAAGGAATTTAAAAGACAGCTTTATTTTTTCAGTTTCCGCAGCCTTTTCAAGGTACTCGGTCATATATGTATTTATTAGTTAGTTATGCTTCTATTTTACAATTCAGACTTTTTTCAATTTTCAGCTCTTTTGTGTCTTGAAAATGTAATTTTTTTTCAATTACCGTTTGAGTTTTAGTAAAGTACTATGGCTTTTCATATAACATCATTTTGAAATTTGAGGATTGCGTTTAGACAGGACTTTATAACAAGCTTTCTTTGAAAACCGAAGCTTAATTTAGTTTTTCTACGTATTATCGTATGCAACTGAGAACGTATAGAAAAGTTACCCATGTTTTGTGAATAGCGCCCTGAATAAGGTTATAAAACACCATGCGTCTCCATCGAATCGCCTCAAACATCTGTCTCCATCGAGCTATCTCGGCACACGAGACCGGCTCGTATCATGCAGCGGCAAAGTTTCTTTTTAGAATAAAAGTACATTTTTCGCTTTAGAATGAATCGCTCATCTAAATTCCTTCCGTCGGTATGAATCATTCAATTTTCTCTGCATAAACATTGTCTGTTTGTTTCTCTCCCTTCTCCCACCTGCTAGGTTCGCCCGGAAACAATCGCAACGATGCGTGTGCTGGCGAAATTCATCGGTTTCATCATCGCGCGCCCATTCCAGTACGAAGGATGTCGCAGCACCATCGTGGAAAACCGACAAATCGAGCTGCGTAATACGGTGAGTAGGTGGCCGGTTGGTTGCTTCGATTATTTATTGCCCATTTTCACTGTAGGCAGAGTGGGCACATACCGGATTATTAGTAACGGCAGGTGGCCAACGGGGGCATGGCGGGGTCCTTTGATTTCATCCCGCCATTCATGCCCGACTGCTGTGATAATAAACCATGACCCAGCGGAGGACCCGCTGGTCGCTTTATGGACCCGGTTCGAGCATCATCCACTTCTTCTATCATCCTGGTAACCGTCGTGCAAGGCCGGAGACCGTATGACGCATTGGGAACCTTCCGGATCGGTGCCTAGCGTGAGCGGGGTGGAGGAGTCCAACCTCCGTCTGGTTCGAGTTTTGAGCGATGGAACTTTCTCCATCTTCTCTGGTGAAACGTCACGCGGGCAACAGGACGTAGGGACCGCCGATGCACGAGCTGGCTGCTGGCCGGAATGGTCTAGCTCGGTGGCCTTGTTGCCCGATCCGATCCGGGCCGAGTGTGAAAACAAAGAAAATTGCCTGCTCATGCCACCATGCGCAGAAAGTGCCGCGTCCGGCCCTGGTGGGCGTGTGTATTGGTGAGAACCACGCGCGGGAGCCCGAAGCCCGAGCTGTTGGCCCGTTTTGTGGGGGAAAATGGAGCGCCAGTCGGATGGGCTTTCCGTGTCGCATTCCACGCCGTGTCCCGTCTCCGGGAGAATCACCTCGGGATGCGCTCTCGAATGCGGATTCTCTCGACGCTTCGGTTCGGTCGCTTTGCGGGGTTTTGTTTTTCTTGCCGTTGCCGGAAGCAGCAACGCACGAGCACATTTTCCACACTCACTTCCAGGACGGCACTTCCAACAAGTCCAACACATACATACATACGTATCGGCCCGGTTCGCCGGGACGCTGCTGCTTGTTGCGCATAATCGCTTGGTACGTGGGGCACGGCGGGCGCGTGGGGAGAGCGGTAAACTGTTGCCACGCCGCACCCCTCCACTACTGTTTGTTTTGGAGGCCATCCCGCTCACCCCATTCAGCTTCCTGGGAGTGCGATTCCGGAATGCCACGAACGGCGGCAGCGTTCTCCGCGCACTTCTGCGCCGCTGTGCGTTATTAGCACAAGTGTGCCCCGCGGTACGGTTGTGTTGGTGATGGGCCGACTACGGAATGGCCGATGCTCCCAGCCGATGCCACGGGCTTCTTCCTGCTCCCAGCCCCTTTCGTTTGGCCCGGTTTTGCAATTGATTTCAATTTCGCCGGTCCCATTTCCACTGCATGGCTCCAAGCGCACGAGGTGCCTCTTTGTTTGGGCTTTTTATTAAATGATGATAGGGCGCGAACAATTCACCCAGTCACATGCTGAATTTTGATTTGTGCATTTGAATCCGTGGGTTTTTAAAGCCCAGCTGTCTCTCTTTCCATTTTCTAACAAGAGAAATTCAACTCCTGCAAGAACACAGGTTTTCCAATGAATTATTTTCAATATCTAAAAATTATGTTTTCCTTCATAAAACAAGCATGTTTCAGGCAAACTATTATGTTCCTCAACGTCACTTTTACTAAAATGTACAAACATTTAGCAGATTTCAACTAAGTGCAGTTCTAATATAACAATGTTGGGAAAGATTATTGTGCTAAAGTAAAAAACATTTTAAATTACAGTTTTCTCATTTTAATGTCTACGGGTTACTGAAAAGATTTGTATTTTTGTTTTAGAAATGCTTTGGAAACTTATATCAAACATTCCGCATAATTGTTTTTGTGTGGCACGACATCCCCAAGGCCTCTCTCTCTCCGAAGAGAATTTTTCGGTGACCGAAAAGACGGTATATTATATAGATCGGTGGACAGCCGTTCGTAATACCAGGGGGGGTGCCAGACTCGAGATTCGATCCCACACCTGTGGCGTGGTGTTTCCTCGCGCTACCACTGCACCATGAACACCCCCATCCGCAGAAATAGAGCATGAAAAACAAAAACAATTGATATCGTTTCGTCCTTTTATAAAATTCATTAAGTAGATTTTCTTCTACTACTTGATGATACTGTATGAAGAGCAAAATCGAGAACAAAAATGTAAAAATTTCATGAATTGAAATACGACATCTGCATATTAAATCAAATAACCACGATCCATAAGTTTTTAGTTGTTTCTTTAAAAAAACTTCTATAATATGTTTTAGAACTGTCTGTAGTGCCGCAGTATCATTGTGGTATCGAAAATTAATCGTGGTTTAGTTGTCTGTTCATTTATTTCAATCAAGATTTGTTGTTTTCAAAGTTGTTCAAAAGTAATTATTTAATTCCAAATTTAATCTAGCAGTTTTTGGTTTTAAAATTCGAATATAAATTGCATTTTAAAAAATCAATACACACAAAGCAGAAAATTTGAGCACATTAGGAAATCTCCTTGTGAATGAAAGATGAGAATGAAAATTCTTCCACTGTCATCCCCCTTTGTCCATCGGCAGTATGGTTCACGTGCCTTTACAGGACGAATTAGAGGCTCGGTGTATGTGTGCAGCTCTTTCTTTGTCTTTTTATTTGTTATTTTATTCGAACCACCTTTTTTTTATTTTAGTCCAGTCCTAATCGTTCATCTTCACTCCGGGGTGGTGTTCGTAAGGTCCTGATCCCGGCCGAAGCTGGGTTTGCGCTGTGGTTTCGGTGCGTGCGAGCTGCGGGGTGTGTTGTGCACATTTAAACACCTTCCATCCCTGTGTCAGCCGCAACAGTTAGTCGATGGTAAGGGGCTTGGGAATGTGTTTGTGAGCCTTGCTCAAAGTGTCCTCACCAGGCGTACGCATCCACCGCGCAAAACTTTGCCTCTGCAGAAGCCTCCGAGAGCCAACGGATTTCCACTGCGTGGGCATTGAAGCGACATTCATTCTTTGTTGGCAAATCCATGTGACTGACAGATTGCGTGGTTGGGAAAACCCCGGTTCACCGGCAACCAACGGCGACGACGAGAACGGACGGACACGAGGCACATTTTCAAAGCAACATTTTTATTGCATTTTTTGAGTGTCACTCCGCCGAATGACATACGCCGGGTTCGTATATCAACGGCGAAAAGCGAGGACACCGCTGCTGTTCAATCTTGCGACGGCACCTCTTTGAAGATGAAGCACTTCACTGTTTTATTTAACGGCCAGCGCTGCTAGTGCCAGCACGCCGGTAATATGGAGGGCGGATTTTATTGTTTTCCTCGCCTGCCGCTTGGAGCTGTCCCCTTCGGGTCAGGTTTCGGAGCCGCTCCTGTGCGTCCGTGGCAACACAACTGTTGATTTTTCATTTTCACGCCTCGAGCCACGAGGCTTATATGCGCGCACACAGCTTTCAAATCGCTTCCTCCCATTAAATATACAACGGGTGGATCGGAAGAGGATATTCAATTTCAACCTGTCGCAAAGAAAAGCCCCCTTCGTAGCGTTCCATTTCCTTTCCCTCCCGTCATTAACAACAACTGCTAAGCCGCAGAATGTGCTACTTTTCCGCTATGTCTTCTTTTTCCTCCGGGAATCGGTTACGGGCCGACGAAGGGAAACGGTTGTCTTCGGCACGAAAAGGACAAACGTGCCCCGCAGGAGTGGAAAGTAAAGCCAGGGCTCGGTGTTGTGATAGACGCATACACAGATACGTCCGATAGCCTTTGTCTGCGCGAGCAAGACGGGTTATAATGTTTCTTGCCATTTTCCGGGACGTACGTCTACTTCCTCTGTCTTAGGCGCTCGCTTCCATCATCCCGATTGATGGTGGACGCGCCTGGTCGAGATGGGGTGATGGGTGCGTTTGCATTTGTTTATGGCTGTCTGCGTTGGTCCCAGTGAAGGGGCACTCGAGGGGTGGATGAAGGGGAACGGAAGAGAAGGAGGGGGACAGGGAGATAAAGCTCGACATACGCGGGGGGGAGGATGGCGCCGATGTGAAAGCTGTTGCATGTCTTACGAGAACCATTATCGTAAGAAGATACCATTACGGTAATTTTTCCGGGCACGCCGAACATCGGCCGACCTCTCCGATTGGATTCAATCCGCTCACCCTCCCCCTTCCAATGGATGCGGTGATCTGGAGGTTTACTCGACG